>NC_092777.1:8558638-9162805 GCF_047496795.1 Chiloscyllium punctatum
CACAGGCTAAAGTACTAAAACATACTTAATGGCCATGATTATATAAAGATATGCTTATCAAACATATTGTTATGACTCATTGGGGGTCCTATGCTGAAAATCAAGCCCTGTTATTTCCAGAAATGTTACAAAACTTAAGAACATAGAACAATACAGCACAGTACAGGCCTTTCAGCTCTCAATATTGTGCTGACCTTTAATCCTACTTTATGATCAAACTAACCTGCATACCCTTCATTTTACTGTCATCATTTGCCTATCCAAGAATTGCTTAAATGTCCCTAATGTATCTGATTCCACTATTATCGCTGGCAGTGCATTCCACACACCCACCACTCTCTGTGTAAAGAACCTACCTCTGAAATCTCCCTTAAACCTTCCAATTATGCCCCCTTGTGATAGCCATTTCTGCTCTGGGAAAAGGTCTTTAACTATTCGCTCTGTCTTAGCCACGCATCATCTTATACATCTCTTTCAAGTCACCTCTCATCCTTCTTTGCTCAATGAGAAAGCCTTAGCACCCTCAACCTTTCTTCAAAAGACATGCCTTCCAGTCCAAGCAGCATTCTGGAAAATCTCCTCTGCACCCTCTCTAAAGTTTCCACATCTTCCTGTAATGAGGCAACCAGAACTGAACACAATATTCCAAGTATGGTCTAACCAGAGTTCTTCAGAGCTGCAGCAGATCCTCTTGGCTCTTAAACTCCATTCCCCTGCTCATGAAAACTAACACACCACATGCCTTCTTAACAAACCAATCAACTTGGGTGGCAAGTGTGATGAATCTATGAACATGGACCCCAGGTTCCTCCACACTGGCAAGAATCCTGCCTTTAGTCCTGTATTGGATAGGTATATGGATGAAAATGGAATAGCGTAGGTTAGATGGGTTTCTGATTAGTTTCATAGGTTGGCGCAACACCAAGGGCCGAAGGGCCTGTACTGAGCTGTAATGCTCTATGTTAGATTCCCTACAGTGTGGAAACAGGCTCCTCGGCCCAACAAGTCCACACCGACCCTCTGAAGAGTAACCCACCCAGACCCATTTCCCTCTGACTAATACACCTAGCACTATGGGCAATCTAACATGACCAATTCACCTGATCTGCACATCTTTGGACTGTGGGAGGAAACTGGAGCACTCAGAGAAAACCCATGGGGAGAATGTGCAAACTCCACACAGACAGTCACCCGAGGCTGGAATCGAACCTGGGACCCTGGTGCTGTGAAACGGCAGTGCTAACCACTGAGCCACTGTTCCACCACTCTCTGAGTAAAGAACCGATCTCTGACATTCTCCCTTTCTCCAATTCCCTTAATATTATGCTTACCCACCCACCCCCACCCCCTCCCCCCCCCATAATAGCCATTTCCGCCTTGGGAAAATGTCCCTGACTATCCACTCTGTCTATGCCTTTCAACATCTTGTACACCTCTTCCAAGTCACATCTCATCCTTCTTTGCTCCAATGAGAAAAGTCCGAGTTCCCTCAACCTGTCATCATAAGAAATGCCCTCCAGTCCAGGCAGCATCCTGGTAAATCTCCTCTGCATCCTCTCCTAAGCTTTCACATCCTTCCTATAATGAGATGACCAGAACTGAACACAATATTCCAGTCTGGTCTAACCAGGGCTCTGTAGAGCTGCAGCATAACCTCACGACTCTTAAACTCAATCCTCCTGTTAATGAAAGCCAACACACCATACGCCTTCTTAACAACTCTTATCACCCTGGGTGGCAACTTTGACGAATCTATGGACATGAACACCAAGATCCCTCTGTTTCTCCACACTGCCAAGAATCCTGCCTTTAATCCTGTATTCTGCATTCAAATGCAACCTTCCATAATGAATCACTTTACACTTTCGCAGGTTGAACTCCACCTGCCACTTATCAGCCCAGTTCTGTATCCTGTCAATGTTCCGTTGCAACCTACAACAGCCCTCACACTATCCCCAACTCCAACAACCTTAGTGTCATCAGCAAACTTACTAATCCATCCTTCCATTTCCTCATCCAAGTTATTTATAAAAAATCACAAACAGCAGAGGTCCCAGAACAGATCCCTGTAGAACATCACTGGGGTCCAGGCTGAATACTTTCCATCTGCTACCACCCTCTGCCTTCTATGGGCCAGCCAATTCTGTATCCAGACAGCCAGATTTCCCTGTGTCCCATGCTCCTTACATTCTGAATGAGTCTACCATGGAGATCCTTGTCAAATGCCTTGCTAAAATCCACGTACACCACATCTACTGCTCGACCTTCATCAATGTGTTTTGTCACATCCTCAAAGAATTCAATAGACTTGTGACGCATGACCTGTCCCTCACAAAGCCATGCTGAGTATCTCTAATCAAACTATGGCTTTCAAAGTAATCATGAATCCTGCCTCTCAGAATCCTCTCCAATAATTTGCCCATTACAGGTTTAAAACTGACTGTAATTCCCAGGATTATCCCTATTCCCTTTCTTGAATAAGGGAATAACATTTGCCCCCCTCAGTCATCTGGCACTACTGCAGTGGACAGTGAGGACGCAAAGACCAACTTCAAAGGCGCAGCAACCTCTTCCCTCGCTTCCTGTATTAACCTGTGGTATATCCCAGCTGGCCCAGGGGACTCCTCTATCCCTATGTTTTTCAACCTAAATTTGTTAAATATATCATTTTAATTGCATGACATTGTCATCATTTGTTATAAATTCTGTGTCTTATGGTCCTGCTTCACAACCACCTGAAGAAGGAGCAGCGCTTCAAAAGCTCATGCTTCCAAATAAACCTAGAACATAGAACATAGAACAATACATCAAGGAACAGGCCCTTCAGCCCTCAATGTTGTTCTGACCTGTAAATTATACTCAGCTCGTCCCCCTACACTCTCCCAGCATCATCCATGTGCTTATCCAAGGATTGTTTAAATCTCCCTAATGTGGCTGGGTTGACTACATTAGCAGGTAGGGCATTCCACGCCCTTACCACTCTCTGAGTAAAGAACCTGCCTCTGACATCATCTGTCTTAAATCTATCACCCCTCAATTTGTAGTTGTGCCCCCTTGTACAAGCTGACATCATCATCCCAGGAAAAAGGCTTTCGCTGTCTACCCTATCTAATCCTCTGATCATCTTGTATGTCTCTATCAAATCCCCTGTTAGCCTTCTTCTTTCCGATGAGAACAGAGCCAAGTCTCTCAGCCTTTCCTCATAAGGAGCTTCCCTCCAGACCAGGCAACATCCTGGTAAATCTCCTCTGCACCTTTTCCAATGCTTCCACATCCTTCCTGTAATGGGGTGACCAGAGCTGTAAACCTGCTGGATTATAACCGGATGCGGTGTAATTTTTAACTTTATGCACCCCAGTCCAACACTGGCTCCTCCACATTAAGAAATGCAGTAATCCTTCAACAATCCTTATCTTTAAACATGGTTTGGAGATGCTGGTGTTGGACTGGGGAGTACAAAGTTAAAAATCACACAACACCAGGTTATAGTCCAACAGGTTTAATTGGAAGCACACTAGCTTTCGAAGCGTCGCTCCTTCATCAGGTGGTAGTGGAGGGCTCATTCCTAACACACAGAATTTATCCCAAAATCTACAATGTGATGTAACTGAAATTATACATTGAAAAATTGATTGTCTGTTAAGCCTTTCATCTGTTAGAATACAGTGATAGTTTCACTTCTTTCATGAGTAAATCACAAAACCCCTTTTTTAAAAAGTTGCATTCTCGGGTTAGCTGTTAACAATGGTGATAGCTAAACAATATGTTGAAGGTGTCGGACCCCTGCGTTCTCTGTCTATACCATGATGTTTATATTGATTCAAATCTAAAAAGTGAGATAACGGAGTTTTACATGAAATCATGCAGTTTTTGAGCTCAGAGTTCTACATGAATGCATGCAGTTTTTGAGCAAAGTACAATGTAACCCGGCAAGTACAAATTCACCCCACAAAATATGTGTGCATGTGGGTCTTTGTCTGTATGTGTATGTCTGGTTTGGGGGTTGTGAGTGTGAGAAAATGTATGTGTGTGTGTAGTGAGTGCAAAGTGTCTTAAGTCTGTGAGGGGGTGTATGTGTGAGCATGGGAGTGTGTGTGTCTGTAAGGGTGTGTGTGGGTGTCTGTGTGCGCATCTGTGTATATGTGTGTCCGTGTGTATGTGTGTATAGGAGTGCCTGTGTGTGTGTGTGAGAGCGTGTGTGTGTGTGTAGGAGTATCTGTGTGTGTGTGTATAGTGCAATGGTAGTCACCTGTAATGTGACATGAACCCAAGGTCCTGGTTGAGGCCCTCCCTATGGGTACCCATACAACCCTGTCATGGTAGGTGCTGCAAGACATGTCAGAGTGTGGACATATATACTACCATTACGCGTGGGAACACCTCCCACCTTGTACATGGCAGGTACTCATGTGACTCAGCCAACGTTATCTATCTTATACGTTGCAGGCAAGGATGCCCGGAAACGTGGTACATTGGGGAAACCGAGCAAAGGCTACGACAATGGATGAATGGGCACCGCACAACAATCAACAGACAGGAGGGTTCCCTCCCAGTTAGGGAATACTTCAGTGGTCCAGGACATTCAGCCTTGGACCTTCGGGTGACCATCCTCCAAGGTGGACTTCGGGACAGGCAGCAGAGAAACGTGGCTGAGCAGAGGCTGATAGCTAAGTTCAGTCATACCAAATAGAATGGACTACTGCAAAGAAGTATACTGACAACTGAACAACCAGGAACATTACGGACAACTACCTGCCGATCTGACTGAAGAACACACCTGTCAACTCAACAGACTGATCAAGACCTTTGATCCAGACCTTCAGAGTATCCTATGCACTCTCATTCCGCATCCTTCTTCCATAGGAGGCTTCTATTGCCTTCTGAAGATATACAAAGCCTACACATCTGGATGTCCCATCATATCAAGCAATGGATCCCTGTGTGCGAATTGCCCTGGCAATGTCAAGGGCATCTTAAAACCCATTGTTGAGTCCATCTTTATTGGTACTGCACTTGGGTATCAGTCTTTGCACGGCGATTCTGCAACGTTATGTATCTCGAAGGCTACCTTGGAGGGTGCTTACCCAAAGATCAGCGGCTGAATACCCTTGACTGTTGAAGTGTTCCCTGACTGGGAAGAAACATTCCTGTCTGGTGATTGTTGAGAAGTGTCCACTCATCCGTTGTCGTAGCGTCTGCATGGTCTCCCCAAAATCACCATGCCAAGGAACGCCGTGCTTCTGTCACGGCACTACAGATTTCTTACAGAATCTCAGCTCTCATGGATCAGTCGAAGCAGGAACATTCCTTGTCACAATGGACGTTTCGACACTCTACACCAACATCTCCCATGATGACTGCATCACTGCAACAGCCTCAGTACTCAATACCAACAACTGCCAATTTCCAGGTGCCATCCGAAAACATATCTGCTTCATCCTTAACCATACTTAACTTAAAGACATTTTCATGTTTGACAGCTAGTTCTTCATCCAGACACATAGACCAGCCATGGGGACCAGATTTGCATCCCAATATGCCAACATTTTCATGCATAAGTTTGAGCAAAAACTCTTTGCTGTGCAAGACCTCTGACCAACACTATACACCAGAGACATTGACGACATTTTCTTCCTTTGGACCCATGGCGAGGAATCGCTAAAACGACTACATGGCAATATCAACAAGTTACATCCCACCATCAGACATGGTTATATTGGTGAGACCACACGGACGCTACGACAACGGATGAGTGGACACTTCTCAACAATCACCAGACAGGAATTTTTCTTCCCAGTCAGGGAACACTTCAACAATCAAGGGTATTCAGCCTCTGATCTTTGGGTAAGCACCCTCCAAGGCAGCCTTCGAGATACACAATGATGCAGAATCGCTGTGCAGAGACTGATACCTAGGTGCAGTACCAATGAAGATGGCCTCAACCATGATCTTGGGTTCATGTAGTACTGCAGGAGACCCTACCACATTGTTCAGAATCAGTTTCATTCCTGGACACACGCTTCTCCATCAAAAAATGACACCTCAGTACCTCACTCTATCACAGGCCCATGGATAACCACACCATGCTGCATTACTC
The DNA here is from genome assembly GCF_047496795.1 of Chiloscyllium punctatum. Lineage (NCBI taxonomy): Eukaryota > Metazoa > Chordata > Chondrichthyes > Orectolobiformes > Hemiscylliidae > Chiloscyllium > Chiloscyllium punctatum. The sequence goes on from NC_092777.1 coordinate 8,564,736, forward strand.
TAGCTTCCATCCTAAACATAAAGAAGCCATCCCCAATGGACAGGCCCTGCACAAACACAGGATCTGCTCAGATGAGGAGGAATGCGACAGATACCTGAAGATTTTGAAAGATGCCCTCATAAGAACATGATAGGATCCTCAACTCTTCGATCGCCAGTTCCAAAGTGTCACAATGAAAAACCGTAATGACCCACTCAGAAGACAGATATATGATAAGACTGATAGAGTACCCTTTGTCATCCAGTATTTGCCCAGAGCAGAGAAACTACACCATGTTCTTCGCAACCTTCAACATGTTATCAATGATATGAGCATCTCACCATGATCTTCCCTATGTCTCCACTTCTCACCTTCGAACAACTACCAAACCTTAAACAGACCGTTGTTCACAGCAAACTGTCCAGCCTTCAGGACAACATTGACCCCAACACCACACAACCCTGTCATGACAACCACTGCAAGACATGTCAGATCATTGACTTGGATACTAACACCACCTACCATGTTCATGGCAGATACTCATGTGACTCGGCCAAAGTTGTCTACCTCATACGCTGCAGGCCAGGATGCCCCGAGGCATGGTTATATTGGTGAGACCACACAGACGCTACGACAACGGATGAGTGGACACTTCTCAACAATCACCAGACAGGAATTTTTCTTCCCAGTCAGGGAACACTTCAACAGTCAAGGGTATTCAGCCTCTGATCTTTGGGTAAGCACCCTCCAAGGCAGCCTTCGAGATACACAATGATGCAGAATCGCTATGCAGAGACTGATACCTAGGTGCAGTACCAATGAAGATGGCCTCAGCCATGATCTTGGGTTCATGTAGTACGGCAGGAGACCCTACCACATTGTTCAGTATTGTAAAATCTTCCTTACTGTCCTGTTTTGACAGCATCACCTTGATAAATTGCTATGATCTCTCTACCTTAATCAGTTTGTTCAGTTTTGAATTACTTACTATACTCTCTTACACACACTCACACACAAATATACACTCTCACACTCAAACACACTCTCTCTCAAGCACACACTCACACTCTCCCCCTTCCCCCAACACACACAGACCACCACCTTCCACCCCCTCCCGCCCAAACCAGGGTGAATCATTTCATCCAAGATGTTTGTTTATTTTCAGATATGTTCTATTTTGTTCAAAAAGTACACAATTTGCAGTCACATTCAGACAATGAGGCATCTTATACATTCCATCTCTCAGAATAAAACCAGCCTGATTCCAGGTTAAACAAAGCCTGACATCTACAATTCAGTGTCTGACCTGAAATGTCACCTATCACTCTTCCTGGTTGTCATGACAGCAGAGCACTGACATTGAATTTATAAATATTTTACAAACCATCTAACACTCTTGGTCACCTGCAGAGACTTATTATCTGACACTGCACATGCACCAGTTGAATAATCTTTTGCCGATCTCACAAATCATGACTTTTTGCATGGCAAATCAAGTCTCACAAACTCGATTGAGTATTTTGAAGAAGTAAGGCGTTCAACAAGATTCCTCATGGTAGACTGTTTAGCAAGGTTAGATCTCATGGAATACAGGGAGAACCTGATCAGGCGTATCCTAGAACTCTGTGGGAAGCTAGGGAAGTGATTGTTGGACCCATTCCTGAGATATTTGTATCATCGATAATCACAGGTGAGGTGCTGGAAGACTGAAGGTTTGCTAATGGGGTACCATTATTTACATGGTAAGGTGGTAAGGTCAAACCAGGGAACTATAGACCAGTGAGCCTGACATCGGTGGTGGGCAAGTTGTTGGAGGGAATCCTGAGGGACAGGATTTACATACATTTGGAAAGGCAAGGACTGATTAGGGATAGCATACATGGCTTTGTGCATGGGAAGTCATGTCTCACGGACTTGACTGAGTTTGTGAAGAAGTAGCAAAGAGGATTGATGAGGGCAGAGTGGTAGATGTGATCGATATGGATGGTGTTTGACAAGGTTCCTCATGGTAGACTGGTTAGCACAGTTAGATCTCATGGAATACAGGGAGAATTAGCCATTTGGATACAGAACTAGCTCGAAAGTAGAAGACAGAGTTGGTGGTGGAGGGTTGCTTTTCAGACTAGAGGCCTGTGACCAGTGTTGTACCACAAAGATCAGTGCTGGGTCCACTACTTTTCGTCATTTATATAAATGATTTGGATGGAAACATGGGAGGTATGGTTAGTAGGTTTGCAGATGACACCAAATTTGGAGGTGTAGTGCACAGTAAAGATTGTTACATCAGAGTACAGCAGGATCTTGATCGGATGGGCCAATGTGAGAGTGGCAGATGGAGTTTAATGTAGATAAATGTGAGGTGCTGCATTTTGGAAAAGTAAATCAGAACAGGACCTATACACTTAATGGTAAGGTCATAGAGAGTGTTGCTGAATAAAGAGACCTTGGAGTGCAGGTTCACAGCTTCTTGAAAGTAGAGTTGCAGGTAGATAGGATAGTGAAGAAGGCCTTTGGTATGCTTTCCTTTATTGGTCAGAGCATTGAGTACAGGAGTTGGGAGGTCTTGTTGTGGCTATACAGAATGTTGGTTAGACCACTTTTGGAATATTGTGTGCAATTCTGGTCTCCTTCCTACAGGAAGGATGTTGTGAAACTTGAAAGGGTTCAGAAAGGATTTACAAGGATGTTGCCAGGTTTGGAGAATCTAAGCTAGAGGAAGAGGCTGAATAGGTTGGGGCTGTTCCCTCTGGAGCGTCGGAGGCTAAAGGCTGACCTTAAGAGGTTTATAAAATCATGAGAGGCATGGATAGGATAAAAAGGCAAGGTTTTTTCCCTGGGGTGGGTGAGTCCAGAACTAGAGGGCATAGGTTTAGGGTGAGAGGGGAAAAAATTAAAAGAGAACTAAGGGTTAACTTTTTCACACAGAGGGTGGTACATGTATGAGCTGCCAGAGGGTGGTACATGTATGAGCTGCCAGAGGATGTGGTGGAGGCTGGTACAATTGCAACATTTAAAAGGCATTTGGATGGGTGCTTGAATAGGAAGGGTTTAGAGGGATATGGGCTGGGTGCTAGCAAATGGGATTAGATTAGGTTAGGATATCTGGTCGGCATGGATGAGTTTAATCGAAGGGTCTGTTTGCATGCTGTACCTCTCTGTGACTCTGCTTTCTTACTGCATCTGATGAAGAGGCTGTGCTCTGAAAGCTTGCGTGATTTCAAATAAACCTGTTGAACTATAGCCTGGTGTTGTGCGACTTCTGACTTTGCCCACTCAATCAGTACTAACCTTTTTAAACCCATTTTCCAGGATAACATATTTCCTGTTATTTTTAATATGTCAATGAGAATTCATTACCGAGTGATCCTAGCTCCATGTATAGAAACACAGAAACTTCCTCCCTTACAATCTTTTGGTGTTACAGGGTGAGGGTGTACATGAGACATGGTCTCTGAGGCACCATTCTCCTTTCTATCCATACAATGTCATATCCCATTGCCTTGCTTATTGAATGTGGTGGCTATGTGGAGGAGAAGATGGAAATGCACTGAACAGAGAATAAATCAAGGGGAAAGGGGAAGGGGGAGAGGAGATGAGGTTGACATCAGAGTTGAGTCAATTATTTTCTAACCTGATTGCGTCTCCTGTGAGCAACAGCTCGTGAGATGACCACTGCAGTTCCAAATCGTTCTAAGCTCCTCTTCAATCTCTTGTAGCGAATCCTTTTATGCAGAAGTTAGAACATGATGTTAGAGAACAGGACAGTGGATAAACACACTCACACACTTGATTTCCAAACTGTGAACGTTAAAAACTCAAGTTGAAGAACAAATCCCCAGCTGAGACATTGCCAAACCTATTATTCTTGAACCTCTGAAGAGATCCACAACTTTAAAAAAAAACGTATCTTCAGATATTTGGCTTTTTATGGGACACAAACCTTGTCACTCACTTCTGATTCCGTAACAGGAATGAGTCACTTTATTGGTCACTGTATAGAGAAACAAGTCAGTCGATCACAAGTGACCAGTTGACTCAATTAGTCATTTACAACAGTTGTTTTATGTGATTTCATACACAAGGTAATATAAGATACCTCACAAACTGGCCAGATGTTTTTTTTGGGGTTGTATCATCAGTCAACGGTCAGAGGTGAAGAGCACCAGGACCAAAAAGAGGAAACTGGAACTCAATTGACCATGACATGCTCTCACTTGCGTTCCATTGGCTACTTACAAAGTAAGAATGAACCCTGTAATGGATAATTTTGATTCCTAATTCGAAAGTGTTCTGAAATTCCAGCTACGCTTCCCATCATTTTATAATTTGGAGATGCCAGTGTTGGACTGGGGTGTACAAAGTTAAAAATCACACAACACCAGGTTATAGTCCAATAGGTTTAATTGGAAGCACTAGCTTTTGGAGGGTCGCTCCTTCATCAGGTGGTTGTGGAGGACACAATTGTAAGGCACAGAATTTATCGCAAAAATTTAGTGTGATGTAACTGAAATTGTACATTGAAAAATACCTTGATTTTCTGTTGAGTCTTTCATCTGTTTGAATACCATGATAGTTTCACTTCTTTCATGTGTAAATCACAAAACATTTTTTTAAAAGTTGCATTCTCAGGTTAACTGTAACAATTGGCATTAGCTAGACAATATGTTAAAAAAATGTTTTGTGATTTCCACATGAAAGAAGTGAAACTATCACGGTATTCGAACAGATGAAAGACTCAAGAGAAAATCAAGGTATTTTTCAATGTACAATTTCAGTTACATCACACTAAATTTTTGCGATAAATTCTGTGCCTTACAATTGTGTCCTCCACAACCACCTGATAAAGGAGCGGCGCTCCGAAAGCTAGTGTGCTTTCAATTAAACCTGTTGGACTATAATCTGGTGTTGTGTGATTTTTAACATCATCTTATGGATGGGGTCTTGGAGGGAGTTCACAAGCATGATCCTGGGACAAAGAGCTTGTCATTAGAGGAGTGATTGAACACTCTGGGTCTGTACTTGATCGAGTTCAGAAGGATGAGGGAAGATCCCATTGAAACCTACAAAATACTGAGAAGCCTGGATAGAGTTGATGTGGAGGAGATATTTCCACTAGTAATAGAGAGTAGCTGGGCATAGCCTCAAAGTGATGGGACAATCCTTTAGAATTGAGATGAGGGGGAATTTCTTCAGCCAGAGGGTGGTGACTCTTTGGAACTCTTTGCTGAAGATTCTATGGAGGTCAAGTCAATGAGTGTATTTAAGACAGAGATATATAGGTTCGTAATTGGTAAGGGGATCAAGGGTTATGGGGAAAAGGTAAGAGAATGGGGTTGAGAAGTATATCAGCCATGATCAAATGGCAGAGCAGACTCGATGGGTTGAATGGCCTAATTCTGCTCCTGTACCTTATGGTCTTATGGGATGCAAAATGCATAACAGTCCCCCCATTGGATTAGGAGGAAGGGAACTGAATTGTCAACAGCAGCATACTTGCAATCTCAACTGTCTTACACAAAATTGATTCCACTAGTGCCTTACTCAGAAACAGAAAGCTTCTCAGAAAGCTGACTTCACCTCTAGACAGTAGTTATTATTGAAGATTAAATGAGTGAGCAAGATGGTGGTAGAAGGGTATACTGTGGGAATTAACCACTTTGGTGGGACAAATGGAAAAACAGATTTTTTTTAAAAGTGAGAAATTAGTAAATGTTCAGTATAAGAGGAAATGGGGTGTTGTGCACAAATCAGAAACAATTAACATGTAGGTGCAGCAAGTAACTAGAAAAACAAATTGCAAGTTAATCCTTATTGCAGGGTGTTAGGAGGCAGGGGCCTTTTCAGTAAAATGAAAGCTAACTGAAATTATACAGGGCTTTGTGAAAACAAAACCTCCAGTACTATGTATAAGTCTGGTTGCTTTACCTAAGAGATGATATACTTGACCTAAAGAGGGTAATTGAAGATTCACCAGATTGATTCCTGGGATGACAGAGTTGTCCACTGAGGAAAGATGAAGTAGAATATGGGCCTATAAACTTTGGAGTTCAAAGGAATGACAGGATGCCCCATCAAAACATAAAACACTCTAGCATAGGACATAGGAGAAGGAGTAAAGATTAGAATGATGCTGGAAAAGCACAGCAGGTCAGGCGGTATCCGAGGAGCAGGAAAATCAATGTTTCGGGCAAAAGCCCTTCATCAGGAATCCTGATGAAAGGCTTTGCCTGAAATATCAATTTTCCTGCTCCTCAGATGCTGCCTGACCTGCTGTGCTTTTCCAGCACCACTCTAATCTTGCCATAGGAGCAGGAGCTGGCCACTTCGCCCCTCCAGCATACTACATCATTCAACAAGCTCATGATTGATCTTGTACCTCAACGCCATTTCCCGTGCAATCCTCATATCCCTTAATATTTTTAATATCAAAAGTCTTATTCTCTGTCCTGAATAACTCAAAGATGGAGCCTCCATTGCCTTCTAGGGTCAAGAATTCCAAACATTCACAATCCTCTGAATGAAGAAATTCCTCCTCATATCGTCTTTCAGTCTTATTCTGAGATTGTGTCTCCTCTTTCTAGAGTTACCAGTCAGGGGAAACATTCTTTTTATATCTACCCCATAAGACTTCTGGATGCTTCAAAGAGATCTCTTGTCAATCTTCTAAACTCTAAAAAATACAGGAAGTGAGGATTTTTTTTCACTGGCTGGAGAACCAGGGATCATGTTTTTACAATAAGAAGTCAGAGTTGAGGTGTTAAAAAATGCCTTATCTCAAGAAATATGAGTATCCAGAATTCTTGACCCCAGAGGATTATGGAGGTTCTGTTGTTGAGTGTATTCAAAGCTAAGATAGATAGACGTTTGGATATTGCCAGAATCATGTATGTGGGATTAGAGCAAGAAAATGATGTTGATATGGGAGATCAGCAAAAACCTTGTTGAATGCACAGGCTTGAGGAGCTAAATGGCCTACTCCTGCTCCTATTCCTTGTGTATCTTTGCAGAGTTGACCACCAGAGTTGGCTTGGGGCAAGACACATTTAATTTGGTTCATAAAGATAATATTTATGCTAGTAGAAGTGTGTAGCAACAGGGAGCCCATCATTCCTATAAGTGAGAGTCAGTGCCTCAAAACCTATGGAATAGTTTTACATGCCGAGTCCTGAGATGGTGCAGAGGAGGTTCACCTGGCCTGGTGTCCTCTGATATGAGATTGAACAATCACTATCTTCTGTTTGAAGATCTGGAAGTTTTTCCTGTTGATGAAGCCACGGACATTTTTCTGAATGGTGAGAGCTGCCCAGTTCTTGGTCTTCCGCCAACAATTCTCTAACTGATTGAAAAGCTCATTCTTCAAAAACACCTGTGGAAACAATGAACATGTTGCCACTAGACTTCAGGTCTTCATCAACGCACCTTTAATATATCTCAACAGACTGATATCTTCCTCTACTACTCTCTAGCCACCAGATTTCTGTGCATAATTTTGATCGCCAATTTTAATGTTTTTCTCCCAACATGTCCCCTTCTTTATATCCCTTTGTTCCCCATTGCATCCCCCACCACTATAATCCTTTCTCACCAGTGGGTCCTTCTGTCTACATCCCTCTGTTTCCAAATGCATCTCCCTCTCTATATCCATCTGTTCCCAGGTTTGCCCCCTCTTCGATATCCATTTGTTCCTGGTTGTGTCCTCTTTCTATATTTCTCTGTTTTCCAATGCTTTTCCTCTCTATGTCCCTCTATGGCCCACTGTATTCTCCCTCTCTATATGCCTATGTTTCCAAGTTTGCCCTTTTTTCTATATCTCTTCGTTCCCAACTGTGTCTAATTGAAGTTTGTGCAGCCCTAACAGAACCTCTCTGCTCTTATAATCTATGTTGTGATGGATAAAAACAAGCTTTCCTAACTATCCTATTAAACTATCCAGTCACAATCAGGGATCTGTGGACAAGCATCCCAAGATTCCTCTGTTCCTCTGAGCTTCTTAGTGTCCTGCCATTTATTGAGGACTCCCTTGGCCTGTTCCTTCTTCTAAATTGCCATTTGCTACTGATTGCCCATCTAACCAACCTGTTTATCTCCTCCTGTTTCCTCAGACCTTCTTCCTTGCTATCAACCACCCAGCCAATCTTTGTGTCATCCACAAATTTACTTATCATTTTTCCCACATTCTCATCCATATCATTTCTGACTATCACAAACAATAATAAAGCCAGCACTGATCCCTGTGGTACTCTACTGCACACCAGTATTACAAACAGCCTTCTATCCTCTGTCTCCTGTCATAGAGCTAATTTTGGCTCCAACTTGCCAAGTTACCTCGGATCCCATGAGCTTTTACCTTCTTTATCAGTTTCCTATGTGGGACCTTGCTGATTGTTGGAAAAACCCATCTAGTACACTAATATCCTTTTGGGAAGGAAACTGCCATCCTTACCTGGTCTGGCCTACATGAGACTCCAGACACACAACAATGCGTTGACTCTTAACTGCTTTCTGGGCAATTAGGGATGGGCAGTAAATTCTGGTATGGCCAGTGACACCCACATCCCATAAACGAATACAAAAAAAAAGACCTTGAATATAAGCTACATCAACTGCCCAATTCTCATCCAAACACTTGGTTACCTCCTTGAAACATTCCACTAGATTTGTTAGACATGGCCTCCCTCTGACAAACTCATGTGATGATCCCTGATCAAATCTTACCTCACTAAACGGAGGTTAATTTCCTCTGTCACAGTTTTCTCCAACACTTTCCCTGCCACTGATGCTAGAATCATGTGTCTATAGTTGCCTTGCCGATCTCCTCTTGTAAACTGGAACGGCATTAATCATCCTCCAGTCCATTGTCACCGCCCCTGTGGCCAGAGATGATTTAAAAACTTGGGTTGGGGTGTCAATTGCCTCCCTCTTCTCACACTGCAGCCTGGAATACAAGTTATCCAGACCTAGGGTTTTTTCCATTTTTAAATTCAACAAACCTCCAATGCCTCCTCATATCTTATAGCAATCTGCTCAAGAACTTCGCAGTTCATCTTCTCAAATTCTGCACTTGCAACCTCCTTCTTCTGAGTAAAGATAGATGTGAAGGGCTCATTTAACATTCCAACTCAGTCCTTCAGCCTCACACACGGATTGGCCTCTTTATTGCTATCTCTTGTCCTTCCCTGATTATTTTCTTCCACATGATGTACTTACCAAATATCTTGGGATACTCACTAAGCTTGCCTGGCAGCAATTTATCATGGCCCTATGAGGGTTCTTGGAGGCTGGCACATTAGTGTCTAAGGACATGGCTTGCCCAATGGTGTGCGATTTGAAATGTTGTTATCCAGGGTCCAACACAGAGGTTCTTTGAAGCAAGTAGTGAGCTGAATTCACCAGGTACTCACTCTGGATGTCATATCATGTTTTCTCAATGTCTAACCTGTTTGGTGAGTTTGCTGAGATTTGAGGCTGAATATCAGGAGTTGAGTTGGGCCATCAAATTAACATTTATCGAGTTTTCAACTAGTGCCTAACAACTATATATATTCCAAAGTATACATTTCCAGTGTGCTTGTATGTCTGCAGGGTGCACACGTCATATAAAAAAAACAAAGAATTTGAGGATGCAGGAGGTCTGAAACAAAACAGAAATTGTTGGTGAAACTCAGCAGGTCTGGCAGCATCTGTGGGAAGAAAGTAGAGTTAACGTTCCAAGGCCAGTGACTCTTCGATCAGAACTTCATCAGATCCAGTTCTACACAGCACAGAACTCCAGTGGAAGAATCAGTACTTTAAAATTCCAATGAAAAGTCATATTGGACTCGAAATGTTAATTCCACTTTTCTCTTCATACATTCTGTCAGACCTGCTGAGCTGCTCCAGTACTTTCTGAGTTTGTTTCAGAATTCCAACATCTGCAGTACGTTGTTCTTATCTAATTACCTTGGTGAGTCCAAGTTGATAAAGCTCCGGAGTGCCCTCAGTGACCTTCTCGAGGATAGAAGAGCAGACCTCACTGTCTGAGCAATTGCCCTTCAGTAAAACGCTGTATCTATAGTGGGCAAGAAAAGCACACTGTGGTACAAGGTCAGCACAATTTCCCCTAGACCGAAACTTCTTACAGATGAACCTGAACATACTTAAGTAAGAAACTGACAGATTTCTAGAAACAATTTGGTTATATTTACTTCAGCGATGGAAAGCGATAGGTAGACACCACAGGACAAAAATTTGAGCTAGGGAAAAGGCAATTATGATGTGATGAGACAAGATAGGCCTAGGATGCATAGGATGGGGAAGAAAACTGCAGGGATTGAAAATGTGGAGCCTGTTCAAGTAACAGTTACTGTGTGTCCTTGATAAGTATGTAGCTGTCAGGCAGGGAGCAAGTGGTCAAGTGAGGGAACCATGGTATACCAAAGAAGTTGAATCTCTTGTCAAGAGGAAGAAGGAGGCTAATGTAAAGATGAGATGTGAAGACTCAGTTAGGATGCTTGAGAGTTACAAGTTAGCCAGGAAGGACCTAAAGAGAGAGCTCAGAAGATCCAGGAGGGGACATGAGAATTTGTTGACAGATAGGATCAAGAAATACCCTAAAGCTTTCTATAGGTATGTCAGGAATGACCAGGGTAAGATTAGGGCCAGTCAAGGACAGTACCATATCACCCAGATACTGCTGCACAATTGATTTCTGTCAACCCTTTCCATTAAAATTCTATATGCTTATCTATTGTTCCTGCCAAAGTGGACAAGTTCACATTTTCCGACATTATTCTCTATCTGCTGATTTTTTACCCACTGATTAACCTACCTCTCCTAATGTCCTCTTCACAACTTACAATTTCAGAATATATTCTCCTACCTATCTTTGTGTCATCAGAAAATTTAGCATTCATACATTCGGTTCCATAGTCCAAATCAATGATATAAATTGTAATAATTGAGACCCCAATACTGGTACACCACTTATTAGATTGCCCCATTCCCTGCTTACTAATAGTTGACCTCTATCCATGCTAATAGGTTACCACGAAACATTTTTACTTTGCACAGTAATCTTTGCTGTGGTGCCTTGTCAAATGTCTTCCAGAAATCTGGGGCTCTAGAATGCGCTGCTATAATCTGTTAATTCGTTTTTATCCAAATTGCTTGTTTGTCCCTCAAAGAAGTCTAACAAATTTGTCAAACATGATTTTCCTTTCACAAAAGCATGGTGACTGTACCTGACTGCATCAGGATTCTCAAAGTACCCAGCTATAGACACCCTAAGAATAGCTTCGAGCAGTATCCTTCTGGTAGATGTGTCCAAAGTGTCTGCTTTCCATTTTCTTCCCACTGTGAACAATTTTGCCATGTTTGCTAGTTTCAAATCTGATGTGATATTTTCAGTATCAAAAAGATTTTGGAAAATAAAACACAAGGCACCCATTATCTCAGAAGCCACTTCTTTTAAGATACATAGACTGCAGAGGTTCAAGAAGAGAGCTCACCATCACTTTCTCAAGGGCAACTCGGGACAGCGAGGCCTATGTCCCATGAACAAATTTTAAAAATGTCCCTAGAATGAAAACCATCACAGTCAAGGGACTTGTCAGATTAATTTTAATGATTTTCTCGGCATTTTTTCCCTGATGATTATAAATGTTTTCAGCTCCTTTTCATATTCTGAATGTTATTGTGCCTGCTATTGTATGCAAATATCTCCTGTACTCACTACCCACTATATTTCTATATAGCTGTCCCTTAACCTATTGTCCCGGTTCACCTTAGTCAGTAATTTTTCTCTTTTTTTATTAGATTACTTACAGTGTAGAAACAGGCCCTTCAGCCCAACAAGTCCACACTGACCCACCGAAGCGCAACCCACCCAGACCCATTCCCCTACATCTACCCCTTACCTAACACTACGGGCAATTTAGCCTGGCCAATTCACCTGACCTGCACATTTTTGGATTGTGGGAGGAAACCGGAGCACCCGGAGGAAACCCACGCAGACACGGGGAGAATGTGCAAACTCCACACAGAGTCACCAGAGGCAGGAATTGAACCCGGGTCTCTGGCGCTGTGAGGCAGCAGTGCTAACCACTGTGCCACCGTGCCGCCCACCTCATAGGTGTTGCTGGCTGGACAAGCATTTTAAAACCCTTACCTAGCTTCCCATGAGGAGGTGGTAATGAGCTGCCTTCTTGAACCACTCGAGTCCACAGGCTGAAGCTTGACCCATAACGCAGTTAGGAAGAGGATCTCCTGCCTACATAATTTCCCTTGTTTGAAATATTAGCCATTGATCCACTCTTCTCACCCTCAAACTGAATGAAAAAGTCAGTCATACTATCATCACTACTACCTAAGGCTCTAGAATGTGCTGCTATAAGAAACCGTCCTGAAAACACTCCATGAATATATCCTCCAGGCGACCTTTGCCAACCTGATTTATCCAGTCCAGAGTAAAGTCACCAATGATTTTTTTGTCTTTCTCCATAAGCCCCTATTATTTGTTACTGTGTATCTCACCCTAGTGTGATTGCTGTTCCAGGGCCCACAATTGACTTCTTAATTTTACTCATTTTCATCGCTACACAAACTGATCCTGATCCTCAGAACTAATGACATCTCTCTTTGTTATACCAAGACTACCCTTAATTACCAAAGATTCCCCTCCACTTTTCCTAGCTTCCTATCTTTCCTAAATGCCAGATGCATCAGTTATTCAACACCTAGTTTTTCTCACCTATCAGATCATGCAGAGCTTGCTGCAGGCGATGCACATCATCCTCACTGTTAGCCAGTAACTCTGGTCTGGCAGTTATTGTTTTTATCTGGCAGATAGAGTACAATGCTGGTAAATGTGAGGTTATCCATCTTGGAAGCAAAACTAGCAGGTTAGAGTATTATTTAAATGATGAAAGATTGTAGCATGTTGTTCTGCAGAGTGCTTGTACATGAATTGCTAAAAGTTAATTTGCATGTGCAACAGGTAATCAGGATGGCAAATGGAATTTTGCCTTTCATTGCTGGAGGGATTGAATTTAAGAGCAGGGAGATTCTGCTGCAATTGTACAAGGTGTTGGTGAGACTGCACCTGGAGTTATTGTGCGCAGACCCTAAAGTTAGATTCCCGGTGATGCTCAATAAGTTGTTCTTAGGAACATAACAAGAGTAGCATTTTATGGAAGATTTTAAAGCAAAAGATTATCCATGGTCACAAAGGTCCCTCTGACTTCCTGTCCCCTCCAAAGTTTAGAAAGGCATCATGGGTCAGTGTTTTTGGTGGGCTGAAGGGCTATTCTTATGCTCTATTGTTCTTTGGAGATCATCCACTCTGTTAGGGACAACACCAGCACAAACAGCATAAGATGTAGAACTATACCTGCTGATAAAATCTGACAGGAGAATTCTGACAGGGTACCCTTCCTTTCGAATGTGGACTACCTCCATAATCCCGGAGTGTCTGAGTTGGGCACCAACACACTCTACATCAAACTGGCCAGGGATCTGTCATAGGAAGCCATAAAAGGATCAGTGAAATCAGATTTGAAAACAGCATAAAACATGTACTAGCCACATTGCAAACCATCACCACACTCCCCTATCGCCTGCACATTGATCCATTGGATTCCAGTTGTACCACACTGTCAATGTATGTCACCCCACAGAGGAATTCGATGCTCATTTCAGTGAGCTACTGTATGCACACATAACTTACCCAGTATCTCAGCTATTTGTTCTTTAAACTCAGATATGCAGTAAAAAATTCTGACTTGGTCCAAAGATCTTCTAAACTGTACACTAGTATTGGTACTTGACACCTCAGCGAGAAGGGAATGGAGGGACATGGAGGTGGCAGAGGGAGAGATTAATGTACCGTTTAGATAGTGGCATAGGCCAGATGGGAAGATTGGTCTGTTATTACAGATTCTATGAAATTCTATGCAATGTCACTGGAAAATGTTGAGATTCCCCACCACTGAGAGCATAATCCTGAATTTGGGAAGAGGAATGTAAGGGAATACAAAGCATACAGTTTGTTTGAACAGACTGATCATTGTGCAGGAATGGAGTGGAGAAACAACATAGTGTGTTTCAGCCAGGAAACTAACCTGACCAGCCGGTTAGGGAGACACTTCAGAATCTGGTCATTTCAAACATACTGGTCAAGAATTTTCGAGTCCTTCTCCAGCCGTCATTAATCACAACTCCTATTCTAATGGTCACGGTATGACTATCAGGTATTGACCATGTCCCATCTGCTGCATGTGTGCTTTATGTAAGGATTGATCATTTCTGAAGGTAATGACTGCCCTCATCATTCTTCTCTGGCAGTCCACCAGGATCGGGAGGGAGCTGCTTCTGCTCCAGTTCAATTAGAGGTTGGTAAGTCCATTCTGTAATCTGCAGACTTTGTCACACACAGGGCTGGTGGTGCTGAGGATCAAGCAAATGTAGTATTGGAAGTTTATGCATTCCCTCCAATACCCTCACATCACCTCTGCACAATCCTGATGAACTCTCTCAATGTGTTTGATGCCTTCACAATGAGCCTTCTCCATTTTGGTCGGTCAAAAACTAGGACTTCTCATGAACATGTGAGGTCGTTTCATCTCTTCAAGAAAGCTTTGAAGACATCACTCAAATATATCCACTGTCCTCCTGGAAGTCTCCTGATGTGAGTGAGTTTAGATTTCAGAGATTGCTTTGAAAGTTTGGTGTCAGGGATGCAAACATAAGTCTTCCCATTGGAGCTGGTTTTGCGTGATTAGCACCTTGATGCTGGCTTGGGAAAGGATGTTGTTGTTGCACTATCTTCCTTACCATAGTATTTGGAAGGTCTTGTGAAGGCACCACAGGTGACACTTCTCCAGCGCTCTGAGGTGCCTGCATGAGAATCGTTGCTGCCCAAGAAACCATAACTTTAAGCTTGAGATCCTGAAAGCTGAACTGATAGATTGAAGGTGATACTGCATGCAGCAGCATTTGTCTACCTTAACAACAGGAACAGAGGTGGGTTGAGTGACCTCATCCATAACTGTCATGTGATGTTGTTAAGGGAATTATATGATAGAATCACATTATAAACTGGCAATGCAGAAAGATGCAAGCACTGTTAACGACCTAATATTATCTGACCTTTGGTCAGCTTGGTGAACAGCTCTGAATATAACTGCATGGTAGTCAATGTTCAAATAGCAACACAACAAACAATAAATAGCTGAACAGTGATGGAATTTGGAAATGATATAAATAAAAATAATGTTATGGTTTGGCCCCACCTCTGAGCCAGGAGGCCTAGTTCAAGTCGCTACTTGTTTCAAAGGTGAGTCTAAACATGTCTGAATGGATTAATTTAAAAAGTTTATAAATAGGGACAATTATAATGCATTGATGTTTAACAATCAAGAGAATTTGAAGTCAAAAAACTCATACTTGTGTCTGGAGAGTCATTTATGGGTCAAACTTAATCAATAAACTAGCTTCCCAAGACTGATACAGAAATAGTTGACGGTGAGATCATCGAGGCCTTGTTGAAAGTGGAGGGATTTTCAGGAGTGAACTCAGGACAGGAATGTCAATCGTGTGCCAATTTGTTTCCACAGGTTAGGGAGGGTCAGGGACTAAACAAGACAAATGCAGGATAATTGCTAAATGAATCAGTGGGAAGCAATTTCTTTTTTCAGTACATTGAGCATTTATAATCTGGAATGTAATACTGGGAAGATTTAGAAAGTTGATTCAATAATAAATTTCTAAAAGGAATTGGTTAAGTGGGTTTGGGAAACTTCATTTTAGTGGCAATCTCGCTTCATTCCAGCTCATTGCATATTACAAACATTCATCCATATACAGTTTACACACTGGTCTACCACTGGGACTTGTTACATTCTACAATATTAAAGAAACCAACACCATTTAAACATGGACAAACCTGCCTCTGAAGAGCAGACTAGACCCAGAATTTGAACCTTATCCCCAGAGAAAGCAAACTTTGTCATTTTCGCTTTGGCTGTATTTGGAAAGTCGGCCGATTGCTTTGCCCTCAAAAAGTGCAGCCAATATTTAAATAAATGCAACACTAATGTACAAGAAAAGAAAACTTGAACTGATTATCAAAGGACATTGTTTGAATCGGTAATCTATCATTAAACAGTTCAACTTAGCTATGGGAAAGAAATGACATACCTTTTTAATATTGGGCTTAATGCATCGAATGAAAAATGGGTTACACCTGGAAAATGAAAGAAAAATCAAAATTGAAATATTTTTCTGAAATTTCACAGCCTCATGAGACAGGAAGGAGACCTTTGATAACTAAGAACTGTGAACGTCACTTCCAAGGTTAACCATTAGGTCAGATGTAATGACACAATTCAAGATTTCATTGCGTAGATACATAAAGAAAAAAGGCCACAAAGGAATATGAGAACATTGTGGTTAAACATTATTTGCTCACATAAATGTGGTCACGGTCTGGTTAGGTTGAATAGCCTGTCTCTGTCTAATAATTTGTGCTTCACTACTAGCTGCAGCCAGCCAAGCTATTCCAGTACAGTTACAACACTAGCATTGTGGAAAAATTGTCCAGCAATGTCCTATCCACAAAAAGCAGAACAAATCTACTTCAGCCAATTCCCATCTTATTAGTCGACTGTTGACATTTGTAAATTCATCATTAATGCTATTAAACGGTACTTGCAAAGGAACAGCCTGCTCACTGATGCTGATTCAGGTTCTGCCAGGGCCATCAGCTCCTGACCTCATTACAGTCGCGGCATAAAAGAACTGACTGAACTCTAGAGTTGAGGATGAGAGTGATTACCTTTTGTAAAAGGCCATGACTGACCAAATGTGGCATCAAGGAGCCCTAGCAAAACTAGAATCAATGGAATCAAGGGGTAAACCTCTCCTCAGGTGGTATTACACAAAGGAGAAAGTGAGGACTGCAGATACTGGAGATCACAGTCGAAAAATGTAGCGCTGAAAAAGCACAGCAAGTCAGGCAGCATCCCAGGAGCAGGAGAGTCAATATTTCAGGCATAAGCCATTTCTGATGAAAGGCTTATGCCCAAAACGTCGACTCTCCAGCTCCTTGGATGCTGCCAGACCTGATGTACTTTACCAGCATCATGCTTTTCGACTCTGGCATTACCCAAAGGAAGAAGGCTGTGGTTATTGGAAGTTAATCATCTTAGTCCAGATCATCTGTGCCCTCACGTTAGTATCCTAGACTGAATCAGTAAACTTTATCAACAGACTTTCCTCCACCATAAGTTCTGAAGTGGGGATGTAGAGTAATATTTGCGCAATATTCAGCACCATTCACAACTCCTCAGATACTGTGTATGTTCAATTGCAGCAAGATCTTTGTGACATTCAAGCTCAGGTTCATAAGTAGCAAGTAATGTTTGCACCAAATAAGTGCCAAGCAAGAGCCAACTCCAACAAGAGAGAATCTAAACATCATCCATTACCATTACCATCGCTGAATTCCTCACTATTAACATAGAGGTTTCAATTGACTAGAAACTGAACTGGACTTGCCACATAAACATTGTGGTGACTAGAGCAAGTCAAAGGCTAGGAATCCTACAGCGAGTAACTCACCGCCTGATTCCCCAAATCTTTGTCCACTATCTAACAAGGCTCAAGTCAGGAGTGTGATGGAATACTTTCCACTTGCAACTCCAAGTGGGGATTGGTGCAACTCCAACACTCAAGAAGCTTGACACCAATCAAGACAAAACAGCCCATTTGATTGGCATCACATCGCAAATATTCACTCCCTTCACCAATGATGCACAGTGGCAACAGTGTATACCATCTACAAGATGCGCTGCATTAACTTAATAAGGTTCCTTTGACAGCTACGTCCAAATCCATAACCTCTTCCACCTAGAAGACTGCAGATGCATTGGAACATCACCATCTAATAGGATTATTTTCCTTTTTTTTCACAGTCACTGGATCAAACTCCTGGCTGGAACTTCCTTTGTATCAGGACCAGGGGTGTAGCTACACCAAAAGGGACAGCAGTAGTTGAAGAAGACAGTTCTCTGGGGCAATCAGGAAAGTGCAGTGAACTGCAAAAGCAACTGACATCCAGATGCCATGAATAAATTCAAAAGAAAACTTCAATGTATTAAGTATTATTGTGGCATTTTCACAGAGGACCAATCTTGTAACCTTATGATATTTGCCATCTCTACCATTACATGGAACTAGGTAAGGATTTTTTTGATTGTTCCTGCTACACTGCACCATGAAAAACTCAAGAATGCTACCTCATCTCTTATTCTTCCATGCCTATCCCTTCAAAATGCTGAATATTCTTGGATATTCATCTGTGCATTCACATTGAGAACCTATGTACGAAAGACACAACCATTTTACTTCTCCTTTTTCACGTTATTCTCTGTTCTGATCTTATATAATGGTTGATGTATCTTCTGCTTTTGTTTTCTACTTTGCTTTCCTTGTGATGATTCCCCTGAAACTAGCTCCCCCTTGGTTCCCATCACCCTGCCAATCTAGGTTAAACTCTCACCAACGACGCAATCAAATCTCCCTGTAAGGTTGTTCATCACATTCTGAATAAGATGCAGACAGTCCAACTTGTGTAGGTCTCACCTAGCCCAGAACTGATTCTAATGCTTCAGAAATCTGATGCCCTCTCTCCTCCCTGGACCAGCTCTCTCGCTGCATGTTCAATCACTCAATTCTCCTAGTTCTCTGCTCATTGGCATGTGGGACTGGGAGTAAGCCTGTGAATGCTGCTCTGAAGATCCTGTTTGCGAACCTCCTTTTCAGCTCCCTGTTCTCTTTCAGGGCTCAAGCCCCTTCCCACCTGTCTCAATGGTACTGATGTAGAGATGACCACAACTTTGGCTGCCCTGAGAAGCATATCGAAAGCCACTCATGACATGCATCATTCAGGCACTACACCATTCTGGATGCCTGTGTTCCTCTTTTCCCCTCCTCTTCTGCCCTTCCTATACAGCTGAGACACCTATTGTACCAAGAGCTTGGTTTGGACAAGGAACTTGCGAAGGAAATGGTACTCTCATCTGCATCCAAAACAGAAAAGCATTCAACACACAGGACCTCAGGACACTCCTGAGCTACCTGCCTCATTCTCCTGGATTGCTTGCAGTCAACCATTGTGCCTGAAGGGTGGAGAGATAAATGCGAGGAGGGTGGGGGTGGGGAGAAAGTAGCATAGAGTACAATAGGTGAATGGGGGTGGGGATGGAGGTGATAGGTCAAGGAAGAGGATGGGGGAAGGTAGCAAAGAGTACACTGGGTGAATAGGGGTGGGGATGAAGGTGATAAGTCAGAGAGGAGGGTGGACAAGTCATGGGGACAGTGCTGAGCTGAAAGTTTGGAACTGCGGTGAGGTGGGGGAAGGGGAAATGAGGAAACTGGAGAAATCCACATTGATGCCCTGGGGTTGAAGTGTTCCGAGGCGGAAGATGAGGCGTTCTTCCTCCAGGCGTCAGGTGGTGAGGGAGCGGCGGCAAAGGAGGCCCAGGACCTCCATGTCCTCGGCAGAGTGGGAGCTCTAATAGATTCAAAGCAAAGCCTCCTCTACTCTGTGTCCTATCAAACACTCCCAGGACTGGTCATCATTCATCAGCAATTACTCGCTAAAGAGTATGTTTGTTCACTTAGGAAATTGTGTGTCACTGGTCATATGTTCTGTGTGTCCTTGTATGGCTAAAGAGCCTGATCCTAGAGCCACATCGCCAACCACACATTTGGCAGGTATTTCCGGGAGGTGGAATTGGTCCTTGGCCTCCAGACTATTGGCATTCCTTTCTCCAGTTCCTTTTGCTGATGGATGTGCTCAAAGGAATTGCTTGCGTACAAGAGTTCCCTCCAAGCCAGTTCCTTCTGAACAAGAGTGTCCCATGTATTAGACCATAAGACCACAAGACATAGGAGTGGAAGTAAGGCCATTCGACCCATCGAGTCCACTCCACCATTCAATCATGGCTGATGGCATTTCAATCCACTCACCTACACTCTCCCTGTAACCCTTAATTCCTTGCGAGATCAAGAATTTATCAGTCTCTGCCTTGAATACATTTAACGTCCCTGCCTCCACTGGCTGAAGTAATGTCTCCTCATTTCCATTCTAAATTGACCCCCTCTAATTCTAAGGCTGTGCCCACGGGTCCCCGCCTAATGGAAATAAATTCCCAGCATCCACCCTTTCTAAGCCATGAATTATCTTGTAAGTTTCTATTAGATCTCCCCTCAACCTTCTAAACTCTAATGATTACAATCTCAGGACCCTCAGCCGTTCACTGTATGTTAGGCCTACCATTCTAGGGATCATTCATGTGAATCTCCGCTGGGCACGCTCCAGTGCCAGTATGTCCTTCCTGAGGTGTGGGGCCCAAAATTGCACACTGTATTCTAAATGTGGCCTAATTAGAGCTTTATAAAGTCTCAGTAGCACATTGCTGCTTTTATATGCCAACCCTCTTGAGATAAATGAGAAGATGATATTTGCTTTCTTATCCATGGACTCAACCTGCAAGTCAAACTTTAGAGAATACTGAACTAGCTCTCCCAAATCCTTTTGTACTTTGGCTTTATGAATTTTCTCACCGTTTAGAAAATAGTCCATGCCGGTATTCTTTTTCCCAAAGTGCAAGACCTCACATTTGTTCTCACTGAATTTCACCAGCCATTTCCTGAACCACTCTCCAGACTAAATCCTTCTGCAGCCTCCACACCACCTTAGAACTATCTGTCTGTCCACCTAACTTCGTATCATCGATGAACTTTGCCAGAATGCCCCCAGTCATCAGATCATTAATATGTAAAATGAATAGCTGCAGCCTCGACACTAAACCCTGCGGTACACTACTTGTCACTAGCTGCCATTCCAAAAAAAGAACCTTTTATCCCAACTCTCTGCCTTCTGTCAGACAGCCAATCCTCAATCCATGCCAGTAGCTCACCTCAAATACCACAGGCTTACACCTCACTCAGCAGCCTCCCGTGAGGCACCTGACCAAAGGCCTTTTGGCAGTCTAGATAGATAACATCCACTGGGTTTCCCTGGTCTAACCTACTTGTTACATTTTCAAAGAATTCTGACAGGTTTGTCAGGCACAACTTTCCCCTTACTAAATCCATGCTGACTTGTTCTAATCTGACCCTGCACTTTCAAGAAATTAGAAATCTAATCCTTAACAATGGATTCTAAAATTTTACTAACAACCGAGGTTAGACTAATTGACCTATAACTTTCCATCTTTTGATTTGATTCTTTCTTGAATAAGGGGGTTAAAACAGTGATTTTCCAATCATCTGGGACTTTCCTTGACTCCAGTGATTTTTGACTCTACTTAATTGTTGGAATATTATGTATTTCACTGTGAAGATTGACACAAAATACTTATTAAGTTCGTCTGCTATTTCTTTACCTTCTATCACTAGCCTTCCTGCATCAAGTTGGAGCAGCCCAATTTCTACTTTCGCCTCTTGTTTGTTTCTTATGTATTGAAAGAAACTTTTACAATCATTTCTAATATTACTGGCTAGCTTACCTTCATATTTGATCCTCTCCTTCCATATTTCTCTCTTCTTGTTTTTGTAGTCTTCCAAATCTTCTGAATTCCCAGTGCTCTTAGCCACTTTATAGGCTCTCTCTTTTTCTTTGATACATTTCTGATTTCCTTTGTCAGCTATGGCTGTCTAATCCCACACACCCCGGATAATCTTTCATAAAGTCTGGCTCATTACATAGAACAAAGTCCAGAATAGTTTGCTCCCTTGTGTGCTCCATTACAAGTTGTTCCAAAATGCCAAACTGTAAGCATTTCACGAATTCCCTTTCTGTGGATCCACTGGCAACATTATTCACCCAGTCCATTTTCAAATTGAATTCCCTCAAGATCACCATGACCGTACCTTTCTGACATGCCCTATCTATTTCCTGGTACATCTTGTGCCCCTAGTCCTGACCACTGTTGGGAGGTCTGTACATAACTCCCATTATGGGTTTTTTTGCCTTTGTGGTTCCTCAACTCCATCCACAAGACTCTACATCATCTGACCCTATGTCATTCAGTGCCATAGATTTAATTACATTCTTAACTAACAAGGCAACCACACTCTCTCTGCCCACCTCCCTGTCTTTTCGATAAGTTGCAAATCATTGGATCTTTAACTGCTAGTCCTGAACCCCCTGAAACTATGTGTCTGTGATACCTACCACATCATAATCATTCACGCTGATTTGTGCTGTTAATTCATCTATTTTGTTACGAATTCTATGAGCTATAATACTATTGACATCTCGATGGAAGCTTTCAGTGAGTCTCTGAAACACTTCCTTTGTCCTTTTCTTATTCAAGTGCCTTCCTTGAGCTGGACAAAGAAGATTTGCTTTTACAGTCAGAACTCAGACATCCTATGTATATGAGCAGCCCAGCATTGTTGATTTTGGATAGTCATGGCCTTGAGCTAGTGTTATTCGTTGCTTCAAGGACAATGATGTTAGTAAACCTGTCCTCCCAGCTGATGCAGAGAATGTATCTCAAACAGCATTGATGGTACTCCTAAAGGGTCTTGAGGTGGCATCTATGCATAGTTCCCATTTTGGAGCCATATAGTAAAGCTGGAAGCATGACTGCCTTGTAAACATGGTCATCAAAGACTTCCATCGTTAGATATCTGAAAGCAGCGCTCACAGACTGGATGGGGAGCAGCATCTGAGGAGCAGGAAAATCAATGTTTCAGGCAAACGCACTTCATCTGGAAGTGATTTTGCCCGAAACGTCGATTTCCCTGCTCCTCGGATGCTGCCTGACCTGCTGTGCTTTTCCAGCACCACTCTAATCCTGACTCTAATCTCCAGCATCTGCAGTCCTCACTTTCGCCCAGACTTGATGTGGAGTTGAATCTTTGCACTGATGCCAGCCTTAGATAACAGGTAGCTTCCCAAGTGAGGACAATGTTCCACATTTGGGTGGATTTCTCTCTTAATGTTAAGGCAAGGATGGACCTTGATTTGGGACAAGTTGGTAGGTACAGCACAGGGCTAGATAGAGAGTACAGCTCCCTCTTTACTTTCACCATCAAATACTCCTAGGATTGATACAGCATGGGGTTAGGTACAGAGTAAATCTGCCTTTACGTTGTTCTCATCAAGCATTCCAGGACATGGGGTTTGATTCATAGAGTCATAGAGATATACAGCACGGAAACAGACCCTTTGGTCCAACTCAACCATACCGACCAGATATCCCAAGCCAATCTAGTCCCACCTGCCAGCACTCAGCCCATACCCCTAAAAACCCTTCCTATTCATATACCCATCCAAATGCTTTTTAAATGTTGCAATTGTACCAGTCTCCACCACTTTCTCTGGCAGCTCATTCCATACATGTACCAGCCTCTGTATGAAAAAGTTGCCCCTTTGGTCTCCTTTATATCTTTCCCCTTTCACCCAAAACCTATGCCCTCTAGTTCTAGACTCCTCCAACCCAGGGAAAAAACTTTGTCTATTTCTCCTATCCATGCCCCTCATAATTTTGTAAACCTCTATAAGGTCACCCCTCAGCCTCCGCGCTCCAGGGAAAACAGCCCCAGCCTGTTCAGCCTCTCCCTATAGCTCAAATCCTCCAACCCTGGCAACATCCTTGTAAATCTTTTCTGAACCCTTTCAGGTTTCACAACATTCAATGTGGCGCTCACTCTATCTACATTGTGCTATGATTTATAATCAATGCTTCATGTCTATCCACTAGTACTCTTCCATCAGCTCACAAGATGAATGTGCAATGATGATGCAATGGTGCTCTACAGGAGGAAGAGCATTCAATAGAGGGCAGTTGTGAGCATGACTGAGGAGGATTCTGGGAGACGTTAGCATGCCCACCACAACTGAGAAGGGGATCATGGGACCCCAGATCATTATCCTGTGTAACTGGATTTACAGGGAGAAAATGAGGACTGCAGATGCTGGAGATCAGAGCTTAAAAATGTGTTGCTGGAAAAGCGCAGCAGGTCAGGCAGCATCAAGGGAGCAGGAGAATCAAGATTTCGGGCATAAACCCTCCTTCAGGAATGAGGGGCTTATTAACTGGATTTACAGTCTAACGATAATAAGCTGGACCATCACCTCCCATTGAAATTGCAGCACCTAAACAGGCCATTTTGTCTAAATAATTGGTGTTGATGCTTGTTCTTTATTTTTTGCCTGATAACTAAGCAGAATCTTGCTTGTCAGGAATAATATTTATTGTCATCTTTAATTGTCATACAGAAGATGAGGGGAAGCTGCATTCTTTGCAGTCATTGTGGTGAAGGTACTTCTGGAGGGAGCTTTTTGATCCAGCAACACTAAAAGAATGGTAATATGGTTCGAGCTCAGGATGGGTTAGAAAAGAATTTTCAGTGGTGGTGTTCTCATGCCTCTCTTGCTATTGCCTGTTATAGATTCTATAGATTCTGGAGCAGTTCCTACAGATTGGACTCCAAAAGTAACCTCACCATTTAAGAAAGGAGAGATGGTCTCTGCTTCAATCACTAATTGCAGTCATACCTCCCATGTTCCAAATCCCTGTATGTAAAACAGTTTCTCCTGCTCTCTACCCCAACTGCTACAGCAAGTTATCAGAAAAGATAATAAATTGTTATGTTTTGCTTCAGTTTATGCTTCAGTTATACGGAGCATTTGTGAGGCTGCAACTGGAGTACTGTGTACAGTACTGGTCACTGCATTTACGGGACAATGTTAATGCTTTGGAAGCAGTTCAGAGAAGATAATACTCAAACTGAGTAGATTGCCTTACAAGGAAAGGCTGGATAAGCTAGACCTGTAACCTTTGGAGTTTAGAACAATCAGAGGTGACTTAACTGAAACACAGAAGATCCTGAGCGGACTTGATTTGATTTGATTTGATTTATTGTAGTCATATGTACGTAATGACATGAAAATCTTTATTTTGTGAGTCCTACAGGCAAATCATAGCAAACAAGGACAAACAGATTATAGGGTGCTCAGACAGAGCGAACCATATAAGGTTATGGTTGCACAGGAGATGTATGATTGCACAGGAACTGTAACCTTATTAGTTAGAGACTGGGAGAAAATGAAGACGGCAGATGCTGGAGATCAGAGTCAAAAAGTGTGTTGCTGGAAAAGCACAGCAGGTCAGGCAGCATCCGAGCAGCAGGAGAGTCAACTTTTGAAGCATAAGCTCTTCATCAAGAATGGGGGGGGGGGGGGGGGGGGGGTGGGGGGGGCCCAAGGGGGCTGAGAGATAAATGGGATGGGGGTGGAGCTTGGGGAAAGGGTGCTGGGAATGCGATAGGTAGATGAAGGTGGGGGATGATGGTGATAGGTTGGAGTGGAGGGTAAGCACATGGGTGAGAAGGAAGCTGGACAGGTAGGGCAGTTCAAGAGGGTGGTGCCACTTTGGAAGGTTGGATCTCAGATAAGGTAAGGGCAGGGGAGAGGAGGAAACTGATGAAATCAACATTGATCCAGTGTGGTTAGAGGTCCCAAGGTGGAGGATGAGGCGTCGTTCCTTCAGGTGTCGGGTGGCTAGAATTTGGCGGTGGAGGGGGCCCAGGACTTGCATGTCCTTGGCGGAGTGAGAGGGGGAGCCGAAGTGTTCAGCCACAGGGTGGTGAGGTTGTTTAGTGTGTGTGTCCCAGAGATGTTCTCTGAAATGTTGTAAAGTTGGCATCTTGTCTCCCCAGTGTAGAGGAGACCACATTGAGAGCAACGGACACAGTAGATGACATGTGTGGAGGTGCAGGAAAATCTCTGTAGGATGTGGAAAGATCATTTGAGACCTTGGATGTATTTGAAGGGTGAGGTGGGTGCAGGTTTTACACCTCATGCAGTGGCAAGGGAAGGTGCTGGGATTGGAGGGTGGGTTGGTGGGTGTTGTGGACCTGATAAGGGAGTCACAGAGGGAATGGTCTGTATGGTATGCAGATATGGGTGGAGGGGGAAATATATCTCTGGTGGTGGGGTCTGTTTGTAGGTAGCAGAAATGGTGGGGGATGACGCCTTGTATCTGGAGGTTGGTGTGGTGGAAGGTGAGGACTGGGGGTTCTGTCCTTTTTGCAATTGGAGGGGTGGAGTTCAAGGGCGGAGGTGCAGGAAGTGGAGGAGATGCACTGGAGGGGCATTATTAACCACGTGGGAGGGGAAATTGTGGTCCTTGAAGAAGGCCATCTGGGATGTTCTGGAGTGGAATTGGTCCTCCTGGGAGCAGATGCGGTGGAGGCGGAGGAATTGGGAATAAGGGAGGGGGAGTGGGAGAAGGTGTAGTCCAGTTAGCTGTGGGTGTTGGAGGGTTTAAATTAGATGTCCTGGGCCTCCTCCAATGCCAAATTCTAGCCACTTGATGCCTGGAGGAAGAATGTCTCATCTTCTGCCTTGGAACCCTCCAATCACATGGAATTAATGTTGATTTCACCAGTTTCCTCATCTTCCCTCCTCCCATCTTATCCGAGATCTAACCCTCCAGCTCAGCACTGCCCTCTTGGGCTGTCCAACCTGTCCATTTTCCTTCCCAACTATCTGCTTCACCCTCCACTCTGACCTATCACGATCACTCCCCACCTGCACTCCCCAGCCCCCTCCCTCCCATTCACCTCTCACCCTACTTGCCCCCCCAACATTCCTGAAGAAGAGCATATGTTCAAAATGTCGACTCTCCTGCTCCTCAGATGTTGCCTGACCGGCTGTGCTTTTCCAGCACCACACTTTTTGATTTCTTAGTTAGAGATGTCCATTCATCAAATCTAATAACAGCAGGAAAAAGCTGTTCTTGAACCTGTTTGTATGTGTGTCCAATTTTCTGTCTCTTCTGCCTGACGAAAGAGGTTAGAAGAAAGTATTACTGGGGTGGCAGGGAGCTTTAATAATGCTGGCAGCCTTTCTGTAGTAATGAGAAGTGTAAATGGAGTCCATGGATGGGAGGTTGGCTTCCGTGATGGTCTGGGCCGTGCACACAAATTTCTGTAGTTTTTTACGGTCCTGGAGAGAGCAGTTGCCATACCAGGCCGTAATGTACCCAGATAGTATGTTTTCTATGGTGCATCAGTAAAAGTCGGTGAGGGTCCTTTGGACATGATGAATTTCTTAAGCCACCTGAGGAAGAGACATTGTTGTGATGGGGTAAATGTTGAGAGGATATTTCCCCTCGAGAACAAGAGATCATAATTTGAGAATGAGGGTGCACCCATTTAAAACAGACTTATCTCAGAGAGTTGAGTCTTTGAACTTCCATCCTCAGAAGGCAGTGGATGTAGAAACTTTAATTATTTTTCAAGTGAGGTTAATATATTCTTGATGTTCAGGGAGTTGGAAGATACTCTGGAGTTTGGCAGGAATGTAGAGTTGAGGTTAAAATCTGATCAGCCTTAATCTATTGGATAGTAGACAAGACTGAAAGAGCAGAATGGCTCCCTCTTGTTCCTTGTTTCTAATTTGCTTGAATATCTCTACACATTAGACTCCATCATTCAAAATTTATGGGTGGCATGATGGCTCAGTGGTTAGCACGGCTGCCTCACTGTGCCAGGGTCCCAGGTTCAATTCTAGCCTCGGGTGACTGTCTGTGTGGAGTTTGCACATTCTCCCTCTGACTGTGTGGGTTTCCTCTTACAATCCAAAGATGTGCAGGGTAGGTAAATTGGTCAAGCTAAATTGCCCACAGTGTTAGGGGCAAATAGAGGGTAGGGGAATGGGTCTGGTTGGTTACTCTTCGGAGGGTTGCTGTTGGACTAAAGGGCCTGTTTTCAGACAGTAGGGAATCTAATCTAAAATTTTTGATTTCCTATTATATTGTCTCTTAATCATTTTTAAATTTCATCTCAACTCAGCCTTACCCTCTTTGGTTCTGATGAAAACATTCATATTTTACTGTTCTCTTGGCCCTTTCTCAACTCTCTGCAGACTTTATCCACCTCAGTATATTTCAGTCTGATTTGACAGAAAGTAATGCTTGAGTAAGAGCACAGAGTTATTGTTTGTATCATCAACTATTGCTCACCTCTTCAGTTTGTTGATCAGATCCAGGAGACTCTGCTGAAATTTGGTAGCCACTGTCGGTGACTGGTATCGATGTCCTCGATAATGCGAGCCGATCCGGTTCTGCTGACACACACTCTGCTGCGCTCTCTTGAACAGGTCAGAGATCATCTGCAGAGGGACACATCATCAGAGTCAAGACACCATCAGTTTCTTGGAGGTTTCCAGTGGGACATTAGGAAGATCAAGACACTGTCAGTATATTGAGAGTTTCCAGTAGAGTATTAGGAGGGTCAGGACACTACATTTGGAGCTTCCAGTGGGACATTAGGAGGAACAGGACACTGTCAGTATATTAGGAGTTTCCAGTGGGACATTAGGAGGAACAGGACACTGTCAGTATATTAGGAGTTTCCAGTGGGACATTAGGAGGTTCATTTCAAGCCCAATAATCCAATCAGAGTGTGACATTATGCTTGAAAACTTTATCCAGCTCAATGCTTTTTGTGTCCCTCAAATCATGCTGACTAGTCACTGAAAAGGACTGAGAATAGCCACTCTCCACCTTACTCCTCCTGTCAGTACAGATACTCATCAGGCTCCAGATGCCCGTCGTCATGAAGCTCTTGTCACGTACCTTATTCCTGCTGTCCATGAACACTTCCATCACTTCTGGTCTCAGCTGGTCATGGTTTTTATCCAGGAATTTATGAACCTGCATGAAAGAAATTCTCTCAAACCGATTGGTGCATTGTTGGAAGACAGTTATGTTTGTTACTGCAGTCAGTGGTCAAGAGAACCTCACAGTTAGACAGAAATGAAGTGCAGTTTTTGCCCCAAAACTGCTCTTCCTACACCATTCACCCCAACATCATTCCCCAGCCTCTACACTGCTCACCTGACACCATTCATCACCCCCATCATTCCCCCATCCCCTCACTGCTCACCCAACACCACTCAGCCCACACAACATTCCCCCACCCACAAAGCTGACTCCCATCACCACTCACACCCATCATTCCCCACCCCTATACTAATCACTCTAGACTTTGCCAACCCTCCGCCCCAACACTACTGACCACCCTCCATCAATGCTAAAAACCCACACTGCTCACCAACTACCCATACACCAACACTGCTCTCCCCTGACAACACTGTTCACCCACTCATGCTGTACCTGCCCTGGGGATGTCTGAAGGTAACAGTGTAGATTGAACTTTATTCTGTATCTAAGCCAATGGAGTACCTGTCTTGAGTGTCTGATGGGGACAGTGTAGAGAGAGATTTACTCTCTATCTAACCCCTGTGACAATGCTGTCCCTATAAGAAGGTAATTTTGTCCTTGTTTATTTTTCAGGAGAGGTTGTAAAGGCAGAGGTGATGAAGAGTCTTGCTTAATAATGGAAAGGGAGAGGCCAGTTCTCCTAGTTCAGGTTTACTCTGGGTTGTTTTAGCTGTAGCAATCACAAGATGTGTGAGTCCAGGGGAGTTGCAAGTTTCAGTAAAGATATTCTCTGATTTATCTCTGAAGTCTCTCTCTCTGGATGTTGTTCCCTCCTGCCTGTAAGAATCTGTGTTTGAATTTACCTTTCTGTCAAGGGGTGTGTTTATGGGATGTTACTATATTCGAACAGTTAATGAGTAATAATTACTTTATTGGGTCAATTAAGTTTTCCAATAGTTAAGTTATTCTAAATTCCACTTTCTTTTGTTCGTATTTCAACTGTGGTATTTAAATAAATTGTTTTGCTTAAAGCCGAGTGGTTTTACATCTGCCTTTAAAATTTAAGAAAAAGTTAGGGCCTAGGCTACCTAAGGATGGAGATGAAGGTAGAAGATAGCCAGCATGAGGAGGATAGGGATGATGAGCAAACCCATCATAGCCAAAGGCCTGGTGGGGATTTCTTTAAATATATCCAAGCATTGTGTAAATTTGATGAGAAGGATGTATAAGCTTTTTCATTTCATTTGAGAAAGTGGCTAAACAAATGAAGGAACCACTGACCAGTGGGTTTTGTTGATCTAAACAAAATTGCTAAGTAGAGCTAGTGAGGTATTTGCATTGCTATCAGAGAAGGTAGCTGGGGAGTGTGAGGAGGTGAAGAAATCCATCTTTAGTGCATATGAACTTGTGCCAGAAGCCTGCAGACAATGTTTCAGGAATCTAAGGAGGGACCCTGGTCAAACATCATCAAAATAATTTTGATAGGTGGATAAGGGCATTAAAATAGATCAAACATATGACGCTGTTGTGCTTCTGTTCGCCAAGCTGGGAATTTGTGTTGCAGACATTTCGTCCCCTGTCTAGGTGACATCCTCAGTGCTTGGGAGCCTCCTGTGAAGCGCTTCTGTGATCTTTCTTCCGGCATTTGTAGTGGTTTGAATCAGCTGCTTCTGGTTGTCAGTTCCAGCTGTCCGTTGCAGTGGCCGGTATATTGGGTCCAGATCGATGTGCTCATTGATTGAATCTGTGGATGAGTGCCATGCCTCTAGGAATTCCCTGGCTGTTCTCTGTTTGGCTTGTCCTATAATAGTAGTGTTGTCCCAGTCAAATTCATGTTGCATGCGTGGCTACTAAGGATAGCTGGTCATGTAGTTTCGTGGCTAGTTGGTGTTCATGGATGCGGATTGTTAGCTGTCTTCCTGTTTGTCCTATGTAGTGTTTTGTGCAGTCCTTGCATGGGATTGTGTACGCTACATTGGTTTTGCTCATGCTGGGTATCGTACATACATACATCAGGAGCATTTCTGAACTGACAGCCAGACTACTGCGACCACTAGGACTCATAACAGCACACAAACCAACAGCCACTCTCAGACAACAACTCACCAGAATGAAGGACCCGATACCCAGCATGAGCAAAACCAATGTAGTGTACAAAATCCCATGCAAGGACTGCACAAAACACTGCATAGGACAGACAGGAAGACAGCTACGATCCGCATCCATGAACACCAACTAGCCACGAAACGACACGACCAGCTATCCTTAGTAGCCACACACCCAGATGACAAGCAACATGAATTCGACTGGGACAACACTACTATTATAGGACAAGCCAAACAGAGAACAGCCAGGGAATTCCTAGAGGCATGGCACTCATCCACAGATTCAATCAATGAGCACATCGATCTGGACCCAATATTCCGGCCAGTGCAACGGGCAGCTGGAACTGACAACCGGAAGCGACAGATTCAAACCTCTACAAATGCCGGAGGAAAGATCACAGAAGTGCTTCACAGGAGGCTCCCAAGCACTGAGGATGTCACCTAGACAGGGGATGAAATGTTTGCAACACAAATTCTCAGCTCAGCGAACAGAACCACAACAACGAGCGCCCGAGCTAGTGGGCGGCATGGTGGCACAGTGGTTAGCACTGCTGCCTCGCAGCGCTGGAGACCCGGGTTCATTTCCCGCCTCAGGCGACTGACTGTGTGGAGTTTGCACGTTCTCCCCGTGTCTGCGTGGGTTTCCTCCAGGTGCTCCGGTTTCCTCCCACAGTCCAAAGATGTGCAGGCCAGGTGAATTGGCCATGCTAAATTGCCCATAGTGTTAGGTAAGGGGTACATCTACATGTAGATGTAGATGTAGGGGTATGGGTGGGTTACGCTTCGGCGGGGCGGTGTGGACTTGTTGGGCCGGAGGGCCTGTTTCCACACTGTAAGTAATCTAATCTAAATCTTCTCACAAAGTTTGAACATATGACGCTCTTAGAGAGATGATTATTTTGGAAGAGTTCAAAAATTCCCTTCCTCAGGGAATGAGAATTCATGTGGAAGAACAGAGCTAAAACAGCAAGGTTAGCAGCTGAAATGGCTGATGATTATGGGTTGGTTCATATTTCAAAGTTTGGGCTTCTGACATCAATTTCAGTCTTTGAGGGATAGAAATTGGGGAAAAGAGAAATCCTCATGTGGTAATGGAAAAGTAGATCTTATTGAAGATAATAAAGGTAGCTTGCCACAGGGTAAAAAGGAAATCCATGAAGGGGAAAGAGAAGTTTAAAAGATCAGGTGTTTTCACTGCAATAAAGTAGGTCACATGAAGTCACAGTGTTGGTGGGTTAGAAGAAGCACTGGGAAGATAGGGTGTAGGAAAACAGGATAAGCCAGTGAATTTTGTTAAAGAGGTAAAAGAAAGCACAGTGGAACTAAAAGGCTGCAGCAGAATGCAAAACTTGGTCGGAGGTTGGTTAAGAAGGAAGTGCCAGATCTTCTTAAAACATTTACTTCTGACGGTAATGTTTACTCTCATAGGCCGAGAGCAGCAAGTAAAGAAATTACACTATTAAGAGATACTGGATTATGTAAATCTTTGGTGTTGATAGATGAGGAGAAGGACTATTGCCAAAACGAAGTACTTGTACGTCAAATTCATGGTGAGACAAGAAAGCTCCATTATGTAGAGTATCCGGAAAAAGTGGAGAAGTGGTGGTAGGAGTAGTGGAGAAACACTCAGCTCCAGGAATACAATTTGCCCTTGGTAACAATATTGCTGGATAACAGGCAGGAGTGCTGCCTACTGTGGTCGAAAAGCCAGCAAAAAAAAAGGCAACAGAGGTATTACAGGAAATATATCCTCAGATATGGTCATAAATCCACTAGTTCAAACAGGAGAAGAAATCACAGAATACAGATAAGGAAGTTGATGTAGAATTATCAGAGACCATGTTTGATAGAATGGTTGAGACAAAACAGGAATAGGTGGAGGAGAAATTGGATATTTTGAGCTCAGAGAAATTAACTGAGTTACAACAGAAAGTTGAGAAGCAATTATATCAAAAAGCGTACACAGAAGAAGAATCTGAGTGCATCCCAGAATGTTATCATCTTAAAAACGATGTCTTGATGGGGAAATGGACACCATCACATATTCAGACAGATAAAAAATGGGCAGATGTTCATAAAGTTGTATGACCAGTGGGTTATAGAAATAAGGTGTTGCAGGTAGCAGATCATTTATGGATAAGAACATATCAAGCTAAAATGCAAAAGCATTTTTACCGGCCTGGATTGCATAAGAATGTAGTTGAATTTTGATAGACATGTCATGTGTGTTAGGTAATTGGGAAACCTCAAGCAACAATAAAACCAACACCTTTAATACCCATTCCTGCACTTGAGGAACCTTTTACAAAAATCTTAATTGATTACATAGGACCCCTACCTAAAACAAAAAGTGGAAATCAGTATTTGTTAACAATAATTTCCCAGGGCTGAAATGAATAACACGAGGGGTCATAGTTTTAAGCTGGTTGGAGGAAAGTATAGAGGGGATGTCAGAGGCGGGTTCTTTACACAGAGAGTTGTGAGAGCATGGAATGCGTTGCCAGCAGCAGTTGTGGAGGCAGGGTCATTGGGGACATTTAAGAGACTCCTGGACAAGCATATGGTCACAGAAATTTGAGGATGCATACATGAGGATCAGAGGTCGGCACAACATCGTGGGCTGAAGGGCCTGTTCTGTGCTGTACTGTTCTATGTTCTAATTGATGTGTCCACTAGATTTCCAGAGGTCATTCCATGACACAATATTACAGTTAAAAGGATTATAGAAGAGTCACTCAAATTTTCCCGAGATACAGACTATCCAAGGAGGTACAATCAGATCATGGGTCAAACTTTACATCAAAATTATTCAGGAAATTTATGGATAGCCTCAGAATAAAGCAATTTAAATCCACTGCATACCAGCTAGAATCACAAGGAGCAATAGAAAGGTAGCATCAAATTTTAAAGTTCAGGATATAAATGTTCAGGGTATAAAGCCAAGACCATCTAGATGAGTGGGATAATGGTATTCCATTTGTAATTTTTACCACTGAGATGCACCAAATGAATCAACCAAATTCAGTTCATTTCAATTAGTTTTTGGGCATGAGGTGAGAGGACCACTTAAATTAATTAAGGAAAAACTAGTGAGTCAGAATTTAGAGAAGACATATTTAGACTTTGGGTCAAATCTTAGGGAATGATTAAATAGAGCGAGCAATGTAAGACAACATAATCGACTGGCGCTCACCCATAGTAATGGTGCCAAAACCAGATGATACCCAACAGTTATGTGTAGACTATTGCAAAGTCAATGCAGTTCCAAAACTTGATTTATATCCGATTCCACACTTGGAAGACTGCATTGAGAAGGTAGGACAAGCAACTTATATTTCTAAGTTGGACTTATTCAAAGAATAACAGCACGTACCTTTATCTGAAAGAGTGAAGTCACTTTTGGCTATTGTCACACTGAATGGACTGTATCAATTTAAAGCTGAAAATGTGTTGCTGGAAAAGCGCAGCAGGTCAGGCAGCATCCAAGGAACAGGAGAATTGACGTTTTGGGCATAAGCCCTTCTTCAGGAATCTTCAGGAGTGATGCTCCTTCATCATGTGATTGAAGGAGCGTCGCTCCGAAAGCTAGTGTGCTTCCAATTAAACCTGTTGGACTATAACCTGGTGTTGTGTGATTTTTAACTTTGTACACCCCAGTCCAACACCAGCATCTCCGAATTATAATTTATGCGATTGAGTGGGTTTTATCGGAAATTTGTACTGAAATTTAGCAGAGTGGCTGCTCCACTCAGTGAATTACTGAAGAAAAGCATGAAATTTCAGAGGATAGCAAACAGCCAGAAGACATTTGACAGCCTGAAAACTGTGTTAGCCATTGCCCCAGTATTAGCCACACCTAATTACTCAAAACCATTCAAGGTGGTTATCGGTGCAAGTGATGTGGGTGTCAGTGCTGTACTTTTCAAGATGATGATGAGAGGATAGAAAGACCAATTGGATATTTCTCCAGGAAATTGAACATTCATCAACAGAAATATTCGACAATTGCGAAGGTGACCTTGAGCTTGGTGTTGGTGTTACAACATTTCAATATTTATGTTGCCAGTCTGAGACAATCATATATACTGATCATAATCCATTAAAGTTTTTGGAGAAATTTAAAGACAAAAATTCCGGACTGTTAAGATGGAGTTTATTACTGCAGCCATTTAATTTGAAAACTGTACATGTGGCAGGACGAGAAAATGTAATTGCCCACACATTGTTGAGATTTGGATGAATAAATGAAGGCATTCAGTGCTAGGAGTAAACAGACTGAATTAGAATGTAGTAGTGCATATTTGGATGGTTATAGTCAATGTAATGTATATGTACAGTAGTGTACTAACAGAGTAAGTCTAAGGGGTTTTAAAATGAAACCATCTTAGTGTGTTGATGGTTCATTTTGTTTAAAGGGGAAGGTGTGATGATGCTGCCCCTTTAACAAGATTATTTTGTCCTTGGTTTTGTTCAAGAGAAGTTGTAAAGGCAGTGGTGCCAAAACGTCTGGGCAGAGTCTAGTTTAACAATGGCAGGGGACTGGCCAATTCTCCCAGTTCAGGATTTTTGTAGTTTGGTTTAGTTTTAGCAGGCAGTCAGAAGCTGCTACAGTGGAGAAAGGTTCCATGCTTCAGCAGATGGTTCCTGACTGGCTCTTTCTCTGAAATCTCTCCTGCCTGTAAGGACCAGTGTTTGAATTTACCTTTTGCTAAGGGAGGTGTTTTTGAGATGTTATGGGAATTAGAACAGCTCCTTAGTTAAGTTGACGTATTGAGTCGGTTGAGTTTTTAAATAGTTAAGTTATTCCAAATTCAGTTTTCTTTTGTTCATGTTTCACCTGTAGTGTTTAAATAAAATCTGTTTTTTTTAAAGCTGAGTGGTTTGACCAACTGCATCATACCTGGAAAATCTGCTTCAGATTTGCCTTTAAAATAAGAAAAGGTCAGGGTCTAAGCTATCTTCTTAAAATATTTTGAGGGGACCTGGTCCATAACACCCCTTTACTGTAACTGTCCTGAAGTGTTTGATGAGGGAGCTTTATGCTGTATTTAACTCCATGCTTGAGCATTCAGGGATTTTGTTTGATGGGTTCTATGTTGAGATAGCTTTACTCTGTATCTAACCCCACATTGTGGCCATTCTGGGTTTAAAAATGTGTGGGGGGAGCTTTTCTTTGTATCTAATACGATACAGTATCTATCCTGGGGATGTCTGATGGGAACAGTGTAGATGGAGCTTCACTTTATATCTCACCCTGTGTTGTACCTTCCAAGGGAATATTTGATGTGGACAGTTGAAAGGGAGCTTTACTCTTTAACTAATCTAATGTTCCTCTTGATTCTGGAGAGTTAGGCAGAACGATGATATAATTCATGGAATCATTTTATATTCTCAGCATTGAAATCATTAAAGTGCAAATTCAAAATTTAAGCAGAAATGTTGATTAAATTAAATCTTTTACTTACTTGGTATGTCACTGGACCAGCATAATGTCTAACTGTAAAAACTGGGAGAGGCAATTTGGGTTTCACATACCAGGGATTGTTGCTGTGCTGGTAGTGGCATTTCTGGAGGAAGGTGTGATCTGTTGCCTTAAAATAAAACACAACAAAACTAATTTACATAGTAGAATAGGCCTTCACTGTCTCACACAGTCCAGAGTGCTCTTGTTCAAAGTGAACATGTTTGTCTACTTAAGCTATTTTTAATTTGTTTAGCTGTGTTGACTGATAAGCCTATGTTTGTTTTTTTTTTAAATTAGCTACTTTTTTGATTTATTTTAGCTAGATTGTTCTGGTGCTTTGCCTGATTTAGATTGGCTTAGCTCATTTTGCCAGCTTTCCTTACAACCTCTAGTTTGGTTTTGTTTCAAAGGGTTGGTTTTGTTCTCTGTGACTGAGCCTGTTCAATGCAGCCTTCTTGGCTGACCCAATGTGCAGCTATTTTGAATTGGCTTTGCTCTCTTCGGCTGCATTGGTTTGGCTTGACTTGGCTCTATTTTGAATAAATCATTCAGCTGTCTTCGATTCAGTTATAGAGTCAGAGAGATGTTTGGCAGAGAAACAGACCCTTTGGTCCAATTTATCTATGTCAACCAGAAATCCTAAATTAATCTCATCCCATTTGCCAACATTTGGCCCATATTCCCCTCAAGCCTTCCTATTTATATACTCATCCAGATGCCTTTTAAATGTTGTAATTCTACCAGCATCCACCACTTCCTCTAGCAGTTCATTCCATACATGCACCATACTCTGGGCAAAAGATTTTTTTAGCTGTTTTGTGATTGGTGTTAGCTTCATGTTGTGGCCTCTGTATTACTTTAGCTTGCACCAGTGTTACTAAGTAGTTCAGTTTTCTTTGGCAGGTTTAGCATGGTTCAATTTGTCTGTAATCAATTGCATATGAAGATGGAGCTTATCGAGTCTTCTCCTCAATTTAAAAATATCATTACTGATAGAGTTGAAGTTTCAACTCTGCATTTCTGCTTGCAACCTTTGACTCCATTGTCTGTCAAAAAATTATCTAACTCACCCCTCAAAAAAAATTCAATGAGACAATCTCCGCTGCTCACTGGAGAACAGAATTGCACAAACTAACAACCCTCTGCGAGAAAACAATTCTCCTCACCTTCCTTTTCAGAAGGAAACCACTTTTTTTTCAAACTTATGTCCCCTAATCCAGTTTCCCTGATCTTTCCAGAAAACCACCTTTTCCACTTAACCACCTGATCTGTCCTGGATGATGTTGAACTTTTTGAGTGTTGTTGGAGCTGCACTCATCCTGGAAAGTGGGAGTATTACATCACACTTAGGACTTGTACCTTGTAGATGGGAGAGAGGCCATCGGAGATGCAAGAAATGAGATACTCGGCACAGGATTCCAGCCTCTGATCTGTTGTTGTAACCATAGTGTTCCTATGGCTTGTCCAATTCAGTTTCTATTCAACAGTAATCCTCAGTATGTTAATAGTCGGTATTGCAATGACACTATTGCCATTGACTGTCAAGGGACAATAGCTAGATCCATCTAGTGTCCTGGGGAAGAGAGTTAGAATGAAGTCCACTTTTGGGTGCTAATTTGCTTCTCTTCTTCAGCTTACACCAGCGACTCTCAGTGATGTGAAAATGACAGCTAAGTGTTCATTCCTTCCTATGAGGACCCTGGCTCTCCATTGTCAAGTCCTTGTTTGAACCTCTTTGTGGTGACCCACAGAAATTGATCCCTCACAGATACCGGCTAAAACTTCAGAGGAATATGGAGGAGGTTTGGCCCCCAAACATGGAGCATGAGGTTGTCTAGCATGTTGACACCCCCAGTACACATGAACCAAATTCCCATCTTTGGGTAAACAGCTACACTGTCTTGTGGATACCTCATGAAAGTTAAAGGCTAAAGGTGTAAACCTGACAAAAATATCTGGAGCAGAACCCAAATTGGATCAGTGTCAAAATATGTCCCGAAAATAGTCAAATTGAACCTGAACCACTAACTCTGTTTCTCTCCACAGATGCTGCCAGACCTGCTGAGTTATTCCAGCACTTTCTGATTTTATTTCTTATTTCCAACATCTGCACTATTTTGCCTTTATCAAAATATGGCATTTTTCCAACACTAATGCAACCAAACCAGTGCACAAACAGAAATTGCAGCAGAAACCCAGCTGGTCTGACAGTATCAGGGAGTTAGGCTGGAAGCTTAAAGCTAGGACAGACAGAGTCATCATCTCTGGGTTATTGCTGGTGCCACGTGACAGTGAGGCAAGGAATAGGGAGAGAGTGCAGTTGAACACGTGGCTGCAAGGATGGTGTAGGAGGGGGGGCTTCAGGTATTTGGACAATTGGACTGCATTCTGGGGAAGGTGGGACCTGTACAAGCAGGACGGGTTGCACCTGAACCAGAAGGGCAACAACATTCTGAGAGGTAGGTTTGCTAGCACTCTTCGGGGGGGTTTAAACTAATTTGGCAGGGGGATGAGATCCGGACTTAGATTACTTACAGTGTGGAAACAGGCCCTTCGGCCCAACAATTCCACACCACCCCGCCGAAGCGCAACCCACCCATACCCCTACATTTACCCCTTACCAAACACTACGGGCAATTTAGCATGGCCAATTCACCTGACCTGCACATCTTTGGACTGTGGGAGGAAACCGGAGCACCCGGAGGAAACCCACGCAGACACAGGGAGAATGTGCAAACTCCACACAGTCAGTCGCCTGAGGTGGGAATTGAACCTGGGTCTCTGGCGCTGTGAGGCAGCAGTGCTAACCACTGTGCCACCGTGCCGCCCACTTGTAGTCCAGCAAGTAGGTTAGCTGTTTTTCAGGATGTCCAATAATGTAGGGAGGCTGTGGAGAAGGTAGCACTGACAGGGAATACTTGTGGACACAGAGAGGGGTTCAAGTGTGTATACTTCAACGCAAGGAGTATCAGAAATAAGGTGGGTGAACTGAAGGCATGGATCGGTACTTGGGACTACGATGTTGTGGCCATCACGGAAACATGGATAGAAGAGGGACAGGAATGGTTGTTGGAGGTTCCTGGTTACAGATGTTTCAGTAAGATTAGGGAGGGTGGTAAAAAAGGAGGGGGGGTGGCATTGCTTTAGAAATGGTATAACGGCTGCAGAAAGGCAGTTCGAGGGGGATCTGCCTTTGGAGGTAGTATGGGCTGAAGTCAGAAATAGGAAAGGAGCAGTCACCTTGTTGGGTGTTTACTATAGGCCCCCCAATAGCAGCAGAGATGTGGAGAAACAGATTGGGAAACAGATTTTGGAAAGGTGCAGAAGCCACAGGGTAGTAGTCATGGGCGATTTCAACTTCCCAAATATTGATTGGAAACTCTTTAGATCAAGTAGATTGGATGGGGCGGTGTCTGTGCAGTGTGTCCAGGAAGCTTTTCTAACTCAGTATGTAGATTGTCCGACCAAGGGGAGGCCATATTGGACTTGGTACTTGGTAACGAACCAGGACAAGTGATGGACTTGTTCTTGGGTGAGCGTTTTGGTGATGGTGACCACAATTCTGTGACTTTCACCTTGGTTATGGAGAGAGATAGGTGCGTGCAACAGGGTAGGTTTTACAACTGGGGGAAGGGTAAATACGATG
Organism: Chiloscyllium punctatum; assembly: GCF_047496795.1. Taxonomy (NCBI): domain Eukaryota; kingdom Metazoa; phylum Chordata; class Chondrichthyes; order Orectolobiformes; family Hemiscylliidae; genus Chiloscyllium; species Chiloscyllium punctatum. The sequence continues at coordinate 8,604,657 of NC_092777.1, forward strand.
CTGTGAGACAGGATCTGAGGAGCATAGGTTGGGAGCACAGGCTGTCAGGGAAGGATGTTGTTGAAATGTGGAACTTTTTCAAGGAACAGATATGATGTGTCCTTGATATGTATGTACCTGTCAGGTAGGAAAGAGGTTGTGTGAGGAAACCTTGGTTGACGAGGGAGGTTGAATGTCTAGTAAAGAGGAAGAAGGAGGCTTACATAAGGTGGAGGAAACAAGGTTCAGACAGAACGTTGGAGGGATACAGGATAGCCAGGAGAGAGCTGAAGAAAGGGATTAGGAGAGCTAAGAGAGGGCATGAAAAATCTTTGGCGGGTAGGATCAAGGATAACTCCAAGGCCTTTTATGCGTATGTGAGAAACATGAGAATGATGAGAACAAGGGAAGGTCCGATCAAAGACTGTGTATTGAGTTGGAAGAGATAGGAGAGGTCTTGAATGAGTACTTTTCTTCAGTATTTACAAATGAGAGGGACCGTATTGTTGAAGAGGAGAGTATGAAATGGACTGGTAAGCTAGAGGAGATACTTGTTAGGAAGGAAGATGTGTTGGGCATCTTGAAAAACTTGAGGATAGACAAGTCCCCCGGGCCTGACAGGATATATCCTCGGATTATGTGGGAAGCAAGAGAGGAAATTGCAGAGATGTTGGCAATGATCTTTTCGTCTTCACTGTCAACGGGGGTGGTACCAGGGGACTGGAGAGTGGCGAATGTTGTGCCCCTGTTCAAAAAAGGGAATAGGGATAACCCCGGGAATTACAGGCCAGTTAGTCTTACTTCGGTGGTAGGCAAAGTAATGGAAAAGGTACTGAGGGATAGGATTTATGAGTATCTGGAAAGACACTGCTTGTTGACAGACAGCCAGCACGGATTTGTGAGGGGTAGGTCTTGCCTTGCAAGTCTTACTGAAGTTTTTGAGGAGGTGACCAAGCATATGGATGAGGGTAGAGCAGTGGATGTAGTGTACCTGGATTTTAGTAAGGCATTTGATAAGGTTCCCCATAGTAGGCTTATGAGGAAAGTCAGGAGGCATGGGATAGTGGGAAATTTGGCCAGTTGGATAGAGAACTGGCTAACCGGTCGAAGTCAGAGAGTGGTGGTAGATGGTAAATATTCAGCCTGGAGCCCAGTTACAAGTGGAGTTCCGCAGGGATCAATTCTGGGTCCTCTGCTGTTTGTAATTTCTATTAAAGACTTGGAAGAGGGAGTCGAAGGGTGGGTCAGTAAATTTGCAGACAATACGAAGATTGGTGGAGTTGTGGATAGTGAGGAGGGCTGTTGTCAGCTGCAAAGGGACTTAGATATGATGCAGAACTGGGCTGAGGAGTGGCAGATGGAGTTCAACCCTGTCAAGTGTAAGGTTATCCATTTTGGAAGGACAAATAAGAATGCGGAATACAGGGTTAACGGTAGGGTTATTAGTAAGGTGGAGGAGCAGAGGGATCTTGGGGTCTATGTTCATAGATCTTTGAAAGTTGCCACTCAGGTGGATAGAGCTTCTAAGAAGGCCTATGGTGTATTAGCGTTCATTAGCAGAAGGATTGAATTCAAGAGTCGTGAGGTGATGTTGCAGCTGTATAGGACCTTAGTAAGGCCACATTTGGAGTACTGTGTGCAGTTCTGGTCACCTCATTTTAGGAAAGATGCGGAAGCTTTGGAGAGGGTGCAGAGGAGATTTACCAGGATGTTGCCTGGAATGGAGAATAGGTCGTATGAGGATAAGTTGAGAGTGCTAGGCCTTTTCTTATTGGAACGGCGAAGGATGAGGAGTGTCTTGATAGAGGTTTATAAGATGATCAGGGGAATAGATAGAATAGACAGTCAGAGACTTTTTCCCTGGGTACAACAGAGTGTTACAAGGGGACATAAACTTAAGGTGAAGGGTGGAAGGTTTTGGGGGGATGTCAGGAGTAGGTTCTTTACCCAGAGAGTGGTGGGGGCATGGAATGCGCAGCCTGTGGGAGTGGCAGAGTCAGAATCATTGGTGACCTTTAAGCAGCAATTGGATAGGCACATGGATAGGTGCTTAAGCTAGGACAAATGTTCAGCACAACATCGTGGGCCGAAGGGCCTGTTCTGTGCTGTATTGTTCTATGTTCTATGTTCTATCTGTCGAGACAGAATCAGAGGTAGCATTTTGAGTCCAGTGACCTTCAGCAGTGCTACAAGTCACAGTTTGGATATCCCAGCACAGCCAGGCCCAGCCTAGCTCGGTCCAACCCAGCCCAGCCCAGCACATCACAGCCTGGCCCAGCACAGCCCAGCCAAGCACGGCACATCACAGCCTGACTCAGCATGGCACAGCCCAACACATCCCAGTATAGTCTAGCCTGCCACAGCCCAGCCAGTATGCTAGACTGAAGAGCTGCTGCTGTGAGATTTGTAAAACCATCTGACCTGAGGCAAGTTGGTTTGGTCATCAAGAATGCGCAGAATTCCATGTGGTTTGGCCGTAATAAGGTCTAAACAATTTTGTCGATCAGATACTGGAATGAAAGCCCAATCAATCTGTTCCCGGGAATATTCTTCCTGTGGGGAATACAGACAGGGTTAAAGTTAAATATCAAATCCACTTTTTCTGAGGGAGTTAGAAATATACTTGAACTAACTTTGTAAAGATTCCAGATGATGGTTGAGTCATAAAGATTGAGCCTGACAGAATGCAGAATCATAGAACTTGAATGTTTCACAGTGCAAAGGAAAGCCATTCATCCCATTGTGTCTGTACAAGCTCATTACTTGACCAATCAAAACTAAATCCCAAAATGCATCCTTCTCTCCTTGCGACATGTTAAAACACCAAATATGCCAAAATTCATATAGCCAAGAATATTATACAAAGGTAAATTATTTATTCACTGATTAACTGTAATTTGCAGATATATATTTTATATCACACACCTCCAACAATGCAATCTTCTTTAAGCTTATACTTATAGAAAAGAGTATTGAGGAGCCCAATTAAATACTCTCCCTTGAACAATAAACTAATATACTGTTAACAAAAGGGTTCTTGTAGAACAGTGTTAACATCCCCACCTCTGGAGCAGGAGACCCAGGTTCAAGTGCAACATCTCTGAACAGGTTGATTAGGAAAGTTTCTATGCAGTTAACAAAAGAGTTTACCCTGAATACAATGTTCCCCCGCTTCATAAATATATTCAGTTTTCCTACAAACAATGCTTATCCATTCCACATAGCAAACTATTCCATATTCTGGGCAGTACAGTGGCTCTGTTTTTAATGTTGCTGCCTCACGGGGCCAGGAACCCAGGTTCAATTGCACCCTCGGGCAACTGTCTGTGTGGATGAGGTCATAGCTTTGTTTGCAGTAGTTGTGTTTCTCTGTAGACGTTTTGTCGCCTCGCGAGGTGACATTGTCAGTTCATCTTTGATAAAAGGTCTGTGTGGAATTTCACATTCTTCCCGTGGCTGCATGGATTTGGTTTCCTCCCATAGTCCAAAGATGTGCAGAACAGATTGATTGGTCATGCTAAACTGCCCACAGTGTCCAGGAATGTGCAGGCGAGGTGGATTAGCCAGGGGAAATGCAAGGTTACTGGGAAAGGATGGAGGGGGTGGGGGCGGCGGGTCTGAGTGGGATGCTCTTCAGAAGGTCAGCGTGGAATCAATGGGTCATTGGACTAGGGTGGGCAAAGTTCAAAATCACACAACATCAGGTTATAGACCAACAGGTTTATTTGGATGTACTAGCTTTCTGAACGCTGCTCTTGATTCAGAAAATCCCTACAGTGTGGAAACAGGCCATTTGGCCCTTTAAGTCCACACCAACCCATCAAAGAGTAACCCACCCTGACCCATTCACTTACATTTACCCCTATTGCCCCAGTCTACATGTCCCTAAATACTATGGACAATTTAGCATGGCCAATTCACCTAACCTGTACATCTCTGTGGGAGGAAACCGGAGCACCTGGAGGAGACCCACACAGACATAGGGAGAATGTGCAAACTCCACACAGATAATTGCCCGAGGCTGAAATGAAACCTGGAAATACAGCAATCTAGGTTTGCTCAGTATGTTGTTTCAGTTGCATGTGTTATGAATTCTGTGTGTTATGATCCTGCTCTACTGCTACCTGATGAAGGAGCATGGTGTGGGTGGCATGGTGGCTCAGTGGTTAGCACTGCTGCCTCACTGCGCCAAGGACCCAGGTTTGATTCCAGCCTCGGATGGAATCACCTGGTGTTGTGTGATTTTTAACTTTGGAAAGTTGGGATCTACAATTTCTAACCATGATTAGACAATGATGAAAGAGATTCAATCCAGTATGGCATAGTGCAGTAACACTGTGGTGCTGTGGTTCAGTGTGGTACAGAACTGCATGGTGAGGTGCAATATGGTATAGCTTTACAACCACAGCCAGCATCACTCTTACCTGTGATCCAGGATAAATTGTATATCTAGAACCAAGAATACCTTATTCCTCTCACTTCAGCACTCTTCACCGGACTCTCCAACCTCACTTTATATAATGAAACACTGCTCTTCTCACCATGAATTCCACATATGACCACACTTTCTGGCAACACTCCTTCTGAATTACATGTATCCTGATCTCTCACCATCAAAAACTGACTTGCTCCCATACCTCTTAATGTTTTTACTTCTTTTCCTCCTGGCATATGTGTAAAGTTCACCCTCATAAGTAAATTCTTTAAAGCAATCTGGCATTTTCTTCTCAGCCAAACTAACTGAATGCAATACCTGAAATAAGACACCGACATCCACCACTCACCGCATTTGAGTCCAACAATCCTAAATCCAACCTGGAATTAGAGATTTTGATCCTGACAAGAGCTCCAATTTGTTATGGAGCTGACCAAACCCCTGCAAAATATAAAGATAGCCCAGACCCTAACATTTTTTAATTTAAAGGCAAGTGCCAGAGGTTGCATTCTGGATGCAATTCCATTGGCCAAACTACCAAATTTGAAGCAAAACACACTTTATACACATACTATAGTTAAAATACAATGAAAGGAAGAAGAAATTATAATAACCTTAACTCTATTAGAAACTAACAAAATAACATAAATAGGAACTGTTCCAATATAGTAACATCCATAAACACACTCTTGGCAAAAGGCAAATTCAGTGAGATAGATGGTCTCATAAGCAATTCACTGGTCCAGGAAGAAAGAAACATTAAGAGAGAACTCTGTGTGAGAGAGAGAGAGAGAGAATGAGTAGCAGGGAGAGATGTACTGCAGCTTCCAAACACAGCTTCAAGACCCCAGACTGAAAAATTTACTGAAAAATAAAATTAAAAATCCTGATTCTGTGGGAGTTGAACCGCATCCATTCAGGGTGCTTGTATTGTTGCAACTTTTAAAAAAACCCAAGGCCTCATAAACTGTTTACTTTTGTGTTCTTGTATACTTTTTTGTAAACTGTTCAGCAACTCACTGTTAACCTTTCTTCATTTAAAAAACTGACAAAATATACCTCATAATGCCATAGTATTGTCATGCAGTGCAATGCAGTATGATGTGGTGCAATGCAATGCCATGCAGTGTTATGCAGCATGGTGGTACAGCATGGTGTGGTGCAGTGCAGCAGGGTATGGTGCAGCGCAGTATGATGTGGTGCAGTGCAGTAGGGTATGGTGTAGTACAGTAGGGTGTAGTGATGTACAGTATGGTATGCTGCAGTACAGTATGGTGTGGTGCAGTGCAGTATGGCATGGTGTGGTGCAGTATGGTGTGGTACAGTGCAGTGCAGTATGGTATGGTGTGGTACAGTGCAGTATGGTATGGTGCAGTACAGTATGGTGCGGTGCAGTATGGTATGGCGCAGTGCAGTCTGATATGGTGCAGTGCAGTATGGTGTGGTGCAGTGCAGTATGGTGAGGTGCAGTGCATTACAGTATGGTTCAGTGCAGTATTGTGTGGTGCAGTGCAGGCTGGTATGGTGCAGTGCAGTATTGAGTGGTGCAGTACAGTATTGTGTGGTGCAATATAGAGTTTTGCAGTGCAGTATGATGTGTTGCAGTGCAGTATTGTGTGATGCAGTGCAGTCTGGTATGGTGCAGTGTAGTATGGTATGGTGCAGTGCAGTATGGTATGGTGCGGTGCAGTATAGAGTGGTGCAGTGCAGTATGGTATGATGCAGTGCAGTATGTTTTGGTGCGGTGCAGTATGGCATGGTGCAGTGCAGTATAGAGTGGCATAGTGCTATGGTATGGTGCGGTGCAGTATAGAGTGGTGCAGTGCAGTATGGTATGATGCAGTGCAGTATAGAATGGTGCAGTGCAGTATGTTTTGGTGCGGTGCAGTATAGAGTGGTGCAGTGCGGTATGGCATGGTGCAGTGCAGTATAGAGTGGCATAGTGCTATGGTATGGTGCGGTGCAGCATGGTGTGGTGCAGTGCAGTATGGTATGGTGCAGTGCAGTATAGAGTGGTGCAGTGCAGTATAGAGTGGTGCAGTGCAGTATGGTATGGTGCAGAGCAGTATAGAGTTGTGCAGTGCAGTATGTTTTGGTGCGGAGCAGTATAGAGTTGTGTAGTGCAGTGCAGTATAGAGTGGCATAGTGCTATGGTATGGTGCGGTGCAGTATGGTGTGGTGCAGTGCAGTATAGAGTGGCATAGTGCTATGGTATGGTGCGGTGCAGTATGGTGTGGTGCAGTGCAGTATAGAGTGGCATAGTGCTATGGTATGGTGCGGTGCAGTATGGTGTGGTGCAGTGCAGTATGGTATGGTGCAGTGCAGTATAGAGTGGTGCAGTGCAGTATAGAGTGGTGCAGTGCAGTATAGTATGGCATAATGCAGTGGAATATGGTGTGGTGTGGTGTGGTGCAGTACAGGACAGTGTGGTGCAGTGCAACATGGCATGTTGCAGTACAGTATGGAGTGATGCAGTGCAGTTTGTTGTGGCACAGTGCAGTACAGTACAGTATGATGTGGTGCAGTATAGTACAGTGTGATGCAGTACAGTTTGGTGTGGTGCAGTGCAGTGCAGTATGGTAATGGTGTGGTGCAGTATGGTGTGGTACAGTGCAGTATGGTATGATGCAGTGCAGTATTGTGTGGTGCAGCACTGTATGGTGTGGTGCAGTGCAGTATGGTAATGGTGCAGTACAGTACGATGTGGTGCAGTGCAGTATGATGTGATGCAGTACAGCATGGTGTGGTGCAGTACAGTACGGTGTGGTGCAGTGCAGTACAATATGATGTGGTGCGGTGCAGTATGGTATGGTGCAGTGCATTACTGTGTGGTGCTGTACTGTATGGTGTGGTGCAGTGCAGTATGGTAATGGTGCGGTGCAGGATGTTATGGTGCAGTGCAGGAATGTGTGGTGCAGTACAGTATGGTGTGGTGCAGTGGAGTTTTGTGTGGTGCAGTGTATTGCAATAGAGTATGGTGCAGTGCAATGCAGTAGAGTATGATGTGATGCAGTACAGTATGGTGTGGTGCAGTACAGTGCAATATGGTATGGTGTGGTGCAGTATGGTGTGGTACAGTACAGTATGGTATGGTGCAGTACAGTATTGTGTGGTGCAGTACAGTATGGTAATGGTGTGGTGCAGTATGGTGTGGTACAGTGCAGTATAGGATGGTGCAGTGCAGTATTGTGTGATGCAGTACTGTATGGTATGGTGCAGTGCAGTAAGGTAATGGTGCAGTGCAGGAATGTGTGGTGCAGTACAGTATGGTGTGGTGCAGTGCAGTATAGTGTTGCATAATGCAGTGGAGTTTATGTGGTGCAGTGTAGTGCAGTAGAGTGTGGTGTGGTGCAGTGCAGTAGAGTATGATGTGATGCAGTACAGTATGGTGTGGTGCAGTGCAGTGTGGTGTGGTGCAGTGCAGTATGGTGTGGTGCAGTGCAGTACAGTACAGTACAATCTGGTGCAGTGTGGTACAGTATGTTGTGGCACAGTGCAGAATGGTGTGGTGCAGTACAGTATGGTGTGGTGCAATGCAGAATGGTGTGGTGCAGTACAGTATGGTGTGGTGCAATGCAGTATGGTGTGGAGCAGTACAGTATGGTGTGGTGCAATGCAGAATGGTGTGGTGCAGTGCAGTACAATATGATGTGGTGCAGTACAGTTTGGTGTGGTGCAGTACAGTATAGGATGGTGCAGTGCAGTATTGTGTGGTGCAGTACTGTATGGTGTGGTGCAGTGCAGTATGGTAATGGTGCGGTGCAGGATGGTGTGGTACAGTGCAGTATAGGATGGTGCAGTGCAGTATTGTGTGATGCAGTACTGTATGGTATGGTGCAGTGCAGTAAGGTAACGGTGCAGTGCAGTATGTTATGGTGCAATGCAGGAATGTGTGGTACAGTACAGTATGGTGTGGTGCAGTGCAGTATAGTGTCGCATAATGCAGTGGAGTTTTATGTGGTGCAGTGTAGTGCAGTAGAGTATGGTGTGGTGCAGTGCAGTAGAGTATGATGTGATACAGTATAGTATGGTCTGGTGCAGTACAGTGCGGTGTGGTGCAGTGCAGTACAGTACAGTCTGGTGCAGTGTGGTACAGTAAGTTGTGGCACAGTGCAGAATGGTGTAGTGCAGTACAGTATGATGTGGTGCAATGCAGTATGGTGTGGAGCAGTACAGTATGATGTAGTGCAGTGCAGTACAATATGATATGGTGCAGTACAGTACGGTGTGGTGCAGTGCAGTACAGTATGATGTGGTGCAGTACAGTTTGGTCTGGTGCAGTGCAGTACAGCATGATGTGGTGCAGTACAGTTTGGTCTGGTACAGTGCAGTACAGTATGATGTGGTGCAGTACAGTACAGTGTGGTGCAGTGCAGTACAGTATGATGTGGTGCAGTACAGTTTGGTCTGGTACAGTGCAGTACAGTATGATGTGGTGCAGTACAGTATGATGTGGTGTAGTACAGTTTGGTCTGGTACAGTGCAGTACAGTATGATGTGGTGCAGTACAGTATGATGTGGTGCAGTACTGTATGATGTGGTGCAGTGCAGTACCGTGTGATACAGTGCAGTATAGTGTTACACAATGCAGTGGAGTATGGTGTGGTGCAGTGCAGGTGAGTATGATGTGATGCAGTCCAGTATGGTGTGTTGCAGTGCAGCATGGTGTGGTGCAGTGCAGTACAATATGATGTAGTGCAGTACAGTAGGGTGCTGTGCAGTGCAGTACAGTATGATGTGGTCCAGTACAGTTTGATGTGGTGCAGTACAGTACAATATGATGTGGTGCAGTACAGTACAGTGTGGTGCAGTGCAGTACAGTATGATGTGGTGCAGTACAGTATGGTGTGGTACAGTGCAGTACAGTATGATGTGGTGCAGTACTGTTTGATGTGGTGCAGTACAGTACAGTATGATGTGGTGCAATACAGTCTGGTCTGGTACAGTGCAGTACAGTATGATCTGGTGCAGTACAATATGGTCTGGTACAGTGCAGAACAGTATGACGTGGTGCACTTCAGTTTGGTGTGGTGCAGTACAGTACAGTATGATGTGGTGCAATACAGTCTGGTATGGTACAGTGCAGTACAGTATGATCTGGTGCAGTACAATATGGTCTGGTACAGTGCAGTACAGTATGATGTGGTCCAGTACAGTATGATGTGGTGCAGTACAGTATGATCTGGTGCAGTACAGTATGATGTGGTGCAGTGCAGTACAGTATGATGTGGTGCAATACAGTATGATCTGGTACAGTGCAGTACAGTATGGTGTGGTGCAGTGCAGTACCGTGTGATACAGTGCAGTATAGTGTCACACAATGCAGTGGAGTATGGTGTGGTGCAGTGCAGGTGAGTATGATGTGATGCAGTCCGGTATGGTGTGGTGCAGTGCAGTATAATATAGTCTGGTGCAGTGCAGTATGTTGTGGCACAGTGCAGTACAGTATAGTGTGGTGCATTGCAGTAGAGTATGATGTGGTGCAGTACAGTACAGTTTGATGCAGTGCAGTGTGATGTGGTGCCATGCAGAAGAGCAAGGTGTGTTGCATAATTGTGTTCTCACTCCTTGAGATTGACTGAGTATCACTGCTTAAAGAAGTTGTTTTAGGATACATGAGGAGACTTCTAGAGATAGCAGTTAATAAAGTACAGAGTATATGGACTGTATTAATAGTGGCATAGAATACAAAAGTAAGGAGGTTATGGGTTGGGACCTGGGACTTCGATGTTGTGGCCATTTCAGAGACATGGATAGAGCAGGGACGGGAATGGTTATTGCAGGTTCTGGGTTTTAGATGTTTCAGTAAGAATGGAGAAAATGGTAAAAGGTGGGGGTGGGGGGGGTGTAGCATTTTTAGTCAAGGACAGCATTACGATAGCAGAAAAGACATTTGAGGACTCATCTATTGACGTGGTACAGGCTGAGGTTAGAAATAGGAAAGGAGGGGTGACCCTGTTGGGCATTACCTATAGGTCTCCAAATAGTTCCAGAGACGTAGAGGAAAGGATAGCAAAGATAATTCTGGATAGGAGTGGGAGAAAAAGGATAGTTCTTACAGGGGGGGGGGGGGGGGGGGAGCTTTAACTTTCCAAATATTGACTGGAAATACGATTACTTTAGATGTGTCCGTTTTAGACCAGTGTGTGCGGGATGGTTTCCTGACACAGTTTGTAGCCAAGCCAACAAGGGATGATGCCACATTGGATTGTGTACTGGATAATGAACCTGGCATCAGATTTGGAGGTAGGTGAGGACTTTGTTAATAATGACCACTATTCCGTTATGTTTACCTAGCGATGGAAAGGGATCGGTATACAACACAAGGCAGGAGCTATTGCTGTGGGAAAGGCAGTTATAATGCAATTAGGTAGAATTAGGATGCATAGAATAGGGAAGAAAACTGTGGGGGATGGGCACAATTTAAATGTAGGGCTTATTCAATGAACAGCTACTGCATGTCCTTACTAAGTGTGTACCTGTCAAGCAGGGAGGAAGTGGTCAAGCGAGGGAGTTGTGGTTTACTAAAGAAGCTGAATCCCTTGTCAAGAGGAAGAAGAAGGCTTATATTAGGCCGAGACACGAAGGCCCAGTTAGAAGATTACAAGTTAGCTAGGAAAGACTTAAAGAGAGAGGTAGAAAAGCCAGGAGAGGAAATGAGAAGTCATTGGCAGGTAGGATCAGGGAAAGCCCTAACACTCTTGAAAGGTATGTCAGGAATAAACGAATGACTAGAGAAAGATTAGGGCCAATCAAGGATAGTTGTGGGAAGTTGTGTGTGGAGTCTGAGGAGATAGGGGAAGCCCTAAATTTTTCGTCAGTATTCACACTGGAAAAAGACAATGTTGTTGAGGAGAATGCTGAGATACGGGCCACTAAACTAGATGGGATTGAGTTCACAAGGAGGAGGCGTGAGCAATTCTGGAATGTGTGAAAATAGGTAAATCCCCTGGGCTGGATGGGATTTATCCGATGATTCTCTGGGAAGCCAGGGAGGAGATCTTTACGTCGTCATTATCTACAGGAATAGTATTGGAAGACTGGAGGATAGCAAATGTTGTCCCATTGTTCAAGAAGGAGAGTAGAGACAACCCTGGTAATTATAGACAAGTTAGCTTTACTTTGGTTGTGGGTAAAGTGTTGGAAAAGTTATAAGAGAGAGGATATATAATCATCCAGAGAGGAATAATTTGATTAGGGATAGTCAACATGGTTTTGTGAAGGGTAGATCATGCCTCACAAACCTTATTGAGATCTTTGAGATGGTGACCAAACAGGTGGATATGGGTAAAGCAGTTGATGTAATGTATATGGATTTCAGTAAAGCGTTTGATACGGTTCCCCACGGTAGGCTATTGCACAAAAAATAAAGGCATGGGATTGAAGGCGATTTAGCAGTTTGGATCAGAAATTGGCTAGCTGAAAGAAAGTCCATTTTGGAAGAACAAATAAGAATGCGGAATACAGGGTTAATGGTAGGGTTCTTAGTCAGGCGGAGGAACAGAGGGATCTTGGGGTCTATGTACATAGATCTTTGAAGGTTGCCACTCAGGTGGATAGAGTTTGTAAGAAGGCCTATGAAGTATTATCGTTCATTAGCAGAGGGATTGAATTCAAGAGTCGTGAAGTGATGTTGCAGCTGTACAGGACTTTGGTTAGGCCACAGTTGGAGTACTGTGTGCAGTTCTGGTCGCCTCACTTTAGGAAAGATGTGGAAGCTTTGGAGAGGGTGCAGAGAAGATTTACCAGGATGTTGCCTGGAATGGAGAGTACGTCATACGAGGATAGGTTGAGAGTTCTCGGCCTTTTCTCGTTGGAACGGCGAAGGATGAGGGGTGACTTGATAGAGGTTTATAAGATGATCAGAGGAATAGATAGAGTAGACAGTCAGAAACTTTTTCCCCGGGTACAACAGAGTGTTACAAGGGGACATAAATTTAAGGTGAAGGGTGGAAGGTATAGGGGAGATGTCAGGGGTGGGTTCTTTACCCAGAGAGTGGTGGGGGCATGGAATGCGCTGCCCGTGGGAGTGGCAGAGTCAGAATCATTGGCGACCTTTAAGCGGCATTTGGATAGGTACATGGATGGGTGCTTAATCTAGGATAGAAGTTCGGCACAACATCGTGGGCCGAAGGGCCTGTTCTGTGCTGTATTGTTCTATGTTCTATGTTCTATGTTCTAAAACTGGTGGTTGATGGGAAATGTTCATCCTGGAGTTCAGTTACTCGTGGTGTACCACAAAGATCTGTTTTGGGGTCACTGCTGTTTGTCATTTTTATAAATGGCCTAGATGAGGGCGTAGAAAGATGGGTTTGTAAATTTGCGGATGACACTAAAGTCAATGGAGTTGTGGATACTGCTGAAGGATGTTGCAGGTTACACAGGGACATAGATAAGCTGCAGAGCTGTGCTGAGAGGTGGCAAATGGAGTTGACTGCAGAAAAGTGGGAGGAGATTCACTTTGGAAGGAGTAACAGGAACAAAGAGTACTGGGCTAGTGGTAAGATTCTTGGTAGTGTAGATGAGCAAAGACCTCAGTGTCCCTGTATATAGATCCCTGAAAATTGCCACCCAGGTTGAGAGGGTTATTAAGAAGGCATAGGGTGTGTTAGCTTTTATTGGTAGAGGGATTGAGTTTCGGAGCCACGAGGTCATGGTGCAGCTGTACAAAGCTGTGGTGCGGCCGCACTTGCATACATATCTGAACACCGCATTATAGGAAGAGTATGGAAGCTTTGGAAAGAGTTCAGAGGAGATTTACTAGGATGTTGCCTCGTATGGAGGGAAGGTCTTATGAAGAAAGGCTGAGGGACTTGAGGCTCTTCTTGTTATAGTGAAAAAGGTTGAGAAGTGACTAAATTGAGACAGTTCAGGTAATCAGAGGGTTAGATAGGATGGGCAATGGGAGCGTTTTTCCTTGAATGGCGATGGCTAGCACAAGGGAACATAGCTTTAAATTGCGGGGTGATAGATATAGGACAGATGTCAGAGGTAGTTTCTTTACTCAGAGAATATTAAGGGCATCCTGTGCTCTGCCTGCAACAGTAGTAGACTCGTCAACTTAACGGGCATTTAAATGGTCATTGGGTAGCCATATGGATGAGAATGGAATAGTGTGGGACAGATTGGTTTCACAGGTCGGTGCAACATCGGGGGCCGAAGAGCCTGTACTGTGCTGTGCTGTCATGTTCTATGTTATATTGACTGTATATAGGACATCCAAAAATACAACGAATCTTTACTGTTTTATATATGTCTGGTTTTATATTCTCGCCCACCACTCATCTTTGCACAATTTCATTTTTTTAAAGTTTACTGCTGGATGATGAAAGAAACTGAGGGTTGGTTAAGGGGTGGCATGGTGGCACAGTGGTTAGCACTGCTGCCTCACAGCGCCAGAGACCTGGGTTCAATTCCCGACTCAGGCGACTGACTGTGGAGTTTGCACATTCTCCCTGTGCCTGCGTGGGTTTCCTCCAGGTGCTCCGGTTTCCTCCCACAGTCCAAAGATGTGCAGGTCAGGTGAATTGGCCATGCTAAATTGCCTGTAGTGTTAGGTAAGGGGTAAATGTAGGGGTATGGGTGGGTTGCGCTTCGGTGGGTTGGTGTGGACTTGTTGGGCCGAAGGGCCTGTTTCCACACTGTAATGTAATCTAATCTAGAAAGAAGGAAGCATATTGACATAGGTATAGACAGGGTAGATCAAGTGAACGCTTATAACTGTATAAAGGCAATAGGAGTATACTAAAGAGAGAAATCAGGAGGGCAAAAATGGGACATGAGATAACTTTGGCAAATAGAGTTAAGAAGAATCCAAAGGGTTTTTACAAATACAGTAAGGACAAAAGGGTAACTAGGAAGAGAATAGGGGCCCTCAAAGATCAGCAAGATGGCCTTTATGTGGAGCCGCAGGAGATGGGGGAGATTCTGAACGAGTATTTTGCATCAGTATTTATTGTAGAAGAGGACATGGATGATATAGAATGTAGGGAAATAGATGGTGACATCTTGAAAAATGTCCATATTACAAAGGAAGAAGCGCTGGATGTCTTGAAATACATAAAAGTGGATAAATCCACAGGACCTAATCAGGTGTACCCTAGAACTCTGTGGGAAGCTAGAGAAGTGATTCCTGGGCCTCTTGCTGAGATATTTGTATCATTGATAGTCACAGGTGAGGTGCCGGAAGACTGGAGGTTGGCAAACGTGGTGTCATTACTTAAGAAAGGTGATAAGGACAAGCCAGGGAACTATAGACCAGTGAACCTGATCTTGGTGGTGGGCAGATTGTTGGAGGGAATTCTGAGGGACAGGATGTACATGTATTTGGAAAGGCAAGGGCTGATTCGGGACAGCCAATATGGCTTTGTGCGTGGGAAATCATGTCTCACAAACTTGACTGAGTATTTTGAAGAAGTAACAAAGAGGATTGATGAGGGCAGAGCAGTGGACGTGATCTATAAGGTGTTCGACAAGGTTCCCCATGGTAGACTGGTTAGCAAGGTTAGATCTCATGGAATACAGGGAGAACTAGCCATTTGGATACAGAACTAGTTCAAAGGTATAAGACAGAGGGTGGTGGTGGAGGGTTGTTTTTCAGATTGAAGGCCTGTGACCAGTGGAGTGCCACAAGGATCAGTGCTGGGTCCTCTACTTTTTGTCATTTACATAAATGATTTGGATGTGAGCATAAGAGGTACAGTTAGTAAGTTTGCAGATGACACCAAAATTGGACAACAAAGAAGGTTACATCAGATTACAACAGGATCTTGACCAATTAGGCCAATGGGCTGAGAAGTGGCTGATGGAGTTTAATTTAGGTAAATGTGAGGTGCTGCATTTTGGGAAAGCAAATCTTAGCAGGACTTATACACTTAATGGTAAGGTCCTAGAGAGTGTTGCTAAACAAAGAGGCTTTGGAGTGCAGGTTCATAGCTCCTTGAAAGTGGAGTCGCAGGTAGATAGGATAGTGAGAAGACATTTAGTATGCTTTCCTTTATTGGTCAGAGTATTGAGTACAGGAGTTAGGAGGTCATGTTGTGGCTGTATAGAACATTCGTTAGGCCATTGTTGGAATATTGCATGCAATTCTGGTCTACTTCTTATCGGAAAAATGTTGTGAAACTTGAAAGGGTTCAGAAAAGATTTACAAGGATGTTGCCAGGGATGGAGGATTTGAGCTATAGGGAGAGGCTGAACAGGCTGGGGCTGTTTTCCCTGGAGCGTCGGAGGCTGAGGGGTGACCTTATAGAGGTTTATAACATCATGAGGGGCATGGATAGGATAAATAGACAAAGTCTTTTCCCTGGGGTGGGGGAGTGACGAACTAGAGGGCATAGGTTTAGGGTGAGAGGGGAAAGATATAAAAGAGACCTAAGGGACAACGTTTTCATGCAGAGGGACGTGTATGGAATGAGCTGCCAGAGGAAGTGGTGGAGGCTTGTACAATTGCAACATTTAAAAGGCATCTGGATGGGTATATGAATAGGAAGGGTTTGGAGGGATATGGGCCAGGTACTGGCAGGTGGGACTAGACTGATATCTGGTCGGCATGGACAAGTTGGACTGAAGGGTCTGTTTCTGTGCTGTACATCTCTATGACTCTGTAACTATCTTTAAGTTTTTTAGTTATCCATGAATGTTGAGTCGTCCCTTGGAATGTTTATTTCTTGTTAGAATGTATTATTACTGCTAATTCTGTAATATTCCCTTAAATATGTCACATCATCTCGACTGATTTATCCTTAAATCTAAAGTACCAGTTCACTTTATCCATCTGTGCTTTCAAGCCATTGTAGCTGCCTTTATTTACGTTTAAATGCCTGTGAAGGATGCAATGTTGTTGGCGATGTAAACACCTGTGTATATTTATAGACAATAGGTGCAGGAGTAAGCCATTCTGCTCTTCGAGCCAGCACCACCATTCATTATGATCATGGCTGATCATCCTCAGTCAGTATCCTGTTCCTGCCTTATCCCCATAATCCTTGATTCCACTATCCTTAAGAGCTCTATCCAACTCTTCCTTGAAAGTATCCAGAGACTTGGCCTCCACAGCCTTCTGGGGCAGAGCATTCCACACACCCACCACTCTCTGGGTGAAGATGTTTCTCCTCAACTCTGTTCTAAATGGCCTACCCCTTATTTTTAAACTGTGTCCTCTGGTTCAGGACTCACCCATCAGCGGAAACATGTTTCCTGCATCCAGAGTGTCCAATCCTTTAATAATCTTATACGTCTCAATCAGATCCCCTCTCAGTCTTCTAAACTCAAGGGTACACAAGCCCAGTCGCTCCAATCTTTCAACGTAAGATAGTCCTGCCATTCCGGGTATTGACCTCGTGAACCTATGCTGCACTCCCTCAATAGTCAGAATGTCTTTCCTCAAATTTGGAGACCAGAACTGCACACAGTATTCCAGGTGCGGTCTCACCAGGGCCCTGTACAGCTGCAGAAGAACCTCTTTGCTTCTATACTCAATCCTTCTTGTTATGAAGGCCAGCATACTATTAGCCTTCTTCACTACCTGCTGTACCTGCATGCTTACTTTCATTGACTAGTGTACAAGCACACCCAGATCTCTCTGTACTGCCCCTTTACCGAAATTGATTCCATTTAGGTAGTAATCTGCCTTCCTGTTCTTGCCATCAAAGTGGATAACCATACATTTATCTACATTAAACTGCATCTGCCATGCATCTGTCCACTCACCTAGCATGTCCAGGTCACCCTGTAATCTCCTAACATCCTCCTCACATTTCACCCTGCCACCCAACTTTGTATCATCAGCAAATTTGCTAATATTACTTTTAATACCATCATCTATATCATTAATGTATATTGTAAAAAGCTGCGGTCCCAGCACTGATCCCTGCAGTACCCCACTGGTCACCGCCTGCCATTCCAAAAGGGAGCTGTTTATCACTACTCTTCGTTTCCTGTCAGCCAACCAATTTTCAATCCAAGTCAGTATTTTGCCCCCAGTACCATGTGCCCTAACTTTGCTCACTAACCTCCTATGTGGGACTTTATCAAAGGCTTTCTGAAAGTCCAGGTGTACTACATCCACTGGATCTCCCTTGTCCATCTTCAGAGTTACATCCCTCAAAAAATTCCAGAAGATTAGTCAAGCATGATGGTGGATTTTGATGGTGAATGCAATGATTTAAGGTTGTGAGAGTCATGTTCCTGCAGTCATTGAGTTGTGCGTTTGTAAGATGAGATCTTACCTTGAATACTCATGTCATCAAACTGCATATCATATCATATGTGACTTCGAGGTCATAGAGCCCTTTGGCCCAAACTGGTCCATGCCAACTAGAACCTTCATCTCAGCTAATTCCACTTCCCTGCACTTGGCCCATATCCTTGTAAACCTTTCCAATTTATGTATTTGTCCAAATGCCTTCTAAATTTTTTTTATGTATCCACCTTAATCATTGCCACTGGCAGCTCATTCCACATGCATACCACCGTCTGTTGCTCCTCAGGTTCCCTTTTATTCTTTCCCCTCTCTAGTGATGCTCTCTAGTCCTTGATTTCCCAACCATGGGGAAAAGACTGAGTGCACTCACCTGATCCATACCTCTCATTTTCTTATACACTTCTTTAACATCCCCCCTCAGTCTCCAACACTCTAAAGTAAAAAGTCCCGTCTTGTCCAACCTCTCCCTATAACTCAGACTGTTGAATCCCGGCAACATCCCTGTAAGTTTCTTCTGCACTCTTTCCAGTTTAATAACATCCTTCCTCTAGCAAGGTGACCAAAACTGAATACAATACTCCAAGTGCGACCTCACCAACGTCCTGTACATTTGCAACATAAGTTCCCAACTTCAATACTCAATGCCACTGATGAAGACCAGTGTGCCAAATACCTTCTTCACTGCTCTGTCTACCTGTGACTCCACTTTCAGAGAACTGTGAACCTGAACTCCCAAGGTGCCTCTGTTCCACTGCACTCCTTGAGGCCCTACCTTGATTTGACTTTTCAAAATTCAAGACCTCACACTTATCTATATTAAACTCCATTTGCCATTTCTTGGCCCACATCCCCAGCTGATTAAAGTCCTGCTGCAATTCCGATAACCTTCCTCACTGTCCATGATACCTCCTATTATAACTTCTTGCAGCATGGGAATAGGAGGCAGGCCTATTCCCATGCTGGGCTTCTCTTCTCACCTGCTGGGCTTCTCTTCCAATCCACGTTCTGTGGTTTTCTCCCACCCTATGGACATCTCCAGGACATTGTTCTACCTCTGGATCTCCCCTATCAGGGCCTGTGGTACCTGAGCTATCCTTCCACATTGCTTCTCTCCTGGCCAATGCTATCCACACCCTCATAAGCAGTGAGAGAGTGTGTGTGTGTGTGTGTATACGTGGGTTCTGTATACAGCTTTGGGGAAATTGTGTGGAATGTATGAATATGAAAGCCACATTTGTCAATGTCAGCATCCCCAGACACGTTGGAATCGCATTAATCATTAATTTGCACATGTATATCCTATTAAATCCACACTCTCAACCATGCATTTCTCTTCAGCACAGAATATATTTAATACATGTTTCATCTTTCCATTAAAATAACCCCCTCATCATTTGGTCCAATGTCATTTACCTGTTCTTGAGCGAGCACAGCCTGGCTGAAGAAATGCTGCAGCTGTTCATTGGCATAGTTAATGCAAAGCTGCTCAAAACTGTTCACGCCCAGATCCTGAGGACAAACACACAGGAAAATAACCCTATTATAATAAGTCAGCAAAAACTCCAATAAAATTCCCCCAAAAAATTATTAACATGAAATATTGTCAGGTTTAATAGTGGTTATCTACTCATGGGCAGAGTGTTCCAAAGGAAAGGGATGGCAGGTGGTTCACAATTTGAAGATGATGAAATCAGTATTAAGTCCAGAGGCTGTGAAGTGCCTAGTCTGAAGATGAGATGTTCTTCCAGTTTGCTGTGGTTCACTGGTGTTCTGCAGAATGCTGAGGACTGATAAGTGGGCATGCGAGCATGATGCTATGTTCAAATGACTGGCTACAGAAAGGTCAGCGTCATGCTTGTGCACAGACTGGAGGTGTTATGCAAAGTGGTCACCCAGTCTGTGTTTGGTTTCTCCAATGTAGTGTAGGCAATACCTCTAGTCTGTGCGCAAGCATGACCCTGACCGGAGATGTTGCCTAATGACTCCCATTCCTTCCCTTTCTTTTTGCTTTACTTGTTACATTCTCTGTCACATTGTCCTCTCTCTCCTTCCCCAAATCCTAGTGGGACTGTCTGTTCTTTCAAGTCTGGCAGGAGACACATCATTGTTCTGCCAATCACACATTCCAGTCACATAATCTGAACTATCAACAGCTTTTCTTCCCCAACACTTCACCACTCCCCCACCCAATTATTGCAGAAATGCTGTCCCCTCCACATTTCACATCAGTTCTGATGAAAAGTGATCTAGACTCAAAACAAAGTTAAAAATCACACAACACTCGATTATAGTCCAACAGGTTTAATTGGAAGCACTAGCTTTCGGAGCAACTCTCCTTCATCAGCTGGTAGTGGAGTACACAATTGTAAGACAGAATTTATAGCAAAAGTTTACAGTGTGATGTAACTGAAATTATACATTGAAAAATATCTTGATTGTTTGTTAAGTCTCTCATCTGTTAGAATGACCATGATAATTTCACTTCTTTCATATGTAAATCACAAAACAGTTTTTAAAAGTTACATTCTCAGGTTAACTGTAACAATTGGTGTCAGCGCAGATAATATGTTGAAGGTGTTTGCCCCCTGTGTGCTGCTGTCTGTGCCGTAATGTTAAACTGATTCTAATCGAAACAATGAATTAACAGAGTCCCACGTGGATTTGTGCAGTTTTTGTGCAAAGTACAATGTAACTCTGCAAGTACAAATTCACTCCACAAATGTATATGCGTGTATGTAGGAGTGTCTGTGTGTGTGTATAGTGCAATGCTGGTCACCTGTAGTGTGACATGAACCCATGCTTCTGGTTGAGGCCATCCCTACGGGTACCGAACTTAGCTATCGACCTTTGCTTGGCCATCTTTCATTGGCGCCTGTCCCAAAGTTCATATTGGAAGATGGTCACCCGAAGATCCGAAGTCGAATGTCCTGGACCGTGGAAGTGTAATCCAACTGGGAGGGACACTCCTGTCTGTTGATTGTTGTGCGGTGTCCATTCATCCATTGTCGTAGTCTCTGCTCGGTTTCACCAATGTACCAAAAACATGACTCAAAACATGAGCTTACTTTCTCTCCATGGATACTGCCAGACCCATTGTGATCTCCAGTATTTGTTGTTTTCAGCTCAGATTCCAGCATCTGCAGTAATTTGCTCCTGTTCCAAATTTACTTTGCTTAGAAGCAAGAAAATAGAGAAGGGCCTTCATTCTAGATATTGTTGGATGTTGGAACCCAGCTCCTAGTGGTGGAAGAACCTATTAAAGCAGCTAATCTTCTTGCGAATGGAAGAAACGCACATCCTCTCTGCTTAAGCTGCAGGTCTGTTCAAAGTGCTCTTGGCAGGTATGAGGTAGGTTACGCCAGGTTGACCATGATCCATTTATCATGGATTTTCCAAATGACTTATCATCCTTTCCATCACCCAATGTTAATCATGTACACCTATCAGTGAAGCCACCAATGATTTGTGACCAAATTTTTGAAAATGTCATATGACCAAATAAAGAAAACTAATTTAGAGATTTAATATACAAGATAACAGAGCCAGGAATAACACACAAATGTAGAAAAGAGGAGCAGGAGTAAACAATGCTGTTCTTTGACTTAGAAAAATGCTGATGATCTGAAACAAAGAGTTGCTGGAGAAACCCAGCAGGTCTAGCAGCATCTAGTGTGTCCTCACCCCTGATCTTGTGAATACTATTGTGGGACATTAGTGAAGAAATTATGAGGTCCTTTGCAAAAATATTTGTATCACCTATAAATACTGGTGAGGTGCCGGATAACAAAAGAGTGGCTAAGCTTCTGTCTTTATTTAAGAAGGGATGTAAGGAGAAATCTGGGAATTACAGATCTGTAATGCTGACTTTGGTGGTGGGTAAGTTGTTGGAAGCGATTCTGACAGAAAGGATTTATATGCATTTGGAGGGGTAAGGATTACGGACAATCAGCATGGTCTTGGGTGACCGAAATTGTGTCTCATAAATTTGATTTAGTTTTTTCAGGAAATATTGAAGAAGATTGATGAAGGCAGAGTGGTAGACATTGTTTACTTGGATTTGTGGCAAGGTTCTACATGGTAGGCTAATTAGTAAACATAGATCACATGGAATCCACGAGGAGACAGCCAATTGGATACAAAATTGCCTTGAAGGTGCGAGATGAAGAGTGGTGATGGAGGATTGTTTTTCGGACTGGAAGCCTGTGACCAGTGGTGTTCTGCAGGCATCAGTGCTGGATCCACCTTGTTTGTCATTTATATAAATAATTTAGATGAGAATATAGTAGTCATGGATAGTAAATTTGTGGATGACACCAAAATTGGTGGCATAGTGGACAGTGAAGAAGGTTATCTAAGATTACAAGGAGATCTTCAACAATTGGGTCAGTGGGCTGAAGATGGTAGATGGAGTTAAATTTGGATAAATGCGAAGTTTTGTATTTTGGTAAAACAAACAAGGGCAGGACATTTACAATTAAAAGTAGGGCCTTGGGGAGTGTTGTAGAACAGAGACCTCAGGGGTCAGGTATAAAATTATTTGAAGTATGCATCACATCGAGGTAGGGTGCTTAACAAGATATTTAGCATGCTTGCATTCATTGCTGAGACCTTTGAGTATAGGAATTTGGATGTTAGGTTGAGGTTGTATAGGATGTAGTGAGGCTTCTTTTGTAGTACTGTGTCCAGTTCTGGTTGCCCTGCTATCGAATAGATATTGTTGTTGTGGATATTATCCAGCTGGAGAGGGTTCAGAAGAAATTTACCAGGATATTGCCAGGAATGGAAGGTTTGAGTTATAAGGAGAGACTGGCTAGGCTGGGACATTTTTCAGTGGAGCCGAACCTGCACAGTTACTGCCTTTGCTGTTTGAATTCATGTATCATTGGACATCGGAGTGCATCTGGGAAAATTAACAAACAGTGAAATTCACAACTGATTTTAAAGGAACTGTTGGGCGAAGTTCACAGGACAGAATCAGATAAGGTGATCGTTTTAAGTGTGGCCTACAGAGAATCTGCAGTAGTGAGTAGAGTGGATTCTTTCTTGATTATATGTTTTTGGAGACATGTTTCTTGATTAAACTTAAAATATAAGTCATAACTATTAATTTAACCTGGGGCAGTGTTTGTAGAGGAATAAGACGGTGTTAATTTCTGGGTCCGTAGAGTGTGAAGAAGCAAAAATGGCCTTTAGTAGAGTGATATGCGCTTCTTGTCAGATGTGGGACTTTAAAGAGAGACTACGGGTTACTGCGGATTATATCTGTCATAAATGCTGTTGGCCGTGAATCTTATCAGATCGAATTGATTGGTTGGAGAGACAGTTAGAAGCAATGAGGAATTTGCAACAGCAACAGTAGGTGATGGATATCAGTTATATGAAAGGGGGGAAAAGTCTCAGATACAGTCACATAGATGGGTTAACTTCAGGAAAGGAAAGAGAGGTAGGCAGCTGGTGCAGGAGTCTTTTGTGGATATACCCATTTCAAACAGGTATGCTGTTCTGGAAAATGTAGGAGGTGATGGATTCTCAGGGGAATGTAGCATGAATAGCCAAGTTTCTGGTATTGAGACTGGCTCTAATGCAACAAGGGGTATGTCAGGTTCCAAGAGAACAATTGTGTTAGGGGATTCTCTAGTCCGAGGTACAGACAGACGTTTCTGTGGCCAGCAGAGAAAAAGCAGAATGGTGTCTTGCTTCCCTGGTGCCAGGATCAGCAATGTCTCAGAGAGGGTGCAGCAAGAAGCCATTGTCCACATTGGAACCAACGACATAGGAAGGGAAAAGGTTGAGATTCTGAAGGGAGATTACAGAGTTAGTCAGGAATTTAAAAAGGAGGTCCTCGAGGGTAGTAATATCTGGATTACTCCTGGTGATACGAGCTAGTGAGGGCAGGAATAGGAGGATGGAGCAGATGAATGCATGGCTGAGGAGCTGGTGTATGGGAGAAGGATTCACATTTTTGGATCATTGGAATCTCTTTTGGGGTAGAAGTGACCTGCAAAAAAGGACGGATTGCACCTAAATTGGAAGGGGACTAATATACTGGCAGAGAGATTTGCTAGAGCTGCTCAGGAGGATTTAAACTAGTAAGGTGGGGGGGGGGGGGGGGGGGGGGACCGAGGGAGATAGTGAGGAAAGAGATCAATCTGAGACGGGTACAGCTGAGAACAGAAGTGAGTCAAACAGTCAGGGCAGGCAGGGACAAGGTAGGACTAATAAACTAAACTGCATTTATTTCAATGCAAGGGGCCTAACAGGGAAGGCAGATGAACTCAGGGCATGGTGAGGAACATGGGACTGGGATATCATAGCAATTACAGAAACATGGCTCAGGGATGGGCAGGACTGGCACTTAATGTTCCAAGATACAAATGCTACAGGAAGGATAGAATGGGAGGCAAGAGAGAAGGGGGAGTGGCATTTTTGATAAGGAATAGCATTACAGCTGTGCTGAGGGGGGATATTCCTGGAAATACTTCCAGGGAAGTTATTTGGGTGGAACTGAGAAATAAGAAAGGGATGATCACCTTATTGGGATTGTATTATAGACTCCCTAATAGTCAGAGGGAAATTGAGAACCAAACTTGTAAGGAGATCTCAGCTATCTGTAAGAATAATAGGGTGGTTATAGTAGGGGATTTTAACTTTCCAAACATCGACTGGGACTGTCATAGTGTTAAGGATTTAGATGGAGAGGAATTTGTTAAGTGTGTACAAGACAATTTTCTGATTCAGTATGTGGATGTACCTACGAGAGAAGGTGCAAAACTTGACCTACTCTTGGGAAATAATGCAGGGCGGGTGACTGAGGTGTTAGTGGGGGAACACTTTGGGGCCAGCAACCATAATTCTATTAAATTTTAAATAATGATAGAAAAGGATAGAACAGATCTAAAAGTTGAAGTTATAAATTGGAGAAAGGCCAACTTTGACGGTATTAGGCAAGAACTTTCGAAAGCTGACTGGGGGCAGATGTTCACAGGTAAAGGGACGGCTGGAAAATGGGAAGCCTTCAGAAATGAGATAATGAGAATCCTGAGAGAGTATATTCCTGTTAGGGTGAAAGGAAAGGCTGGTAGGTATAGGGGATGCTGGATGACTAAAGAAATTGAGGGATCGGTTAAGAAAAAGAAGGAAGCATATGTAAGGTATAGACAGGATATCGAGTGAATCGTTAGAGAGTACAAAGGAAGTAGGAGTATACTTAAGAGAAAAATCAGGAGGGCAAAAAGGGGACATGAGATGGTTTTGGCAAATAGAATTAAGGAAAATCCCAAGAGTTTTTACAAATACATTAAGGACAAAAGGGTAACTAGGGAGAGAATAGGGCCCCTCAAAGATCAGAAAGGCGGCATCTGTGTGGAGCCACAGAAAATGGGGGAGATACTAAATGAATATTTTGCATCAATATTTACTGTGGAAAAGGATATGGAAGATATAGACTGTAGGGAAATAGATGGTGACATCTTGCAAAATGTCCATATTACAGAGGAAGAAGTGCTGGATGTCTTGAAATGCATAAAGGTGGATAAATCCCCAGGACCTGATCAGGTGTACCCGAGAACTCTGTGGGAAGCTAGAGAAGTGATTGCTGGGCCTCTTGCTGAGATATTTGTATCATCGATAGTCACACGTGAGGTGCCGGAAGACTGGAGGTTGGCTAATTTGGTGCCACTGTTTAAGAAGGGTGGTAAGGACAAGTCAGGGAACTTTAGACCGGTGAGCCTGACCTCGGTGGTGGGCAAGTTGTTGGAGGGAATCCTGAGGGACAGGATGTACATGTATTTGGAAAGGCAAGGACTGATTCGGGATAGTCAACATGGCTTTGTGCTGGGGAAATCATGTCTCACAAACTTGATTGAGTCTTTTGAAGAAGTAACAAAGAGGATTGATGAGGGCAGAGAGGAAGATGGGATCTACATGGACTTCTGTAAGGCCTTCGACAAGGTTCCCCATGGGAGACTAATTAGCAAGGTTAGATCTCAGGGAATACAGGAAGAACTATCCATTTGGATACAGAACAGGCTCAAAGGTAGAAGGTGGTAGTGAAGGGTTGTTTTTCAGACTGGAGGCCTGTGATCAGTGGAGTGCCACAAGGATCGGTGCTGGGTCCTCTATTTTTTGTCATTTACATAAACGATTTGGAAGTGAGCATAGGAGGTACAGTTAGTAAGTTTGCAGATGACACCAAACTTGGAGGTGTAGTGGACAGCGAAGAAGGCTACCTCAGATTACAACAGGATCTTGACCAGATGGGCCAATGGGCTGAGAAGTGGCAGATGGAGTTTAATTCAGATAAATGCAAGGTGGTGCATTTTGGGAAAGCAAATCTTAGCAGGACTTATACACTTAATGGTAAGGTCCTAGGGAGTGTTGCTGAACAAAGAGACCTTGGTGTGCAGGTTCATAGCTCCTTGAAAGTGGAGTCGCAGGTAGATAGGATAGTGAAGAAGGCGTTTGGTGCCTTTATTGGTCAGAGTATTGAGTACAGGAGTTGGGAGGTCATGTTGCGGCTGTACAGGACATTGGTTAGGTCACTGTTGGAATATTGCATGCAATCCTGGTCTCCTTCCTGTCGGAAAGATGTTGTGAAACTTGAAAGGGTTCAGAAAAGATTTACAAGGATGTCGCCAGGGATGGAGGATTTGAGCTACAGGGAGTGGCTGAACAGGCTGGGGCTGTTTTCCCTGGAGCGTCGGAGGCTGAGGGGTGACCTTATAGAGGTTTACAAAATTATGAGGGGCATGGATAGGATAAATAGACAAAGTCTTTTGCTTGGGGTTGGGGAGTCCAGAAGTAGAGGTCATAGATTTATGGTGAGAGGGGAAAGATATAAAAGAGACCTTCGGGGCAACTTTTTCACACAGAGGGTGGTACGTGTATGGAGTGAGCTGCCAGAGGAAATGATGGAGACTGGTACAATTGCAACATTTAAGAGGCATTTGGATGGGTATATGAATAGGAAGGGTTTGGAGGGATATGGGCCGGGTGCTGGCAGGTGGGACTAGATTGGGTTGGGATATCTGGTCGGCATGGACGGGTTGTTTTCATGCTGTACATCTGTATTACTCTATGACATAGGTGGTTGAGGGGTGACTTTATGAGGTTTATAAAACAATGAGGGGTATAGATAAGGTGAGTGGCAGGTGCCTTTTCCCTAGGGTAGTGGATTTCAAAATTGTGAGCATATTTTCAGGGTAAGAGGAGAAATATTTAACAAAGAACTGAGGGGCAATTTGTTTGGGAAAAGAGTTGCTCAGGCGTGAAATGAACATTCCGAGGAAGTGGCGGATAGTTACAATGTTTAAAGGATGTTTAGATAAATATATGAATAAGAAATATTTGGAAGGATATGAGCCAAGCGCAGGCAGATGGGACTAGTTTACTTTGAGATTATAGGTGATATGGACTAGTTGGACCGTAAAGAATGGTTTGAGTGTGGAATGAACTTCCAGAGAAAGTGGTAGATGCATAGAACATAGAACATAGAACATTACAGCGCAGAACAGGCCCTTCAGCCCTTGATGTTGCCCCGACCTGTGGAACCAATCTGAAGCCCATCTAACCCACACTATTCCATTATCATCTGTATGCTTATCCAATGAGCATTTAAATGCCCTTAAATTTGACAAGTCTACTGCTGTTGCAGGAAGGGCGCACCATGCCCTAAATACTCTGAGTAAAGAAACTACATCTGACATCTGTCCTTACTCCTCAGTTTAAAGCTATGTCCCCTCATGCAAGCAGTCACCATCCAAGAAAAAAGGCTCTCACTGTCCACCCTATCTCACCCACTGATTAGCTTATATGTCCCTATTAAGTCACCTCATAATCTTCTCTGTAATGAAAACAGACTCATGTCCCTCAGCTTTTCCTCATCAGACCTTCTCTCAATATCAGGCAACATCCTGGCAAATCTCTTCTGCACCCTTTCCAATGCTTCCACATCCTTCCTATCATGCGATAACCAGAACTGTACACACTCCTCCAAGTGCGTCTGCACAGTTTTTTTTACAGGAATTCAGGCACGTGGACACTATCATCCACACTATCAAGAATCTTACCATTAGCCCAGTACTCTGCATTCCTGTTACTCCTTCCAAAGTGAATCACCTCACACTTTTCCACATTAAACTCCATTTGCCATCACCCAGCCCAGCTCTGCAGCTTATCTATGTCCCTCTGTAACTTGCAGCATCTTTCGTCACTATGACAAATGTTAGTGGCCCCAAAACATACCTTTGCTATACACCAATAGTAACTGAACTGCAGGTTGAATATTTCCCATCAACCACCACTCTCTGTCTTCTTTCAGTTAGCCAATTTCTGATCCAAACCACTAAATCACCCTCAATCCCATGTCTCTGTATTTTCTGCAATAGCCTACCGTGGAGAACCTTATCAAAGACCTTATTGAAATCCATATACATCACATGGCTTTACCCTCATCCACCTATTTGGTCACCTTCTCAAAGATCTCAGTGAGGTTTGTGAGGCATGACCTACCCTTCACAAAACCATGTTGACTATCCTTAATCAAATTATTCCTTTCTAGATGATTATAAATCCTATCTCTTACAACCCTTTCCAACACTTTACCCCACAACCGAAGTAAGACTCACTGGTCTATAATTTCCACAGTTGTCTCTACTCCCCATCTTGAACAAGGGAACAACATTTACTATCCTCCAGTCTTCTGGTCCTATTCCTGTAGACAATGACAACATAAAGACCAAAGCCAAAGATCCTGCAATCTCCTCCCAGCTTCCCAGAGAATCCTAGGATAAATCCCACCTGGCCCAGGGGACTTATCTATTTCAACACTTTCCAGAATTGCTAACGCCTCCTTTTCATGAACTTCAATCCCTAATAGCCTGTATCTCAGTATTTTCCTCGACAACATTTTCTTTTTCCTGTGTGAATACTGATGAAAAATATTCATTTAGCACCTCTCCTATCTCTTCAGACTCCACGCAAAATTTCCCACTACTGTCCTTGGCAGGTGCTAATTTTACTCTCATCATTCTTTTATTCCTGACATACCTATAGACATACAAAACCAAATTTCATGCCATCTATAAACTTAGTAATCAGACTACCTACATTTTCATCCAAATCATTTTCATTTATTACAAACAACAGAGGTTTGAGTACTGATCCTTGTGGTAACATCACTGGTCATAGACCTCCAGTTAGAAAAACACCCCTCTACCACTAACCTCTACCTTTTACGGCCAAGATAATTTTTTGGGAGAAAGAGAGGACTGCAGATGCTGGAGACCAGGGTCGAAAAGTGTAGTGCTGGAAGAGGACAGTCAGCCAGGCAGCATCCGAGGAGCAGGACAGATGATGCCCCAGGCACAAGCTCCCTACCAGGAATTCCTGATGAAGACCTCATGCTCGAAATGTTGACCCTCTCGTTGTCTGGGCACCACCCAACTGGCCGTGCCCTTCCAACACCATACCTTCCAAGCCAATTTTGTAGCTAGCTTGCCAACTCACCATGGATTCCATGCCATTTGATTTTCTGGGCATAGCCATTTGAGATCCTGTCAGGCCGCCATTTTCAGCAGCAGCAGGAGCGGTGAGAGCAAGGACCGGGGGATGCTGGGAAGGTAAATTTCCCTCAAAAAGGACTTAACCTTGAGAGTCAGCAGCCTACATGTGCAGCAGCAGTGGGAGCGGTGGGAATGGTTGAATCACGCTCAGGGAAGATGAGTGAACTGATATATTTGGGCAGTAGCTGGAATCTGAGCTTCAAACACTGCGGCACATCCGGAAGGGGGAGAGTTACATGGATGCTTTGTTTCAGGAGGCAGTCATACCTGGTAGATTAAGTATTCCAAATTCAGTTAGTGATCAGTGACTACAGAGTGTGACTGCAAGTGAGGCAGAGAAGGGGGAATCCTGAGTTCAGGAATGGAGGAGCCTCAGCTCTTGACCTTATCCAACAGGTATGAGATGCTTGCTCCCAGTGTGGATGAGGAAAAGGGGAGGATAAGCCACCTGACCACGGTACCATAGTGCAGAAGGTCATTCAAGAGGGGAGAGCAAAAAGACAAGTGGAAGTTACAGGGGATTCTACAATTAGGGGGACAGATAGTACCCTTTGTGAGTCAGTTCTGGGAGACCCACATGGCGTGTTGCCTGACCGGTGTCAGGTTGCAGGACATCTCCGAATGGCTTGAAAGGATACTGGAGCGGGAGGGAAAGGATCCAGTTGTTGTGGTGCACATTGGAACAATAACATAGGCAAGGCTGGGAAGGAGGACCTGTTTGGAGATTATCAAGCACTAGGAACGTAAATAAGAAACAGGTCCTCGAGGGTCATTATCTCCTGCTGACTGCCTGAGCAAATTGGCTTAGGGATAAGAAAAGTAGGGAAGTAAACATGTGGCTAAGCGAGTGGTGTGGGAAAGAGGGGTTCCACTTCATGGGGCATTGGCATCAGTTTCGGAACCAGGGGAATCTGTACCAATGGGACGGTCTCCACCTGAACCAATCTGGAACCAGTGTTGTAGCGAGAAGGATAAACAGGGTGGTCACTAGGACTTTAAACTTGTGAGTCACGGGGAAGGGAAGGGAAAATAACAAGAAGTATGATGGTAAATAAAAAGGTCTGTAACAGGTTAGCATGTGTGCAGAAGGGATTAAGTACAAGTATGTAAGAAATAAAAAGGAAGGATAACTCAGGAGATATTATTCGAGATGTTGGAATCATGAGGATAAGAAGGATAGCATAAGGGCACTTTATCTGAATGCTCGTAGCATCCTTAACAAGGTCAATGAGTTACCTACACAAATCATCGCAAATGAATTTGATTTATTAGCCATTACGGAGATATAGTTACAGGGTGGTCACGACTGGCAGTTAAATATCCAGGAGTATCAGACTATTCGGAAGGACAGACAGGAAGGCAATGTAGGTGCTGTAGCTCAAGGACAACATCAGGGCAGTGCTGAGAGATGATCTAGGTTCTATGGAGAATAAGGTGAACCCATTTGGGTGGACATTAGAAATTCTAAGGAAAGGTCACTGCTAAGTGTAGCCTAAAGACCACCAGATAATAACATCACATTAGGGCGGGCAAGAAACAAAGAAATAACTAATGCCTGTAAAAATGGTATGGCAATTATCTCGGGGGATTTTAATCACCATGTTAATTGATCGAACCAGTTCATGAATAGGAAAGGTTTGGAGAGAAATGCGACAAGCGCGGGTAGATAGGATGAGTTTAACTTGTGAACATGATTGGCACAGACAGGTTGGAGTGAAGGGTCTGCTTCCATTCTGAATGATTCTGAAATTGTCTCTATGAGGTTACCCTTTTGGGGATCGCATGACACTTGCTCTGAAGAAGATCTGACAGTTCTCCTAGGTATCGTGGTCAATATTTATCCTTCAAAAGAGATTATCTGACCATTATCACATTACAATTTGTGTAAGTTTGCAGTGCACAAAATGACTGATGCACTTCCTATTTTGCAACAGTAAATACTTACTTTACTAAAGGCTTAAAGAACTTTGAGGTATCTGTGACTGCAAAAGGTGCAAAATAAATGCAAGTTTTTTTTTATTATGAGGAAGAATATGTAGCACAATGCCTGATATGTCATTTTAGTTACTTAGTGTTTTATATCCAAACACGTACGTGTGGAACATCCACAGCACGGAACTAACAGATAAGATTTAAGGATCCATTGAATCTTACCTCAAATCCATAGACATCCACAATTCCCACGGAGCTATCCATCTCCACTGGCATCAGACAGTGATTGATTTGCTGGACCAGCCAATCAAACAGGACTGAATAAAGAGCTTTGGCGATACTGTCTCTGAGAAAATAAAACAGATTGTTACCATATCTTAACAATCACCAAACTGAGGCAAAGGGTCACATCTTCCTGCCCAAGGTTTTAAATGAGGAACAAGAGGATTTCCGTTGGTTAATGAGATCTTCCTGCTAATACAATCATTCTGGAGTCTTGATTGAACAGGTTGCCTCCTTGGGGATGAAGGCTGAACTCTACTGGGGAAAAGACCAAACAGCCAACTGGCCAGTAGCTGGCAGCCTGGCTAAGAGAAGTGGTGCTGCTGCTGTTGGTGGGAGGGCTACAAGGGCAGACTCAAGGCTGGATCATCATTTATTGTCCCCAAGGAGACACCTAATTATGACTAACAACCTCTCACTACTGGACAGGTAACTGTGCCACTGGCATTCTGTCTCTGGCAAGATCCCACAAAGAGACGGGAATATGTTGGATAGAGTTTCTGACATAGACTTAACGAAAGTTGCCCCTAATCACCTCTAATTCGGTTCTGGGTCGACAGTGAGGTACAGTGAGGGAGGAGAAACAATGGGAGAGAGAGAGAGAGAAAGGAGCAAAGAAGAAAGAGTGAGAGGCAGTACTTGCATTTACATGGCACCTCTCAGAACAGCACTTCCCTTCTTGACAGCACATGTACCGAAGTGTTTCAGGAAGGCACCCCTCCACCACATTCTCCAGGGCATTTAGAATGGCCAATAAATGCTGGTCCAGCCTGTGACCCCACATCCCATGAAAGAGTTAAACAAAAAAAAAGTTCAGGACTTGCCATCAAACTTTACAGCCCAGTCCAAAACAGATTGGGAGATGGTCCTCAATCCAGTCGACAGGTGGAGGAGAGGGGGTCAGTACTGTCAGTCTGGGGGTCTCCGAATCATCACTCTCAGCACAATCCACAAACAGGACCAAGGCAGCAATCAGCTTGGGACACTCGTGATTAGGGATTTGTCTGATTACAGTCCAGGGAGTGGGTAGTGCCGTCGATCCTGTGTGGGGCCAGCAACAGCAGTGAGGGACATCATATAATATCAGTCAGACAGCTGCAACTACTGCAGCCAAGGGTCTGTTTGTTGAAGCTGGTCAGAGTCTGGGCCTAATACAGTCCTGGGAGTCTGTCCGTCAATCATAAAGGAGGGTTCAGGGGACAACTGTAGAGGCAATGGGGTGGGATGGAAATCATGGCCAAAAGAACATAAGAACTAGGAGCAGGAGTAGGCAATTCAGCCTCTCGAGACTGCTCCACCATTTAATATGATCATGACTTTTCTCATCTCGGCCGCAACTGCATTTTCCTGCCCACTCTTCATAACCCTATATGAATTAGTAATCAGTCTCCTTAAATTTACTCCATGGCCCTCAATTCGACCTCTGAGTCTCATTCTTTTAAACTCCAGAGTGTTTAGGCAGACACTGCTCAATCTCTCTTCATAAGACAATGCCCTGATCTCTGGAATTGAGTCGAGTGAAACTACATCCATTCTCAGGAAAGCAGACCAAAATTATGTGTAATACTCCAGGTGAGGTCACACTAATGCACACTAATGTACAGCAGCAGTAACACTTCTCTACTTTCATACTCCATTGTTTTTGCAATAAATGACAAAATTCCATTTGCATTCCTCACCTGGGAAGAGGTGGTGGGGGAATAGGAGGTAGTGGACTTTAAGGTTAGAGTGAGATAAAAGGGAATTTGAGGTTTTTGCAGGGTGATGTTTGGCATAGGAGTTGGGAATGGGTGACATATTGATGCTATGAAAGGTGGATTGCACCAGGCCATTGGTGCAGCTTAACCAACATTTGTCATCTCAGGGATGTAGGGGTTCATGGAAATGATTGAAAAGGAGGTGAATGTGGGGCAAAAGTATCCCATCACTTGTGGAATTTCCAGGTGAGCTGTGAGACAAGGGAAACATCATTGCATCATGTGACATGTAAGGATAATGAATTCAGTGGAATGTGGAATGGATGAGAGTCTGGGATGGAAAGGGGTCACTCCCTTTTTGATATAATGTGTTGGACATTCAGTCGGAATGGCACCTCTACCACTCTGGTGCCCAAGCTGCGACCAGGAATGTGGTGGAGCAGATGGTGAGGATACTGAAGGTCTGATTCCACTGTTTGGACCAGTTGGAGTGTCCTTTTATAGTTCAGACAGAGTGCGATAGATGCTAAGGAACTGGGAGAAGAGGAGCAGCCATATGAGGAGGAGGATGAGGACATTGGGGAGGAGGAAGCTCTCCTTATGGATGACAGCTCAGCTGTATTGGGCACTGTGTCTGGTTCTAGTAGATGCCAGCTGGGTGTAGAAGACCAGTATGGAATGTCAAGGTCTAGGTGCCAGCATTTGGGTTTGCATTGAGGGTGCAAACTGCAACCTATACTTGTTCACTGGCTGTCAATAAAAGCTCATGTTTTGACTTGTCCAACTGCTTGCCTGTACATGATATAGAACGACAACATGCAGGTGTGCATTGGGCATTGGAGACACAGCAGCAAAAACTTAAACAGGATGTTCAGATCAGATGTGGCTAAAGACAGGCACACTATCTGGCTTAGTAGTTGAACAGCAATGAGTGACTAGTGGTGTGCCTCAGGGATCAGTACTGGGACTGCAATTGTTTAGAATTTACATAGATGATTTGGAGTTGGGGATCACATGTACTATGTCAAACCTTACAGATGAAACTAAAATGAGTAGTAGAGCAGAGTGGGCAGAGGACTCTGAAAGTTTGCAGAAGGATCTAGATAGAACATAGAACATAGAACAATACAGCACAGAACAGGCCCTTCGGCCCAGATGCTGTGCCGAACATTTGTCCTAGCTTAAGCACACATCCATGTTCCTATCCAATTGCCGCTTAAAGGTCACCAATGATTCTGACTCTACCACTCCCACAGGCAGCGCATTCCATGCCCCCACCACTCTCTGGGTAAAGAACCTACTCCTGACGTCCCCCCTATACCTTCCATCCTTCACCTTAAATTTATGTCCCCTTGTAACACTCTGTTGTACCCGGGGAAAAAGTCTCTGACTGTCTACTCTATCTATTCCCCCGATCATCTTATAAACCTCTATCAAGTCACCCCTCATCCTTCGCCATTCCAATGAGAAAAGGCCTAGCACTCTCAACCTATCCTCGTACGACCTATTCTCCATTCCAGGCAACATCCTGGTAAATCTCCTCTGCACCCTCTCCAAAGCTTCCACATCTTTCCTAAAATGAGGCGACCAGAACTGCACACAGTACTCTAAATGTGGCCTAACTAAGGTCCTGTACAGCAGCAACATCACCTCACGACTCTTGAATTCAATCCTTCTGCTAATGAACGCTAATACACCATAGGCCTTCTTACAAGCTCTATCCACCTGAGTGGCAACTTTCAAAGATCTATGAACATAGACCCCAAGATCCCTCTGCTCCTCCACCTTACTAATAACCCTACCGTTAACCCTGTATTCCGCATTCTTATTTGTCCTTCCAAAATGGACAACCTCACACTTGACAGGGTTGAACTCCATCTGCCACTCCTCAGCACAGTTCTGCATCATACCTAAGTCCCTTTGCAGCCGACAACAGCCCTCCTCACTATCCACAACTCCACCAATCTTCATATTGTCTGCAAATTTACTGACCCACCCTTCGACTCCCTCTTCCAAGTCATTAATAGAAATTACAAACAGTAGAGGACCCAGAACTGATCCCTGCAGAACTCCACTTGTATCTGGGCTCCAGGCTGAATATTTACCATCTACCACCATTC
Source organism: Chiloscyllium punctatum (assembly GCF_047496795.1). Classification (NCBI taxonomy): domain Eukaryota; kingdom Metazoa; phylum Chordata; class Chondrichthyes; order Orectolobiformes; family Hemiscylliidae; genus Chiloscyllium; species Chiloscyllium punctatum. The sequence continues at coordinate 8,639,867 of NC_092777.1, forward strand.
TCTGACTTCGACCGGTTAGCCAGTTCTCTATCCAACTGGCCAAATTTCCTTCTATCCCATGCCTCCTGACTTTCCGCATAAGCCTACCATGGGGAATCTTATCAAATGCCTTACTAAAATCCAGGTACACTACATCCACTGCTCTACCCTCATCCACATGCTTGGTCACCTCCTCAAAGAATTCAATAAGACTTGCAAGGCAAGACCTACCCCTCACAAATCCGTGCTGGCTGTCCCTAATAAAGCAGGGGCTTTCCAGATACTCATAAATCCTATCCCTCAGTACCTTTTCCATTGCTTTGCCTACCACCGAAGTAAGACTAACTGGCCTGTAATTCCCGGGGTTATCCCTATTTCCTTTTTTGAACATGGGCACAACATTCGCCACTCTCCAGTCCCCTGGTACCACCCCCGTTGACAGTGAAGACGAAAAGGTCATTGCCAACGCCTCTGCAATTTCCTCTCTTGCTTCCCACATATTCCTAGGATATATCCCGTCAGGCCCGGGGGACTTGTTTAAGTAAGTGGGCAAAGGTCTGGCACATGGAAGTACAATGTTGATAAATGTGAAGTCATCCATTTTGGTAAGAATAACAGTAACAAGGACTATTATTTGAATGGAAAAAACTGCAGCATGCCACTGTGCAGATGGACCTGGGTGTTCTTCTGCAGGAATTGCAGAAGGTTGTTTTGTAGCTGCAACAGGTAATTAAGAAGGCAAATGGAATTTTGCCCTTCGTTGCTAAAGGGATTGAGTTTAAAAGCAGGGAGGTTATGTTGCAGCTGTATTGGATTCTGGTGAGGCCACACCTGGAGTACTGTGTGCAGATTTGGTCTCCTTACTTGATAAAGGATGACTTGGCACTGAAGGGGGTGCAGAGGAGATTCACTAGGTTGATTCCAGAGTTGAGAGAGATGGCTTATGAGGAGAGACTGTCATTGAAATTTAGAATAATGCGGAGGATTTTATAGAAACATAAAATTATGAAGGGAATAAGATAGAAACAGGAAAGTTGTTTCCACTGGTGAATGAAACTAGAATAAGAGGCATTGCCTCAAAATTAGGAGGAGCATATTTAGGGAAGAATTGAGGAGGAATTTCTTCACCCAAAGACTTGTTGAATCTCTGGAAGTCCCTGCCCAGTGAAGTAGCTGAGGCTTCTCATTGCATGTTTTTTAAAGCTAAGGGAGATAATATTTTGAATAAAGGAATCAGGGTTATGGTGACACAGTGGGTAAGTGGAGCTGAGTCCACAAAAAGATCAGCCATGATCTTATTGAATGGTGGAGCGGGCTTGGAGGGCCAGATGGCCTACTCCTGCTCCTGGCTCTTATATTCTTATGAGGGTAAAAGAATAAGGGTGTATGTACATGTGTCAGCTATGCCAGTTATGTGCCATGGGCAGTGTGGCTCTGTGGCTGCTGTGCCATTACTTTGATGATGAGGGACAAAGCCAAATTGCCAATCCTTGTTGGGTGCACAGCAGCCTTTCAAAGATGGTGTGGGAACAAGGGATGCCAGCGATCTGCTGAGTTGTGAGTTGTTCTGAGAACAGTGAGATGAGGAGGGAATTGGACATGAGGGACACCATAGAGGTGGACTACTGAGTTAATGAAATGAGTTTGGTAAGATACAGCAAAAAATCTCACTGGGCATCACTACAAGAATCCCTCTAAAAACCTCAATATAACTTGCATTTAACCAAAAAAAAAGGATACTGCTCATTGGATCTTTTACTCTAACTGAGAGAGTGGATAAAGTATGGGTTTAACAAGTGAAGGTCAGCACTCTGTCAGTACAACACTCTCTCAGTACTGCACTGGAGTGTCAGTTTAGATCTTTGAGCTTAAATCTCTGGCTTTGGTCTTAAACTCACAGTAAAGTGATTTATGGACATTTTCATATTATTTATTTTGGGTTTTTGGATTTTGAATTAATGGTATTTGAGTTTTCTGTGTGGCTGAGGGATTTAATAATTAACTTGTAGGTATTTCTGAGGACGTGGTGGCTTTTTCAAAAAAAAGGATATCTGAGAGAGGTATTATGGGGAGGCTAATGGGTACTTGTTTACATTGGGAGGTTTTACAAGTAGGCCAGCAAAATGCTGTACATTAGATTTTTAATTTAGAAGGTGAGTGAATGATTTCTCAAACTGTAGTTATGGAGTTTAGTTTAGAAGCTCCAGAGTAGAAGTGTTTGGTTAAGACCCTAAAGGGATTATTTGAAAGTCTAAGCTAAGTTGTCAAAGGTCTCAGGAAGAAGTGATACATTCTCAAGTAAGGGAATTCATACCACAGTTATATTTAGCTCTTTAAATGTTAAAGAGAAAGAAATTGTCCTCGGTATAAATAATGCAAAACAGCACTTTGGGATTGATGAAACTGTATTTTCCTGCATGTTTCAAAATCTATTATTTGGAAATAGAATAAGCTAAACTATTTATCCTGACTAATTTTGCTTAATAAAGTTTAATCTTATTGTTAAATTCAAATCTTCTGCATTGCATGTTTATGTTTTAGTAAGATTCCACATTGTTAAAAATATTTTAAAATCTATTCAAACCAGAATTCAGTCCATGAACTGATTGCCCAGTAATAACATCAACTGGGATCATTACACTGCTTAAACAACTTTTGGCTTTGCTCTCCACCAGCAGCTGGCTCGTCTGACAGATGGTTTTGGTTCCTGACAAATGGGTTCAGTAATCAGGCAGAATGTTAATTAGGCTGCAGGGATGAGAGGTTGAAGATCAGATCTTTGGCAAACTCCTGCTCCTCCCAGCCCAAGGAATGCTGAAGCAACAACACAACTGATGAAAATGTCAATTCTCTCTCCACTGTATTCCCAACTCCCTGGTGAACCCTGGAGGCAAGAGTCCATTTTAAATTGTACTCAATGTATGAAACCTGATTTTCATGTTAATAAGCATCCCACATCCCCAGTTTGGCCATTCAGATGTCCTAGTATTTCCACTGTAAAACTGGCCATGGCCATATGTTATCATGACTTAACAATTAAGACAAACAAAAGATAAAACTATGGGTAGCAACGTATTGATACAGTACCAAAAGGCTAGACCACAAGGTGGAAAGTCATTTTGCTTTCATAGTCCTTTTCTAAGGTTCTGCTTTTTGTCCAGTGATGATCATCCTTCGATTCAATGGCAGAGCAGGTGAACTTAGATAATTCTTTCTTTTACGTTTGCTGGACTTTTCAGGTTTTTCCCCAAATGGTGGGAGAGAGGAGTGAAGATGCTATCTGCAGGCTGGATAGTTTCATTCTCTCCTGATGTTGGCACTTGTATATATGTTACTCTCTACAGCTTAACCCATCTGCTTTCAGGCAGAATTTCCTTAACTCAAAAGGTTCTTGGTGTCATTCAGTCTTGACTTTCCCTCTTTTTGCTTTCAATAAACAACATGACTGAATGCTTATTTTCAAGTTACAAAGCTTCGATAAAGCATTCTAACTTCCATTTTAGAATATAGTCCAAAAATAAAAATTGTTTACTACAATATGCAGTGTTGTAAACATATTCCTTTGTTCAACCTACTTACTCCTCCACTTCAATCCTTAGTGTTGGGGTTAACATCCAGCACAAGCAAGAGCAACAATGAGAGACAGAGTAAGAGTACAGAGAACAGATTTGAAGGTAGGAACTGAAACTGAGATAAGGCAGGATAAAAAAACATTTTTAAAAAAGCAGAAAGACACAAAGACATACAAAGACATCTTAGATCAAACTTTGAGAGTTTGTACATCAAATACCTGGCATCTATGGAGCCTTCCACAGAGAGAGGGGAAAATATCCGGTCATAACTGGTGTCCTGAAATAATATAAATAAAACCCTGTTATTTCTGTGTTTGTGCATACCAGAACTGACATGATGCTCACATGTGTACTATGCCCACCCTCTATGGGTTTTATCAACATACCTATCCATACATTAACCAATATTTACATGCAATACATATACTGTCTCTCTCAAACCCATATGCCCACAGACAAGAACTCACAAACACACAGATACTGGAAAGCTGAAGGATTCATGAAACATGCAACCATACACCCTCATGTTGCTATCTTATAATTGTCCCGTCTCTTCTCACTCTCAAGTATTTTCCCCTCCAAATAGGTTTTCTTATTGCTGAGAGTATAAACTGGGATGTGCAGGGGGAGACCATTTCCTTAGATTTCCTTATTGGATTCACTGTTAAATGTAGGACTTTGTTCTGCCTACCTCTGGTGCTTGAGACTTGGGAAACCCAGAAGTGACTATTTGCTGGTGTCTGAGGGCTGATATGAGGAATGATGAGGCAAGATGTGCCTTCTTCCAGTGCCAGGGTTTCAGGTAATTCTTAATGGAAGAGACAGTGGAGAAACTTAGAGACATGGACAAATACAGAAGAAAATATGTGCATTTAAATATAGTCACAATGATAGGTTTACACATCAATAGAGGTCCATAAACACATGCACACAGACTGGTAGATAGACACATATTGAAAAGAAATAGATATTCAAACAGCCAATGCATTGCTAGAGTGCCTCCTGGCGATTTAGTTCTGAGTGATGATTGCTTTGCTTGGTGTTTTGTTATACTCACTGTCACACGCTGTGTGATGACACAGTGAAGCCTGTCTGATGAAATCTGCAGCATCTGGGCCACAATTCGTATCTCGGTATAACTAACAATGACAGCGAGCTCCTGGGATCCATCCTAGAAAAGAACCCGCAAGGTAAATCACATAGCAAAGACACCTTGTAGCAGTCAATTCAGCTGATTGTAGCAGGGCTGTTTGAGAGTTCTTGTGAGTTGAAGTTCCGATCATTTGGGCCAGAATACCTAAAGAGTGTCAATCTCATGTAAAAAGGGTGAACTCTGAATTTCTGAGAGCAAGTTCCATTCACTATTGCTGCACTTCCATTCTGACAGTTCTCTTGTAAATTAGAGCTGTTAAAGGAAAGCAAACCAAGCCCCCACCACCCCCCACCCACCCCCACTTTCACATCTGTCAGCTGTCAAAATCAGAAATGTAAAATTCCTAACAGCCATGTTGGCAGCTGCTATCAAATGGTAAGTATAAAAGGCAAGTGGTTAATCAGGTTAAATATGGTTAAGGATAATCCAAGGAGATTCTACAAGTACATTAAGAACAAGAGAGCAACTAGAGAGGGAGTAGGGCCCCTTAAAGATCAAAGAGGTCATCTTTGTGTTGAACCTTAGGAGCGATATTAAATGAATATTTCACATGAGCTTTTACCATAGAGAAAGAAATGGAGGCCAGAGAGATAAATTTTGATGTTTTGAAAACAGTTCACATTACAGAAGAGGAAGTGCTGAAGCCTTGTGAAATTGAAGGTGGATAAATCTCTGGGATCTGATCTAGTGTATCTCAGGACATTGTGGGAAGTTAGGGAGGAAATTGTGGGGCCCCTTGCAGAAATATTTGCATAATTACAGGTGAGGTGCTGAATGACTAGGGAGTGGCTAATGTTGTGTCTTTATAAGGAGTTGTAAGGAGGAACCTAGGAACTATCGACCTGTGAGTCTGAGTTTGGTGGTAGGTAAGTTGTTGGAAGTGATTCTGAAAGATAGGATCTATATGCATTTGGAGAGGCAAGAAATGATTAGGGAGAGCATAGTTTTGTACAAAGGAAATCACGTCTCACAAACTTGATGAGTTTTTTGAACCAAGATCAAAATGGCTTTATGCGTGGGAATTGCATCTCACTAACTTGATTAAGCTTTTCGAAGAGTTTATGAAGATGATTGATGAAGGCAGAGCAGAGAACATAGCCTATGTGGACTTCAGTAAGGCATTTGACAAGGCTCTGCACAGTAGACTGGTTAAAAAGGTTAGATTACATGGAATACAGGGAGAACTAGCCATGATACATAATTGACTCAAAGATAGGAGACAGCGTAATGATAGAGGGTTGCTTTTTGAGCTGGAGGCCTATGACCAGCGGTGTGCCACAAACATTGGTGCTGGGAACACTGCTTTTTGTCATTTATATGAATGCTCTGGATGTGAACATAGGAGATACGGTTAGTAACTTTGCAGATGACACCAAAATTGGGTGGTATAGTGGACAGTGAAGAAGAGAGTACAACAGGACTTGATAAATATGAGGTGTTGCATTTTGGTGGAGTAAATCAGGGCAGGACTTAATCACTTAATGGTAAGGTCCTGGGAGTGTTGACTAATGAAGAAACCTTGTAGGGCAGGTTCATAGTTCCTTGAAAGTGGAGTTGCAGGTAGACAGAATAATGAAGAAGGTGTTTGGTACACATGACTTTATTGGTTAGTGCATTCAGTACAGGAGTTGGGAGGTCATATTGCAGCTGTACAGGACATTGGTTAGGCCACTTTTGGAATACTGCATTCAATTCTGGTCTCCCTGCTACAGGAAAGATGTTGCTAAACCTGAAAGGGTTTGGAAAAGATTTACAAAGATATTGTTGGGGTTGGAGAGTTTGAGGTATAGGGAGAGTTGGAGGCTGAGGGGTGACTTTATAAAAGTTTATAAAATCATGAGGGGCATGGATATGGTGAACAGCTAAGTGTTTTCTACAGGGTAGGGGAGTGCAAAACTAGAGGGTGAGGAGGAAAAGATTTAAAAGGAACCTAAGGGATAACGTTTTCATAAAGAGGGTGGTGCATGTATGGAACAAACTGTCAGTGGAAGTAGTGGAGGCTAGTCTGAATGGTTACATGAACAGGGAGGGTTTAGGGGGATATGGGCCAAATGGGACGAGACTAATTTAGGATATCTGGATGGCATGGACAAATTGGACTGAAGGGTCTTTTCTATGTTGTACATTTCTATGACTGTATGCCTCTAGTGATGAGGGGAGACTGGTAGACATTGTTTACTGGGACTTTGGTAAAGTCTTTGACAAACTTCCATGACTTTCTCTAAAAGTACATTCCAAGCACGAACCACTTCCTATGTTAAAAAAAAAGCCTCTTGTATATTTTTAAAATATTTCTCCTCTTACCTTAAAAGTATGCTCCCTGGCCTTATAATCCCCCACCCACAGAAAAGAGACCTGCCACAGGGCAGACTACTTAGTAAACTTAAATCACATGGGATTCAGGTTGATCTTGCCAATTGGATACAAAATTGGCTTAATGGAAGGGGACAAAGAGTGATGGTGGAGGGTTGGTTTTTCGACTGGAGGAGTATAACCAGGTACGTTCCACATGGATAATGCTGGCTCCACTTTTGCTTGTCATTTATATAAATGATTTAGATGAGAATATATAAGGCATGGTTAGTAAGTTTGCAAATGACACCAAAATTGGTGGTATGAAGATTATCTAAAATTACAAAGAGATAGTGATCAATTGGGTCAATGGGTTGAGGAGTAATAGATGAGGTTTATTTGGATAAATGTGAGGTATTTTGGTAAAACAAACAAAGGCAGGACTTATACAATGAGAAGTAGGGGCTTGGATAGTGTTGTACAGGATGTTGATGAGACTACTTCTCAAGTACTTTGTCCAGTTCAGGTCACCCTGTTATAGGAAAGATATTATTAAGCTGGAGAGGGTTCAGAAGAGACTTACTAGGATGTTGCCAGAAATGGAAGGCTTGAGTTACCAGGAGAGGTTTTATAAGTTGGGACTATTTTCACTGTAGCCAGGATGCTAGGTAGTTTTTGAAAAGTTAAAAGCCACTTTAACAAATGAATCTGCACCTAACTTTGACAAACAGTAGACACAATTTGGGGATTGGAGCAGTTCTCTTACTGAATAATGAAGCTAGAATGGAGAACAGCCCTTGCCTTATTCTTTGAAAAAATTGAAACCAACATCAGCAAAACTGATTGACATAAAAAGGAAGCAGTAATGGTATTGTAAGCTCTTCAGTACTGTGAAGTTTATGCCCAAAATGAAAACATTGGAACCTTAAATTTCACTGGAGCGTAGAAGGTTGATGGGTGATCTTATAGAGGTTTAAAAACCATAAGGAGTACAAATAAGGTGAATTGCAGGTCTCTTTCCCTCGGGTGGGGGACTTCCAAGACCAGGGAGCATATTTTTAAGGTAAGAGAAGAAAGATTTTAAAAATGGGGCAATTTTTTGTGTGGAATGAACTTTTAGAGGAAGTCGTTACAAAATTTAAAAGATATTTGGATAAGTACATGAATGTTTAGAGACATATGGGCCATGTGCAGGCAGGCAAGACTAGTTTAGTTTGGGGTAATGGTCAGCATGGACTGGTTGGACCGAAGGATCTGTTTCCATGCTAAATGACTGTATGACTGGAAGTGTGATGTTAGGCTGCTATGGGGCTATTCCATTAAGAATAACCAAAGCTAAAGAGGTCGTAAAAAACACAGACAGATTTTCACTCGTTATGGAGGTAGTACATGGAGGCAATCTGATCAAGGATTAAACTTTATGTCAAAGTGTTTTCAAGATATCAGTAGTTTGGGGATTAAGTAAGTAAAGTCTAATGCATGCTATTGACAGAACCATGGAGCTTTGGAGAGGTATCACCAAACCATGATTAAAGCATTTTGTGGTGAGTGTCCAAATGATTAGGACAATGTTTTAGATTTGGTCTTATTTGTCACCAGAGATTCTCCGAATAATCTACTGACTTCAACCCACTTGAATTAGTTCATGGCCATGAAATAAGATGACTTTTAAAATTGATCAGAGAAATTGATAAACTGAAGAAACAATGTTAGAGTACGTATACACATTTCTTAAAAAGGTTAACGGAAGCATGTAGAGTTCCACAGGGACATCTGAAAATTTGCCAAATCAAAATGAAAGAGTGGGCAGATAAGCATGTGATAATCGTCGGTGTGGCACAACGCCAGAGACCCAGGTTCGATTCCCGCCTTGTGTGACTGTCAGTGTGGAGTTTGCACATTCTCCCTGTGTCTGCGTGGGTTTCCTCCGGGTGCTCTGGTTTCCTCTCACAATCCAAAGATGTGCAGGTTAGATAAATTGGTCTTGCTAAATTGCCCATAATCAGGGGTGAATATGGGGAATGGGTCTGGATGGGTTACTCCTCAGAGGGTCGGTATGGGCTTGTTGGGCCGAAGGGCCTGTTTCCATACTGTAGGGAATTTAATCTAATCAAAATTTTTAATGCAGGAGATGAAGTTTTGATACAACTGCCTTTACAAGGTAAACTATTAAATGCAAAATTTAGTGATCCCTATCCAGTAACTAAAAGGATTAGTCAGCTAACATATTTAATTGATACTCCTGATTGTAGGAAAAACAATCAATCAATCAATAAAACTCATTTGAACATGTTAAAGCAGTATTATGGTAAAGAAAACAAGAAGAATGTACAGGTGTATCAAGTAGTGAATGTAGTAGAGGGGAGAATATAAGAAAAAAAGGGAGAAAAGGACAATTTGCAAAGCAAACCTCCTACTATCAGATTAAAAATTCAGAGATATTTGGAGCCCTTCATCCCCAAGATCATTCTTGTAAAACTCCTTGAACCTCCTCCAAGGCCAGAACACTCTTCCTTGGGTACAGGTCCCAAAACTGCTCACAAACTCCAAATGTAGTCGAACCAGAGCTTTATACAGGCTCAGCAGTACATTCCTGCTCTCGCACTCCAGCCCTCTCAAAATGAATGCTAACATTGTATTTGCCTTCCTTACTGACAAGTGAACCTGCAAGTTAATCTTAACAGAATCTTGAACTAGGGCTCCTAAGTCCCTTTGTGCTTCAGATTTCTGAAGCCTTTCCCCATTTAGAAAATATTCTATGACTCTATTCTTCTGACTAAAATACATACCCTCACACTTGCTCGCACTGTATTCCATCTGCTACTTCTTTACCCACTCTCCGAGCCTGTGCAAGTCCTTCTGCAGCCTCCTCAACACTACCTGTCCCTATATCTATCTTTGTGACATCTGCAAACTTAGCAACAGTGCCCTCAGTTACTTCATTCAGATTGTTAATTGTTTGTGACCCCAACATTGTTCCCTGCAGAATTCTTGTGGTCTCTGGCTGCCAGCTTGCAAAAGACCCCTTTTTCCTCACTCTCTGCCTTCTGCAGTCAGCCAATCCTCGATCCATGTTCGGCCAAGACCTTACCCCTAACACCATGGACTCTTATCTTATTTCACAACATTGTCAAAAGCCTTCTGGAATTCCAAATACATCACGTCCACTGGCCCTCCTTTGTCTAACTTGCTCATGACCTCCTCAAAGAACTCTAACAGATTTGTCAGACATGACCTCCCCTTGATGAAGCCATATTGACTCAGCTGTATTTTACCACGCACTTCCAAGTACTCCACAACCTCATCCTTAATAATAATCTTACAAATGACTGAGGTGAGGCTAACTGATCTATAATTTCCCATCTCCTGCCTCCTTCCCTTCTAAACAAGGATGTTACATGAACCACTTCCCACTCCTCCCTGAATTCAATGATCCTGAAAGGGTCACCACCAGTGCCTCTATTACCTCCTCAGCTATCTCGTTCAGAACTCTGGGGTGTACTTCATTTGGTCCAATTGATTTATCCACCTTCAGATCTTTCCATTTGTCCAGCACTTTCTCCTTAGTGATGGCCACTCCGCTCACCTCTGTCCCAACTCTCTTGAAGTTCTGGGATGCTTCTGGCGTCTTCCAACATGAAAACTGATACAAAGGGCCCATTCAGTTCCTCTGCCATTTCCACTTCTCCAGCCTCATTTTCTAATAGTTCAATGACCACTTTGTATTTCTCTCACCTTTCATATATATCTAACAAAAATCTTGCAATCTTCTTTTCTATTACAAGCTGGCTTATCTTCATCTTTGATCTTCACCTCCTTTATTGCTTTTCTAGTTGTCCTTTGCTGATTTTTAAAGGCTTCCCAATCCTCTGGCTTCCCACTAATCTTCACCAATTATATGTTTTTTCTTTTGCTTTCATGCTGTTCCAGATTTCCCTTGTCAGCCATGATTGCTTTGCCCTCCCCTTAGTTTGTTTCTTCTTCCTTGGATGAATTTCTGCTGCGCCTCCCAAATTACCCCGAGAGATCCCTACCAATGGTGCCCCAGCGTCTTCCCTGCTCAGCTCTTCTTCCAATTAACTCTAGTCAGCTCCTGTCAATGTAGTTACTATTATGTCTGTGTCAAGTTTCAATCTCTTATTAAGCAGAAGAAGGAGGCTTATGTATTGATGAGGCAAGATGGTTCAGATGAGGCGATAGAGAGTTATAGATCAGCTAGGAAGGATTTAAAGAGAGAGCTAAGAAGAGCAAAGAGAGGACATGAGCAGTCTTTAGCAAATAGAATAAAAGAGAATCCTAAAGCTTTATATAGGTATGTGAGGAATAAAAGGATGACTAGGGTAGAAATAGGGCCAGTCAAAGACAGAAGTGAGAAGTTGAGTGTGGACCCTGTGGAGATCGGAGAGGTGCTAAACGAACATTTCTCATCGGTTTTCACTCACGAAAAGGAGAATATTGTAGAGGAGAAGGATGAGATATGAGATATTAGACTAGAAAGAATCGAGGTTAGTTACGAATAGGTGTTATCAATTCTAGAAGGAGTGAAAGTAAACAAGTTCCCTGGGCTGGATGGGATTTATCCAAGGATTCTCTGGGAAGCTAGGGAGGAGATAGCAGAGCCTTTGGCTTTGATATTTCAGTGATCATTATCTACAGGTTTAGTACCTGAGGATTGGAGGATTGCAAATGTTGTGCCCTTGTTCAAGAAGGGCAGTAGAGATGACCCAGGTAATTATAGACCAGTGAGCCTTACTTCTGTTGTAGGAAAGGTTTGGAAAGGATTATTAGAGATAAGATTTATAATCATCTAGCAAGCAACAATTTGATTTCAGATAGTCAACATGGTTTCGCCAAGGGCAGGTTGTGTCTCACAAACCTCATTGAGGTTTTTGAGAAGGTGACCAAGCATGGAGATGAGGGTAGGGCAGTTGACATGTTATACATGGACTTCAGTAAAGCCTTTGATAAGGTTCCACATGGTAGGCTGTTGGAGAAAATGCAGAGGCATGGAATTGAAGGTGATTTAGCAGTTTGGATTAGAAACTGGCTTTCTGGAAGAAGGCAGCGGGTGGTGGTTGATGGAAAATATTCAGCCTGGAGTCCAGTTACTAGTGGTGTGCCACAAGGGTCTGTTTTGGGACCACTGCTGTTTGTCATTTTTATAAATGACTTAGATGAAGGCATAGATTGATGGATTAGTAAATTTGCAGATGACACTAAAGTCGGTGGAGTAGTGGGCAGTTTGGAAGAATGTTACAAGTTGTAGGGGGACTTGGATAAACTGCAGAATTGGGCTGAGAGGTGGCAAATAGAGTTCAATGCAGATAAATGTGAGGTGATGCACTTTGGGAAGAATAACAAGAAGGCAGAGTACTGAGAGAAAGTGAGGACTGCAGATGCTGGAGATCAGAGCTGAAAAATATGTTGCTGGAAAAGTGCAGCAGGTCAGGCAGCATCAAAGGAGCAGGAGAATCGACATTTCGGGCATAAGCCCTTCTTCAGGCAGAGTACTGAGTCAATGGAATGATTCTTGGTAGTGTGGATATGTAGAAGGATCTTGGAGTCCATGTACATAGGGTGATAATGCTGTTAAGAAGCCATACGGTGTGTTAGGTTTCACTGGTAGAGGGATTGAGTTAGGTAAAAACAATGACTGCTGATGCTGGAAACCAGATTCTGAATTAGTGGTGCTGGAAGAGCATAGCGGTTCAGGCAGCATCCGAGGAGCAGTAAAATTGACGTTTCGGGCAAAAGCCCTTCATCCTGATGAAGGGCTTTTGCCCGAAACGTCGATTTTACTGCTCCTCGGATGCTGCCTGAACTGCTGTGCTCTTCCAGCACCACTAATCCAGAAAGAGGGACTGAGTTCCAGAGCCGCAATATCATGCTGCAACTATACAAGATGTCAGTGCAACCACATTTGGAATATTGTGTACGATTCTGGTCGCCATATTTCAGGAAGGATGTGGAAGCATTGGAATAGATGCAGAGGAGATTTACCGGGATATTGCCTGGTCTGGAGGGAAGGTCTTATGAGGAAAGGCTGAGAGACTTGGGTCTGTTCACATTGGAAAGAAGAAGGCTAACAGGGGATTTGATAGAGACATACAAGATGATCAGAGGATTAGATAGGGTAGACAGCGAAGGTCTTTTTCCAAGGATGATGACATCAGCTTGTAAGAGAGGGCATATCTACAAATTGAGGGGTGATAGCTTTAAGACAGATGTCAGAAGCAGGTTCTTTACTCAGAGAGTGATAAGTGCCTGGAATGTCCTACCTGTCAATGTAGTTAACTCAGCCACATTAGGGAGATTTAAACAATCCTTGGATAAGCACATGGATGATGAAGGGATAGCATAGGGGGATGAGCTGAAAATACTTCACAGGTTGGCGCAACATCGATGACCGAAAGGCCTGTTCTGCACTGGACTGTTCTATGTTCTATGTTCTAAACTGCAGGGTGAATTCTATCATATTATGGTAACTGTCCCATATGGGTTCCTTCATATAAAGCTTCCCAATGAAATTTGCCTCAATAGACATCACCAAATCCAGAACTAGCTGTTTCCTTGTGGGCTCACCCACAAACTATTTTTTAAAAAAACACCTCTTAGACATTCCACAAATTCCTTTTCTTGAGATTTGTTACCAACCTGCTTTTCTCAGTCCATCTACATAATGAAGTCCCCCATGATTACTGTGATCATGCCTTTCTTACATCCCTTTTCTATCTCCTAATTTATTTTCTGTTCCACATCTTGACTACAGCTAGGGGGCCTACTCCCATCAGTCTCTTTTCTCCTTTGCAGTTCCTCAACACTACCCACACAGATTCCATATCTTCTGACCATATATTGTTTCTTGCTATCAATTTAATTTTATCTCTTACAAGCAAGACAACCTCTGACAATTTGTTTGTCTTTGAATATTTAGTTCCCAGCCCAGATCCTCTTGCAGCCGTGTCTCTGTGATACCCACAGCATTGTACTTGCCAATTTCAATATACACAACAAGCTCATTTACCTTGTTTTGCATTTATGTTCAACACCCTCAGTGCTGCAATGAGTGCCCCCTTCTCACAGTTGTCTCCTTTGCTGTGTTTAGATTCCTGACACTTTCCATACTCTCTGTCCAATTACTTGTTCTGGAAACAATAGTAACCTCTTCTGAGCCTTCCCCTCTAACTTTTTTTCTATAATTTTATGACTATTTAGTGTAAAGCCCTGTCCAGAAAGTCAATTTTGCAATTTGCCATGACTCTGGTCCCAGCATGATTCAGGTGAGCCCATCCCATCAAACAGCCCCCTTCTTGCCAATTTCCATGAATTCAAACCTGTTACTCCCACACCAATCTTTGAGCCACATGCTACCCCTTTTAGTTTTATTGACCCTGCACCAGTTAACTCATGTCTCATGCAGTAATCTAGAGATTTTTTCGGTTCTGTTTTTTGATTTGGCCCTGGGGGGCTCATATTCCCTTGGCAGTATCTCTTTTTCTTTCTACCTATATTGTTAGTGCCCAGAATTCTGAAACATTTTTTTTCATTCATGGGGTGTGGCTCTCCAGAGATGTCCTGGAGCTGAGATAACTGACTTCCGACAATCACGACCTTTTTCCAATGTGCCAGATATGACTCCAACCAGCGGAGAGTTTGCTCCCTGATTCCCATTGACTCCAGTTTTGCTAGGGCTCTTTGATGCCGCACTCATTCAAATGTGGCCTTGGTGTCATTCTCACCTCACCTCTAGATTTCAACTCTTTTGTCCATATTTGAACCAAGGCTGTCAAGAGGTCAGGAGCTGAACCCAAAGTTTGCATCACTGCGTAGGTTATTACTGAGCAGGTGCTGCTTGATAGGCATATTGATGACACCTTCCATCACTCTACTGATGACTGAGAGTAGACTGACTGGGCCAGGTTGGATTTGTGCTGCTTTCTGTGAACAGGACACACCTGGGAAATTTTCCATACTGTCAGGTAGATATCAGTGTTGTAACTGTACTGGAAGAGCTTGGCTAGGGTTTGGCCATTTCTGGAGCACAAGTCTTCAGTACTACTGCCAGAATGTTCTCAGGGCCCATAGCCTTTGCAGTATTCAGTGGCTTCAGTGCTTCTTAACATCATTTGAGAAGTGATTCAAATTGGCTGAAAACTGGCATCGGTGATGTTAGGGATCTCTAAAGGAGTCTAAGGAGTCCAGTCATACTTCTGGCTGAAGATTGTTGTGAATGCTTTAGCCTTGTCTTTCTAACAGCATTGCGGAGTTACTGCCATGAAATGGATTGCAGCAGTTCAAGAAGGTAGCTCACGACCACCTTCTCAGGGGCAACTAAGACAATAAATGCTTGCCAGCATGCAAAACGCACATTCCTTGAATTAATTTAAAAAATCAGCAAAATAAATTAAGGATAGCATTAGATCTAAATATGTGTCAAATAAAATTGTTCAAAAAAGTAACAATGCTGAGTATTGGGAGGAATTTAGAATTTAGCAAAGAGTTGACCAAAAGATTGATCAAGAGTGGAAAATAGAGTATGTAAGGAAACTTGTAAAAGAATATATAAGTGGACTGTCAGAGCTTGTATAATTTTGTATAAGTAAAAAGATTAGTGAACACAAATGTACAATATGACATGGGGAGAATTGGTTATGAAGGACACAGGGCAATTAAGCAAACACTTTAGATATGTCTTTATAGCTCAATGGGCCAAATGACCTTCTACTGCACCTACTTTCCCTGTCTCCATTTATAACTCCATGACTTTGTTATCCATGAACTGTTTCCTTTTTAGTCATGTAATTGCTACTTTACAAAGTGAAATTTTTAATTATAAATCTGTTTTTCCGTGTCACTGGATAATATATTTTTCAAATGTTTGCTTTTACTGAACTAAGTTACATTGTCAAACTTTCTTTCAATTGCTTAAAGTTCTTTGAAATTTATGAATCACTGCAATGTCTTTAATAAAATTTACTGAAGTGAAAACTTATCACAGGCAAAGACTAATGATTTCCAGTACTGCATAACCTGTCCTCCACATGGATTCTCTCCCACTGTTCTCAGACTATTGGCCTCTGAATGTACCACTGGTCTCTTTAGTACTTTCAAGTTCTCAGTCTACAACCATAGAAATGATGATTCCCTCTCATTTTCCCAATTTTCTCTCTCTCATTGGACTTGTATCCATTCCTTTCTAAAAATAATGGGGCTGTTAATAGATTATCAATTAGGAGTTTACTCTCTCGCTCATCAGACTCTCAGCTGTCCTAGTGGCCAACTTGTTTCTACTGGCCTCTCCCGAAACCATGAAGAAAATGTTAGCAAACATTATTCCTCTTTAAAATCTGTATCAGTCTCCAGTGAAGAAGTACTCACAATCTCTCCCACTTGGCAACTGGCAGAATTTATATTTAATTAAAAAGCCTAGAATTACAAGGCTAGTCTCAGTAGTGGTGACCATGACAACTCGTGTTGATTGCTATAAAAACCCATCTGGTTCACCCACATCCTTGAGAGAAGGAAACCTGCTAGCCTACCTGGTTTGGTCTACATGTGACTCCAGATTCACAGCAATGTGACCGACTCTCAACTGTCCTCTGAAAAAGCCTAGCAAGTCTTGATTCAAGGGCAACTAGAGATAGACAGTAAATCTGGCCTTGCCAGTGATGCCTACATCCTGTGAAGGAATAAAGGAAAATAAAACCAAGGGCTTCCTGTAGACTTTCAGTTGGAAACCCTGAATTATCACGAGGGTTTATACAGTAAAACACAAATTCAATGCTGGTGCAAAACATGACGGAAGCATGTCAGTTGTAATATAACTGCATACCAAGATTGGAATTTGTGCCAATCCAACCTACCTCATAGGATGTGAAACAAACATTGCCAAGCTGCAAAATGGAGGACAAGATGGACCACATTGTTTTCAGTTGATCCTCCATCAGCCCGATTCTTCCCAGAGAGCGCAGCAAACATAGGAAGTCTTCTTGCTCCTGTTTGCTAGTGATCTCACATGCTCTACCCTGTCCAAGATGCAGAGACAAACCTCAGAGCAGCAAATACTGGGCTAGTCAATAATTATAGAATAGGCAGAGGCACGCAGTAACCCAGTAATCTTAAAATGACTCAGCAAATGATCATCATCCAACAATACAAACATATGAAACATAATAACTGGAATAGATTAACAGGTCATCCAGTCTGTTCAACACCAATGTGATGCCTTAAAAATGTATCTCCCATATGGCTCCTGACAAGAACAAACAAATTCAGGTTAGTAAGGGGGAAAGAACGAGAAATATTCTTCTCCTCTCCCTTTTGGTTACTGTACTAGGTTCCAGAGCCACCATTTAATAAGACCCTGGCTAATCAGTATATCGATCCCATTTATCCACTTTTCTTTGATATCCTTTGAAACTACTATCAAACTAAAAATGATCGATCTCAATCTGAAAGCTCAAATTGGCCTTTAGTAGCTGTGGGGGGAGTCAGAGACCTGGCTGTCAACAGCCTTTGCTGTGAAGAACATATTTCTACTTTTTCTCCACAATGATCTGCCTCTAATTATGTTTCATTGTTCTTGACCTCCCTCAACGTAGAAAATAATTTCTCCATATTTACCTGCCCAAGTCCTCAGAACATTTTTAACAATATTCTCTGGGTTGAGGACTATTAAAATGGACATGAGCTTGTGGTTCAGATCGGGAAATCACTGCCTGAGGGTGTGTGGGCCACAGATTCAATCATTGCTTCAAAAAGGGGATAGGAATACCTGAAGACAGATTGAAAGATCATAGGAAAAGGTGGGACAGTACGCTGAATTGAGCTGTTCATGCTGTGAGCAATGTGCTGAATAGCCTCTTTCTGAGTTGCAAACGTTTCCCAATTCTATTTCTGCTCCAACCAGTTCAGTTGAAAAACACAGTTTCCACAAAGACAATCAATACAACACCATCATCTAATCTTTGATCAAATTACTCATAATCTACATTTTTCAAAACAATAAAAACCTATTTCTTTGGGCCTATCTGCATAACAGTGGGTCAATGGCATAAAACCAGACCTTTCAACCCAGACAGAGATAAAAGCATAATTGAGGCATTTTAATTGCTTATTAATCTGTGGCTCCTACTTAAAGCTTTTCAGAACGTCTTTCATCATCTGAGGCCAAAACTATACATTCTAACTAAGGCCTAAGCAGGAATTATTTCAGCATCCAATTGTTAAAAGTATTTAATTTTTGTTGAATGGAGAGAGTGGAAGTGTGGACAGGGAAATGATGTGGCTAATGACTTCATAGCTTCACAGGATTAGTTGACAGGCAATTTAAATAAGGTGTTTAAAATGACAGAAGAATTTGATAGACATGGAGAAAATACTTCCACTGGTGGGCATGTCGGAGAAAAGGGGTAGAATCTTCAAATTACAGACAATCATTCAGGAGGCAAACCAAAAACATTTAAACATATGAATTAGGAGCAGGAATAGGCCATTCAGCCCCTTAAGCTTGCACCACCATTCTGAAAGATATTGGCTGATTTGATTGTAATTTCAAATCTTCATTTTCCCACAAATAGCCTTTCACCCCACTGATTATCAGAAATTTATCTACCCCTGATTTTTAAACAGTGATCCTAGTTCTATCCTCCCACAAAAGGAAATTTTGACATCTACCCTTTGGGTTTTATGGTTCAATTGAATTGCCTCTTAATCTTCTAAACTCCAGTAGATATAAGACTTGCCTGCCCAGCCTTTCCTCATAAGATAAGGATTCAGATATCGGTATCTTCTCTCAACTGTTTTCAATGCTTTAATTAAGTTTATTTCTTCCTTAAGATTAATACTGCTCACAGTGTACCAGATGTTGTCTCACTAGTGCTCTAACTATAGCCTGTTTTTTGTACTCAGTTCCCCTTGTAATAAATGATCATTTTCATTAGCTTTTGTAATTACTTGTTGTACCTGTTAGCTAACATTGTGATTCATGCACTAGGACATGCAATTCCACCTGCAATCTCTCACAATTTAGATCATACACTTGCTTTTTATTCTATCAAAATGGACAATTTTTCAATTTTCCACATTATACTTCATTTGACAAATCTATGCCCACTCAATTATCCATACTATATCCCTTTATAACCTCTTTACATCCTCTTCACAATTCAACTGAACTTTTTTTAGTTGACCACAGATGGTCATTCCTCACATAAAGTGGAGCAGATTAGAACACTGTTCCCCAAACGGCTAAAGAACATAAAAACTAGGAGCAGGCATAGGCCATTCAATCCTTTGAGCCTGCTAAGCCATTCAATATAATTATGGCGGATTCTCTGGTGCAATGGTTTCATAATCCACATTCTCACCATGCTCCTTTAAAATCTGAAAAAAACCTGTCTATCTTGAACATATTCAATGACTTTGCCTCTACAGCGTTCCACAGGTTCACTACCCTCTGAGTGAAGAAATGTTTCCCAATCTCAGTCCTAAATGGTCTAACCCATTACCTGAGACTATGTTCCCCTCACAGCCTTCTAAACTCTAGAGAATATAGGCACAGCCAAACCAATTCATTCTCATAGAAGGCTGGTTAGCTCAGTTGGTTGGGTGGGTTGGCTGAAATGCAGATTGATGCCAACAGTGTGGCTTCAATTCTTGCACTGGCTGAGGTTACTTTGAAGGCTCTTCTTTCTCATCTTTGCTCCTTAATTGAGGCACGGTGACCCTTAGATTAAACTTGCCACCAGTCTTCTCTCTTTATTGATAGAGCAGTTCTCCAGGTCTATAGCAATTGTCATATGTGTCCTCAGGTTAACTTTTCTAAATCACTTTGAAGCTTCCTTGGATCTTACTCACAACTCAATTGGAAAGATTACATTTAGGTCTTTTATAGAATATCATGAATAGCTGCCCCCCCAAGAATTCCACTAGTATTCCACTGGTCACTGCCTGCCTCAATAAAAGGTCCATTTATTCCACTCTCTGCTCCTTGTCTGTCAACCAATTCTCAATCCATATTACCCTTTACCCTACATGTTTTAACTTTACCCCTTAACATCTTTTGAGGAACTTATCAAAATCTTCTGAAAATTCAAATATACCACATCTACTGGTTCTCCCACATCTGCTTTACTAGTTACATCCTCAAGAATCTCCAGCAGATTGGTTAAGCATGATTTTCTCTCATGCCAGCTTTGTCCTAACCACCCCGTGCTTTCCAAATCTCTTCTTCTCACATCTTTTATAACAGACTCTTGTATTTTCCCCACTACTGATATAAGGCTAACTGGTCTGTAATTCTGTTTTTTTCTTTCCGTTCTTTTCTAAATTTGGTGTTGTTACATTTTCCACTCTCCAACCTGTAGGAATTGCTTCAGAATCAATATAATCGGGCTCAATGGAGATGACACGGTGGTTCAGTGGTTATTACTGCTGCCTTACAGTGCAAGGGACCCGGGTTTGATTCCAGACTC
This sequence comes from Chiloscyllium punctatum, assembly GCF_047496795.1. Taxonomy (NCBI): domain Eukaryota; kingdom Metazoa; phylum Chordata; class Chondrichthyes; order Orectolobiformes; family Hemiscylliidae; genus Chiloscyllium; species Chiloscyllium punctatum. The sequence continues at coordinate 8,660,338 of NC_092777.1, forward strand.
AGGTGACTGTCTGTGTGGAGTTTGCACATTCTCCCTGTGTCTGTGTGGGTTCCGTCCGGGTGCTCCGGTTTCCTCCCATAATCCAAAGATGTGCAGGTTAGATGAATTGGCTGTGCTGAATTGCCCAGAGTGTTCAAGGATGTGTAGGTTAGGTGCATTAGTCAGGGGAATATAGAGTAGGGGAATGGGTCTGGGTGGTTTACTCTTCGGAGGGTCAGTGTGGACTTGTTGGGCCAAAATGGCCTGTTTCCACGCTGAGGTTTCTATGAAATTATTTTGATGTATTTACTATTTATTGTCACATGTATTTTATTACAAAATACAGACAAAAGTGCCTCATCACTCTCTGGTGCCATCTTAAAATACAGAAAAATAAACTACAAGATAGAATATAAAGGCAGAAAAACAAACAAATTTTTTAAAAGTTCAACTTTAATGTCCTTCTTGTTAGGTGCTCAGCTATGGGCCTGGAGTAGCCAGCCATGAGTCCCCTTGCCACACTGCTGAAACCAGAGTCATCCTTTTCTGGCGCCATCTTGCTTCCACTGATGCTGTCACCACTATAAGTCCTTGATGGACCTCGCCACCACTAATGCCGCCAGGTCCGGCACCAGACCAATGCAATCAATATTTCCAAGGCCACTTCCTTTAAAACTCTGGGATGTAGATTATCAGCTATTGATTATTTGTCAGCCATTAACCTTATTAATTTCTCCAGCAACATTTTCTTACTAATACTGATTTCCTTCAATTCCTTCCTCTCACTAGACCCTTAGTTCCCAAATATTTCTGAGGAACTATTTATGCTTTTTTTATTGTGAAGACAGAACCAACATGTCTTCAATTCTGTTGCCATTTCTTTGTTCTCCATTATAATTTCCCAGTTTCTTATAGTAAAAAGACAGACATTTATCTTTCCTAATCTTTTTCTCTTCATATATACATAAAACCTTTTATGGTCAGTTTCTATGTTCACTGCAATTTTATTCTCAAACTCTAATTTCCCCTCCCAACCAAACTTTTTGTCTTCTTTTGCTGAATTCTAAAATGCTCCTAATCCTCAAGCTTGCTGCTTTTTCTTGCAAATTTTGGATCCAATATTATCTCACATTTCCTTCGTAAGGAAGGATTCAGCAACCTTTCCTGTTCAATTTTCGTGCCAGGAATGAACAGTTGTTGTAATTCATGTACATGCTCTTTATTGCCTATCGACCATCAACCTTTTAGTAAGGTTCAGCATATCATCCTTGCTAACTTATGTCTCATACTGTCATAGTTCTGTTATGGACCAGATCAAACACCCTTAAAATGTAACATGGAGATAGCTTAGACCCTAACTTTTATCTTATTTAAAGGTGATGCATTCCAGATGTGATTTTATTTGTCAAACAACTAGACTTTAATCAAAACACACTTGATTCTTAAAATGTTAAAGCTAAAGTTAAAATGCAAACTTTAACTCGATCAAAATACTTAACAAAATAAAATTAAGTACCACTCAACTACTGTTCCAATAGTCTAGATTAGTGTGGTGCTGAAAAAGCACAGCAGGTCAGGCAGCATCCGAGGAGCAGGAAGATCAACTTTTCGGGCAAAGGCGTTTCCTGATCTCCAGCATCTGCAGTCCTCACTTTTGCCTACTGTTCCAATAGAGCAGCATCCCATAAATATATCCTTAGCAAAGGCAAATTCGGCAAAACAGATTTCCATCATTTGCTATCTCCTCCAGTCAGGAGAGGAACAACTGAAGGAATCTAGCTGGAGAGAGATAACACAAAGTTTTTGCAGCAGAGAGAGCTGTATAACTTTGCTCTTTCTTTCTACTTTTCTTTACGTTCTGCACCAAGGTAGTTGTACCTAAGGTGGCGCATTATGTACTGACATTATACACTTTTCAATGTACTCCTGTACTTTCATACTCGAGTACAAGTGATAATTACATCAAAATCAAAATCAAAATCAGTTTCAGCTCCAAAGCCCTAACTTCAACAACTGAAAGCAGAACTAAAACCTGGGTCTGTGTGAGTCTGACTGCACCCACACATAATTCTTTTGTCTACTTAAAAAAAAAATCCAAGCTATTTACTTGGCTTTCCATGGAGCAAACACCTCATCACTATGTTTACAACATCCCTCTTCAAAAGAAACAGGACAGAACAAATCCCTCTTAAAGGCACATATTGTCACAATTCCCTTTATTCAGACTTAGGGCCCTAGTTTTATATTCAAACACATCACTCTCCATCATACTATGGTTGCTCTTTCTCATGGGGCCTCTCATTACAAGATGGTTAATTAATCCTTTCTCATTGCATAGCACACACTCTAAAATGGTTGGTTCCTCGATGTATTGGTGTAAAAAACAATTATTATCTATGTGCTTTCTTGCTAAGCTTATGTTTACAGGTGACGATAGCCAGGAGTCTGTTGGAATGATCAAGTGCAGAGGTACGAATTGAAAATGTATAAGTACTTTATCAGAAGGTCATCCAAATCTCTATTGCATATATCCTGAATTGCAACAAGTCCTGTTCACTGTGCTCACTGATCAGCAGGGTATGTTTGATCATTAGCAGTAAACTGATAGAGAGCAGAGGGGACAATCCCACCTGATTGAGGTAGAAATAGGTTTCTGATTCCTGTAGACTCAGTTGTTGTTTCTGCATGTCATCCAGGCCTGCCAGTAGCTCATAAAACACATGGTAATTCCGCTCATTATGTGCCTTAAACATAAAAGAACCATCAGTAACCAAGTCACAGAAATTTATCAATCTCTATTGAGCCAGAAATCAACTCAAATCCTTAGAGCGTGCAGAGTTACTAGTGACCAGGCCAATACTCACAAAACACTGACCTGAAAGACAAGCCTGGATCTTTCTAGCAGATAGTGGGAGATGGAGGTTCCAACCACGCGACCCCTGAAGCATTGCAAACAAAACATCAGTTTTCGATAACCAGTGACCTCATCAAAGACACATGGATTAGTGAGTTATTATTGGCCAGATTTAATCTTTACATTGTTTCTGTTCTCAGAGCAGGTTGCACTATTGGCGCTTTGTAAGAATCACACCCCATTTAAACCTCCCAGCACTCAATACGGCAGAGGACATATAGAACAAGGCTTGGAGCTTTCTCAAATAGAAGAGTGAATAGTTATGTAGTGGTCTAGTCACTAAATTAGTAATCCAGACCAAGGGACATAGGTTCAAATCCCACCCCAACAGATGGTGAAATTTGAATTCAGTTAACAAAACTGCAAGTCTACTCGCAAGGGTGAAATAATTGCGGTGAAAAATCCATCTGGTTCTCCAATGCACTTTTGAGAAGAAAATCTGCCATGCTTCTTTTTTATTTTGAATTCATTCACAGGATGTGGGCATCTCTAGCTGGGCCAGCATTTATTGCCATGGAGAAGGTAGTGATGAACCACTGCAGTCCTTCACATATGGATACCCAACTCCCGTTAGGGAGGGAGGTTCAGGATTTTGACTCAGCGACAATGAAAGAACAGTGATTTATTCCCAAGTCAAGTCAAGATGATGAGTGGCTACGATAGGAACTTGCAGGTAGTTGTAGTCCCATATATCCACTTTCTCTTTCTTTCTAGAAGGCAGTGATCAAGGGTTTGAATGGTGCTGGCTAAGAGTCTTTGGTGAATCTTTGCAATGCACCTTGTGATGGTAGACAATGGTGATGGAAGGTGGGAATGTTGAAGGTGTAGGTAGGGGGGCAATGTCCTAGTGGTACTATGGCTAGACTGTTAATCCAGTAAACTTCTGGGGACCTGGATTTGAATCCCACTACAGCACATAGTGTAATTTGAACTCAGTAAAATCTGGAAGTAAGCATCTCATGATGACTGTTGATGGTTGGAAAAACCTATCTTGTTCACTAATGTCCTTCAGGGAAGGAGTCTGGCCTATATGTAACTCCAGACCCACAGCAATGTGGTTGACTCTTAACTGCCCTCTGGGTAATGAGGGATGGGCAATAAATACTGACTTGGCCAGCAACGGCCTCACCCCATAAATGAATTTTTTTTAAATCAAGCAGGCTGCTTTGTCCTGGATGGTGTCAAGTGCAGTTAGAGTTGCACTCATTCAGGCTAGCTGGGAGTATTTCATCACCCTGAAGATTTGTGCCTTTTGGATGATGGACAGACTTTGTGGAGCAGGAGATATGAGGTATTTACTGCAGGATTCCTAGCCTCTAACCTGCTCTTCCCATAGTATTTATACAGCTGCTCCAGTTCAGTTCCTGGTGAATGGTAACTCCTCGGATGTTGACACTGGGGAATTCAGGGACATTTTTGCCACCGATCATCAAGAGATGATGGTTAGATTCTGTCTTCTTGGACATGGTCATTACCTGGCACCTGTGTGGCATGAATGTTTCTTGTCACTTATTAGCCCAAGCCTGGATATTATCCCTTTTGGACATGGGCTGTTTCCGTATCTGAGGAATCACTAATGTTGTTGAGCATCATGCACTCATCAGTGAAAACCCAACTTCTGACCTTAAGATGGAGGGAAGGTCATTGATGAAGTAGCTGAAGATTGTTGGGCCGAGGACACTACCCAGAGGAACTCTGGCAGAGAGATCCTGAGTCTCAAATGACTGAACTCCAACAACCAATATGGCAGGTAGGACTAGATTGGGTTGGGATATCTGGTTGGCATGGATGGGTTGGACTGAAGGGTCTGTTTCCATGCTGTACATCTCTATGACTCTATGACTCTATAACCACAACTTGATCTGGACTACACTTGACACCAGACCCACAGCAATGAGGTTGACATTCTGAAATGGCCTAGCAAGCCAATCAATATTTCAAAGAAAGGTATTAAATGAGTTAAAATACTCAGCATTGTAAATGAAAGAAAGCAAACACAATATTTTCAGCCCTGCAAAATCCTCCTTACTAACACTGGGGAGTTGTGCCAAAATTGGGAGACCTGTCCCATATAGACTGGTCAAGCAACACCATTGCATAGTCATACTTACAGAATCACATCGAACAACTGGTGTCCCAGATACCACCATTACTATTCTTGGATATGTCCTGATCCACCAGCAGGGCAGACCCAGGAGACGTGGCGGTATACTGGTGTATCAGTTCAGAGTGAGTTGCTCTGGGATTCCTCAACATTGACTCCACACCCCATGAAGTCTCATGGTAACAGGTCAAACATGGGCAAGGAAATATTCTGCAGATTACTGTGTGTTACACCCTATCATTCTCACGGAATTAGACCTTACAAAAAATGTCCCAGACAACACCATCACTATCCCTAGGAATGTCTGGTTCTACGGATAAGACAGATCCAACAGAGGTGGCAAAACAATGGCGTATAATTGGGAGCATTCAACATTGACTCTGGATCCTATGAAGTCTGAAGGCCTCCCCTCCTGCTGATTGTCACATCCCCCTCAATTTCAATTCCTCCATGTTAGACACCATTTGGAGGAAGCACTGAGAGTGGCAAAGACACAGAATATATACCAGGGTGAGGGACTTCAATGTCCATCCCCAGAGTGGCTCACCAGCCCGACTTGTGGCTGAATCTGAAAAGCTACAGTTCCTCTCCTCAGTCTGTAGCAGGCCTGAGGAAACCAACAAGAGGGCAAATCCAACTGGACCTCATCTTCAACTATTTGCTTGCCAGAGACGCATCTCTCTCTGACAGTACTGGTAAGAATGACCGTAGAGCAATCACTTCAAAGTCGTTGAGGGGACAAAGTCCTATCCTCACATTGAGGATGCTATTAATTGAATTGTGAGGAACTAACATCTTGTGAAATGGGACAGATCTAGAAACTCAAGACTGGGCACCTATGAGTTCCCATGGGATGTCAGCAGTAGAGTTGTACTCAAACTCTCATCCGTAACCTCATAGGTGGCATCTCGTCAACTTTACTGTTAACATCAAGTCAAGGGGATCAACCCTGGTTCATGAGGAGACCAGGAGTACATGTCAGGAGCAACAATCTGGTGAAGCAACAACACAGATCTATTGTCCAGCATGCAAAAGACAACGTTACGTTACGAGGCTAGTTGGGATTGAGGTTCACAAGGAGGAGGTGTTAGCAATCCTGGAAAGTGTGAAAATAGGTAAATCCCCTGGGCTGGTTGGGATTTATCCAAGGATTCTCTGGGAAGCCAGGGAGGAGATTGCAGAGTCTTTTGCTTTGATCTTTCTGTCATTATTGTCTACAGGAATAGTGCCAGAAGATTGGAGGATAACAAATTTCCCTTGTTCAAGGGGAGTAGAAGCAACCCTGTTAATTATAGACCAGTGAGCCTTACTTCGATTGTGGGTAAAGTGTTGTAAAAGGGTTACAAGAGATAGGATTGATAATCATCTAGAAAGGAGTACGTTGATTAGGGATAGTCAATATAGTTTTGTGAAGGGTAGGTCGTGCCTCACAAACCTTATTGAAATGGTGACCAAACAGGTGGATGAGGGTAAAGCAATTGATGTGGTGTATATGGATTTCAGTAAGGCATTCGCTAAAGTTCCTGACAGTAGGCTATTGCAGAAAATATGGAGGCATGGGATTGAGGGTGATTTAGCGGTTTGGATCAGAAATTGGCTAGCTGACAGAAGACAGAGGGTGGTGGTTGATGGGAATTATTCAGCCTGGAGTTCAGTTACTCGTGATGTACCACAAGGATCTGTTTTGGGGCCACGGCTCTTTGTCATTTTTATAAATGACCTGGATAAGGGCTTAGAAGGATGGGTTAGTAAATTTACAGATGACACTGAGTTCGGTAGAGTTGTGGATAGTGACAAAGGATGCTGTAGGTTATAGACAGACATAGATAAGCTGCAGAGCTGGGTTGAGAGTTGACAAATGGAGTTTAATGCAGAAAACTGCGAGGTGATTCACTTTGGAAGGAGTAACAGGAATGCATAGTACTGGATTAATGGTAAGATTCTTGGTAGTGTAGATGAGCAAATGGATCTCTGTGTCCAGGTACATAGATCCTTGAACGTTGCCACCAAGGATGATAGGGTTGTTAAGAAGGCATATGATGTGTTAGCTTTTATTGGTAGATGAATTGAGTTTCAGAGCCATGAGGTCATGCTGCAGTTCTACAAAACTGTGCTGCGGCAGCACTTGGAGTATTGTGTACAGTTCTAATCACCGCATTATAGGAAGGATGTGGAAGCTTTGGAAAGAATTCAAAGGAGATTTACTTGGATGTTGCCAAGGATGGAGGGAAGTTCTTATGAGGAAATGCTGAGGGACTTGAGACTGCTTTCATTAGAGAGAAGGTTGAGAGGTGATTTAATTGAGACATAAGATAATCTGAGGGTTAGATAGGGTGGACAGTGAGAGTCTTTTTCCTCGGATGGCGATGGCTAGTATGAGGGGACATAGCTTTAAATTGAGAGGTGATAGACATAGGACAAATGTCAAAGGTAGTTTCTTTACTCAGAGTAGTAGAGGTGTGGAATGCACTTCCTGCAACAGTCGTAGACCTGCCAACTTTAAGGGCATTTAAATGGTCATTGGATAAACATATGGATGAAAATGGAATAGTGTAGGATAGATAGGCTTGAGATTGATTTTGTAGTCGGCGCAACATCGAGGGCTGAAAGGCTTGTCCTGCATTAGAATGTTCGATGTTCTATGATCAGTGATTCCACAACAATATATCAGACCTAAGGACTGCAGTCCTGCCACAACCAGTCATGAATGTTGGTGAATTAACTAACAGGAATAAGATTCTGTGCAAATATCTCAGTCCTCAAAAACAGATAATCCTCCAACACACCAATGTGAAAGATAAGGCTGAAACTTTCACAACAACGTTCAGCCAGAATCCCATTAAAACAAGTTGACTTGGTGACCAGACATTTGGATGGCACTGCCAAAAGCAGACTTTCAACTGGCAGAATCGCTTCAAAAACCCCTTGTGGCAAATTGCAGACACTGGGGGTAAGGCAGAAGATGGCTTAATGAAGAGCAGAGAGCAAAGCTTTGGAAGGCAACCAGGCATTCATAGTACTGTCCACTCCAATTAAAGACATTTGGTAAAATAGCAGTGAACATTCCCATCCCTAACCTTGATGCACCGTTTCAGCAGCATGTCTCCTCTCCTGGTGACCATCTGGTAATCACACATCTATGTCCCCAGCAGTCAGGAAATGTAGTTCCCAATGAGAATGAAAGACAGTTCAGTAGAAATCACAACCAACACAGTAAATGCTACCCATCCATTGATACTTGGGCTTGGTGTGGTTATTAAAAGATGTGTGTAAATTTAAATAAGACAGTAAACACTGGTGTCAACAGCAGATCGATCATCTGTTACTTACTGAAGGATATGGATCCACAGGAGTTTCCCAAACCTGCTGGAGTTATTGTTCAGGACAGTTTTAGCATTCCCAAAGGCTTCCAGGATGGGAAAGACCTCAGTTACCTGTGGTGAGGAGCAGGATAAGTCAGGTTACATCTTATTGCTTTCATAATCCACATTGACAAGAATGTGTGCACAAGATGTCGGAACATAGATAGAATGAATGTTGTTGTGTATACGACATGCAAATTGCAATGTAGTGTTTTACCCATGTGGCAATAAGGAAACAGCATTAACATACTGGAGTACTGTAAACAGAATGGCCAGACAGTCATTATCACAGTGTAGTCTGTAATTGCACATAGGAACACTGGAATCCCTATCCCAGCACACTCCAAAGGAATTTCCCAGGAAGTTGAATTTTCTGTTCGACAATTGCTCAACTGCTTTCAATCTGCCAGTTGAAAGTCTAGCACCCACCAAAAGTCTCCATCTAAATTATAGACTTCAGAGAGTTCCAATGAAATTAAATAAAAAAGGTATTCAGAAAAGTTAGGACCACTAAATATATAGTACAACCCCTAAGTTCAACAGATCTTATTCTTAACACAATCCTACCCCACAGCATTATAGACTCCCTACAGCCAAACTCTGACCATCTCTTTTCCCCCCCACCAGGGTCTGACACGCCTGCCCACTCCAGATACAGTAACCCCATTTCCCAATCTGGACACATCCCCCCTTTCTTCTGCTCTGGACCCTTTTAAGAACATAGCACACAGAACATAGAACATTACAGGCCTTTCAGCCCTCAATGTTATGCTGAACCGTGAAACCAATCTGAACCCTATCTATTCTGCACTATTCTATTTTCATCCATATGCTTATACAATGACCACTTAAATGCCCTTAAAGTTGGCGACTACTGTTGCAGGCAGTGCGGTCAACACCCCTACTACTCTCTGAGTCAAGAAACTACCTCTGACATCTGTCCTATGTCTATCACCCCTCAATTTAAAGCTATGTTCCCTCATGCTAGCCATCACCATCCGAGGAAAAGGCTTTCATTGTCTACTCTATCTAACCCTCTGATTGTCTTATATGTCTCGATAAGGTCACCTCTCAATCTTCTTTTCTCTAACGAAAACAGCCTCAAGACCCTCAGCCTTGCCTCATAAGACCATCCCTCCATACTAGGCAACATCTTAGTAAATCTCCTCTGAACCCTTTCCAAAGCTTTCACATCCTTCCTGTACTGCAGTGACCAGAACTGCACACAATATTCCAAGTGCGGCTGCACCAGAGTTTTGTACAGCTGCAGCATGACCTTGTGGCTCCAAAACTCAATTCCTCTACCAATAAAAGCTAACACACCGTATGCCTTATTACAACTCCATCAACCTGGGTGGCAACTTTCAGGGATCTATGTTAGTGGACACCGAGATCTCTCTGCTCATCTACACTACCAAGAATCTTACCATTAGCCCATTTGGATGTGCACAGCATTTCTGCACTGCATTGGCTGGGTGCAGCTCCGACAACACTGAAAAAGCTTGACACCATCCAGGACAAACTAGCCACTTGATTGGTATCACATTCACAAATATTCACGTCCTCTCCCACTGATGCTTAGTAGCAACACTGTAGTATTTACAAGATGCACTGCTGAAATTCACAAGGTTTCTTAGATTACATCTTCCAAACGCATGACTACTGCCAGTTAGAAGGACGAGGGCATTGGATGTATAGCTCCTGGGAATGGCAAACAGGGAAAAATTGCCACCATATTTTTCAGAGAGAGACCTCAAGGTCCTGCTGGGTTGGCTGCTCTTTCTGCAGAATCAGCAATTGAGGCCACCATCCTGGGGTCCAACTCCTGGAACTCCCTCCCCAGCAGCACTGTTAGTATATCTGTACTGCAGGACTGCAGCAGTTCAAACATAGATCCATCACCATCTTCTTAAAGCAAAAAAGCTATAAATACTAACACTGAAGCTCATAATTGAATTGACAAAGGTTTCTCATCCACGCTGACCAACTGTGCTTCAGTGCCTCAGTAAACAGGCCATTATTCTGCTGAGAAGTTGGCTTGTATGGACATCACTGACTTCAACCATATCCTCACACAATGGCCCAATGTACTTCCCAACTGGGACCAACGGACTCTTGTCAGGGGAACAATGTATTTTTACACCTTCACCCTGAGTTCTGAGGCAAATTAGGTGCCAGATCAATTTAGAATAGATCAACTTAGATTGATACTTATGTTCTCTGGTTGCTATCCGCTATGGCAAAGACCTACCTTGTAGTCACTTGCAGGCTTTGGGATAATAAGTTCTCAGTGTGTGTCAAACGTGTTTGGTTGTTTATTTCCATGAATGTGTTCTGCTATTTGTATGTGTAGGTATACCTGGTTGTGTGGTAAGTCTGAAATATGCAGTCGTACAGGATACATATTGTATTAATCTGTCATGTGTTCATTTGTGTTTCATAGTATGCAGTATCGTGTGCATGCAGTAGGACATATAAATGAGTGCTGATTACCTGTATGTGACTGCATTTTCATTTGTATTCTGGTTTGATATGTTTAAACATGGCAGCATACTTATGTGTGCGATTTATTTGTGTGAAATGTATGTGTTTGTGTGGACAAGCTATGCCTGTGTGAGGTACATGTGACCATATAACCGTAAAACATAGGAGCAGATGCAGGCCATTCAGCCCATTGAACCTGTACTGCAATTCAATGAGATCATGGTTCAACTTTGCTTTCCTGCCTTTTCCCCATATCCTTACTGATTAAAACTTGCCTATCTCAGCCTTGAGTATACACAGACTCAATGACACAGACTCAACACCTGTCTGTCTGTAGTAAAGAATTTCACAGATTTACAACACAGTTAGAGAAAAAAAATCCTTCTCATCTTAAATGTGCAACCTGGGATTATGCCCTCTGATCCTAAACTCTCCAACAAGGGTAACGACCTTTCCACATCCATCCTGTCAAATACTCTGAAAATCTTGTATGTTTCTATACACCAATGAGTACAGGCCCAATTTACTCAACCTCTCCTTATAAGACAGTCGCTCAATACCCGGTATCAGCCTAGCGAACTTTCTTTAATAAAAATCACACAACACCAGGTTATAGTCCAACCTACTCCTTCATCAGGTGGTTGTGGAGAATAAGATTGTGTAACACACAGAATTTATAGCAAAAGTTTACAGTGTGATGTAACTGAAATTATGTATTGAAAAGGACCTCGATTGTTTGTAAAGTCTCTCATCTTTTAGAATGATCATGTTAGTTTCAGTTCTTTCATATGTAAATCGCTAAACTTTTTTTAAAAGTTACATTCTCAAGTGAACTTTAACAATTGGTGTTATGTCAGCGCAGATAATGTATTGAAGGTGTTAGCTTCCCTGTTTGAGGCTGTCTGTGCCACAAAGGTCAGATTGATTCTAATCTAAAAAACGGATTTACAGAATCTTACATGGATTCATGCAGGTTTTGAGCAAAGTAAAATGTAACTCTGCAAGTACAAATTCACACCACCTGCACACATACACATATAAGTTTGTGGCATAGACAGTCTACCATCTTGGACACCCAGATCTCTCTTTATGTCAATCTTCCCCAGAACTTTTCCATTTACTGTATAGTTCGCTCTTGAATTGGATCTTCCAAAATGCATCACCTCGCATTTACCCAGATTGAACTCCATCTGCCATTTCTCTGCCCATCTCTCCAATCTATCTATACTCTGCTATCGTCTCTGACAATCCCCTTCACTATCTGCTACTCCTCCAATCTTGGTGTCATCTGCAAACTTACTAATGAGGCAACCTAACACCTTCCTCCAAATCATTTATGTATATCACAAACAACAGTGGTCCCAGCACGGATCCCTGTGGAACACCACTGGTTACAGGTCTCCATTTTGAGAAACTCCCTTCCACTACTACTCTGTCCATCTAGCTAGAACACCCTGGACCCCACATGACTTCACCTTCTTCATCAACCTGCCATGGGGAACCTTATCAAATGCCTTACTAAAGTCTATGTATATGACATCTATAGCCCTTCCATAATCAATCAACTTTGTCACCTCCTCAAAGAATTTTATTAGGTTTGTAAGTCATGATCTTCCCTCGACAAAACCATGCTGCCCATTAAAGATAAGCCCATTTTCTTTGAGGAAAATGGGAGTGGATCCTATCCCTCAGTATCTTCTCCAGCAGCTTCCCTCCCACTGACGTCAGGCTCACCGGTATATAATTACCCGGATAATCCTTGCTACCCTTCTTAAAGAAGAGGACAATATTAGCAATTCTCCAGTCCTCAAGGACCTCATCCATGTTCAAGGATGCTGCAAAGATATCTGTTAAGGCCCCAGCTATTTCCTCTCTCACTTCCATCAGTAACCTGGGGTAGATCCCATCCAGACCTGGGGACTTGTCTACCTTAATGTCTTTTTGAATACTCAAAACTTCCTCCCTCTTTATGCCGACTTGACCCAGAGTACTCAAAGATCGATCCCTAACCTCAACATCCGTCATGTCCCTCTCATCAGTGAATACCGATGCAGAGTACTTGTTAAGAATCTCACCCATTTTCTCTGACTCCACGACAAGACTTTCCTCCTTTGTCAACTGTAAAATGCAAATTAAATTAAATCTGTACAGAATTAAAATTAAGACTTTCTCATCCAATAACTACACTCAGTCTTAGCGTGCTCAAGAACCTTCCTGATGATTTAGAACATCCGTACAAGACAAGTGGAAACCTTTCATCACCACCAATCCAGAACCAAGGTCACTCCAAACTCTGCAGTGTGCAGATGAGACCTGTACACATAAACAGTTTGAGGCTGAGCTCCAAACTACAATTCATTCATCCTTGGAGGCATATGAGAGAATGGGCCTTGGGGGCTAAACATCTGAGAAACAAAGATCCTCTACCTGCCCACTCCTGTCAATCACCACTGCCCCCCCATAATCAAGATCAATGATGAGCTACTGGACAATGTGGATCAACTCTCACCAATGGACAATATGGATCAACTCTCACCAACTTCAGAGAATCTCTAGCCCATGATCACCCAAATTAAGAAGCATCTACTAAGGAGTCATCCATTTCAAATGTTTCCAAAAGGCCCAGGTGGAGGCCAAGAACAAACAACCAAAGGGAGCATTTGGGGTTTCCGCCCACTGCCTCTTCAAACACTACTGTGCCCACCTGTGGCAGAGTGTGCAGAGCCAGCACTCATCTATATAGGTACTTCAGAATCAATAAGATCAGACTAGAAAAAGATCTGGAGTAAATGCCTAAGAAGAAAAGTGGGCATATTTGTGTTTGCTTGCATCTGTGCCTGTCTCTATGTAGGTTATGTAAATGCATTAAGATCCCAACCTGGCAAATCCATTCCTCCTTGGTTTCCTTGTAAAGTGCTGTCAGGTAGTGAGTGATCAGCTTGGCTCCTTCAGTCTTTCCTGAACCACTTTGTCCACTATAAATAGAAACAAAAGAGCAAATGAGTTTCAATCACAGTTCTTCCTTACCAGCTTCCAGATTTTAGTAACACTACTCCAGAGTCACACCATCACTCCGAAATGACTCAAAATCACTTCTTACTCCAAGCTCACTTGGAATCATCCCAACACTCTACTCACTTCAAAATCACTCAGAAGCATCTTATCACACCACAATCACTCCACAATCAGCCAGTCACTTGAGAGTTACTTTAGAATCATGCATCACTCCAGAGTCACCGTACAATCACTCTGCCATAGGTTGGGGCAGGTGGTGTTCGAAGATGCCATGTGTGGAATGCTCAGGTTTCTCTGTGCTTCTTCTGCCAGTTGTACTTGTCCTGCAGACTTGATGGGCTGAAGGACTTCTTCTATGCTGCATGATTCTATGAATCACTCCACAATTGCTCCAGAATCCCACAATTTACCTGATCACTCCACAATCAGCCTGTCATTCCAGAAACATCCCATCATTCTGGAACCTAATCAGGAAGTACTCCAGAATCACTCCAAGTTTACTCCCGAATAACTTCACATTCACCTCGGAATTATCACTGAACCACTGTAGAATCACATCTGAATCACTCCAGAATCATTTCAGTGTCAGTCCAGTATCATGCCAGAATCACTACAGCAGCATCCAGTATAGAATGCAGCATTGAGAGTTTGCTCCACATACCTGACTATGATGCACTGTTCCCTCTCACAGCTCTGACTCAATGTATATGCAGCATCAGCAATGGCAAAGATGTGCCTGTGGACCAGAAAATATACATTACACACTTATTCTTTATCGAGATGGAAATATAGGAGCAGTTGAGAAGGGAACTTCAAGAGAGGCAGTCAGTAGCATCAAGAGAAGCAGGCAAGTGGAGAAATCCAGGTTAGTGCCTCACTATTTATAACCTATATCAATGATTGCCAATGAAATCATAGTAGGGAGAAAGCATGTTGTCAAGTGGGCGGAGAAAGTCTTTCTCAGGAATAAATCTAGAAACTCAGTAGGACTGACAGTAATTATGGAAGATTTTATCATCATTGTCAATACCACTAAGATTTTGGCAGTCAGGAGCAAGATATTTTCTCAAAATGGTATAGGTAATACTCAGGTACAGCACAGAGTTAGACACAGAGTAAAGTACCCTACACATTAGCTGAAAATGTGTTGCTGGAAAAGCATAGCAGGTCAGGCAGCATCCAAGGAACAGGAGAATCGACATTTCGGGCATGAGCCCTTCTTCAGGAATCTGCAGAATTCCTGAAGAAGGGATCATGCCCGAAACGTCGATTCTCCTGTTCCTTGGATGCTGCCTGACCTGCTGTGCTTTTCCAGCAACACATTTTCAGCTCTGATCTCCAGCATCTGCAGTCCTCACTTTCTCCTACCCTATACATTATCCCACCCAACACTCCCAGGGCAGATCCAGCATGGGGTAAGATACAGAATAATATTTCCAATACACTGTCTCATCAAATACCCCCGCAACAGGTTCAGCATGACGTTAGAACAGTAAAATTCCATCTACACTTATTATTAAATATTTCTAGTACAGATACAGCACGGGATAAGATAGTGTATAAAGTTCCCTCAAAACTGTCCCCATCGGACACTCCCAAGATGGGCGTAGCACTCGGTTAGGTACAGATTAATACTCTTTCTACATTGTTCCCATCAAACAATCCCAGGTGAGTAATCTCAAGTCGCGAATACTATAGGACTCACTGGAATGTACATGACTAACACAGCAATAAGGATGTTCTGTTTATATCTGTGAGGGGTGGAGGCAGATGCGATTTTTAGCATTGTTGGAAATTTTAATTTTGACATAGACAAACAGAATTATTGCCTGTAGTACACTCCATGCTCCCAACATCACATAGCAACAAGCAGTGTGTGCTTTTACAGGATACATATGAAACATGTTTAAATTTTAAAACTAAATCTGCTTCCTGCTACAGTAAAGTTATTTAGGAAATTACTTTCAATTGAATGCAAGTTAATTGCCACTGTCAGGCAGTTTCTATGAATTAGGTAACTTAATCAATTTGCAGTGTTAAAGTTCAGAGACTGACAATTGGATTGGTTTGAGCAAATGGTCTGTTTCCGTGTTGTAAATCATCTGTAAAATATTTACCAGAGAGATCACACTTGCACCAAGTTCCCTGTTTAGCTGTTGGTTCATGAAGCATTCTGTTCTTGAATTGATTAATGCTTTACCACCTGTCTCTCCCATTCTTTATTCTTTGAGGAAAAGGAGCTGGGGTAGCATTGCAATAGTGAGGAAAGCTGTTAGCTCCTATGAGGTGGAACATGTATGGGTGGAGCTTAGAAACACCAAAGGATCAAAAAGGTGGGCATTATATACAGACCTCCAAACTGTAGTGGTAATGTTGGGGAAGGCATTAGAGCTACAGGCAATAAAGTTACCATTGAAATTATGGTTGACTTTAATTTGCATATGAATGGACAAATCAAATCAGTAACAATACTGTAGAGGAGGAATTTCTGGAGATGGTTTTCTGGATCAACACATTGAGGAATGAATTATAGGACAGGTAATTCTTGACTGGGTATGTCTAATGAGAATGGAATCTAGCTGTGTGGCATCAAGCTGTGTGAGACTCCTTGGGGATACATGACCACAATTTGATAGAATTCTTTACTAACGTGGAGAGTAACATAACTGATTCTGAATTGAAGGTCCTGAATCTAAATAGAGTAAACTATGATGGTATGAAGTGTGAGCAGACTGTGATAAATTGGCAGTGTTATTTAAATAGTTGGCGGTAGATAGGCAATAACAATCTTTTAAAGAGTCCATGGAGGAACTACAACAATTATTCATTCCTGTCTGGCATGGAAACAGGAAAGGTGCCCTGGCCATAGCAAACAATGGCAGTTTGGGATAGTATTAGTTCAAGGAAAGGGTATACAAATTGGCCAAAATGAATCGCAAATCTGAGGACTGAGTGCAGTTTAGATTTCAGCAAAGAAGGATAAAAGATTGTTGAAGAGAGGAAAAATGTAACGTGAAGAGAAAAGATTAGTGAAAACAAATGTAGGTTCCTTACAATCAGACTAGGGCAAGTTTTAATGGGGAAAAAAAGAGATGGCTAACCAACTAAATACATATATTGGTTATGTGTTCACAAAGAAGAACTCAAAAAACATCTCACAAATATCAGAGAGAATACGGTCTGGCAACAGAAGGTATCTGAAGGAAATCAGTATTAGTCGGGAAATAGTGTTGGGAAATTTGATGGAATTAAAGACCAACAAATCCCAGACCACAACAGTCTACATCCCAGTGTAGGGGTCACCTTTCATGGAGGAGGCAATGGCCAAATGGTATTATCACTAGGCTGTTAATCCAGAGACCCAGATAATGTTCTGGAGGCCTGGGTTTGAATCCTACAAGCCAATTAAAGTAAAATGCTGGAATTAAGAGTCTAATGACGACCATGTTGGGGAAAAAAATCTGGTTCAGTCATGTCCTTTATGGAGGGAAACTGCTATCCTTACCTGCTCTGGCCTACACGTGACTCCAGACCCACAGCAATGTGGTTGACTCTTAATGCCCTCTGGGCAATAAATGCTGCTTAGCCAGCGATGCCCTCATCCCATGAATGAATATGGGAAAAAAAATATTTTATAGGCTCTGGAACTGTTCCGATGGATTGGAGGGTAGCTAAGGTAAACCCGTTATTTAAAAAACACAAGCAGAGATAAACAGGGAATTACAGACCAATTACTATGTTGGTAGTGGGAAAAATGCTTGGATCCCTTTTAGATTTAATAGCAGACCACTTTATAAAATACTGACAGGATTCGACAGAGTCTGCATGGATTTCTGAAAGGGAAATTGTGCTTAAGAAATCTACTAGAATTTTCTGAGGATGTAACTAGTCAAATAGATGAGGGGGAAATCAGTGGATGTGACTTACTTGGTCTTCATTAAGGATGCACAAAAGAGATTACTGTGTAAAATTAAACTGTGTGGGTTTGGGAGTGTTCTGGCATGGATAGGTAGCTGATTGATGCACAGGAAACAAAGAGTAGGAATAAACAGGTCATTTTCTGCGTGAGTGCCCAGTGACCAGTGGATTACTACAAGGATCAGTGCTTGGAATCCAGCTATTCACAATATATATTAATGATTTGCATAAGGGAACTAAAAATAATATTTCCAAGTTTGCAGAAGACATAAGCTGGGTGGGAAGTGAATTGTGGAAGATTAAAAAAAATGCTTTGAGTGAGTGGGAAAATGCAAGGCAGATGAGTTATAATGTGAATAAATGTGAAGTTATCCATTTTGCTGGCAAAAACAAGAGGTCAGATTGTTACATGAATGGTGATAGATTGGAAAAGGGGAAGGTGTAATGGGACCAGAGTGTTCTTGTTTATCAGTCACTGATGCAGGTACAGCAAGTGGTGAAGAAGGCAAATGTTATTATTGCATTCATAGCGAGAGTACTTGAAGTCTGGAGTGGATGTCTTGACACCATTGTACAGGGCCTTGGCAAGACCACAACCGGAGTATTATGTGCAGCTTGGGTCACCTTAACTAAGGAAAGATGCTCTGGCTGTGGAAGGAGTGCAGCAAAGGTTTGCCAGACTAATTCCCAGGATGGTAGGATTGACATATGAACAGAAACTAATTCAATAGCTTGCAATAGAATTCAAAAGAAAAGGAATCAGGAATTAAGAGTCTAGTGATGCCCATGAATCCATTGTAAATTGTCAGGAAAAACCCACCTGGTTCACTAATATCCTTTACCTGGTCTGGCCTACATGTGACTCCAGACCCACAGCAATGTCATTGACTCTTAACTGCCCTCTAGGCAATTAGGGATGGTTAATAAATGCTGGCCAAGCCTGCGACACCCACTTCACATGAATGAAATTTAAAAAGAACATTCACTGGAGTTTAGAAAATGAGGGTGGACCTCATAGACACCTATAAAATTCTAACAGGACGAATCAGGGTAAATGCAGGAAGGATGTTTCCAATGACTGGGGAGTCCAGAACCAGGGATCAGAGTCTAAGGACATGGGGTGGAATATTTAGGACTGAGTTGAGGAGAAACTTCTTCACCCAGTGAGTGGTAAACCTGAGGAATTCTCTGTCATAGAAACTGCTTATGGTCGTAACTTTGAATGTTTTCAAGAAGGAGTTAGATAAACTTCTTAAGTCGAAGGGAATCAAAGTGTATGGATTGAATGCAGGAACAGGGTGCTGAGTTGGGTGATCGGTCACGATCATATAGAATGGTGGAGCAAGCTCAAAAGGGTCGAAAGGCCCACTCCTGTTCCAATTTTCTATGTTTCTGTGTACCTTGCTTTTCTTCTCTAACCTTACAAAAGATGATAGTGTTATAACCACATTGACGAGAAACTAAACTAGACTAGCCACAGAGTTACTCTGACTACAAAAGCAGGTCAGAGGCTAGGAACACGACAGTAAATAACTTACCTCCTGACTACAAAGTTCAAGTCAGAGAATATGCCCCATTTGCCTGAATGAGTGCAGCTCCAACAACACTCAAGAAGCTTGACACTATCAAGGACAAAGCAACCTGCTTCATTGTTACTAAATCTACAAGCGTCCAATCCCTCAACAACTCTCAGCAGCAGTGGTATATACTATCTTCAAGATGCACTGCTAAAGTTCATGATGGCTCTTTAAACAGCACCTTCCAAATCAATGACCACTTCCATCTAGAAGGATAAGGATAACAAATACAAAGCAGCACAACCACCTGCAAGTTGCCCTCCAAGACATTCACCACCCTGAATTGGAAATATATCGCTGTTCTTCTAGTGTCGCTGGATCAAAATTCTGGAATTCTCTCCCTAATGGCATTGTGGGTCTACCAGCAGCACACAGACTGCAGTGGTTCAAGAAGGCAGCTCACCATGCCTTCTCAGCAGCAGGTAATAAATGCTGGCCAAGCAAACAGCAGCTCACATGGATGAATAAAATAGTTAAGCAGCACAGGAATTGATCATTCAATCCCTCGAGCCCACTTCACTATTCAATAGCATAAAGGCTGAAGGGAGAGGGAGGGGACGATATGCCAAACTATGAGGTTGCAAGTTGTGCTCCAGTCTGCCACTGAGCCTCATTGATGCCCACTCTTGAGTTGCTAGATCTGTTCAAGGTCTGGCCCATTTTGCACAGTGATCGTGTCACACAAAATGATGGTGAATACTCTCAATGTGAAGGCGGGACTTCATCTCCAGAAGTACTGTGTGGTGGTCACCCTCACTGATACCGTCATGGACAAGTGCATCTATAGTTAGCTGATTGGTAAGGATGAGGTCAAGTATATTTTCCATCTTGTTTGTTCTCTCACCACCTGCTGTAAACCCAGTTCAGCAGCTATGTCCTTTAGGACACAATCAGTACTGCAGCTGCTGAACCACTCTTGGTGGTGACATTGAAATCCCCCAGTCAGAGTACACTTTACACCTTTGTCAACCTCAGTACTTCCTTCAGTGTTATTCAACATGGAGGAGTACTGATTCATCAGCAAAGGGAGGACAGTTCAAATTAATCAAAGGAGGTTTCCTTGCCCATATTTAACGAGGGGTCCAGAATAATTTCTCTGGACTTGAGTCTCTCTAATTGGTTGTGACAGGAAATATGTTGAAGTTTTGTTTTGCTTTGTGCTTTAAGATCTTTCTCAGTGGGTTCTATATTGAGATAGCTTGGTTTTAATTTATGTCTTCTTTTGTGTAATAAACATTGTTAAAGAATATCTGAATGTTTCAGTGACTAACAACCACATTAACTAACTAAACAGAAAAACATCTATGAAGCCAGGCACTTTATGCTCGGTTTGAGCAGAATGGCAGTGGAATGGTGTTACCTGCCCTGACAGCCCCGGATGCATCTGTCCCCTCAGTCTCTGCTGCAGACGTCAGGTTGGCCTTCTTGAGAATGAACCAAGGAAAGCGAATAGCCCAGATGGAGCCCCTGCCATGCACTCAGATCCTGCATGGACCTGCTGATGAGCATTCGCTGACATCTTTAACCTCACCTTGCTACAACTTGAAGTCCCTACGTGCTTCAAGATGACCACCATCATCCCAGTACCAAAAAAAACACATGCAATGTGCCTCAATGATTACCGTCCAGTTGCTCTGACCTTCACAATTATGAAGTGCTTTGAGAAACTAGTCATGGCTCACATCAACTCTAGCCTCCCTGCCTGCCTTGATCCCTTTCAATTTGCCTGCCAGTGCAATGGATCCACTACAGACACCTTTTCCCTCGCCCTTTACTCATTCCAGGAACGGCATCAAAGGAGCAGGAGAATCGACTTTTCGGGCATTCTCCCGCTCCTTTGATGCTGCCTGACCTGCTGCGCTTTTCCAGCAACACATTTTTCAGCTCTGATCTCCAGCATCTGCAGTCCTCACTTTCTCCTAGCTCATTCCAGGAACATTTGAATAATGATACACACGTCTGGCTTCTACTCATCAACTACAACTCTGCCTTCAACACTATAATCCCAACCAAATTAATCTCAAAATTTTGAGACCGAGGTCTTGGTTCCGCCCTCTGCAACTGGATCCTCAGCTTCCTTACCCATAGACCACAATCAGTGAAGATAGACAACAACATCTCCCCTACAATAATCCTCAACACTGGCACCCCACAAGGATACATACTCAACCCTCTACTGTACACCCATGAATGTGTGGTCAAGTTTTATCCAAATGCCATCTACAAGTTCACTGATGACACCATTGTAGGCTGAATATCAAACAATGACAAGACAGAATACAGGAAGGAGACAGAATGGTTGGTGTCATGGTGCAAAGATAACAATCTCTCTCTCAATGTCAACAAATCAAAAGAGCTGATTATTAACTACAGGAAGAAAGGAGGAGGGCATGCCCCTATATACATCAATGGAGCTGAAGTGGGAGTGACAATAACCAATTATCTGGACCACCCTCACATAGATGCGATGGTCAAGAAGGCACAACAACACTTCTCCTTCCTCAGGAGGCTAAGGAAATTCAGCATGTCCTTAAGGACCCTCATCAATGTTTACAGATGCAGCTAGAAAGCATTCCATCTCGTGCAGCACAGCTTGGTACGGCAGCTGCTCTGCCCAAGACCGCATGAAATTTCAGAAAGTTGTGGACACAGCCCAGACCATCATGCAAGCCAACCTCCCAGCCATTGGCTCCACATAAACTTTTTACTGCCACAGAAAGGCAGCCAACATCATCAAAGACCTCTCCACCCCGGTTGTCAACTCTTCCAACTTCTTCCATCAGGTAGAAGATTAAAAAAATGAAACACACATACCAACAGGCTCAAGAAAAGCTTCTTCCCTGCTGTTATTAGCTTGCTGAATGGAACTCTCAGATTTCAAATCTAATGTTGATCATGCTTGGTACACTTCCTGTGCAGCTATAACTATGTACACCTCACTTTATAAAAACACTCTATGATCATATGTCCTTGTATGTTATGATCTGCCTGTACTGCATGTAAAACAAAACATTTCACTGTACTTAGGACAACAATAAACCAAACCAAATCAAATCAAATCAAATCATACTGGGATCTAACCTATCCAAATGTACCACCAGCTGGGATCATCATAGTAATAAAGGCACAAAAGGTATTAGTAAAACACAACATGCTTGAACTTTGCATTCATTTTGAGGGAGAGAGGTGTGATACATAAACTTACATAATGGAAATTATGAGGGCATGAAAGCAGTGTTAACTAAAGTAAGCCAATAAATTAAGATAAGGGAAAGGTCAAAAGGAATGCACTGGTAGACATTTAAGGGAATATTAGAGAATGTATATGATAGATATTGTTATGGACCAGATCAGACCTCTCAAAACATTTCAACAAGGTAGCTCAGATGCGTTACTGGTAACATAAATACTGAAATGTTGTAAAGCCAACATCAGCTCAAAGTCCCCTTCTCAACCATCGAATATTTCTGCTGATGCATGTTCAACCTCTGGAAGAAATACTCAATAGGTCCATCCATCTTCCTGTCATCTTCTTGCAAGGGCACAGCACCAACACCCACATCATATGCATTGATAGCTATCTTGAATGGCTTAGAGTAATTAGGTGTGGCTAATACAAGGCAGCAGTTAACACAGCTTTCAGGCTGACAAATGCCTTCTGACAGTCCACTGTCCACTGAAATTTGTTGTCTTTCTTTAACAATTCAGTGAGTGCAGCAGCCATATTGTTAAAATTTGGTATAAATTTTTGATAAAATCCACTCTGGGCAACTCCCCAATTGCCTTTGTTTTTGCATCCCATGGGGCTATTTGTCCATGTCCAAGAACATAGCCCAGGAAGGGGACTTGGTGAATTCATTTCGAGCCAGGTTTATTACCAAGCCTGCTTTCTGAAGTCAATTTAACAAGTGTTAACAAATGTTGTAAATGTTCCTTCCATGTGTGACTAAAAATCATCAGGTCATCTTTATAAGCAACACAATTAGGTAATCTGGCAATGACCTTATTGCTTAGTCTCTGAAATGTGGCTGGCGCATCTTTCATGCCAAATGGCATGATTTTAAACTGATACAGTCCATTTGGCGTTACAAAAGCCAAAATTGCCTTTGCTCTTTTTGACAGTAGCCGCTAAGCAAGTCCAACTTAGGAACATAAGTTGCTGGTCCCACCTTATCAACACAGTCTTCCAAATACATCAGTCTTTGTAACTGCACTGACTTTGCCGTAGTCTACACATAACCGTTGGGTACCATCTGGCTTTGGCACCATTACTATGGGTGAGCTCCAGTCACTGTAACTCACTTCGATTATATCGCCTTGGACCATGAGTTCAATTGCCTTTTGAACTTATGCCAACTCTAAAGGGTTATGCTGATAAGAATGATGCTTAATCGGAAAGCATCTCCCACATCTCCATAATGCAGAATGAGGTCAGTACTTCCCAGCTTATTTCCACATTTCTCCCTATGTGATAGTAATAACTTTTTCAGATCATTTTGATTTTTCTCAGGAAGGTAATTCAATAATTTATCCCAATATTTGACAGTATGGAGTCAGCTATTACAAGGGGGTATAGCTCTAAATTAAGGGGTGGTAGGTATATGACAGATGTTAGGGGTAGATTCTTTTCTCAGCGAGTCGTGAGTTCATGGAATGCCTTGCCAGTAGCAGTGGTGGACTCTCCCTCTTTATGGGTATTTAAACGGGCATTGGATAGGCATATGGAGGATAGTGGGCTAGTGTAGGTTAGGTGGGCTTGGATCAGCGCAACATCGAGGGCCAAAGAGCCTGTACAGCACTGTATTCTTCTATGTTCTATGTTCTAACTTCCTCATTGCCCAATTTAATTTGACAAATATTATGGAAAATAAAGAACATGAAAGCATGGGAAGGGTTAAAGCATGAAGACCACTGGCAATCTGTGGTCTGTGGAAGGCAGGATGGGTTAAGAATAGTGGAACATTCTTACACCAATTAGCAGAGTAAGGTTAAGGATGAAAGGTCACTATGGCGAGATGACATAACACAAGTAATAAAACCAGTTTCTCTGTTAAGTGTTCTTATGACAGGATTGGGACCATAAATATTTGGGACATGACATTAAAATATCTAATTAATAGTTAGTAGAATTGGCTTGAGACAGTAGACTATTGTAATAGATGAGGTAAAAACAATGACTGCAGATGCTGGAAACCAAATTCTGGATTAGTGGTGCTGGAAGAGCACAGCAGTTCAGGCAGCATCCAAGTAGCTTCGTAATAGATGGAATAGCTAAATATTTATCATGACAGGTTAGTCTGGAATGGAAGATCACTGTAGCAGAGTTAGCAATAAATATCTAACCATGATATTAGAATAACATTAAGTAGAATGTACAACTAAAGAGATAATGGGAACTAACATCGCTGGTTTATTGTGTAGCTAGAGTGAGGTACTTTGATTAATGGAATTTGCATGTTCTCCCCGTGTCTGAGTGGGTTTCCTCCGGGTGCTCCGGTTTCCTCCCACAGTCCAAAGATGTGCAGGTCAAGTGAATTGGCCATGCTAAATTGCCCGTAGTGTTAGGTAAGGGGTAAATGTAGGGGTGTGGGTGGGTTGCGCTTCGGCGGGTCGATGTGGACTTGTTGGGCCGAAGGGCCTGTTTCCTCACTGTAATGTAAATCTAATCTAAAATAAATCTAATCTAAAATATAGTTGGACATGCTGATAAGCTAACAGAAACATGATAAAAAAAAAATCCATGGACCCTGAGGTTCGTGGGCATTCGAGAATCTGCTTTCTCAGTGTCATGGTTTTTTGTTTGCAAATAAAAAACCGACTTTTTGAAGAACTCTCTGCATCTCCTGGTAATTCTCTATATTTTCTCCACGACAATGAGCAATTCAGAATCCTCTGAAGTTGGTTTTCCCCTCTGTGGTGTAATCATGAACACCTTCTCCTCCTGCTTTCCTTCTCTGTCAAAATACCTTTTGAGCACATTCACATGACACAGTCTGTGAAATTTCTTTCTATCTGGAATCCCTATCAAGCAGTTCACCTCACTCTATTTCCTTTTGACTTGATATGGTCCACCAACCTTGCTTTTAAAGGTTCACCTATCACTGGAAGAAACACTAATACCTTATCCCCAATCGCAAAACTGCAAATTTTTGATTTCTTGTCTGCTGCCTATTTCATTGCCTGCTGCAATACGTTTAAATACTTTCTAGCCAACTCTCCAGCTCTATTTAATCGTTCGCTAAAATTTGACACATTGTTCAAATATGTGGTCTCTGATTTCTGACTTATCAACTTCTCCTTCATCAATTTTAATGGTCCTCTCACTTCATTCCCAAAAACTAATTCAAATGGACTGAATCTGGTCGATTCATTTGGTGCATCTCTGATCGCAAAAGCATAAATAGAATTCCCTTATCCCAACCATCTGGATAGTCTTGACTATAAGCCCTCAGCATGGTCTTTAATGTCTAATGCCACCTTTCTATTGCTCACTGTGATTCTGGGTGTTATACAGTCGATTTGAAGTGATTTAATCCTAAGCTATCCATAACTTCCTTGAATAATTTTGATGCAAGGTTTGGCCCTTAATCTGATTGTATCTCTATTGGTAGTCTATATCTAGTGAAAAAGTTGAGTACTTCCTCTACAATACTGGTATTGCATAATGGAACAGCTGCTGGAAATCTAGTCGATACCTCCATTATTGTTAACAAATACTTATTCCCATGTTTTGTTTGAGGGACCCACGCAATCAACTAAGACTCTTGTGAAAGGTTCCTCAAATGCAGGAATAGGTATTAAAGGTGCAGGTTGTTACTGCCTGTGGTTTTTCAATTACATCTCATGAATAACACATCTAGTAAAATTCAACCACACCCTTGGGCAGTCCAGATCAGTAAAAATGTTTTTGTATTTTAGTTTGCGTTTTCCTCACTCCTAAATGACCTCCAAGTGGTAGCTCATGCACCACCCGCAATAGCTCCTTTCTATATCCCACTGGCAATACCATTTGATGAATTTCTGCCCATTTCTCATCTGTCTGGCTATGTGATGGTCTCCATTTCCTCATTAAGACATTATTTTTAAGCTAATAACGTTCAGGGATACATTCAGATTCTTTTTCTGTGTATGTCTTTTGATACAAATGCTTTAAATTTCATCTTTCTGCTGTAATTCAGTTAATTTCTCTGAGCTGAAATGTCTGCATTGTTATCTATTTGTTTCTGCTTTGTCTCAACCATCTGATCAAACAGGGTCTCTGCTAATTCCACTTCAACTTTGTTATCTGTACTCTCCTGTTTCAACTGGTGACTTTGTGACCTTGTTACCGCACAGTCAGGAAAAATTCTCAAGTTGTGTACCCTGCAATTGTTCAGTGCCCTGAGCTTCCACTGGCTTTTCAACCATAGTAGGCAGTACCGGTGAATCAGCTACATCATTATCAAGAACAAATTGTATTGCTGGAGCTGCGAGTTTATCCAGCACGAATTCTCTGGACACTCAAACCTCACATTTCGTAGTTGAGTGTTTCTTGTCTCACCGTGAATTCCCGTTACTAGTACCTTTTCTGCAGAAGTACATATCTTCTCATTTTTCAGCATCACAGACTGAGAGGATCCTGTGTCTCTTAAAATGCTGTTCTTGGCCTATGCAAGAAAACTTCACCTTTGCAGGTATACTTTTTAAGAAGATCTGGCACTTCCTCCTTAACCAACCTCCGACCAGCTAGTACATCCTGGTGCAGCTTTCTAGCGCCCACTTGTGCTTTCTGTTACTGCTCCAACAAAATTCACTGGCTTATCCTAATTTCCTACATCTGGCTTCCCAGTGCTTCTCTTAACCCACCAACACTGTGATTTCATGTGGCCTACTTTATTGCAGTGAAAACACCAGAATCATAGAGTCATTGAGATGTACAGCATGGAAACGGACCCTTCGGTCCAACACGGCCATGTTCTTTGCCCCCTTCAAGGGTTTCCTTTTTAACCTGTGGTGAGTTACCCTTATGAAATTCACCGAGATCTACCTTTCCCTTTCCACGTGAGGATTTCTCTTCTCCCCAATTTCTATCTGCCATGGACTTAAGTTGATTCTGGAAACCAAACTTTGTTTAATGGGCCCAACTCATGATCATCAGCCATTTCAGTTGCTAATCTTGTCATTTTAACTCTCTGCTCATCCACATGAGTTTTCACTACTTCAGGAAGTTAATTTTTGAAATCCACCAAAATAATTGTCTCTCTAAGAGGTTTGCTCTCTTCTTAATGCTCTTATCCATCTATTAAAATTACTTTGTTTGATCCTTTCAAATTCAACATAGGCTTGACCAGGGTCCCTCCTTAGGTTCCTGAAACGTTGCCTGCAGGCTTCTGGCATAAGCTCATATGCACTTAAGGTGGCTTTCTTCACCTCCTCATACGCCCCAGATACCTCCTCTGATAGTGATGTGAATACCTCACTAGCTCTACTTACAAGCTTTGTTTGGATAATCAAAATGCACATAGTCACAGGCCACCGCCTTTGTTTAGCCACTTTTTCAAATGAGATGAAAAAGGCTTCTACATCCTTCTCATCAAATTTAGGCAATGCTTGAATATAGTTAAACAGTTTCTCTCCAGGCCTTTGACTATCATGGGTTTACTCATCCTCACTCTCTTCTTAACTAAGCTTACCTTCAGCTTTCATCTCCATCCTTTGAAGCTGACTTTCTTGTCTAAGTGCCAATGTCTGAAGTACAAACATACTGTCTTTTTCTCTCTCTTCTGCTAAAGCCATTCGTTCTCTTTCTCTTTCTTCTGCTTTTCATTGTAATTCCCTGTTTTTGCCTGTAAGGGCGGCACAGTGGCTCAGTGATGAGCACTGCCCCCTCACAGCACCAGGGTCCCAGGTTTGATTCCAGCCTCGGGTGACTGTCTGTGTGGAGTTTGCACATTCTCCCTGTGTCTGCGTGGGTTACCTCCAGGTGCTCCGGTTTCCTCCCACAGTCCAAAGATGTGCAGGTTAGGTGAATTGGCCATGCTAAATTGCCCATAGTGTTAGGTGGGAGAAAGTGAGGACTGTAGATGCTGGAGACCAGAGTTGAAAAATGTGGTGATGGAAAAACACAGCAGGCCAGGCAGCATCCAAGGAGCAGGAGAATTGATGTTTCGGGCAGAAGCCCTTCTTCAGGAATCTGTTAGGTGCATTAGTCAGAGGGAAATTGGTCTGGGTGGGTTATTCTTCAGAGGGTCGGTGTGGACTTGTTGGGCCGAAGGGCCTGTTTCCACACTGTATGGAATCTAATCTAAACTCAAGCTGCTTCATTTGCATTTGAATTTTAGCCATCTCTAAAGATTCTGATGATGCTTACAGCAAATTTAAATGCTGAGCTATTGCTGTAATTATCTCTCCTTTCCTCACGGAAGGAGGCAGCTCTAACTCATCTTGCCTGCTAATTCCCGCAGCTTGGACTTGACCACCTTTTGTAAAATTCCCATAGCCACTTCTTCCACCCCCAAAAAGCTCTGGGTGACCGAAATAGCCATTGCTATCCCAAGCACTGTTTCAACCAACGAAATCAACACCCAGAATAAAAGACACTAACACCTACCACTTGCTGCCTTCGAGTCCAACAATCCTAATACCATAGAGTCATAGAGATGTACAGCATGGAAATAGACCCTTCAGTTCAACTCATCCATGCCAACCAGATATATCCCAACTCCATCTAGTCCCATTTGCCAGTACTTGGCCCATATCTGTCTAAACCCTTCCTATTCATATAGCTATTCAGATGCCTTTTAAATGTTGCAATTCTACCAGAATCTACAACTTCCTCTGGCAGCTCATTCCATACATGCACCACCACCCTCTGTGTGAAAAAGTTGCCCCTTAGGTCCCTTTCCCCTCTCACCCTAAACCTATGCCCTCTAGTTCTGGACTCACCCACCCCAGAGAAAAGATTTTGTCTATTTATCCTATCCATGCCCCTCATAATTCTGTAAACCTCTATAAGGTCACCCATCAGCCTTCGATGCTTTAGGGAAAACAGCCCCAGCCTATGCAACCTACTCCTATAGCTCAAATCATCCAATCGTGGAAACATCCTTTAAACCTTTTCTTAACCCTTTCAAGTTTCACAACATCCTTCCGATAAGGGGGAGACCAGAATTGCACACAATATTCCAACAGTAGCCTAACCAATGTCCTGTACAGCCACAACATGATCTCCCAACTCCTATATTCAATGCTCTGAACATCAAAGGAAAGCATACCAAATATTTTCTTCACTATCCTATATACCTGCAACTCTACTTTCAAGGAGCTATGAACCTGCACTCCAAGGTGTCTTTGTTCAGTAACATTCTCTGGGATCCTACCATTAAGTGCATAAGTCCTGTTAAGATTTGCTTTCCTGAAATGCAGCACCACGCATTTATCTAAATTAAACTCCAACTGCCAGTCCTCAGCCCATTGGCCCATCTGATCAAGATTCCATTGTAATCTGAGGTAACTATCTTCGCTGTCCACTACAATTTGGAACTACAAAACAAATCCCCCAAAGAGCAAAGAGCCCCCAATTTGTTATGGACTAAGCCAGACCCCTCAAAACATTTAAAGAAGGTAGCCCAAACCCCAACTTTGCAGTTGTTTTAAGCAGATGTACTATGGATATTGCAGGAGAGAATCAGCTGGTCAAAGTACTTCATTTTGAACAGAACAGAATTTATTTACAAAATTACTGAATGAAACAGAAAGAACAGAAAAGGCTTCTCTGGGAAGTTAGGGAGGAGATAGCAGAGCCTTTGTCTTTGATATCTGTCTACAGGCATTGTCTACAGGTTAAGTACAAGAGGACTGGAGGATTACAAATGTTGTGCCCTTGTTCAAGAAGGGCAGTAGAGATGACCCAGGTAATTAAAGATCAGTGAGCCTTACTTCTGTTGTAGGAAAAAGTTTGGAAAGGATTATAAGAAATAGGATTTATAATCATCTAGCAAGCAACAATTTGATTTCAGATAGTCAACATGATTGCATCAAGGGCAGATTGTGTCTCGCAAACCTCATTGATTAGATTAGATTAGATTAGATTACTTACAGTGTGGAAACAGGCCCTTCGGCCCAACAAGTCCACACCGACCCGCCGAAACGCAACCCACCCATACCCCTACATTTACCCCTTACCTAACACTATGGGCAATTTAGCATGGCCAATTCACCTGACCGGCACATCTTTGGACTGTGGGAGGAAACCGGAGCACCTGGAGATAACCCACGCAGACACGGGGAGAACGTGCAAATTCCACACAGTCAGTCACCTGAGGTGGGAATTGAACCCCGGTCTCTGGTGCTGTGAGGCAGAAGTGTGTTTTGAGAAGGTGACCAAGCATGTAGATGAGAGTAGGGCAGTTGACGTGATATACATGGACTTCAGTAAAGCCTTTGATAAGGTTCCACATGGTAGGCTGTTGGAGAAAATGCAGAGGCAAGGGATTGAGGGTGATTTAGCAGTTTGGATTAGAAACTGGCTTTCTGAAAGAAGGCAGCGAGTGGTGGTTGATGGAAAATATTCAGCCTGGAGTCCGGTAACTAGTGGTGTGGCACAAGGATCTGTTTTGGGACCACTGCTGTTTGTCATTTTTATAAATGACTTAGACGCAGGCATAGTTGGATGGATTAGTAAATTTGCAGATGGCACTAAAGTCGGTGGAGTAGTGGGCAGTTTGGAAGAATGTTACAGGTTGCAGGGGGACGTAGATACTGCAGAATTGGGCTGAGAGGTGGCAAATGGACTTCAATGCAGCTAAATGTGAGGTCATGCACTTTGGGAAGAATAACAGGAAAGCAGAGTACTGGGTCAATGGAAAGATTCTTGGCAGTGTGGATGTGCAGAGGGTTCTTGGAGTCCATGTACGTAGATCCCTGAAAGTTGCCACCCAGGTGGGTATCGCTGTTAAGAAGGCATACAGTGCATTAGGTTTCATTGGTAGAGGGATTGAGTTCCAGAGCTGCAATATCATGCTGCAACTATACAAAATGTCAGTGCGACCACACTTGAAATATTGTGTACAGTTCTGGTCGCCATATTTCGGGAAGGATTTGGAAACATTGAAAAAGGTGCAGAGGAGATTTACCAGGATGTTGCCTGGTCTGGAGGGAAGGTCTTATGAGGAAAGGCTGAGAGATTTGGGTCTGTTCTCATTGGAAAGGAGAAGGCTAAGAGAGGATTTGATAGAGACGTACAAGATGATCAGAGGATTAGATAGGGTAGACAGTGAAATTCTCTTTCATAGGGTGATGACGTTAGCTTGTACAAGGGGCCACAACTACAAATTGAGGGGTGATAGATTTAAGACAGATGTCAGAGGCAGGTTCTTTACTCAGAGAGTGGTAAGCGCGTGGAATGCCCTACCTGCCAATGTAGTTAACTCTGCCACATTAGGGAGATTTAAACAATCCTTGGATAAGCACATGGATGATCATGGGATCGTGTCGGGGGACGAGCTGAGAATAGTTCACAGGTCAGTGCAACATTGGGGGCTGAAAGGCCTGTTCTGCACTGTATTGTTCTATGTTCTAAAACATAATGCCAAATAACGTAACCTATCCGAAAACCCAACAGACTATCCCAACTTAGGGATACTGTTCCAAACTACTTGCAACAATCCCCATAAACATCCCTTCGTGGGTGAAGGTTGTCTACAGTGACCCTCATCACCAATGAGATACAATCAAGCAAGTTTAGCATTTTTAGGGGCAGCTGGCAGGGCTGTCCCCTTTCACCACTGCTTTTTACATTGGTGATTGAACGATTGGCGGAGGCCATTCATAGGGATCCCAATGTATCAGCTCCAGAAGTGGGATCAAAATTGCATAGGATTTCATTGTACATGAACGATGTCCTCATTTTTTTCGGCAAATTCAGCAGTTTTGGTGCTTCGCCT
Organism: Chiloscyllium punctatum; assembly: GCF_047496795.1. Taxonomy (NCBI): domain Eukaryota; kingdom Metazoa; phylum Chordata; class Chondrichthyes; order Orectolobiformes; family Hemiscylliidae; genus Chiloscyllium; species Chiloscyllium punctatum. The sequence continues at coordinate 8,692,614 of NC_092777.1, forward strand.
GATACAATGCATCAGCACATTTGGCACCTTTTCAGAGTACAAGATTAATTTTGCAAAATCAGAGGCTATGCCCATGGGTAGTCTTACGAAGGTGCCAGGTCTTGAGAAAGAATCTTGACTCCCATTTAAGTGGTCACCGGGGGAGTTATGTATTTGGACATATTCATCACTCCATATCTTGATTGGTTGTTTAAAGCTAATTTTGTTCAATTATTCGAGAAAATTGAACAAGACCTTCAAAGCTGGGAGGTGCTTCCGGTCTCATGGTTAGGTTGGATAGCTCTTAATAAGATGGATATTAAACCTGTTTGTTGTACCCTATATGGATGCTCCCCCAATTTTCGATAAGCAAACATTCAGGAGACAGAACGGTTGGTTCAGTTCTTTTATTTGGCATTGTAAGCGGCCCCTTATTAAATTGCAATTGCCTCACAGATTGGGGGAGTGGATCTTCCAGACATTAAAAACTATCAACTAAGCTTTCTTTTATCTTACGTGAGTGATTGAGCTTGTGGTGACCCTCTTTCAAAATGGTTGGATATCAAAACCTCTCAGGCAAGGTGCCCCCTTAGTAGTTTGCTGATTTTGGACAAAATTAGGACAGTTAAGGGATATTGCCATAACCCAATAGTTATCAATACTGTTAAAGTATGGGGGGCAATTCAGCAGAGGGAAAGCAATATTGGAAAGACATTTTTTCTTACACCTATAGTGGGTATGTCGGGTTTCCAATCGGGGACGATGAATTCAGGATTCAAACATTGGGCAGCTAGGGGTGTGTCTTGCATGGGTTGTTTATTTGAGGGAGACACAATGATGTCTTTTGATCAGTTAGCATGGAAATATGAGCTATCTAGCAGAGATCTCTTTCGTTTTTCAAGTTAGGAATTTTATTCAAAAGAAGATGACACTTTTGACTGATCTCTATAAATCCAACATAGAGGGGAGGGTGCTCAGTGCTAAGAGTACACTTTCTGTCAGCACTTTATATCATTAATTGGGGGGGGGGGGGGCAGCCCCTCAAATGAGTTCGATCGACTCTGCAGGGTGTGGGAGAGCGAGCTAGGTGTTAAGGTCTCCTCAGAGGCATGGGAAGATATTTGTGAAAATGCAAGAAAGATATCAATTTTCAATGGGACCCATGCTTTATAGTTGAAGATTCTCCACAGGGTCCTCTTGGCTCCAGATCGTTTGTCAAAATGTAAACCGGGGTATCTTCAAGTGTAAAGTTAGTACCCATTGCTTCTGGTCCTGTGGTAGGCTTCAAACATTCTGGGGCCCTGTGACAGGTGCAATAGGGTGTAAAGGTGGAAAAGGACCCAATCTCTTTCCTTCTTGGCCTGCCCAATGTGTTCCCTGTAGATGTGCATAAGAAAAAAACTTTTCAACAACCTCACTTTCTGCACAAGAAAGAATATCTTGTTAGGCTGGGTGTCCGAAAATCCCCGGGCCCATCGGGTTCATGGAAGATTGTTAAGGAGCATATCCCTTTGGATTTTCTCACAAGTATGGTACACCATAAAACTGAGAATTTCTATACGACATGGCGCCCCTTTTTGGAATACCTGGGCACAGATTTGTCTGCCACACTAATAAGGGCTTTTATATAGCCGTAACGTTTGTGTTTTACGATTCCAATATTCAGAGAAGGGGGAACTACGAACGTATGAATAGGTGAAAATTAATGCTCTCAGTATTCAAGAGTTAGTATTTTGATTTGCTAAGCGGCATTATTATTATTTATTGGCTAGTTGGTAGTTATTATTTATTTAGTTAAGTAGTTAGTTGGATATTTTATACATCCTTATACATTTGTAAATGAGGGCGGTTTGAGTATTTTACTTTTTTTGGTGTTCTTTCTTTACGTTGTTTTGAATTGTATTGTTTTGTATTTGTTGTAATAGTAAAAAAAATCTATGTTTCAAGCAAAATATATATATTTTTTAAAATCCTTGGCACAAAAGGAAAAATCAAATAAGTTCTTTCAGGAGTGAAGTCAATGAGAGACAGTCGAGCAGCCTTTCTTCACATACTCACTGATGCATTAAAACCAAACCAAAGAATAGCTGAGCTGCTAGAATTGGCCATGCACCTTTCATTACAAGAGGTTTTTTTTCTTAAAACTTGAAAGCCTTCTGCCTGAGACAGTATCTGTTAGCTGTAAACAAATTCGCCCTAAAATTCATCCAACCTCAGACATTTTGCAACCAATGTTGTTAACAACCTCTCTGAAAAAAACAATGACAACCTAACATTTTTAAATTACAGGTTTGTCACAATATATTCCAACAATAAAGCATCATTCCAAGGTGAGGACCCTCTTAAAATGTTAAAAGTAGCATCAAACCTAAAGAAAAAGCATATAATTATGCAAAGATAGATGGCAGATCAGAAAACTGAACAGTGTATAAAAGATGGGAAAGAATGACTGAAAACTAAGGAGGAAAAAATATAGCATGGCAGGAAGTTAAGTAGATATATTTAAAAATTATGGTAAGAGCTTCTGCAGATATTTTAAAAAGAAGAATTAACTATATGAGCGTTGGCCCATAGCAAGTCAATTTGAGAGTTCATAATGGAAAAGAAGGAGACAGCACAAAAAAAAAGTACAGATGGTCACCAATTTACAATTTACTTACGAATGTTTGTACTTATGAATGCAATCCCATGCAGTGATGTATTAATATCAGTTTTAAAGATCCAAAATGCAAATGTTTCCTCTGTTTTATATTATATTGCATTTTCTTCTGACATGCAAACAAATCAACTTGCAAATAGACTCTGAGAATGGAATTGCTCGCAACCCTGGGAACTGCCGATATTTGGTATCAATCATTACCATAGCAAATACAGTAACAACCCAGAAACAGCTGTAAATCAGCAAGTGAATGACAGGGAGGATCTCAAGAAAATGATGATAACCAGGGAAGCGATACAAATCTTTTGGAACAGCGATCTGAGGCCTGACATAAGCACATCTTTCTTTCTATTCCTTCTGATTTCCTAACATTCTTGGGATGCTATTTCAAGGCAGATACAAAAAATTGTTCAAATCTCTTCCATTTCCTTGTTTCCAACGTTAAGTCCTCAGTCTCAAAGGGATGAATGCTCTTTTATTTCTGTACAGTAGTAATCTTTTACTGTCTGTTCTTATTTTTCTTTCCACTTTCCTTTTATATTCTAATTTCTCCCTCTATCATTTGCTTCGTCATTTTGCTCGTTTCTAAAATGTTCCCAATTGTCTAGCTGACCATTAACCTTCATAGTGTTGTAAGCATTTTCCTTCAATTTGATATCATCCTTGACTTGTTCAGCTAGCCATTATGATGTATTCTTATGGTAGAGTCTTTTATTCTCAAAGGAATATTGGTTCCAACCTCTTTCAAAGTGTGGAAAGAGCCTTTGAGCAGCTGACTCAATCTGTGCCAGGTTTTGTTTGGTTTTGATCCAATGGAAGAATCCATGACCATGTTGTCACTTTGAAAAGGTTATTTTGTCTTTGATTTTTTTTCAAAAGAGGTTGTAAAGGCAGAGGTACCGAAGTATCTAGTTCAACAATGGCAGGGGAGTGGTCAGTTCTCCCAGTTCAGGTTTTCTCTGGCTTGGTTTAGCTGTCGCAGTCACAAGGTCCAGAAAGGTTCCAAGCTTCAGCAGAAAGATTTCTGACTGACTTTTCTCTCAGAAATCTCTTTGGAAATTGTTCTCTCCTGCCTGGAAGAATCTGTGTTTCAATTTACCTTTTTTTTGGAACAGCTCCTTTAGTTCAGTTCCTGTATCAGGTCAGTTAAGTTTTCCAACAGTTAAGTTATTCTAAATTCCGTTTTCTTTTGTTTGTGTTTTAACTGTAGTGTTTAAATAAATTCTGTTTAGCTTAAAGCCGAATAGTTTGACCAGCTGGTCACACCTGGAATATCCACTTCACATCTGCCTTTAAAATAAGAATAAGTTAGGGTCTACCATCTTAAAATATTTTGAGGGGGGCTGGCCTGGTCCATAACAAATCTGTTTCCCGAAACAGTAAAATTTTGCTTGCTTGTTTTCCTTAAAGCTGTGAACAGAAACCTTAAACAATGAAACTGTGGCAAATCAACTTCAGATAACCCATTTCCACAGGCAGAATAGGATGGTATAGTGGTAATGCCCCTACCATTTACATTGGTGAATGGGTTCATTAGAAAAATAGGAAATCCAATATGAGGATATTTTGGTAAACTAAATTTGAGTTGGTAACTCTGAATTAGCCAAACATAGGCTTGTCATATGACAATGGTAACTAATCAAAACAGATTTACGCCACACTAGACTGTGAAATCACAGACTGATCTGCAGCAATGGCTCCAAAATGGTCTCGTCCATGTAAAGCTCAGGAGATGCACCATATTTTGCCAGATTGTTTATTATGTTTAAAGATGGAATATGTGATGAGGAAAGTGAAGCACTTCTATGGACAGCACTAAAAAAACTCCTTGTGGTAGAAAGTCCAAGGAGCCACACTGCTTTGTGAACACCAAGATATTAAACACGCAACATGAGACTAACAACAGTCAACAACAGTTTGAGATGTAGATCAGAAAAGTGGACAAAATATGTCAATATGTTAGGCAAAAAATGATTCACAAGCTTTTCAAGAGATGTAAATCCCAACATTGTCCAGTGCCTTTTACCAGACATAATAAAGTCATTGTTAAGTGTGAACAATTTGAAAAATAAAGTAGTCTTTCACATATGTACTGCCTCATGTGCTTTCAGTATTTTTAATCACAGTGCCTGGATGCAAATTGGCGTCCATAGGAGTTTTGCTGGCTGTCTTAAAGCTCTTCTCAAGTTGAATGGTACGACACTAGGAAGCTCAGAGAATAGAGGGATTTTGGGTTGATTCTCCACAAATTCCTATAGGTGGCAGGTAGGTTAACAGAGTAGTTAAGAGAGCATATGGGATGCCAGTCTTTATCAGTCAATATGTGAATTTAGCTTGCATAAGACCAAGGATGGAGCTGTAGAGAACTTTGGTTAGGCCTCAGCTGGAGTACTATGTGCAGTTCTAGTCTCTGCACTATTGGAAGGATATGATTACACTAAATGGGGTGAGGAGGAGATTCACCAAGATGTTGCCTGGGATGGAGTGCTTTAGCTATGAAGAGAGGCTGGATATGTTTGGGTTGTTTTCTTCACAGCAGAGAAGGTTCAGGGAAAACCTGAAATATAGGGCACAGGGTCAGAACGAAGAGAAGCAATTGTTCCCCTTACTCAAATGGTCAATTACAAAGGGGTAAATTTTCACGTAACATCACAAAATTTAAAGGTTACTTGGATAAGCGCTTTAATTGTCATAATGTTCAAGGCTTTGGGCCGAGTGCTGGTAAGTGGGACTAGTGTAACTTTGGCAGTACACAGTTGATAGGCCAAAGGACTAGTGATTTCATGATTCTAAAATGAATTTGTGAGTGGTCCTTTTGGGATTTGACTCTTTGCACTTCTTCTCTATCTAACAATGCTTTCTCAATATGGAGCTCTCATTTTAAATTTTTAGTCATCTCCTGACTGACATCCTCAGTGCTAGGTGCCTTCATTCATTCAACTTTTCCTTTTACTTACGGGGGATTTTCAGAAAGCTCTTTCCTCTTGTATTGCTTGACTTTGTCCTCGGAGTATATCCCAATATGTTTGTAGGGGTTCACAGAAACCAAGATGTTCCCAATATATGTCTGTAAGTGAAATAGAGAGAGGACTCAAAACAACCCAGCATGTCACAAATACCTGACCCTGAAATAACACTTACCCCAAAATAAGCTTGACTCCAATACAAATTTCACAAGATAATCCTGACCTCAAAATAAATCTCACTGCAAAATAATTCTGATCCGGAAATAATCCTGACTGTGAAATAACCCTGACCCCAAAAGAAACTTCACAAGATAATCCTCACCTGCAGAATAACCTTCACCCCAAAATTACCATCATCCCAATATAACTGTTTCTACAAAATAAACCTCATCTGAATATATCTGCAACCCAAGTAGCCTATGAAAAATTGAAACCAATGGGAGTGAAAGGACATTCTATCTGGTGCTGAAGCAACAGCTGATGCAAAGAAAAATGGTTGTTACTATTCAAGGCCAATCACCATGGCCTCAGGGCATGACTGCAGATGTTGCTTAGAGAAAAACTTTTGGTCTTCAATTACTTTGTCAATTATGGCCTCACCAACATGAGTTGAGATGCACAGCCAATAACTGAATTACTCAAAGTAAACAAACAATGTTGAGCCTAGAGGCTTTGTTATTATCCATTGTGATCTGAAGGGTTGCCTGAATGCCTAATGGAATGAGAGAACAGATAATGGACGTATTAATGAAGTGTTAATTAGGTGTGAATTTAGCTTGCATAAATGAAGAGTTAGCAATTAATGAAGCATAGTTAAATTAATAAAGCTCTCTCTAAAAGTATAGAACATAGAACAGTACATAGAACAGTACAGCACAGAACGGGCCCTTCAGCCCACGATGTTGTGCCGACCACTGATCCTCATGTATGCACCCTCAAATTTCTGTGACCATATGCATGTCCAGGAGTCTCTTAAATGTCCCCAATGACCCTGCCTCCACAACTGCTGCTGGCAACGCGTCCCATGCTCTCACAGCTCTCTGTGTAAAGAACCCGCCTCTGACATCCCCTCTATACTTTCCTCCAACCAGCTTAAAACTATGACCCCTCGTGTTAGTCATTTCTGCCCTGGGAAATAGTCTTTGGCTGTTGACTCTATCTATGCCTCTCATTATCTTGTATACCTCAATTAGGTCCCCTCTTCTCCTTCTTTTCTCCAATGAAAAAAGTCCGAGCTCAGTCAACCTCTCCTTATAAGATAAGCCCTCCAGTCCAGGCAGCATCCTGGTAAACCTCCTCTGAACCCTCTCCAAAGCATCCACATCTTTCTTATAATAGGGCGACCAGTATTCCAAGTATGTTTTGGACTCTGTTCAAAAACATTTGTCTTCTTATAACAAATAACCCCAACATCACTGACTACTCCACCATCAATATTTTGGGAGTCATCATTAACCAAAACCCTAACTAGATGATCCATTTCAAAACTGTCACCATCACCTTAATGGGGGACCCATTATTCTGAAACTGTGCCCAGGCTGTAGATCCCCCAGTGAGGAGTAACATTCTCTCAGAATCTATTCTGTAAACTTCCTAAGTATCACAAATTAGATCACTTCTCATAAATGATTATAGGGCTCAACCTTCCTCATAAAAATCCTGCATCCAGGAATCAATATATGAGCTTTCTCTGAATTTTCTCCAATGCAAGTACATCCTTCCTCAAGTAAGGAGACCAAAACTATGCAGTCCAATAAGTGCAGTCTCATTAAGCCCTGAAGAGTTGTAACAAGATTCCCCCTGCCCTTTAAAACAAACATAATTTATCACCTAATTACCTGCTATACCTACATAGTGACATTTTACGATTCATGAACAAGGACAACCAGATCCTTCTGTACTGTAGATTTTCCAGTCTCTCTCTCCCTTTAAATAATATTTGCTTTTTTATTTTCCCTGTGAAGTGCACACAACTTCTCACATGACATATCTACTGCTATTTTCTCCCCCACTCTGTTATCCTATCCATATGCCTTTACACATTCTTTGTATCTCCCCTCACAATTTATTCCCAATGATTCAAGAACATAACTGCACACAAAAACAGAAGTGAAATGAAATATTAAGCTGTATTAAAGCCAAATAAGTCAAAACGGTAAATTGTGTGAAACATGCAAGTGTTTATTACTCTGAATGATGTGACAGCACGCAATAAACAAAAAAAATGTAAAAAATTCTGAGCAGCTTCCAGTTAAAGAGGTGAAACCAATTCTTACATAAATAATGTCTCTATGGAATCTCCTCTTCAGATTAAGTAACACTGAGCTTTCACACACCTCCCTACAAATCAAATAAAGAAATGTTTAATCAAAGCAACACCACAGATCTCAAACCAGAAAACAAAGGCAGCAATTGGTGGATGTTTACACTGGGACATGTGAAACGTGACCTCTGATTCAAACTTTTCTCTTAGAATGATCAAATTGTACCTTTGAGGCAACTGACTCTTGCTCAAACTATGTCTTACCAAGACTGATCCCCATTCTGACCCTATACCAGAATGATTCCACTCAAACTCACACCTCCCATTCGGACAGACTCATACTCACACACAGACTCATTAACGGGAGCTAATTTTTCATTCAAACCTCAGATTGTTATTGAACGCCTACGGGAATTGGAAAATAATTAACCCTGAACTAAACTAACTAACCCTAAACCCTAACCCAGATTAATCTTCCTCTTAGTAACTCTGTGCTGTTTTCTTTCTGTCTTTTGCCTGAGATGAGATTGATTACGAATCTGAGACAACATGATTCATGTGTCCATTAACCATTAATCCACTTACCATTTATGTGATAAGATCAGGCAGGAATTGGTCCAGCTGCCTCTTGGAGCCTTGGAGAAAGTCAGCATCAGCCCATCAGCCAGGAATACCTTGCAGAAGCTCTATGATTTCTGGGGCATGAAGATCTGCTCAACATCTAGTCAACTTCTTCCTCTTACATTGTTTAAAGCCATCACCGCTAGTCCTCTCAAAACTATTAAATTTAAGTAATCTCTCAATATGCAACTATCCAAACCTTTCATTATTTTATAGTTCTCAATTTAACCACCTCTAAACCAGCTCTGCATAAATATAACCACAGAGATTGTGACAATATTTTAGTCTTTCGCATGAACTTTCTTAGTTCTCTGAATGTGGATTGAACAAAGACATGGTGAGAGATCAGAATGGCAATTCCATTATGAAGTTAGTATCTGGAAAGACTACACTCACTGAATTCCACCAGTTACACAAATGAAGAGCAGAATGCAACCCCACTAAGTTGTGTAAACTCAACACTGTATAGCTTTTCCCTGAGACTTCTTCCTTTCTGCTGGTTGCTTTGTAATTACAAACATGAAAAGAAAGTTTTATGAAGAGCTTCACTAAAAGCCTTAAGGCCAAAGGATATTTAACAACCTGCTTGAAAATCTCTGCTCACATCTTTACAGTTGTGACTAATTCCACATTAGCAGCTGAGATAATAAGCAACATTCTAAAAACTAGTCAGTTCACTGTATCTCCAAATGCTAACAGAGGTAATGGCCTAGTAAGATCAGTGTGAGACTATTAATCCAAAAAGTTAGTTAACTTCTAGGGATCTAGATTCGAATTCCACCACAGTGGATGGTAGATTTTAAATTCCATAAATTAAGTTCAGAATTAAGAAACTATAGATGATAATGAAATCACTGCAGGAAAAAAGTCCATCTGGTTCACTAATGAGTTCAGGAAAGCAAATTGGTCATATGCACCTGATCTGGCCTACATGTGACTCCAAATAAACAGCAATATAGTTGATTCTGACCTGCCCTCTAAAATGGCCAAGCAAGAGACTCAGCTCAATAAATTACAATGAACTCTCAACAAGGAAATGAGACCACATAGGTGACATGATGTTAACTCAGGCATTGGAAAAGCAACAGCTGAAACAGCTCTGTTCACGCTGCAAAGGTCTCATTTCTAACATCTCAGGGCTTGTGCCAAAATTGGGGAACTGTCTCACACAAACAACAGATTGATACAGGGTAAAAACAATGACTGCAGATGCTGGAAACCAGATTCTGGATTAGAGTGGTGCTGGAAAAGCACAGCAGTTCAGGCAGCATCCGAGGAGCAGGAAAATCAACATTTCGGGCAAAAGTCCTTCATCAGGAATACAGGCAGAGTGCCTGAAGAGTGGAGAGATAAATGAGAGGAGGGTGGGGTGGGGAGAAAGTAGCATAGAGTACAATAGGTGAGTGGGGGTGGGGATGAAGGTGATAGGTCAGACTATACTACAGTAGTATAGTCAAATACATTAGGGACAGTTAAGCATCTCTTGGATAGGCACATGGAAGTTAGTACAATGAAGGGTGTGTTGGTTCGTCTGACCTTTGATTGGGATAAAAGACCAGCACAACATTGATGACTGAAGGACCTGTACTGTGCTGTACTGTTTTACATTCTATGTTCTATGTTCTAAGAATAGGAAGGGTTTAGACAGTTATGGACCAAGTGCTGGCAAATGGGACTAGATTAGGATCTGGTCGGCATGGATGAGTTGAACCGAGGTGTCTGTTTCCATGCTGTACATCCCTATACTTTTATGACTATATACAACTGTGCTGCTATTTCTGACGCCTGGAGGAAGAACGCCTCATCTTCCGCCTCGGAACACTTCAACCCCAGGGCTACAATGTGGACTTCACCAGTTTCCTCATTTCCCCTTCCCCCACCTCACCCCAGTTCCAACCTTCCAGCTCAGCACTGTCCCCATGACTTGTCCTACCTGCCTATCTTCCTTTCCACCTATCCACTCCATCCTCCTCTCCTGAAGAAGGGCTCATGCCCAAAATGTTGATTCTCCTGCTCTTTGGGTGCTGCCTGACCTGCTGCGCTTTTCCAGCAACACATTTTCAGCTCTGATCTCTAGCATTTGCAGTCCTCACTTTCTCCTTCTTGAACAAGGGGACAACATTTGCTATCCTCCAGTCTTCTGGCACTATTCCTGTCGACAATGATGACATAAAGACCAAAGTCAAAGGCTTCCCAGAGAATCCTAGGATAAATCCCATCCGACATAGGGGATTTATCTATTTTCACACTTTGCAGAATTGCTAACACCTCCTCCTTGTGAACCTCAATCCCTTCTATTCTAGTAGCCCATATCTCAGTATTCTCCTCGAGAACATTGTCTTTTTCCACTGTGAATAGTGATGAAAAATATTCATTTAGCGCTTCTCCTATCTCCTAGGACTCCATGCACAACTTCCCAGTATTGCCTTTGACTGGTCCTTATCTCTCCCTAGTCATTCTTTTATTCCTGATATACCTAGAGAAAGCTTTAGGGTTTTCTTGATCCTCTCTGCCAACGACTTCTCATGTCCTCTCCTGGCTCCAAATAATCATAAATCCTGTCTCCCAGAATCATCTCCAATACTTTGCCCAGCTTTTATGTAAGACTGATTGGTCTGTAATTCTCAGGATTGTCCCTACTCCCTTTCTTGAACAAGGGAATAACATTTTCCACCCCACAATCTTCTGGCACTACTCCAGTAGATAACGAGGATGCAAAGATCATCGCCAAAGGCACAGCAATCTCTTTCCTTGCTTCCTGTAGTAACCTGGGATATATCCCGTCTGGCCCCGGGGACTTATCTATCCTTATGTTTTTGAAAATTTTCAGCACATCCTCCTTCCTAACATCAACCTGTTTGAGCATGGAAGTAAAGTACTCATTAAGGACCTCCCCACTTCCTCCGACTCCAGGCGCAAGTTCCCTCCACTATCTCTGATCGGCCTTACCTTTACTCTAGCCATCCTCTTCTTCCTCACAGAAGTAGAACCTTTTATAGTTTTCCTTAACCCTACCAGCTAAAGCGTTTTCATGTCTCCTTCCAGCTCTCCTAAGTCCATTCTTCAGTTCCTTCCTGGCTACCATGTAAACCTCTAAAGCTTTAAATGATTCTTCCCTCCTCAACCTTCAGTAAGCTTCCTTCTTCCTCTTGACTAGATGTTCCACATTCCTTGTCACCCAAGGTTCTTTCAACCTACCATCCCTTCCTTGCCTCAGTGGGACAAACTTGTAGCACTAATCAGCAGGTGCTTCCTGAACAACCTCCACATTTCTGTTATGCATTTCCCTGAGAACATTTGTTCCCAATTTAGGTGCCCCAATTCCTGCTTAATATCACTGTAATTCCCCCTCACTCCATTAAATAATTTCCCATACCGTTTGCTTCTATCCCTCTCAGATATCCATCTAGATGCTTTTTGAATGTTCTAATTCTAACCAGCCTCCACCATTTCCTCTGCCAGCTCATTCCATACATATACCACCTTCTACGAGAAATAATTGCCTCTTCAGTCCCTTTTAACTTTTTCCCCCTACACCTATGCCCGCTGGTTCTAGATTCCCCCATCCAACAGAAAAGATCTTGTCTATTTATCCTATCCATACCCCTCATGACTTTATATACATCTCTAAGGTCACCCCTTAGCTGCTGTTGCTCCAGGAAAACATCGCCAGCTTATTTAGTATTACACAATAGCTCAAACACTTCAACACTGGCAACATGCTTGTAAATCTTCTCTGAACTCATTCAGGTTTCATAATATCTTTCTGATAGGAGGGAGACCAGAATTGCACACAATATTCCAAAAATGGCCTAGTCAATGTCCTGTAACGCCGCAACATGACCTCCCAACTCCTACATTCAATGCTCTGACCAATAAAAGAAAACATACTAAATACCTTCTTCACTATGCTATCTACCTGCAACTCCATTTTCAATGAGCTATAAACCTGCACTCCAAGATGTCTTTGTTGAGCAATACACCCCAGGACCTTAATAGTAAATGTGTAAGTCCTGCCCTGAATTGCCTTTCCAAAATAGTAACTCATATTTATCTAAGTTAAAGTCCATCTATCATTCCTCGGTCCATTGCCCCATCTGATCAAGATCCCGTTGTACTCTGAGGGAACCTTCTTTGCTGTCCACTAACTTCCAATTTTGGTGTCACAGGCAATCCATCCTCAATCAACGTTTGAAAGTTCTTGCCTAATACCGTCAAAATTGTCCTTTCTCCAATTTAGAAATTTAACTTTTAGATCCAGTTTATCCTTTTCCATAATTATTTTAAAACAACTAGAATTATTGTTGCTGGCTCCAAAGTCACCTGTCATGCCTTATTTCCCAAGAGTAGGTCAAGTTCTGCATCTTCTCCAGTAGGTATATCCACATACTGAATCAGAAACTTTTCTTGTACACACTTCACAAATTCCTCTCCATCTAAACCCTTAACACTATGGCAGTCCCAGTCTATGTTTGGAAAGTTAAAATCTCCTAACGTAATCACCCTATTATTCTGAGAGATAACTGAGATCTCCTTACAAATTTGTTTCTCAATTTCCCGCTGACTATTGGGGGTTAATGATACAATCCCAATAAGGTGGTCATGCCTTTCTAATTGCTAAGTTCCACCCAAATAACTTTCCTGAATATATTACTCGGAAAATTCTTAAGTGCAGCCATCACGCTATCCCTTATCAAAAATGCCATCCCCCTCCTCTCTTGCGACCCTCCCTTTCTCTCCTTCTGATAGCATTTGTATCCTGGAACATTAAGCTGCCAGTCCTGTCCATCCCTGAGCCAAGTCACTCTAATTGCTATGATATTCCTATTCCATGTTCCTAACCAGGCCCTGAGATTATCTATCTTCCCTGTTAGGCCTCTTGTCTTGAAATAAATGTAGTTTAATTGATCAGTCCTACCTCATTGTCGGCTTTGCTCCTGCCTGCCCTGACTGTTTGACTCACTCCTTTTCCCAACTGTACCAGCTCCTGACTAGCTCCCTGGGTCCCAAACAACTACTCCCCACCCCGCAAACCCTACCAGTTTAAATCCTCCCAAGCAGCTCCAAAAAACTTCTGGCTGCAGAAACGTCTGTCTGTGCCTCTGACTAAAAAGTCCCTATCACAATTGGTGACTTGGAACTGACGGAACCCTTCATTACATTAGAGCCAGTCTCAGTACCGGAAACTTGGCTGTTAGCACTACATTCCCCTGAGAGTGTCTCACCCACTATATTTTCCAAAGCAGCATGCTTGTTTGAGATGGGGACAGCCACAGGAGACTCCTGCACTACCTACCTCCTTCTCCGAACTTTCCTGGAGGTAACCCAGCTATCTGACTGTGTCTGCAGTTTTTCCCCCTTCCTATAACTGCCATTCATCACATCCCCAGCTCCTATAAATTCCTTATTGCCTCTAACTGTCGCTGCAACCAATCCATGCAATATGATAGGATTTGCAACCAAAGACACTTCTTGCAGACATAATCATCAGTAAAATGGAATTCTCCATAAACTGTCACCTCAGCCAGGAAGAGCACATCACTCTACTAAAGGCCATCTTTGCTCCTTCACAATCTACAGACCCAGAAAATAGCATCATCTTATTGCTCTAAAAAAAACTGCTTCAGGTTAACTTAGTATCTAGGTTTTATATTTTTAAAAATTTATCAAGAGACAGACCTCAATAAAACATATAATCAGAACAGAACCTGCTCTATTTACTATTGTAGGTTTACAGAAAGGTTACACTTAAAACCTATGCACTTTGCTTCTCCCATGCTGTGAGCTGTCCTGCACAGGTTCTTCCAAGGTCAGTTGTGAATTTTGCTGTTTGTTCATTTTTCCTAAATGCACTCTGATGTCCAGAGATACTTGAACTCAAACAGCAAAGGCAGTAACTGTGCAATTTCACCGCTGTGTCAGAGAGCAGTGCAGATTTCTTTCTCTGACCATGTGGTGTCTGCTTTTGTCTGCCTTCCTCCTTTTTAAAGTGCCGTTGTTTTGATCCTTTTTTCACCAAAGTTCCAAAACAATGCAACAGTTTGTTAAACAGTAATTACTGTTCCAGGAATTTGAGGAAATCACCTCCAACACATAAAATACCTCAAAAAAGGGGCAGCTCTAGAGTCAGGAGGGAGTCCTCAACACTCAATCCAGATCCCATGAAGCATCACAGCATCAAGTTAAAAATGGGCAAGGAAACCTCCTGCTAATTATCATGTACCTTTGTCCCTCAGCAGGGTTTGGTGATGGAGGTATCCCAAGACCTGCATGTCTTTGGGGAGACAGGACACCTACTTGCAAATTGCTTCAGAGAACATCTCTGGGACTCCCGCACCAACCAACCGCCTCGTTGCTGAACACTTCAACCTCCCCTCCCACTCTGCCAAGGCCATGCAGGTCCTGGGCTCCTCCATTGCCAAACCCTTACCACCCAATCAGAGTGGTGCTGGAAAAGAACAGCAGGTCAGGCAGCATCCGAGGAGCAGGAAAATCAATGGTTTGAGCCGGAGCCCTTCATCAGGAATGAGGCTGGAAGCCTCAGGGGTGGAGAGATAAATGGGAGGGGGTGGGGCTGGGGAGCACACAGCTGACAGTGCAATAGCTGGATGGAGGAAGAGGTAAAGGTGATAAAGTCATAGAGTCATTAGGTGGGAAGGAAGATTGACAGGTGGGACAGATCATGAGGACGGTGCTGAGCTGGAAGGTTGGAACTGGAGTAAGGTGGGGGGAGGGGAAATGAGGAAATTAATGAAGTCCACATTGATGAGAAAGTGAGGACTGCAGATGCTGGAGATCAGAGCTGAAAATGTGTTGCTGGAAAAGCGCAGCAGGTCAGGCAGCATCAAAGGAACAGGAGAATCAACGTTTCGGGCATAAGCTCTTCTTCAGGAATTCCTTATGCCCGAAACGTCGATTCTCCTGTTCCTTAGATGCTGCCTGACCTGCTGCGCTTTTCCAGCAACACATTTTCAAGTCCACATTGATGCCCTGGGGATGAAGCGTTCCGAGATGGAAGATGAGGCATTCTTCCTCCAGTCGCCGGGTGGTGAGGGAGAGGTGATGGAGGAGGCCCACGACCTGCATGTCCTCAGCAGAGTGAGACGGGGAGTTACCACTCAATGCCTGGAGGAGGAACGCCTCATATTCCACCTTGGGACTCTGCAATCACATGGGATAAATGTGGATTTCACCAGTTTCCTCATTTCCCCTCCCCCACAGCATTATCCCAGTCCCAAGCCTCCAACTTGGCACTGCCCTCTTGACCTATCCATCACCCTTCCCATCTATCCATTCAACCCTCCTCTCCAACCTATTACCTTCCCCCTCACCTTCATCTATCTATTGCATTCTCATCTACCTTCCCCTCAACTCCAGACCCCTCCCATCTATCTCTCAGCCCCCCGGCCCACAAGCCCCATTCCTGATGAAGGGCTTATGCCAGAAACATCAATTTCCCTGCTACTCGGATGCTGCCTGACCAGCACCACGCTCTCGACTCTGGATAGACATTAGGAAGATGTTTCCATTGACAGGAGAGATGAGGACCTAAGGGCCCAGCCTTACAGTAAAGGGATGACCCTTTAAAGTCATCGAAACATAGAGAAGTACAGCACCAAAACAGAGTCTTTGGTCCAACTCGTCTATGTCGACCATATATCCTAGCCTAATCTACTCCCATTTGCCAGCACTTGGCCCATATCCCTCTAAACCCTTCTTATTCATATACCCATTCAGATGCCTTCTAAATGCTGTAATTGTACCAGCCTCCACCACTTCCTCTGGCATGCACCACACTCTGCGTGAAAAGTTGCTCCTTAGGTCCCTGTTATGTCTTTCCCCTCTTACCCTGAACCTATGGAGAAACTTCATTAGCCAGAGAGCTGTGAATCTGTGAAATTTATTGCCATAGAAGGCTGTGGAGGCCAGGTCATTGAGAATATTTAAAACAAAGATAGATAAGTTCTGGATTGCCAAGGTGACTAATGTTTATGGAGATAAAGTAGGAAAAGGGCGTTCAAAAACCTATCAATCATGACATACCTAAAAATGAGGTGAAACTACCAAACAGCATGCTAACAGTATAAACAGCTAGTTGATAGATGGAGCTAAGTGATTCCACAACCAATTGATCAAATCTAAGCTGTGTGGTCCTGCCACATCCAGTCATGAATGGTGATGGACAATTAAACAACTCATTGGAGGAACAGCCTTCACAAATATTCCCATCCACAATGATGAAAGAGCCCAACACATCAGGGCAGAAGATAAGGATGAAACATTTGCAGCAATCTTCAGCCAGAAATGCCAACTGGATGACCCATCTTGACCTCCTCCAATGGTCCCCAGCATCATAGATATCGGTCTTCAGTAAATTTGGCATCAAGAAATGGTTGAAAGCATTAGATACTGCAAAGGCTATGGGCCCTGACAACATCCGGCAACAGTACTGAACACTTGAGCTTCAGACTTGTCATTCCCCTCACCAAGCTACAACACTGGCATCTATCTGACAATGTGGAAAATTGCCCAGGTATGCTTTATGCACAAAAAACAGGACAAATCCAATTCAGTCAATTACCACGCCATCACTCCACTCTCGATCATCAGTAAAGTGATGGAAGGTATCATCAACAACACCACGAGCAGCACCTGCTCAGTGACAACTTGCTCAGTGCTGCTCAGTTTGGGTTCTGCCAGAGCCACTGAGCTACTGACCTCATTACAGCCTTGGTCCCAACATGGACAAAAGAGCTGAATTCCAGAGGTGAGGTGAGAGTGATAGCCCTTGACATCAAGGCTACATTCAACTGAATGTGGCATCAAGGAGCACTAGCAAAACGAGAATTAATGAGAATAATGGGGCAAACTCGCTGCTAATTGGAGTCACACCTGGCACAAAGGAAGATAGTAGTGGTTGTTGGAGGTCAGTCATCTCATCTCCGGGACATCTCTGTAGGAGTTCCTCACGCTAGCCTCTTAGACCCAACCATCTTCAGCTGCTTCATCAGTTACCTTCCCTTCATCATAAGGTCAAAAGTGGGTATGTTTGTGGATGATTGCACAATGTTCACCACTCATGATTCCTCAGCTACTGAAGCAGTCCATGTTCAAATACAATGAGACCTGTAAAATATCCAGATTTCAACTGATATGTGGCAATAACATTCAGGTTACACAAAAGCCAGACTATGATCATCTCCAATAAGAGACAAACTAACCAGGCAGGTCACTGCCATCTTCTCAAGGAACAGGCATTAAGTGCTGGCCCAGCCAGTGATGCTCATTTTGCATGAGAAAGTAAAAGGAACATTCTTCGAAGATCCAAATCTAGATCCACAACACCACCAAAAACTAATCAGCTCTTTCTTGACCCACATACTAACAGGGATTTTGTTTTTAAATCTATCTGTTACTTATTGAGATGTATTGTTCACTGAAAAACAGTCTAAACACAAGGAGCCACCCATCTTCAGTGGTAGAAGGGAATAACACAAAACAAAGAATATTCCAAGGTTGCCCACAAGATGTCAGAGCAAAATAGCTTTTCACTGTTCCTTACCATGCCTAATCTTGCTGGAACAGAACTTGCATGTTGCTGAAAAAGAGAAATACTGACAAAGTCTTCCATCTTGAACTCATCACGACAAAATCACAAGAATACTAGACGTGAAAGATAGAAACAATTTATGTTCCATGACAAGAAATTATTGTTTGATTGGCAAATGGAGTCTAATTAGAAGAGGGTTTTCCATGAAGAAAGCACAAAGGAACAGTTAACAGCCAAAGTTACTGCAGATGTTGGAATCTGTACTGAAGAGTTTCTTTTGAACAGTCATCCAGACTCAAAACATTAGTTTGCTCTCTCTCCATGGATATTTTCTGATTCATTGCGATCTCCAGCATTTGTTGCTTTCAGTTAACAGCCATGCTCATATTTAAATTCATAGCAGGCAAGTTGACTCTGATTGGTCAAAACATTGCCATAGGAAACACACCATTAATAGAACATAGAACAGTATAGCAAGGAAAGGCCCTTCAGCCCTCGATGTTGTACTGGCCTTTTATCTTACTCAAAAATCAGACTAACCTACTTACCCTTTAATGTACTATCTTCTATGTGCCTATCCAAAAGTCACTTAAATGTCCCTAATGTATCTGACTGCACTACCACTGCTGGCAGTACATTCCACGCACCCAGCACTCCCTGTGTAAAGAACCAACCTCTGACATCTCCTCTAGACCTTCCTCCAATTATCTTAAAATTATGCCCTCTCATGATAAACATTTCTGTCATGGAAAAATCTCTAGCTATCCACTCTATCTATGCCTTTCAACATCTTGTACACCTGTAGCAAGCCACCTCTCATCCTTCTTCGCTCCAATGAGAAAAGTCCTAGCTCCCTCAACCTTTCTTCATAAGACATGCCCTCCAGTCCAGGCAGCATCCTGGTAAATCTCCTCTGCATCCTCTCTAAAGCTTCCACATCCTTCCTTTAATGAGGCCACCAGAACTAGACGCAATATTCCAAGTGTGGTCTAACCAGGTCTCTATAGAGTTGCAGCATAACCTCGCAGCTCTTAAACTCAATCCCCCTGCAAATGAAAGTCAACACATTAGACACCTTCTTAACAACCATATCAACTTGGGTGGCAACTTTGAAGGATGTATGGACATGGACCTCAAGATCCCTCTGTTCCTCCACATTGCCAAGAATCCTGCCTTTAACCCTGTATTCTGCATTCAAATTCAACCTTCCAAAGTGAATTACTTCACACTTTTCCAGGTTGAACTCCATCTGCCACTTCTCAGCCCAGTTCTGCATCGTGTCAGCCCTCCACACTATCCATAAATCCACCAACCTTTGTGCCATCGGCAAACTTACTAACCCACCCTTCCACTTCCTTATTCCAAAGTAATTTACAAAAATCACAAAGAACAGAGGTCTCAGAACCAATCCTTGTGGAACACTACTGGTCACCAAGCTGAATACTTTCCATCTACCAGCACCCTCTGTCTTCTATGGAATAGCTGTCCTCTAATCTTTTTGTTTAGTTCAAATTAGCGCAATGTGTGGGCATGTTCTTTCTGTTTCAAAATGACAGACCCTGAATGTGAATATGTCTTTTCAAGCAAGTGTAAGTGAGCTGCAGTGACTGCACTGTGAGCCTGACTGATAACCTTACACTGCTTGTAAGAATAATTAGTGACAATTGGGATTGTTTAGCAAGTGTCATGGCACATGAATCACAAAAGCTTCGTGTATCCTTTGACAAGTAATTAGGCAAGCTAATAGAATGTGAAGGGGAACTTAATATAGAAGTGGGAGAGGGTTTGGGCCTGACTTTGCTGCTCCTCTCCCTTGTAAAATTGCTGTTTCTTTACATGCAGTTGTTAATGTTAGTTGTTTTGTAAACTGTGTCCTGTTTAATAAAATCTTTACAAGTGGGCGGGCATGGCTGGGGCCCATACCAGTGCCAATGGCTTCTAAGAAACAGGGCTTAGAGGCCTTTGCCATGGCGGACAAGGGAAGGGGTTGAGTGGTAGTTTAGTGCACTGACCTCTACACCGCTGAAGTCACGGCCACGACCTCACCTCCCATTACCAAGCCATCATCTCCCAGACTATCCACAACCTCATCACCTATGGGTATCTCCTAAACACAGCCTCCTCCAACCTCATAGTTCCGGAACCCCCCACTGTCTGGTTCTACCTCTTAGCCAAAATTCACAAACCTGATTGCCCCAGTTGACCCAAATCTCCACTTGCTCCTGCCCCATCAAACTTATCTCCTCATATCTTGACACCAAACTGTTCCCCTTGTTCCAGGAACACCCCACATCGATTCAGGGCACCACCTCCTCCTCCTCCTCCATGACTTCCATTCCCTTGGCCCACAACGCCTCATCTTCACCATGGATATACAATCCTGTACATGTCCATCTGCCATGGCAAAGGCCTCCAATCCCTCCACTTCTTCCTCCTGGCTAACCCAACCAGTACTCCTCCACCGACACACTTATTTGATTGGCAGAACTGGTCCTCACCCTCAACAACTTCTCCTTCAAATCCTCCCACTTCATTCAGACCATGGGCACCCACATGGGCCTCAGCTATGCCTGCCTCTTTGTCGGGTACGTGAAACAGACCATTTTCCACAACTACACTGGCACAATTCTCCACTTTTTCCTCTGCTACATTGATGACTGTTTCAGCACCACCTTGTGCTCCCACAAAGAGGTTGAACAGTTCATCAACTTCACAATTACCTTCCACCCTGACCTCAAGTTCACCTGGATCATCTCAGACACCTCCCTCCCTTTCATGGACCTCTCCGTCTACATCTCTGGTGATCGATTTAATGTGGACATCGACTTCAAACCTACTAACTCCCACAGCTACCTGGACTACACCTCCTCCCAACCCCCTTCCTGTAAAAATGCTATCCTTTAATCCCAATTCCACCGACTCAGAGATATCTGCTGCCAGGAGGAGCAATTCCACTCCAGGACATCCCAGATGGCCTTCTGTTTCAAGGACTGCAATTTTCCTTCCCACATGGTCAACAATGCCCTCCAGCACATCTCTGTCCTTGAACTGTACACCTCCAAACACAACAATGATAGAACCCCACTGCTCTTTATCTTCCACCCCACTAATCTCCAGATTCCTCTGGAGATTATCCTCTGCCATTTCCACCACCTACAACCAGACCCCACCACCAGAGATCTATTTCCCTCCCCATCCCCATTCCACAGAGGCCATTCCCTCTGCGACTCTCTCATTAGGTCCACACCTCCCACCAATCCACCCTCCACTCCCAGCACCTTCCCTTGCTGCCACAAAAGGTGTAAAACCTGTGCCCACACCTCTACACTCACCTCTGTCCAAGGCCCCAAAGGATCCTTTCACATTTGGCAGAGATTTTCCTGCATATCCAAACACCTCATCTACTGTGTCTATTGCTCTCGATGTGGTCTCCTGTACGTTGGGGAGACAGGACGCTAACTCGCGGAACATTTCAGGGAACATCTCCAGGATAGACGCATCAAACACCCCCACCACCCTGTGGCCAGCCACTTCAACTCTCCCTCCCACTCCACCAAGGACTCCTGGGACTCCTCCACTGCCAAATTCAAGCCACCCAACGCCTGGAGGAAGAACGCCTTATATTCTGCCTTAGCACCCTCCAACCACATGGCATCAACATCGATTTCACCAGTTTCCTCATCTACCCTCCCCCCACCTCAATCCAAAATCAACCCTCCAACTTGGCATCGTCCTCTCGAACTGTCCTACCTGTCCATCTTCTTTCCTACCTATCTGCTCCATACTCCACTCTGACTTATCACCATCACTCCCTACCTCCAACTACCTATCGCCTTCCCAGCTACCTTCTTTCAGTTCCCTTCCCTTCCCCACATTCCTGATGAAGGGCTTATGCCCAAAATGTTGATTCTCCCGCTCCTCAGATGTTGCCTGACCTACTGTACTTTTCCAGAGCCACACCTTTCGACTCTGTTTTCCAGCATCTGCAGTCCTCACTTTCTCCTGTGCCCTCTTGAAGACTATCACTTCCTTCACAGTTCACAAAACCAATGAAATGAACTTTCTATCTTACTCTAAGTTGGATAGATCGTCCACCTCCTCAGGCTCAAGGTTGTGGTTTTCACTGAAGCTTGGCTGAAATAAAGAACATTGGATGCATCAAATTATCTGACTAATCAGAGACCCTGACATTTTTTTAAAAATCAAAGCATCATAGGCATCTTTCTTCTTGAGAACTTCACTGCAAAGGGAGTTGAAGACTAGGGACCCAGAACACTAGTCAGGGAGAAGTAAATGAACAGGAATGGAGGCCATTAGATCTGAGCTGGAAACCGACAGTACATTGTCACATCGTGCAGAAACCTTTGATCACAATGAGTTATTTCTACATTGAAGAAATAGTTTCCCTTGGCAAGTGCAGCAACAACTTATACAGTAAGATCTCGCAGACAGCAATGAAAAGAATGATCAATTTTCAGGATTTGTTACAGGAGGGACACTGTCCAGGATACTTAGATAATATCCCTGTTCCGTTTAAAGTAACACTTTAAATAGTTACTTTAGGCGTTTCAGATGCACTGTGTACACTGTGCCCGTGAGGCAGCAATTGTCCACAATATGGCCTTGTGGTTCAGGGGGAGTTCCAACTGCACAGATTGACCGGAAAATATATTGAAAGGAAAGCTGGAGTAAGCTACAGGCCTGAGTAGCGAGGCTACAATCTTGTTTGGACTGCTCTCCTGGGATCTACCACTGCAGAATCATAAGAGGTGAACAGAAAAATTAAAGAGGCCCCAAAAACTGGAATAATATTCCATCAAAGGCATGACTTATGGTTCAGGAGTGGGCCTTTTGAGCCACTTGGGGTCAGCAGGAGCTACTCTTTAATCTTTTCCCTCCTTTTGTGTTGTTTCCATGAACCCAACACTACATATGACCCCCAGGCAATAGCAGCTCAAGGAGATTACAAATGGGAAATGAGGCATGAAGCAGGAATGCATACATATGCCTGCGTTTGGCAGGGACAGGGCAGCAGGTAGGTGTTTCAAACAAGGTGGGGCAAGTGGAGATTTGTGACATTGGAGAGAATTTAAAGTCATAACAAAGAGGCAGCACAGGTTTCAGTATTAGGTTTTGACTGCCTTATCCCAAACGAACTGGGGCAGGACGATAGTGGAAAAATCCAAGCGATCATTTCTGTATGATTTCAATGATTCTGGGTTGACAAAATAAAGGAACAATAAAGATTTGCATTTATATAGCATTTTTCATCACTTCAAGATTACTCAAATCATTTAAATAGCTAATGAAGTACTTCACGAAATGGAGTCTCATTTGGAGACTGGATGTGTGGGAGCCAGGAAAATTGCATAAATTTGCATAAATTACATACAGGAAATTTGCATAAATTGTCCGCTAATGACCAGATTACCCGTTTTAATGAGTTAGCTGAGGGATAAATATAGGCTGTGTACTGGAGAGAATCTCTTTGAATTAGTGCCATTGGATTCTTTTTGTTCATCCTGAGAGGCCAGTTAGAGCCTCAGTACTATGGCGCAGTGTCAGCTTGCATTTGTGTCCCTAGACTGGGATGGGACTTGAAACCACAACTTCCAGTTCAGAGGTATGTGTGATTGAGCCACAGCTGACACAAGAGATAAATGCTCTTGTGTTCCATGGTTGTTGAATGAATAAGTTCCATTTTTTCATGTTATTTAGAATCGGCATCGTCCAACTTGATTACCTGATCATATTGCTGTCTATTGGAAGTTGCCATGTACAAATATCGCTCACTGTGTGATAGTTCCTTGTAGCTTGTGAATTGAGATTTTTTAAAGTAGATAAATTGGTTATTTGATAATTGATTTCAACCTAACAACAGAAAGGTTGATTAGGGAGAATATTTACTGAATTGTACCTGTTTATATTTGAAGTCTTTCTCAAGAGTGTCTTCAATAATGTCCTCAGCTTCCCAAGCCCCAGTCCTTCTCAATGTTCTGCTGGTGTCCTGCTTTTTGTACATTGTCCATTTGCTCAGGTTCTCAATTGTTGGATGAGGAAGCAATGTTTCTGAATCTAACCAAGTTATATGTTCATTCTTGAAGTTCCCTCTCTGTGCCCAATGAATGTCCCTGATATCCTGAAAATGCACAGAGTCTTGTGTGGGTGTGATCTGTCTGTGAGGATCTGTATTCACATAGGACTGGAGAGGTGAATTAGGTTCTGGGAGAGCAATTTTTGTTTTATCCTGATCTTTTTTCAGCAGCTTATTCACTAACCTAGGACTGGTGACCATATCATCATAGCGAGGAATGTTCTTGGGCTTCCATATCCCGGCATCTTTTTGTTGCTGTTTTGAAGTTTTTCTATCTGCATTAGACTGCATGACACCCGCTAAAGTGTGAAGTTTGTCTCTATATTTACTCTGTGGCTTCCTGACAGCATACATGTACAAGTGATCTGGCTGGGAAGACACAGCTACTTTGTAGGACAGTGGGACATCACCACTTGCCCTTTCACTTCTATAACTGGCTGCTACTGCTACTTTTGATTTCACCAGTTGGTGCACCCGTGGGAGCACAATTGCATATTTTGCATCACTGTTAATAAACTTCTCTCCAACTTCACTTGGGTCCTCATTCTGATGATACTTGTTCTGTCCATTGGCTTCCATTTCTGGAACAAGATCTATGGCATTAGGAGCCATTGTTTCAGCATCCCCTGAGCTAGTGGTCACGTTGTTGACTCCTAGTGACTGAAATGCTCCTTCTTCGACCACCTTCAAATCTGTATTGGTGATGCCAGAGGAGTGACCTTTCTGGCTGACCCGCCCTGCTGTACTGGCAAGTTTAATTGCCATGCGTCTCCTGAAGCCACCAGGCTTCCCATTTCTGTTCTTTTGTCTCATGCTCAATGTCCTTGTCAGCCACTCAGTGGTTCCAATCACTTTGGTCACGGTGACAAGCTTGGATCTGGATTTCAGAATCTTGGGGATCTGGCGACTGATCCACCCAGTGACCTTACGGATAGCTGGAAACCTCTGATAAGAATTCCCTTCCAGCTTGGAATTCTCAGATTCTGGTTCAATAACATCTGCTATAGTTGTATTTTCCTCTGTATTCAGGGACACAGTTTTCCACTTCTTGATTGATGCTAGTTTCATTTTCCCAACAATCTTTGCAATCTTTTTCTGATGAACCAAAGCCCCCAGGTGCTGGGAAGATGATATCTCGTCTTCATCAGGGTGGCATTCTATGTCAGAATTATCATCTGTACTCCTCTGCATCTTTGAGGTTTCATCTGTCAGCTTCTCCTGGGCTGGAGCACCTTGATACGTTTTACCAGTCTGGGCAGCTACCTTCATCAGTTGGGACAAGCTACTCTCTGCTAAAGTGGGTGTATGACGCTGCTTCGATCTTGAGCTTATGTCTCTGCTTTTGGTCCTAAAAGAGTGGATAAGGAGCGACTGTTGTGCAAGAATGTTGGAAGGAGAGATCGTTTTTACATCAGTTGACTTCTCAACATTCAGCTCATCCCCAGACTGATTTCCTTGCTTTTTATCCTGTTTTGCTGCCGCTTTCTTCTTCATTGCCTCACACAGTCGAGATTGATACTTGTGCTGAAACTGTACTTGTGAAAACTGCTGTCTAGTTCTACACTGCTGCTTAGTCTTTGTTGTATCTGCTCCCTTACTTTCATCTGTAGTTGTGACCTTTAGGCCCACTAAAAGCTTCTTTTTCATATTCACCTGTAATGTTCTTCTCTTGACAGTTTCCTCTGCCTGGTCTATCATATTCACAGATGCCTCTAGTGATCGCACCTGAATTTTTGGTATTCCCTTTTCATTATCAGTTTCTTCACCACTGTCTCCCTGTTTATTCTCTTGTCCTTCACCATTGCTTCTCACACTACTGTTTTGATTCTGATCAGTATTACTGCTGTGCAATTTGCTTTGACTTCCTCTTTCATGACTCACTGAATTATCTTCTTCACTGTCCTCTCCAGAACTGCTTCCATCCTTTTGTGTAGTTACTTCCTCTTTTCCCATCTTTTCATTTCCAGTCTCCCTCTTATCTCTTTCCTCCTCTGTACTTTCACTCTCAGTACTATGGTCATTCATTTTCCTCTGATGTCCACCTCTCCCGGAGCTGGACTGGTTATCCTCCACTTCAGTTATTGACTCCTTGCTGTCACTACTTTCTTCTTTGCTGTTTGGTTCCTTGTTGGACTCCACCGAACTTTCACTGGGATCTTTGCTGATCCCCATCCTGCTTTTTCCAGTTCTTGCTGGCCTTGTTTTGGAGATTCCTCTGCTCTTTGTTCTTCCCCTTCCTTCCTCCTCCACACCAGACTTGCTGGAATCATTTACTTCACTAAATGTCTCTTTTCTACTCTTATCTCTACATCTCCTAACTTTATTTTTTTTATCCTTATCCTTTCCTGTTGATAGGTTGACTTTGTCTCGCTTTGTCTTGCTGACCTTCATTCCCTCATGTTTCTCCAAGTCTTCTCCACTGGTCTTTTTAATTCCCGTTTTGAGCCAATCTTTTTCCTTTCTCTTTTCATCACATTCTTTCTCACTGGTTTTAAGTTCCCTGAGGTTTAATCTTGGAGTCTCCCCTGTTTTCTCTGGCTGTGGTTTCCTCTTTCCTTTCCTTTCCTTTGTTTTCTCATTCCCCCCTCTCCCTTTTGTCTTTTCCCTTCCTCTTTCCTCTAATGTCTGCTCATTCTTTCTGCTCTGCTTGTCAGTAAAGCTCAGCTTGCTTTTCCTCCCACTCTCCAGCTTGCATTCTTCACTCTTTTGGTGCTCTCGACCTTGTTTAAGCTGCCGTTTGACCCCTGTCCTCTGTTTGACCCCTGTCCTCTGTTTTCCATGGCCAGTGTGGGGAAAGATTTTACCTCTGGGGCTGGGATCATTGTCTTGGGGAGTCCTCTCTGAGTTTGTGGTTTTCCCTGTCTGACCCAACTCTATATCCTGGACTTCTCCAGTTGTTTTCCTTGGAGATTTTGGCATATTGGCAAGCAATATTGCTGCTTTCAGTCTTAATTGCACCTGGAGAAAGAAAAACCAATAATCAAGAGAAATGGGAAATTGTGGTTCTCACAGCCAAAAATCTCACCCTGGATTACATATCCTGTACTTCCCCTTTTCAGGTTCTTTTTGAGGCAAAGACTCCAGTCCTGGAATCATTTCTTGTTCTGATACCAGAGCAAAGGCAGCCAGGTACTGTGCAACTCTCTATGAGGGGAAAACCATTTAAACAGTACCCAGATGGCTGGGTGGACAGTGTCTGTAATTCCTATCAGACAGGAACTCTCTCCATAGCCATCTCCTAACACTGAGGAGTACTGGGCCTTTTTCTCAATTTCTAATTACAGAGCTCCAATGCTTCCTAATAAAGGGAAGCAGCAGACTCTTAATGTCAGGGTGGAATGGATTCTGTCCATCTTTTCTAATATTGAAACTGATCAAAAGGTAGCTGGACTATATCGGTGCCTCAGTTAAATACCTTCTCAGATTAAGAAGCTAATTGTATTCCCTGAATAAAAGGAGATTCAATTTCTAATTAAAAAACATATCACAATAATAGAGACACAATCTATTGAAAAGGAGACACCCTTGAAGGGAACATTTTTTCTGATAAAGTGAGTAGATACTCCTGGATAGTGGAACACACATATTCCTTGACTTTGATTACATAAAAGACACTCTGAAAAATGGGATGTCACTCCCTTGTTATGTCCATTGGATTTTTCTTGGTAGTCTTTACCTCTGAATTGTATCCTCAGTTGATTCCAATAAATGAGCAACAAATCTTCATTCAGAACTTGATGAAGGATCGATCTCACTCCCACTTTAGTTTGCAACTTTCCCCACAGGGTTTCTCTGCTGTTCCAATGTGAGGGATGGTGTAAACCTGCATCTATCATCCAAATGATTTATCCAACAGGTCTGTGTGAGCCTACTTGATGGGAGGCTGCTAGAGGTAAGTGATAGTGTGACAATGAGAAAGCTGAATAATTCAGATTTATTCACAACACGTATTACCCTTTAGCAAGATACACAAAACTTTTGTGCTCAATCAAAAATATGGAAGCACCGGGGAGTGGCACCTTGGTGGGGTTGGTGTTCTTTTGAGTCACATATATAGGTTTTGCTGCATTGTGCATGTTTAGAAGTAAAGCAGTTTAGACAGTTGTTGCTGTTAGTGTTCCAATATAATAAATTTGAAAGGGTTGTGTTTCCACCTTGAAGGATATGATGCTTGAGTTCATTCATAGCTCACCACATTACTGATATAAGAGCAGTGAGTTCAAATTTCATTATTGAGTGAAAAAGTCTATGAAACACATGGCAAGGTTTAGTTATTAATATTGCATTGGCCCCTTTGTTCAGTAACCGACTCTTGTTCATGGGGTTGGGCTGCCTTTAGCTTATGGGTAATGTGAGCTTTGGTCAGGTTTAAGAGGGAGCTTGTAGAGTCAAACTTTGAGTCAAGAAGGGAGTTTCACATTACATATTCCAACACATCAATTTGCCAGGGTCAACCTCAACTAACTTTATCCTATGAAACAGCATTTTTCCAAAAAAAACCATCTCAATCCCCAGGGTCACTCTGGGCTAATTCTATCTCAACTGTTTTTCACACTGCAGGGATGTTTACAGTGGTGTGGCCCAGGGTTAGTATCGGTTCACTGCTTTTCAACAGAAATTATTGACTTGAAGTTGGAATCAGGGAGATTATTCCAAAGTTTTTAGCTATAGGAAGTCATGAGGAGATGATAACAGATTCAGGAGGACAAAGACAGACTGATGAAGCAAACAAAGAAAACTCATGGTAAGGATACTGTTAACATTCCATTCAAATTGCTTTCCATTAACCATAAATTCATTAACCATGAAACATTTAACTCCAAATCCCAGCAGCTTTCATCTCTGCAGTTTGCACTTGTTCAGCTTTGCAGCACAATCAGAACCCTGTGTCCTGTCAGGTCTGTGAAGAATGATTACAATTTTGCCCATTTCATCAATAACATGAAGATTGTAAAAGTGGTTCAGAAGAAATCTTACCAGAGCTTTTCCTGATCTCATTTGGGGGAATGATGACCTCACCTTCAACTACCTCAAATAATCAGAAATGCTTTTTATTTCTGTCTTGTCAGGTACATCAAGGATTGAGTGTAAGCTCTTCCTAACTCTATACCCTACTTTTGTTTGACTAACCATTCAGTATTGCTCCAGTTCTGGCCTCATGTGCCCCCAGATTTCTATTGAACACTGTCTTCAGCTGCTTAGGCACTAATGTCCAGAATTCTAACCTGAACTGCTCATTATTACTAAACAGTGTTGCTATGGGACTTTCTCATAATTTAGAAACAATAGCTAATGTTGAATGTTAAATAGAATCCCACGCACTGGTACTCATGCATTCATTCGCCTATTAGCTTATTCATTCACTCAGTCATTGGATCACTCACTCATTCATTCTTACTTTCACAATACCAATGGAATAGCTCTTCAGGGAAGTATACCTGATCTCATTGTTTTTCATCTCCATCACTGATCTAGTGATGACAAACAAATGATAATCCTTTCTGACTCAGAACAGTCTAAAATTACAGGTATCTGTTGGCAGAAGGTGGAGATGCTTGAAAAGGGAAAAGCATGCGAAGATCTGCACTTAACTGACTAGTTAGCTAGTTTCTAAGTATTGAGATAAGTATTGAGAGTAAACCAGGTTCATGTCAATACTTATGCAGCACACAAATCTCCTCCTAGCTTTCTAGACCTATCTATGTTTCTTTTAGTTCCTTTCTCTATCATATGCTTATTTAGCTTTTCCTTAAATGCATTTATGCCATTCACCTCAACATGCGCTAGCATATTTCACTGTCTTACTAGATTAGTGGTGCTGGAAGAGCACAGCAGTTCAGGCAGCATCCAACGAGCAGCGAAATCGACGTTTCGGGCAAAAGCCCTTCATCAGGAATAAAGGCAGTGAGCCTGAAGCATGGAGAGCTCACTGCCTTTATTCCAGATGAAGGGCTTTTGCCCGAAAAGTCGATTTCGCTGCTCGTTGGATGCTGCCTGAACTGCTGTGCTCTTCCAGCACCACTAATCCAGTATTTGGTTTTCAGCATCTGCAGTCATTGTTTTTACCTTATTTCACTGTCTTAGCACATTCAGGGTAATCACGTTTCTGCTGAGTTTCCTATTAGATTTATGAGCTAATATTTTCTCTATAAAAGAGCTAGAAAATAGAACATAGAACAATACAACACAGGAAAAGGCCCTTTGGTCCACAATATTGTGCTGAAAATGATGCCAAATTTAACTAATCCCTTTTGCCTGCCCTTGGTTCATATCCCTCCATTCCTTGCATTTTCATGTGCTTATCTAGATCTCCCTTAAACACTTCTGTTCTATTTGCCTCCACTGCGTGTTCCAGACTCCTACCACTCTCTGCTTATAAAACTTGACCCTCGCATCTCCTTTGAACGATCCTCCACTAACCATAAATGCATACCTCCTAGTATTCGACATTTCAATTCTGGCAAAAAGATTCCCTCCGTTGTTACGAAGGTGTGAGGGGTACTGTACTTTTAAGAGAGTTAAAAGCTAGCAGAACTATCTGACAGCACCAAGTGTTCTGAACAAGATACACTGTAACATTTTGGTCCAGCAGCTAGTATAGCTGGTTGCTGAGACACAACAAAACAAATTCGAATTTGACCAATCAGTTTAAATTATACCCCAAAATACCAACCACCAATCAAGTTTGAATTTAGTATATTGACAATATTAAAAGCCAATGACACAATTCGATTCTTTTGGGGGTACAAGACCGGGAAAAATTGAACAGTTGAGGGAGAACTGCCAAGCCACCAACACATGCAGACTGCCTGGAGAATAGCTCTCTTAAAAGTACCTTTATCGATCAATGACCTGTCAAACAGTAATCCCTAAGAAGAAAAAAAAAGACAGAGGAAGACATAAAGAGAAAATTTGACAGCTGGCTGGTTTTGAAATTTGAAGTTTGGTAAATCTTAATCAGGGTTTTATCGGACAAGCATTATGGAAGAAAGAGTAAAAAAAAAGGTTAGAGGAAGGAGTTTAAGTAGTTGTCAGTTAGTTTTTCTCTGTTATACTTTAAGAACTAAAGTTGTTAATTTTTACTTTAAAGAGTGACTTATAGGATAGTTCTTGCTGTCTCGAATTTTCACAGATTACTGCAGGGGTAAATCATTTCTGCGTTGCTGGTTTAAATTAGTAGGGGGGGTGAAGGGTGGTATAACCTGTATCGTAACACCGTCAACCCTTTCTATGTATCTCTCAATTTTGCAGACTTCTATCAAGTCTCCCCTCAGCCTCTGCTGCTCCAGAGAAAACAACCCAAATTTTTCTAGCCTCTCCTTATGGCTCATAACCTTTAATTCAGGCAACATCCAGGTAAACATCCTCTGCACATTCTCTGAAGCCTCCTTATTGCTGTGTACTGTGATGACGAGAATTGAACACAATACTCTTAAGTGTGGCCTAACCAAAGTCTTATAAAGTTGCAGTACAACATCTGGACACTTGTACTCATTTGCCCAACCAATAAAGGCAAGCATATTGTTTGCCCTCTTTACTATTGTATCTCTTGTGTAGTCACTTTCGCGGAGCTATGGACTTGAACCCCAAGATCCTCCTGTACATCAGTGCTGTTCAGGGTCCTGCCATTAATTGTATACTTTCCCTTAACAGGGTAATCCAAGACAGAGGTTGGGAAAAATTGTGGCTCTAAGAGTTGCTTCATTTTTGAGGCATTTTAGGTGTTGGAGCTGATTTCCTCAAATTCTACAAGCAGTAATTACTGTTTGATAAGCTGTTGACTTGTTTTGGAACTTAGGGAAAAAAAGATCAAAACAATTTAAAAAGGAGAAAGAGGGACAAAAGCAGTGACCACATGGTCAGTGAGAGAGAGAGAGACAGTGAGAGAGAAAGAAACCTACACTGCTGTCTGACACAGCCGCGAATCTGCACAGCAACTGCATTTGCTGTTTGAGTTAGAGTATTTATGGACATCAGAGTGCATTTAAGAAAAATTAACAAACAGCGAAACTCACAGCTGACCTTGGAGGAACCTGTGTGGGAGAGCTCATAGCACAGGAGCAGATAAGTCCGTTTAAGTATAAGATTGCTATTGATTTATTTTGTAAATCTACATTCGTAAGTAGAGTGAGTTCTTTTTGATTACATGTTTTATTGAAATCGGTCTCTTGATTAAAATTTAAAAATATAAAACATAAATACTAAGTTGGCCTGAAGTAGTGGTTTTTTTAGAGCAATAAGACTGTGCTATTTTCTGGGCCTGTAAATTGTTACGGTGCAAAGATGGCCTTTAGTAGAGTGATGTGCTCTTTCTGTTGGATGTGGGAGATTAGGGACAGTTTCCATGTTACGGATGATTATGTCTGCAGTAACTATGTTTGGTTGCGAATTCTTTCAGATCGCATGGAGCTGCAGTTGGAGACATGAGGAATTTACAGGAGCTATGGGGTGAAATAGTTGGCAGTTTCAGGAATGGAGAAAACTGCAGGTTAACTCCAGGAAAGGTAGCAGACAAGGCAGGTATTGCAGGAGTCTCCTGTGGCTACCCCCTTTTCAAACAAGTATGCTTTTTTGGAAAATATAGAGGTGATGGACTCTCAGGGAAATGTAGCACTAACAGCCAAGTTTCTGTGACTGAGACTGACTCAAATGTGACAAGGGGTACATCAGGTTCAAAGCAATCAATTGTGTTAGGGGACTCTGTAGTCAGAGGCACAAACACATTTCTGTGGCCAACAATGAGAAATCAGAATGGTGTGTTGTCTCCCTGGTGCCAGGATGAAGGATATCTCGCAGAGAGTGCAGAATATTCTGAAAGGGGAGAGGAATCAGCAGGAGTTCATTGTACACATTGATATTAACAACCCAGGAAGGAAAAGGGATGAGATTCTGATGGGAAAACATAGGAAGTTAGGCAGGAATTTAAACAGGATGTCCTTGAGGGTAGTAGTATCGGGATTAATTCTGGTGCCAAGAGCTACTGAGGATAGGAATGGTAGGATAGAGCAGGTGAATGCATGGCTGAGAAGCTGGTGCAGGGGAGAAGGGTTCACATTTTTGGATCATTGGAATCTCTTCTGGGGTGGAAGTGACGTGTATAAGAACGATGGATTGCACTTGAATTGGATGGGGACTAATATACTGACAGGGAGATTTGCTAGAGCTGCTCTGGAAAATGTAAATTAGTAAGTTGGTGATGATGGTGGTGTGGGGGCGGGGGGACCCAGAGAAACACTGAGGAAAGAGACTGGTACAGTTGGGAAAAGGAGCAAGTCAAGCAGTCAGGGCAGGCAGGAACAAAGCAGAAAATGAGTTAGGACTGATCAATTAAACTACATTTATTTCAGTGCAAGAGGCCTAATAGGGAAGGTGGATGAACTCAGGGCATGGTTGGGTGCATGGGACTGGGATATCATAGCAAGTAGAGAAACGTGGCTCAGGAATGCACAGAACTGGCAGCTTAATGTTCCAGGAGACAAATGCGATTGGAAGGATATGATGTGGCGGTGCCGGTATTGGACGGGGGTGGACAAAGTTAAAAATCACACAACACCAGATTAGTCCAACAGATTTATTTGAAAGGACAAGCTTTTTGGACCACTGCTCCTTTGTTAGGTAGCTACCTGACAATGGAGCAGCACTGAAAAATGTGTTGCTGGAAAAGCGCAGCAGGTCAGGCAGCATCCAAGGAGCAGGAGAATCAACGTTTCGGGCATAAGCCCTTCTTCAGGAATGAGGAGGGTGTGACAAGCAGGCTTAGATAAAAGGTAGGGAGGAGGGACTTGGGGGAGGGGCATTGGGAATGCGATAGGTGGAAGGAGGTTAAGGTGAGGGTGATAGGCCAGAGACGGGGTGGGGGCGGAGAGGTCGGGAAGAAGATTGCAGGTCCAGAAGGCGGTGCTGTGTCTGAGGGTTGGGACTGAGATAAGGTGGGGGTAGGGGAAATGAGGAAGCTGGAGAAATCTGCATTCATCCCTTGTAGTTGGAGGGTTTCTAAGCGGAAGATGAGGCGCTCTTCCTCCAGGTGTTGTTGCCATGGTCTGGCAATGGAGGAGGCCAAGGAACTGCGTATCCTTGGCAGAGTGGGAGGGGGAGTTAAAGTGTTCAGCCACAGGACGGTTGGGTTGGTTGGTGCGGGTGTCCCAGAGGTGTTCTCTGAAACATTCCACAAGTAGGCGGCCTGTCTCCAATGTAGAAGAGGCCACATGGGGTGCAGCGGATGCAGGAAATGATGTGTGTGCAGGTGCAGGTGAATTTGTGATGGTTATGGAAGGATCCCTTGGGGCCTTGGAGGGAAGTGAGGGGGGAGGTGTGGGCGCAAGTTTTGCATTTCTTGCGGTTGCAGGGGAAGGTGCCGGGAGTGGAGGTTGGGTTGGTGGGGGGTGTGGACCTGACGAGGGAGCCGCAGAGGGAGTGGTCTTTCGGAAACACTGATAGGGGAGAGGAGGGAAATATATCCTTGGTGGTGGGGTCTGTTTGGAGGTGGCGGAAATGACGAAGGATGATACAATGTATCTGGAGGTTGGTGTGGTGGTAGGTGAGGACCAGTGGGGTTCAGTCCTGGTGGCGATTGGAGGGGCAGGGTTCAAGGGC
Source organism: Chiloscyllium punctatum (assembly GCF_047496795.1). Taxonomy (NCBI): domain Eukaryota; kingdom Metazoa; phylum Chordata; class Chondrichthyes; order Orectolobiformes; family Hemiscylliidae; genus Chiloscyllium; species Chiloscyllium punctatum. The sequence goes on from NC_092777.1 coordinate 8,727,339, forward strand.
GGAGGAGTGGGAAATGGAGGAGATGCGGTGGAGAGCATCGTCAACCACGTCTGAGGGGAAATTGCAGTCTTTGAAGAAGGAGACCATCTGGGTTGTTCGGTATTGGAATTGGTCCTCCTGGGAGCAGATGTGGCGGAGGCGATTGCTGGAAAAGCGCAGCAGGTCAGGCAGCATCCAAGGAGCAGGAGCAGCACTCTGAAAGCTTGTACTTACAAATAAATCTGTTGGACCATAACCTGGTGTTGTGTGATTTTTAACTATAAGAAGAATAGAAAGGGGGTTAAGAGAGGAGGAGGGATGGAATTTTTGATAAGGGATAACATTATTACTGTGCTGAGGGAGAATATTCCTGAAAATACGCCCAGGCAAGTTCTTTGGGTGGAACTGAGAAATAAGAAAGGGGTAATCACCTTATTGGGATTGTAATATGGACCCCCTAATAGTCGGTGGGAAATTGAGAAACAAATTTGTAAGGAGACCTCAGCTATCTGTCAGAATAATAGGGTGGTTACTGTCAGGGATTTTAACTTTCCAAACATAGACTGGGACTGCCATAGTGTTAATGGTTTAGATGGAGAAGAATTTGTTAGGTGTGGACAAGAAAGGTTTCTGATTCAATATGTACCTACGAGAGAAAGTGCAAAACCTGACCGACTGTTAGGAAATAAGGCAGGGCAGGTGACTGAGGTGTCAGTGGGAGAGCACTTTGGGGCCAGCGACCATAATTCTATCAGATTTTAAATAGTGATGGAAAAGGATAGACCAGGTCTAAAAGTTAAAGTTCTATATTGGAGAAAGGCCAATTTTGACGGTATTAAGCAAGAATGTAAGTTCTTGATTGGGGACAGATGTTCGCAGGTAAAGGGACAGCTGGAAAATGGGAAGCCTTCAGAAATGAGATAACGAGAATCCAGAGCAAGTATATTCCTGTCAGTGTGAAAGGAAAGGCTGGTAGGTCTAGGGAATGCTGGATGACTAAAGAAATTGAGGGTTTGGTTAAGAAAAAGGAGAAAGCATATGTCAGGTACAGACAGCAGAGATTGAGTGAATCCTTAGAAAAGTATAAAGACAGTAGGAGTATATTTAAGAGGGAAATCATGAGAGCAAAAAGACATGTAGCTTTAGCAAATAGACTTAAGAAGAACTCAAAGGGATTTTATAAATATATTAAGGACAAAAAGGTAACTAGGGAGGGTGAATAGTAAGGAAGTTGTAAAGAGCCTTCAAGGCATTTTGGACAATTTTTTGTGTGGGAAAATGCTTAGTAGATGCAGAATAATGTGGATAATTGTGAAAATATCCACTTTGTTGGATAAACAGAATAGCAGAATATTGTTTAAGTGGTGATAGATTAAAAAATGATGAACAAAATGCCACTCCACTGAAAGCAAACGTGCAGATGCAGCAAGCAGTTAGTGTGGGCACATGGTATATTGGCTTTCATTAAAAGAAGGTTCGAGTACATGAGCAAGGAGGTCTTACTGCAGCTGCACAGAACCTCGATGACATCACATTTGGACGATTGTGTGTAGTTCTGGTCTCCTTCACAAAGGAAAGATGTAAGTACCATAGAGGGAGTGCAGTGAAGGTTCACTAAACTGATTTCAGGGTATGGCAGGTTTACCAAATGAAGACAGAATGGGTTAACTGCGTCTGTAATCACTAGGATTTAGAAGTATAAGAGGAGATCTCATTGAAACATAAAGTTCTGACAGATTAGATGCACAGATGTTTCCTCAGTTTGAACTAAAAAAATAAGAAAATAGTTCTTCACTCATAGTGGTGAACTCATGGAATTCTCCATCACATTAGGATGTGGAGGTGATATCACTGAACATGTTTAAGGAAAAAATTGATAGATTTCTAGAGTTTAAAGGTATCAACAGGTATGGGGAGGGTGGTGAGTATGGTAATTTGGTGTTGAAATACAGGATCAGTCATGGTTATGTTGAATAACAGAGTGGACTTGATGGGCTGAATGATCTACTCCTCCTCCTCTGTGATTCAATAAAAAGGACAAAAGGACGGGTGGTGAAAGAATAGTTAAATTAGCAAGTCTGCCCAGACTACTGACACTGGTTGAACACTATCTAAACATGTATTTGGAAAGACAAGGACTGATTCGGGATAATCAACATGACTTTGTGCATGGGAAATCATGTCTCACAAAATTGATTGAGTTTTTTTAAGAAGTAACAAAGAAGATTGATGAGGGCAGAGCAGTAGATGTGATCTATATGGACTTCAGTAAGGCGTTCGACAAGGTTCCCTGTGGGAGATTGATTAGCAACATTAGATCTAATGGAATATAAGGAGAACTAGCCATTTAGATATAGAACTGGCTCAAATGTAGAAGACAGAGGGTGGTGGTGGAGGATTGTTTTTCACACTGGAGGCCTGTGACCAGTGGAGTGCCACAAGGATCGGTGCTGGGTCCTTTACTTTTTGACATTTGCATAAATGATTTGGATGCGACTATAAGGGGTACAGTTAGTAAATTTGCAGATGACACCAAAATTGGAGGTGCGGTGGACAGCGAAGAGAGTTACCTCAGATTACAACAGGATCTGGACCAGATGGGCCAATGGGCTGAGAAGTGGCAGATGGAGTTTAATTCAGATAAATGCGAGGTGCTGCATTTTGGGAAAGCAAATCTTAGCAAGACTTATACACTTAATGGTAATGTCCTAGAGAGTGTTGCTGAACAAAGAGGCCTTGGGGTGCAGGTTCATAGCTCCTTCAAAGTGGAGTCGCAGGTAGATAGGATAGTGAAGAAGGCGTTTGGTATGCTTTTCTTTATAGGTCAAAGTATTGAGTACAGCAGTTGGGAGGTCATGTTGCGGCTGTACAGGACATTGGTTAGGTCACTGTTGGAATATTGTGTGCAATTCTTCGGAAAGATGTTGTGAAACTTGAAAGGGTTCAGAAAAGATTTACAAGAATGTTGCCAGGGTTGGAGGATCTGAGCTACAGGGAGAGGCTGAACAGGCTGGGGCTATTTTCCCTGGAGCGTCGGAGGCTGAGCGGTAGGTTTACAAAATTATGAGAGCATGGATAGGATAAATAGACTGGAGGCCTGTGACCAGTGGAGTGCCACAAGGATTGGTGCTGGGGTCGGGGAGTCTAGAACTAGAGGGCATAGGTTTAGGGTGAGAGGGGAAAGATATAAAAGAGACCTAAGGGGCAACGTTTTCATGCAGAGGGTGATACGTGTATGGAATGAGCTGCCAGAGGATGTGGTGGAGGCTGATACAATTGCAACATTTAAGAGGCATTTGGATGGGTATATGAATAGGAAGGGTTTGGAGGGATATGGGCTGGGTGCTGGCAGGTGGGACGAGGTTGGGTTGGGATATCTGGTCGGCATGGACTGGTTGGACTGAAGGGTCTGTTTCCATGCTGTACATCTCTATGACTCTATGACTATCTGTTCCATCTCACCCATACCCACAACAAATTTATAATCCAGGAGTGGCAAAATGATCGTGAAAATAACTTAGACCAAAAGGAGGAAACTTTTACAAAACGCTTCTCAATTCTCCTTTGGCAATCAAAACTGGTACAGAAAATCTCTCTGATGAAGTTTACATTAACTGTTAATCCTTCTAGTATAAAATCTCAACATCTAGGACACCACAACCATAATATGATCCAAGTATTTGAAAGGGTACATAATGGGGGGAGAAAAGATATTTACACTGGGCCAAAAACTAAGATTAATTGAGAAGACCATAAAAATAATAATTTTAAACTGGGATAAAAATAGAAATATTGGAGAAATTTAGTAGGTCTAGCAGCATCTGCAGAGGGAGAAACAATTAATGTTTTGAATCTGATATGATTCTTCATGCCAGATCTGCTGTGTTTCTATTTCAGACTGCTAGCATCTGCAATATTTTGCTTTTATTTTGATTTTAAACAGGGGTGCTTTGGGTATAAATATGTGAAGAATAAGAGTTAAGGAAATGGATTAGAACTGATTAGGAAAGAAAGTGTCATGTAGATTGAAGATATAACAGATACAAATGAGTACCATACCTTGGTTTATACCACAGACTATGATAATGGAGTGAAAGTGCGGAAAAGAAAGTGGACTATTTGATACTACAGCCATAGACAACGAAATAGTACTCGGGATAGTGATGGAAATCCAAAGTAAAGGCATTCTATTCTGATACCATTGATGAATGCCAAAGAGGAAATCATAGGTATTAACTGAAATTTTGTAATTATTTGGAAGCTGTGCCAGAGAATTAAAAGTTGCCAAATGTCACCTCTGTTTGAAAAGGAGGAGATTAAGTATAACTATATAAGGCTCATCATATATTGTTATAATTTAAGAACTTGGGTTATAAAGTTGAGATAATTCGCCACATATTGGAGGAACAACACCTTATTATCTGCACGGGCTGCCTCCAACTTAGAGGACTTAAAATTGAGTTCTCTCATTTCAAATAGCCTTCCTACCCATCCCCTAGCTCCCTTTCCAGCCCTGCCTCATCTCTTCCATTCCACCTCCCAACCAGATTCATCCGTCCCATCAACCAACCAGGTCATACGTGTTCAACTATTACTACCTCATCATTCTGCTACTCTCCCCCAGGTCCACCTCCCACCCACCCCCCCCCCCCCCCCCCCCTTTATCTGCAGCTCCCCCTACCCCCACATCTCTTCCTGAAGAAGGGTTAATACCCAAGACGTTGACGTTTGCATCTCCTGATGCTGCCTGGCTTTAATTTTCCTCCAGCCTTCTGTTTCTTTACTTCAGATTCTAGCATTTGCAGTTTTTTTTGTCTCTAATGACATTTTCAGTTCTGAAGACTTTTGTGTTATGAAGGGCTAGAAGCGCTTTATAGAAGCAGTGGGTCAAAATTGCATTCCAGGGAAATTGTTACGAAAACTAAATAACTTGACAAGCTACCTGTTAAAATAGCTGCTGAAATGTTAGCTACATCCAGCTTTTACAACTCAGATGGGGAGAGACCAGAAGTAGGTTCAGTTCAGAAGATAAGATCTATATTGCAGAAGGGATAGTTACCAGGATAGTTGAGAAAAGCATGTGAATTGGCCTGTCTGTGTATCTCAGAGAGAGATGAAGAGGCTCACATCTGGTGAATGTAAAGAAAGTTGCTGAAAGAAAATGATTTTAAATGCTGGCCTAGCCAGTGATGCCCTCATCCCCGTGAAGTAAAGTACAGATGTTTGTAAGTCAGACATTCATAAAACACGGACCTCCTAAATTTGTTGCCCATCAATAATTCCCATTAAAGTGAATGATGTACAGCCATTTCAGAGGACAGCTGAAGAAGAGACCTAAGGGGCAACTTTTTCATGCAGAGGGTGGCACATGTGTGGAATGGACTGCCAGAGGAAGTGGTAGAGGCTGGTACAATTGCAACATTTAAAAGGCATCTGGATGAATAGGAAGGATTTATAGAGTCATAGAGATGTACAGCATGGAAACAGACCCTTCAGTCCAACCCATCCATGCCAACCAGATGTCCCAATCCAATCTAGTCCCACCTTGGGCCGAGTGCTGGCAGGTGGGACTAGATTGGGTTGGGATATCTGGTCGGCATGGACAGGTTGGACCGAAGGGTCTGTTTCCATGCTGTACATTTCTACGACTCTAATAAGACCCCTCAAAGGTCAACAACGCAGTCTATGTGTGAAACCACAGGAGATGGGGGAGACACTAAACAAGTATTTTGCACAAGTGTTTAGTTTGGAGAAGGATATGGAAGATGTCGTATGTGGGGGAAATGATGGTGACAACTTGAAAAATGTCCATATTAAAGAGCAGGAGGTGCTGGATGTCTTAAAATGCATAAAAGTGGATAAATCCCAAGGGCCTGATCAGGTGTATCCTAGAACTCTGTGGGAAGCTAGGGAAGTGATTGCTGGGCCCTTTGCAGAGAGATTTGTATCATCTGTAGTTACAGGTGAGGTGCCGGAAGACTGGAGGTTAGCTAACATGGTGCCATTATTTAAGAAAGGTGGTAAGGAAAAGCCAGGGAACCATAGACTTGTGAGCCTGACATTGGTGGTGGGTAAGTTGTTTGAGGGAATCATGAAGGACAGGATTTACATGTAACTGGAAAGGCAAGGACTGATTAGGGATAGTCATCATGGCTTTGTGTGGGGGAAATCATGTCTTACAAACCCGATTGTGTTTTTTGAAGAAGTAACAAAGAAAATTTTTGAGGGCAGAAAACGTGATCTATATGGACTTCAGTAAGGCGTTCAACAAAGTTCCTCATGGGAGACTGGTTAACAAGGTTAGATCTCATGGAATACAGGAAGAACTAGCCATTTGGATACAGAACTGGCTCGAAGATGGAAGACAGAGGGTGGTGGTGGAGGATTGTTTTTCAGGCTGAAGGCCTGTGACCAATGTTGCATCACAAGTATCGGTGCTTTTCTGATTTATACAAATGATTTGGATGTGAACATAGGAGGTGTGGGAAAAGATTTGCTAACCCACAATAGGCCCACAAAAATAAGCTGGCCAAATTGTACCAGGACACTCAGAATTCCCGAGCAGTTCACGAACTGAGTCAGACAATATGCAGACAATGGAATATGCTTTCAAGCTCCCATGGACATGACAGAGGCTCAAAGCCGAGGTAAAAACAATGACTGCAGATGCTGGAAACCAGATTCTGGATTAGTGGTGCTGGAAGAGCACAGCAGTTCAGGCAGCATCTAAGTAGCTTCGAAATCGACGTTTCGGGCAAAAGCCCTTCATCAGGAATAAAGGCAGTGAGCCTGAAGCGTGGAGAGATAAGCTAGAGGAGGGTGGGGGTGGGGAGAAAGTAGCATAGAGTACAATGGGTGAGTTGGGGGGGGGGATGAAGGTGATACGTCAAGGAGGAGAGGGTGGAGTGGATAGGTGGAAAAGAAGATAGACAGGTAGGACAAGTCCGGACAAGTCACGGGGACAGTTACTGAGCTGGAAGTTTAGAACTAGGGTGAGGTGGGGGAAGGGGAAATGAGGAAACTGTTGAAGTCCACATTGATTCCCTGGGGTTGAAGTGTTCCGAGGCCCTCAAGGCAGTTTCACTAACCAGCAGCAGCAAAGCCACACAGAGTGGAACAGACAGACAGGCATCACAGGACAATGGGAGCACCTCACCACCCCAGAAAAGACTTTAACACCTATCTGGGAAGATGAATTGAACCATGATACCGTCAGGATGTTGCATTGTGTGAAGGAACAGGACATTCATTCGATAAACTGTTTTCTAATTAGCACCCTTGCAACTAAATTACTCCATTTTCAAAAACTTGGTATTTTCCCATTTCTTAATCAGTGTCATTGTGCAGCATTACTATAAAACTGGTCTCATCCTCAGCTCTGGGAGGAGAAATCAAATTCTCTGTGCAGACTGTCAGTTCTGTGTCAGCTAGTCTGTTTTCTAGTCCAGTGATATCTCTTGCAATAAACTGTTTTGTCAATTTCACTTCGAGCTGTGTTTTGTGATCTCTAACCTATTGGGCAAATTTCTCCGACAGGAGGTATAGTTAGTACATTTTCAGATAACACCAAAATTGGAGGCGTAGTGGGCAGAGAAGAAGGTTATCTCAGAGTACAATGGGATTTTGATCAGATGGGCCAATGGGCCGAGTTGGCCCATCTGCATTTTGAAAATGCAAATCAAGACAGGACTTATACACTCAATGGTAAGGCCCTGGGGAATGTTGCTGAACAAAGGCACCTTGGAGTGCAGGTTCATAGTTCCTTGAAAGTGGAGTCGCAGGTCGATAGGATAGTGAAGAAAGCATTTGGTATGCTTTCCATTACTGGTCAGAGCAACAAGCATAGGAATTGGGAGGTCATGTTGCAGCTTTATAGGGCATTAGTTAGGCCACTTTTGGAATATTGTGTGCAATTCTGTTCTCCCTTCTATAGAAAGGATGTTGTGAAACTTGTTCAGAAAAGATTTTCAAGCATGTTGCCATGGTTGGAGGATTTTACCTCTCAAGAGAGGCTGAATAGGCTGGGGCTGTTTTATCTGGAGATTTGGAGGCTGAGGGGTGACCTTATAGAGGTTTATAAAGTCATGAGGGCCATGGATAGAGTAAATAGACAAGGTCTTTTCCCTGGGATGGAAGAGTACAGAACGAGACAGCATAGGTTTAGGGTGAGGGGAGAAAGATTTAAAAGGGTCCTAAGGAGCAACTTTTTCATGCAATGGCTGGTGCACGTATGGAATGAGCTGCCAGAGGAAGTGAAGGAAGCTGGTACAATTACAACAGTTAAAAGGCATCTGGATGAGTACATGATACGCTTAGATGTATATGTGCCTAGTGCTGGTAAATGGAACTAGATTAATTTTGCATATCTGGTTCACATGGAGGAGTTGGACTGAAGGTTATGTTTGCATGCTGTACATTTCAATGACTGTATTTGATCTCCCAATATTCCTATTTCCCTTCTTGAACAGAAGAGCAACATTAGCTACTCACCACTCCTCCAGAACTTCTCCAGTGGTTAGCAAGGATACAAAGGTCTTGGTCAAGGTCCAAGCAATCTCCTCTCTTGCCTCACTAGCAATAACCAGGGGTGGATCCCATCAGGCTCTGGGGACATATCTACCTTAATGTTATTCAAGAGACCCAACACCACTTCTTTCTTGATCTCAAAATGCCCATGCTCCACACTAATCTCAATATCCTTCTCTTGGGTTCAGCTGGAGTCCAAATGTGAGGTGAAAATGACTGCCTGTTATCTGGAGAACATCACATTGTGACGTTATTGGCTCACACTTTGAGCAATATGAAAATGTAAAAATCTAAATGGACAAGTGTCAATCTAACAAAGGCAGAAATTGTCAGCTGACCAGCCACAGCAAGTTCTGGTACATTGAGTTCCATACAAGAAACAGCCAAATTTTTCATCTGTACTCATCAGAATTTAGATAAACAAAAGGTACATTGAAACATAGAAGATGCTGAAGGAGGTTTACAGGATGAAAATTGAGAGACTATCTCCTTCATGGGGAATATAGAACCAAGGGGCATAGCTTCAAAATTAGGGACATCCTATTTGAGATAGAGATGAGGAGGAATTTCATCACTCAAAGGCTCATTAGTCTCGACCCTAGCAAGCAGTGCAGTCAGCAAAAATATTTAAGGCTGATGTCAAGACTCTGTTGGGGCCAAGGGTTGGATGGGAAATTGGTGCTGAAGCCACAATTAGATCAACCAAGATCTTACTGATCTCAGTGGGCGGCACGGTGGCACAGTGATTAGCACTGCTGCCTCACAGCGCCAGAGATCCGGGTTCAATTCCCGCCTCAGGCGACTGACTGTGTGGAGTTTGCATGTTCTCCCTGTGTCTGTGTGGGTTTCCTCTGGGTGCTCCGGTTTCCTCCCACAGTCCAAAGATGTGCAGGTCAGGTGAATGGGCCATGCTAAATTTCCCATAGTGTTAGTTAAGGGGTAAATGTAAGGGTATGGGTGGGTTGCGCTTCGGCAGGTCGGTGTGGACTTGTTGGGCCGAAGGGCCTGTTTCCACACTGTAATGTAATCTAAAAAAAAATGTAATCTAATCTGAATGTGGAACAGGCTCCAGGGAGGGGGTAGCAGCCTATACCTGCTTCTGTTTCTTCTGCTCTTATTAGCAGAGATTGAGGTGATTCCATTATTTTTGGACTGTTATCCAGAACAGGCTGAAATAAAATGGCTGGCTTTCATGGTGATGTTTCTAGGAAGTTGAGGTAGCTTTATAACTGTAGTGTGCTGTTTACAACTTGCATAATATTAACTCTGAGAGACAGACAGCATGGTGAAATCATGTAGGTTTGCCGTGGTTCACCATTTACAAACTATCTTGACAAAACACACAAGGATAAAACGTAATGATTTTCAATGTATTTTTCTTATTGGAGGTTTCAATATTGATCTTCCCTATATCCTTAAGTGCCCAGCAAAGCTTCATAAAATACTGGCAGGCACAAGATAATTACTGACAGTGTTTATAAATAATCTGTGCCTCACCGGCCTGACGACTAAACAACACATTAGCAAAATTGGCCATAATAACTTTCTTCAGGCCATGGATTTGCTTACATATTAAAGTTTGCTGGCTTTTCATTTCTTATTGATTTCTACAAAGTAAATGTATCAACAGCAGAAAAAATTTTGGCACACTGTGATGCTCCAGTGTCAGATATATGGATTTAAGATTTTTTTTTCACTTTCCTGATAATTTTCCCAAATGTAGTCAATAAGTTAGTGAGGCTTGAAGATAATACAGTTGAATGCATAGCTAAAGAGCTGATGCAGGACAGAGGGCTTCAGATACTTGGATAACTGAGTTTGTTCCAGGGCAGGGGGACCTTGTATAAGAAGGGGCACCAATATCCTTGCTGAGAGATTTGCTCATGCCACTCAGGAGGGTTTAACCTAGTCTGATGGCAGGGGTTGGTACCAAAGCAGCAGGTCAGCATGTGGAGTGATAGTGGAGAAGGCAAAGATGAAATCAAATCAGAGGAATAACAGGCAGGTCCAGGTTTGTGATCATGGCGGGATTGACGGTCAGAAGTGAATTTATTTCAGTGCAAGGAGGTGCACAGGTAAGGTAGATGAGTTTAGAGCTTAGATTAGTACATGGAATGTTGTAGCCATTACAGAAACTTGATTGAAATGGCAACTCAACATTCCAAAGTTTAGATGTTTCACACGAGATAGAGAGGGATGTAAAAGGGATGGAGGAGTTGCATTACTGATTAAGAAGCATGTCACAACTGCATTCAGAGAGGAAATCTTGGAGGGCTCATTCAGCGAGGCCATATGGGTAGAATTTAGAAATAAGAAAGGTGTAATCACTACGATGGGGTTTTACTACAGGCCACACAATAGCCAACAGGAGGTAAAGGAACAGACGTGTTGGTAAGTCATGTTGCAGCTATATTGAACTTTAGTCAGGCCACATTTGGAGTGTTACGTGCAGTTCTGGTCACCATACTATAGGCAGGATCTTGAGGCTTTGGAGAAGAGGTTTCCCAGAGATTGTCTGGATTGGACTGTATCAGTTCCTTTCGGTCATGTATCTGGTTCCATTCTTTACCCAGCACTTTCGGTGGGATATGATTTACATCTGTTACTTTCTCCCCTATCATTTCATGAGAGATAGGCATTGCTGGCAAGGACAGTATTTGATGCTCATTCCCAGTTCCCCCTGAAATGATTGCTCTGTCACTTTCAAGGGCAGTTAAGGGTTAACCACATTGCTGTGAGTTGGAGTCACATGTAAACCAGACTAAGTAAGGACTGCACATTGCCTTCCATAAAGGAGATTAGTGAACCAGGTGGATTTTCATAACAATCAACAGCAACTTCACAGTTACCGTTACTGAAACTAGCTTTCAATTCCACTTGATATAAACCGTATCTCCAAAGAATTAACTTAGCTCTATATTACTTGTCCAATGACATTAACTCTATGCTAGAGTTTCCTTGGACTCATACTGGGGTGCAGTACCTTCCTGTATGGGACTTAATTCTTCATGTTTCAGGACTCATGAAGGATACCCATTGCACTTTGTAACATTGTCCAAATTTAATACTAAGGAAAGATATGGAACCATGAACAAAGATGCAAAAAGATTTGAGTGTAAACTTAGCAGAAAATGATGGGGTCTCTTTTTCACTTGAAAAGTGAAGGTTGAAGAGAGACCTAATCAAAGGGTTTAAAATTACTCACTGGATTTCACTGCTCCCAGCAGGTGCATGTTTGATTGGTGGAGCACTTAAAATATATCGGTTGGCGAGCCCATCTCCTGACAGAATCATTGGGTCCTGGCACTGGAGAAACTGTTGGAACTGTGGCTAATCTAACTGGCCAGCTGTTCTCAAGACATGGACTTTCCATTCACCGAAGAGTTGAAGTTTAAAAAGGGAATAAGGTAAAAGGCAGAAAATTACAGACCAATTAGTCTAACCTCAGTTGTGGGTAAGATCCTGGATCCCACTGTGAAGGATGAGATTTCTGAATACTTGGAGGTGCATGGTAAAATAGGGCAAAGTCAGCATGGTTTCATCAATGGGAGGTCATGCCTGACAGATCTGCTAGAATTCTTTGAAGAAGTAACGAGCATGTTAGACCAAGGAGAAACAATGGATATTATCTATGTCGACTTCAAGAAGGTCTTTGACAAGGTGCCACACGGGAGGCTGTTGAGTAAGATGAGAGTCAATGGTGTTAGAGGCATGGTGCTAGCATGGATAGAAGCTTGGCTTTCTGGCAGGAAGTAGAGAATAGGAATAAAGGATCTTTCTCAGAATGGCAGCCATCAACAACCAGGATGAACAGCCAGTTATTTTGGTGCACATTGGCACCAATGATATAAGGAAAAAATGAGATGAGGTCCTGAAAGCAGAATTCAGTGAGCTAGGAGAGACGTCAAAGAGGAGGACCTCAAAGGTAGTCATCTCGGGATTGCTACCAGTGCTATGTGCTAGCCAGGGTAGAAATGAAAGAATAGGCAGGATGAACATGTGGCTTGAGGGATGATATAGGAGGGAGGGATTTGTGGGACATTGGGCCGGTTCTGGGGAAGGTGGGACTATTACAAATAGGATAGTCTACACCTGAACCAGACTGGAACTAATGTCCTTCGGGGAGTTTTTGCTACTGCTGTTGGGAAGGTTTTAATGTGGCAGGGGACTGGGAACTAGAAAAAACTACTAGACAGTGAGGCGGAAACTGGAGACTGTAAGAATCACAAAGTTAGCATTACCAAGGGGAAGAGTAGGCAGTGAGCAGATGAACGCAAAAGAACTGGTGGCCTGAAGTGCATATACTTTAATGCAAGGGGTATAGTGGGTAAGGCTGACGAACTTTGGGCTTGGATTGGTACCTGTGAGTATGATGTTATTGCGATCACAGAGACTTGGTTGAAGGAACTAAATGTTCCAGGATATAGATGCTTCAGACAAGACAGGGAGGGAAGTAAAAGAGAGGGTGGAGTTGCATTGCTGGTCAGGGATGATGTCACGGCTGTGCTAAAGGAGGACACTATGGAGGGCTTGAGCAGTGAGGTGTTATGGGTGGAGCTGAGAAATAAGAAGGATGCAGTTACATTGGTTAGGCTGTATTACAGGCCTCCCAACAGTGAGCATGAGATAAAAGAACAAATAGACAAACAGGTTATGGAAAGATGTGTAGGCAATAGGATGGTGGTGATGGGAGATTTTCCCAACATTGACTGGGATACACTTAGTGTCAGAGGTCTGGATGGGGTAGAATTTTTAAGGAGCATCCAGGAAAGTTTTCTAGAGCAGTATGTCAATAGTCTGTCAAGGGAAAGGGCCATATTGGACCTGGTGTTGGGGAATGAGCCAGACCAGGTGGAAGTTGCAGTGCGGGATTTCTTCGGGAATAATGACCACAATTCCATAAATTTTAGAATACTCATAGATAAAGATGAGAGTGGTCCTATGGGCCTAAACTGGGCCTTGGCCAATTATATCAAAATTAGGCAAGAGCTGGGAAATGTGGATTCGACACAGCTATTTGATATGTGGGAGACTTTCAAAGATAGGTTGAAGATAGTGAGTGATAGGAAAGGCAAGATTCGTGAACTGAGGATGACAGGAGAAATCATGCGACTAGCCAAGAGGAAAAAGGAAGCATACATAAGGTCCAGGCAGCTAAGAACAGAACTTGCCTTGGAGGAATATTGGGAGAGTAGGACCAGTCTTAAATGAGGAATCAAGTGGTCTAAAAGGGGTCATGAAATAACTTTGGCGAGCAGAATTAGAGAGAATCCCAAGGCCTTTTATTCTTCTATAAGAAGCAAGAGGGTAACCAGAGAAAGGATTGGTCCACTAAAGTATAAGGAAGGAAGGTTGTGTGTCGAACCTGAGAAAATGGGTGACATTCTATGTAATTACTTTGTATCAGTGTTCACTGAGGAATGGGAGGTGATGAATGCTGAGATTAGAGATAGAAGTTTGTTTACTCTGGATCACGTTGACCTAAGGAGGGAAGCTGTGTTGAGTAGGCTAAAGGATATTAAAGTGGACAAATCCCCAGGACCAGATGGGATCTATCCCAGGTTGCTGAAGGAGGTGAGAAAGGAAATAGCTGGGGCCCTAATAGATATCTTTGTGGCACACTTAAACACAGGTGAAGGGCTAGAGGACTGGAGAGTTACTAATGTTGTCCCCCTGTACAAGAAGGGTAGTAGGGATATTCCAGATAATTACAGACTAGTGAGCCTGACATCAGTGGTAGGAAAGTTGCTGGAGAAGGTACTGAGGGATAAAATCTATTGATATTTGGAAAAGAATGGGCTTATTAGTGATAGTCAACATGATTTTATGTGGGGGAGAACATGCCTTACCAACTGAATAGAGTTCTTTGAGGAAGTGACCAAGTTGATAGATGAAGGAAGGGCTGTAGATGTCATACACATGGACTTTAGTAAGGCTTTTGACAAGGTTCCCCATAGTAAACTAATGGAGAAAGTGACGTCACATGGTGTGCAGGGTGTTCTAGCTAGGTGGATAAAGAACTGGTTGAGCAACAGGAGACAGAGAGTAGTAGGTGAAGGGAGTTTCTCGAAATGGAGAAACGTGACCAGTGGTGTTCCACAGGGATCATGTTAAAATTGTACAAGATTTTGGTTCAGCCGCAATTAGAATACTGTGTACAGTTCTGATCACCACATTACCAAAAGGATGTGGATGCTTTGGAGAGGGTGCAGAGAAGGTTTATGAGGATGTTGCTTGGTATGGAAGGTGCTGGCTATGAAGAGAGGTTGAGTAGGTTAGAATTGTTTTCATTAGAAAACAGGAGATTGAGGGGAGACCTGATTGAGGTCTACAAAATCATGAAGAGTATAGACAGTGTAAATAGAGATAAGCTTTTTCCCAGGGTGAGGGATTCAATAACAAGAGCATTCAAGGTGAGAGGTGAAAAGTTTAAGGGGGATTTATGCGGCAAGTACTTTACACAGAGGGTGGTAGGTGCCTGCAACATGTTGCCAGCAGAGGTAGTAGAGGCAGGCAGATTCATTTACCATGAGTAGGTGGGGAGCAGAGGGATACAGACACTTAGGAACTGGGCGATAGGTTTAGACAGTGGATTTGGATCGGCTCAGGCTTGGAGGGCCGAAGGGCCTGTCCCTGGGCTGTAAATTTTCTTTGTTCTTTGCTCAAGTCGTGTCCCGCAAGGGTCAGTGTTGGGACCACAACTTTTCACTTTATAGATTAATGATCTAGATGAAGGAGCTGAGGTCATTCTGGTTAAGCTTGCAGATGAAACAAAGATGGTAGAGGGACAAGTAGCGTTGAGGAGGCAGGTAGGCAAAAGAATGATTTAGACAGGTTAGGAGAGTGGGCAAAGAAGTGGCAGATGGAAAACAAAGTGGGAAGGTGTGAGGTCTTCCTACTTTGGAAGGAAGGAAGAATAGAAGCATGGACTGTTTTCTAAATGGGGAGAAAATTCAGAATTCTGAAGTGCAAAGAGACTTGGGAGTTCTTGTCTCGGATTCTCTCAAGGTAAACTTGCAGGTTAAGTCAATAGCTAAGAAGGCAAATGCAATGATGGCATTTATTTTGAGAGGAGTATAAAAGCAGGGATGCACTTCTGAGGCTCTATAAGGCTCTGGTCTGAACAGATTTGGAGTACTGTGCGCATTTTTCGGCCCCATATCTCAGGAAGAATGTACTGGTCCTGGAGCGTGTTCAGAGGAGGTTCACGAGAATAGTCCCAGGAATGAAAAACCTAACATATGAGGAGCGTTTAAGGATTCTGGGTCTAGACTCGATGGAGTTTAAAAGGATGAAGGGATAGCTAATTGAAACTTACAGAATACTGAATGACCTGGACAGAGTGGATGTTGGGAAGATGTTTCCATTGGTAGGAGAGACTTGGACCCAAAGAACGGCCTTAGAGTAAAGGGAAGACATTTTAGAATGGAGATAAGGAAAAACTTCTTCAGCCAGGCAGTGATGAGTCTATGGAATTCACTCCCACAGCAGGCTGTGGAGGGCAGGTCACTGAGTATATTTAAGATGGAGATAGATAGTCTCTTGATTGTCAAGGGGATTAAGGGTTACAGGGAGAAAGCGGGAGAATGGGGTTGAGAAACTTATCAGCCATGATTGAATGGTGGAGCAGACTCAATGGGCTGAATGGCCTCATTTCTCCTCCTATGGTCTTATAGTCTAAGTCTGACTCACAGCTTGGTATTGGAGTAAATTCAAGTCTCTACTCGAGTGTATCAACATTATCAGGTCTTACTGAATGTAACAGGCCATCTCTGGAACTATGCAGGCCTGGCTCCAGTGTCATACAGCACAAATAAAGACCCTTCAGCCCATTGAGTCTTCACCAACATATCTACCACTAAAGGCGTGTTAATCCCAATTTCTTGCACTTGTCCCATATCCTTGAATGTTCTGATATTTCAAATGCTTATCCAAATATTTTTTAAAGATTGTAAGGTTTCTGGCCTTCACTACTGTTCCAGGCAGTGCATTCCCACCACCCTCTAAGTGAAAAAGTTCTTTCTTCAATCTCTTCTGAATCTCCTGCCCTTTACCCTAAAACCTCCTTGTAATTGGCCTCTCAACCAAGGGGAACTGCTGCTGTCTATTCACCCTGTCTATACCCCTCATAATCGTATTCACCTCAATCAAGTCTCCCCTAAGCCCTTTCTGCTCAAAAGAAAACAATCCAAACCTATCTAGCCTCTTCTTGCATTTCAATTTCTCCATCCCAGGCAATATCTGGTGGATATCCTCCACACCCCCTCAAGTGCTATCACATCCTTCCTGTAGTGAGGTGACCAGAAATGCACACAGTCCTCCAGCTGTGGCCTGACCAATGTTCTGTACAACTTCAACATTACCTCCTTGCTCTTATACTCTGTTCCAGAAATGATGAAAGCAGGTGTCACATATGCCTTCTTAACTATCCTACTTGTGCTCTGCTGATTTCAGGGATCCGTGAATAATTACTCCAAGATCGCTCTGTTCCTCTGAGCTACCCAGTTCCTGCCATTCATTAAATACTCCCACATCTGGTTTCTTCTTCCGAAGTGCATCA
Organism: Chiloscyllium punctatum; assembly: GCF_047496795.1. Taxonomy (NCBI): domain Eukaryota; kingdom Metazoa; phylum Chordata; class Chondrichthyes; order Orectolobiformes; family Hemiscylliidae; genus Chiloscyllium; species Chiloscyllium punctatum. Next base: position 8,744,404 of record NC_092777.1, read on the forward strand.
CCTCACATTTATCAGGTTTAAGTACATCTGACACTCCTCTGCCCATTTGACTACCTCATCCATATCTTCCTGTAACCTACAACCATCTTCTTCACTCCGAACCACCTTATCAATCTTGATGTCATCTGAAAACTTGCTTAACATTCTCCCAACAGTTTAATCTGTATAATTTGTGTATATAACAAACAATAAGGGTCCCAGCTTATTATGGCATCAGCTGGACCGGCCTCCAGTCACTCAAATAGTCTTCTACCTGTCCTTGTGCTAAGTCAGTCTCTGATCCATCCCACCAATCCCCCATGTGAGACCTTGTCAGAAGTTTTCTTAAAATCCATGTAAACTACATCAACCTAACTTCCTTCATCCACACACTTAATCACATTTTCAAAAAATTTGAACTAATTTGCTAGGTATGATCTCCCACTGACAAAGCTATGGACTATCCCTAATTAACTCATGCTTTTTTGAGTGGAAAATTCACTCCTCCAGAAATTTCTCCAATAGCTTCTCTATCACTGGTGTGAGACTCACCGGTCTGTAATTTTCTGGTTCATCTCTATTATCTTACTTGAAAAGTGGAACAACATTAGCCAACTTCCAGTCCTCTGCTGCCATGGCCAGAGAGAAATTAAAAATTTGTGTCAGAGCCCTGGTAATTTCCTGCCCTGCCACCCACAAGAGCCTCGGATGCAATTCATCTAAACCACAAAATATACCTATTTTTAAGTCCTAATGCCTCTCCATTTCCTGCAAGTTCCTTTTGGTCAGTCACTGCATCTCTCATGTGGCAACATATTTGCTCCTCTATTTTCCACTGACACTTTTGGGGCCTATATTAGTTTCAGCAGACTTCTGGATATTGTGGGTTACAGAGGTACATAGACACGATGGAGAGCTGGGCTAAGAAGTGGCAAGTGGAGTTAATGCCGAAAAATGTGAGGTAGTTCACTTTGGAAGAAATAACAGGAATGTAGAGTACTGGGATAATGATAAAATTCTTGGCAGTGTAGATGAACAGAGAGATCTCGGTGTCCTGGTGCATAAACCCCTGAAAATTGCCACCCAGGTTGATAGGATTGTTATGAAGGCATTTGGTGTGTTGGCATTTATTGGTCAGTGGATTGAGTTTTGGAGCCACGAGGTCATGCTTCAGCTGTGCAAGACACTGGTAAAGCCGTACATGGAGTATTGGATGCCGTTCTGGTTACTGCATTATCGGAAGGATGTGGAATCTTTGGAAAGGGTTCAGAGGAGACTTACTAGGATGGTGCCTGGTATAGAAGGAAGGTCTTACAAGGAAAGGCTGAGGGAACTGAGGCTGTTTTCATTGGAGAGAAGAAGGTTCAGAGGTGACTTAATCTAGATATTTAAGATAATCAGAGGGTTAGATAGGGTGGACAGGGAGAGCCTTTTTCCTCGGATGGTGAAGGCTAACACGAGGGGACATAGTTTTCAATTGAGGGGTGATAGATTTAGGACAGATATCAGGAACAGTTTCTCCACTCAGAGAGTAGTAGGGGCATGGAACTTGGAGACGTTATGTGCATTTAAATGGGCATTAGACATACATACGGATAATAATGGAACAGGTGTAGGTTAGATGGGCATCAGATTATTTTCACATGTCAGCATAACATTGAGGGCCGAAGGGCCTGTACTGCACTGTATTCGTTGCTCTTGATGTGGTCTCTTCTAGGTAAAAACAATGACTGCAGATTCTGGAAACCAGATTCTGGATTAGTGGTGCTGGAAAAGGACAGCAGTTTAGGCAGCATCCGAGGAACAGTAAAATCGACATTTCGAGCAAAAGCCCTTCATCAGGTTTGCCCAAAACATTGATTTTATTGCTCCTCGGATGCTGCCTGAACCACTAATCCAAAATGTGGTCTCCTCTACATTGGGGAGAAGGATGCCAACTTGTGGAACAGTTCAGAGAACATCTCACACACCCAACAACCCCACTGCTCTGTGGCTGACCACTTGAAAGCCCTGGGCACCCTCCACTGCCAAATCCAAGTTACGCGATGCCTGGAGGAAGAATGCCTCATTTTCCGCCTTGGGACCCGCCAACCACATAGCATCAATGTCAATTTCACCAGCTTCCTCATCTCCCCTTCCCCCAACTTATCACACATCCAAACTTCCAATTCGGCACAGCCCTCTTGAACTCTCCTACCTTCCTTCCCATCTATCCGCTCCACCCTCCGCTCCGATCTGTCACCATTATCCCCCACATTCATCTACCTATTATCTCCCAAGTTACCTTCCCCCCAGCCTCACCTGTCTCCCATTCAACTCAGCCTCCTTGGGCGCCTGCACATTTCTGATGAAGGGCATATGCTTGAAACGTCAACTCCCCTGCTCCTCCAGCACCACCCTTTTTGACTCTGGATTTGCACAAGGCATTCAATTAGCTCTTGTTCATTAGACTATTTAATAAGATAACAGCCCATAATGGTGGGCGGCACAGTGGCTTAGTGGGTGTCACGGTGGCACAGTGGTTAGCACTGCTGCCTCACAGCGCCAGAGACCCGGGTTCAATTCCTGCCTCAGGCGACTGATTGTGTGGAGTTTGCACGTTCTCCACGTGTCTGTGTGGGTTTCCTCCGGGTGCTCCGGTTTCCTCCCACAGTCACAAAGATGTGCAGGTCAGGTGAATTGGCCATGCTAAATTGCCCGTAGTGTTATGTGAGGGATAAATGTAGGGGTATGGGTGGGTTGCGCTTTGGTGGGTCAGTGTGGACTTGTTGGGCCGAAGGGCCTGTTTCCACACTGTAATGTAATCTAATCTAATGTTGAGGTAACATTTTAGCATGGACAGAGGATTGGCTCACGAACAGAAGAGAGTTGGGATAAAAGGTGCATTTTAAGGATGACAACCTATAACTAGTGGAGTGCCAGAAGAACCAGTGCTGGGGCCACAATTATTTACAAAAATATATTAATGACTCATGACAAAAGTTTGCAGATGACTCAAAAATAGGTCAGAAGGCAAATGTTGAGGATTATGCAAAAAGTCTGCAGAGAGATAAATACAGGTTAAACAAATGGGCACAAACTGGGCAGATGGAATATAATGTGGGAAATGTGAGGTTGTACACTTGGCAAGAAGAATGGAAGAACTGAATATTGTTTAAATGGAGAAGAGTGAAGAAAGCTGCAGAACAGAGGGATTTGGAGTCCTTATGTATGAATCACTAAAAAAACCCTCATCTAAATTCAGAGGGTGTTAGGGAAGGCAAATCTCATGTTGAAATTTTTATTTATTTGCAAGAGAACAGAGTATAAAAATAGGGAGGCTTTGCTTCAACCACATAGTCAGACCACATCCAGAATACCGTGAACAGTGTTGGTCATTTTTCCTGAGGAAAGATATGCTTGCATTAGAGACAGTCCAAGAAGGTTCACAGGCTAATCCCTGGTATGGAGTGGTTTTCTTATAATGAGAGATTGAGTAGTGCATTGAAGCTTAGAAAAATGTGAGGAGACCTTACTGAAGCATTCATGATTGTTAGGAGCCTTGAAAGGGTAGATTGAAGAGCTTATAGAGTCATAGAAATGTACAGCCCAGAAACAGATTCTTCAGTCAAACTCATCTATGCTGACCAGATATCCTAGACAAATCTAGTCCCATTTGCCAGCATTTGGCCCATACCCCTCTCACCACTTCCTATTCATATACCCATTCATATGCCTTTTAAATGTTGTAATTGTACCAGCCTCCACCACTTCCTCTTGTAGCTCCTCCCATTTTCTGCATGAAAACATTGCTGTTTAGGTCCCTTTTAAATCTTTCCCCTCTCACCTTAAACCTATGCCCTCTAGTTCTGGAATCCCCCACCCTGGGGAACAGACCTTGTCTATTTACTCTACCTATGCTCCTCATGACTTATAAACCTCCTTAAGGTCACCCCTCAGCCTGCAATGCTCCAGGGAAAACAGCCCCAGCTTATTCAGCCTCTCTCTATAGCTTAAACCCTTCAACCCTCACAACACCCTTGTAAATCTTTTCTGATTATTGTTTCCCTTTGAGAAAAAGTCTAGGACCAGAGGTATAATCTCACAGCAAGGAGTTATCCATTTAAGAGAGAGATGAACAGGATTTTTTTTCTCTCAAAGGGTAGTGAATCTGTTAAATTCTTCATTGCAGAGACCTGTTGAGCCAGGGTCAGTAAGTATATCCAAGACTGAGATAGACAGAATTTAAGTCTGGAAGGGAATCAAGGGTTATGGGGATAAGGTAGGAAAGTGAATCTGAGGATGATCAGATCAGCCATGATCTGAATGAATGGCACAGCAAACTCGATGGCTTGAATGATCTACTTTTTGCTTCTACAAGTTATAGTCTTATGTCCATATACATAGATGTCACACGATGCAGAGAAAAACAAAGGGATTTGCTTATGAATTCATCTATTAGCCCAACATCAATAAAGACATTAATCAACCGATCACGTGAGAACACGTCAACGCCATCAACTTCAGCAGTCAGAGAACTCTTCGTTCCAGATGAGATTCTTTCTGAGCCATGATCCAAGATTGTGACTGACACTTTCCATACCCAATGACAATAACTGACACTTTTAACAAGATCCCTTTGGGTGACTAATCTACAAAACTGCTCGTACAATGGTTGTGACACATTCCATGCCATATTTACCACATTTGGTGTTCGTCTACAGATCTGGTCCATCAACAACCTGCAGTACCCAAACGCACACTTTGAAGACATGCAGGAAGTATGGTATTCAACAATGTAGCTCCTCTCATTGCTATTCCCAAATAAAAACTGAGGGTTACCATACACACAGCAAGAAAGGAATGTAATATATCTCGCTGAGCCAGTTTAAAAATATCTCCAGTATAACTGAAACAATGGAAGTCCAATCTGACACTCCATGAATTTCTGAAGTTAGGGGAATACTTTTATGCACCACGTTTTTTATTTAAAAAAAACAAATCAGCTAATTAACCAATTAAGCAACTAATAATTAACACACTGCCCACTAGGGCAGGCACAAGAACAAAAAAGGTGGGGAAACAAAGGAAGGAACTAAACCAAGATAATGATCGAGACAGAGATAATGCACTTCAGCTTATGCAGCATTTAGAGTTGAGATATAAATATATGTTAAGCTATTCAGACCAGAGATTGCATTGTTCTGGTTATCAGCTAGATAGGTAGTTAAGTCAGTGAAACTCATACATGAAGTGGAGGAGGAACAGCACATTTATATGAGAGTTCAATTCCAGTTCAGGGAGAGCTGGAAGAGGATGAAATTCTTGGCTTCTAACAGTGGCTTGTTATTAGTGAAGAAGATCTATTCATGGTGGTGTTTAGGAAGGAAACTGATAAGTGTTATGACACAAGGTAACTCTCCTGCTTAATTTAAAATCAGCAACACAGAAAAGGTTTATCTCGTGCAGTAATCTGTGAAAATTTGAAAGGCCAATAACTAGTTAAAGCAAAAATTAACAACTCTATTTCTTAAAGTATAACAGAGAATAATTAACTAACAGCTGTTTACAATTCCTTACTCTAACCGATCTGTTACCTTGCTTTCTTTAATACTAGTCCAATAAAACTCCCAATTACTATTTACAAAACAAAACTTCTTATCACAAAACCAGGCAGCTTTTGTTTTCTCTGAATTCCAGTCTTCTTTTCTTCTTCTTAGGGATTTCTGCTTTACAGGTTACTGGTCGATAAAAGTATGTTTTAAGAGAACTATTTTTTCAGGAGTCTTTTTACAGAATGGGGCTTTGCAGTTCTCCTCTCAACTGTTCAATTTTCCCCGGTCTTATACTTCCAAAGCATCAGATTCTGTCATTGGCTATTAATATTATCAATATACTAAATTCAACCTGGATTGGAGTTTGGTATTTTTCAGGTCATAATTTATGATTGGCCTAATTCGAATCTGTTTTGTTGCTTCTAGGCAACCAGCTAATTGAGTTGCTCAACCAAATGTTACATTATATTTCTTTTGAGAACACTTGGTTCTGTCAGGTCGTTCTGCTGCTTTTAACTCTCTTAAAAGGTACAGTACACCCACATCTTCATAACATAAGACAGAATATTGATAGGTGATACTAATCAGAAAGGTTGCTACTGGCATCAGAGCTGTCTCCTCTCAGATTCACCAATGGAATACAAAAAAAAGTCAGAAACCCAACAGTGTCACCATTAGAAGTGGCCAGTGTTGAAGCTGCAATGAAGGGAAGATGGAACCTCTGTGCTGAGGCCCAGCAATCAGAGAGGTGAACCCTCCATTGATATGTTCCAAACGGTGCTGAACATTGTGTTAAAACTCCTCGCGGGGATCTTTATGAAAAAAGGAAAAGTCTTTGATGAACAGCTACTGTGAGGAACTCCGGCAGAGGATTCCTGCAGCTGAGATTATTGGACTCTACCAACCACAACCATCTTCCTTTATGTTGGGTATGACTCTCACCAGCACAGGGTTTCCTTCCGATTCCCATTGACGCCGGTTTTGCTATGGAACTTCGATGTTACACTCAGTCAGATGCTGCATTGAAGTCAAGGGCAATCACTCTCAACTCACCTTCTGAAGTTCAACTCTTGATTTATTCATTCATGAGATGTGGGTTTCACTGGTGTTTATTGCCTATCCATAACTGTCCAGAGCATATTGTGGGTCTGGAATCACATCTCAGCAAGCGTTGATAGGACAATAGATTTCCTTCTCTAAAGAGTAAGCACCATATGGGTTTTTAATACCAATCGCATGTTGCAAGAGGGATACAAAAAATTTAGAGAAAGATAGTGATCGATTAAGTGAGTAGCCAAAACGTGGAGCATAATGTGGGAAAATGTGAAATTGTTCATTTTTGAGGGGACAACAAAAGTACAGGGTAACATTTATTAGAGAAAAACTGCAGAAAGCTGCAATATATAGGGACTTGAGGGAACGTGTGCATGAAACATAAAAAACTAGCACAAAGGTGCAGCAGGTAATCAGAAGGATAATAGAATTTGGCTCTTATTTCAAAGGGTCTGGAGTATAAGAGTACAAAAGTCTTATTGCAGTGTCCAAGATGCTGGTGAGACCACATCTGCAGTACTGTGAGCAGTTTTGTCCCCTTATTTAAGAAAATATATTAATTCATTGGAGGCAGCTCAGAGAAGATGAACCTAGATGATACCTGGTCTGGTGAGATTGATCTCATTGAAACATTTAGGATTCTTTCGGAGCTTGACAGGGTACCCCTCATAGGAGAATAGACAACCAAAGGGCACAGACTCAGAATAAAAGGGTGCCAATGTAAGACTGAGGTGAGAAGAAATTCCTTCTTTCAGTAGGTTAACAGTCTTTGGAACTCTGTGTGGGCAGAGTCCTTGTGTATATTTAAGGCTGAGATAGATACATTTTTGATCAGTTGGGGAATTAAGTTGGAGATGAAAAACACAGAAATTTGGATGTGAGGAATGTTAGATTACCCATGATCCTTATTGAATAGCAGAGCTTTATGAGGCTGAACGGCTTACTCCTGATTCTTATTATCTTATAAAAACAATTGCGTTGTTCTGAATAGTCTACTTTGTTCAAATTCTAACCATCTTCCATGATGGGATTTGAAATCATGGCCCCAGCTGGGTTTCTTGATTACTGGTCCAGTGACATTAACATTACATTACTATCATCACATACCCATGACAGATGACTATCTGTTTCATTTTCTCCTAAGTCCTCGGACACTGACACTAAACCTAGAGACCGTTCTGATCTGTAACATTCAGTAGCACAGCATTTGTACTTCAGGCCAAAGCAGAAAAGACTCCGGAATTTAAAACACACAAAGTCTTACTTACTGAACAATTCACAAATCCGCAGGGCAGACAGAGTAGAGTATTTGACTTTGGTTACAACATTATACAATATTGGCCAATCTGTCTTTGACAGTAAACAAACATTAAAGAGGGTTACTTCAGCCACAAGAACAATAAAATCAACTATACTGACAGTCACTCAATAATTCTATGCTGATTTACCACTTCTTGTTATTGGAGCAGTGTGCCTGTTCTTTGTCATGATATTGGGAGCCTTTTCTAACAGTTGTCATGTTGACTCAATGCTCAGTTAATTTCTTTAGTTATCCCTATGGTTTGTTTACTATAGTTAAAAATCACACAGCATCAGACTGTAGTCCAGCAGTTTTATTTAAAGTGCAAGCTTTCGGAGCATTGCTCCTTCATCAGGTAGCTAGTTGGGCAGGATCATGGGACACAGAATTTACAATAAAAGATCAAGGTGTCATACAATTGGTACGATGTATTGAACAAACCTAGATTGCTGTCAAGTCTTCAATCACTTAGAATGGGGATGCAGGTTTTGATTGATTAATATGTAAATCCCAGAATTTCTTTCAAGTCACAGCCCTGAGATAACTTAAGGTTTTATCAGTATATTAAAAAGAACTAAAATCTCAGCTCAGGCAATGCTTTGAGGGTGTGAGGTTAGAGTCTGTCTGTATTCCAGCCTTGAGTCACGCCTGTTCCATTTCCAAAGTAGGAATTTATAAAATGTCACATTGATTGACTGCCTACAGATTGTTTTTCGAACAAATAGAATGTATCTGCAAATACAATTCTGCAACTGCAATTTCACCCCATACACTTATAAGTGTGCGTGTGTGAGAGAGACGGAAAACGTGTGTGTGTGTGTGTGTGTGTGTATATGTATGTATGTGTGTGGGGGGGGCAGAGGGAGAGTGAGGAGGAAGAGAGAGAGAGAGCATGTGTGTAGGGGAAAGGGAGGAGTGTGTGTGCTTGATACAATGTGTGTGCATGTGTTACAGAGTATATGCCTGTGAGAGGGTTTGTGCGTGTGTATGTGACAGGTTCTGTGCGAGTGTGATTGTGTGTGTGTATGTGTGCGTGTGTGTGTGTATCTATGAGAATGTATAGTGTGGTGGGGTCACCTGTAGTGTGACATGAGCCCAAGATCCCAGCTGCCCAAGATCCCAGCTGATGCCATCCTCATGGGCACCAAACTTGGCTATCAGCTTCTGCTCGGCGACTCTGCGTTTATTGCATAAACTGAAGTCCACCTCAGAGAATAGACACCTGAAGATCTGAGGCCGAATGTCCTTGATTGCCGAAGTGTTCCCCCAGCAGAAGGGAACATGCCTGTCTGGCAATTGTTGCATGATGTCTATTCATCCATTGTCATAGCTTCTGTTTGGTTTTGCCAATGTACTATGTCTCAGAGCATCTTTGCCTGCAGTGTATGAGATAATGTTGGCCAAGTCACGTGAGTACCTGCCACAGACGTGGTGGGTGGTTTCCCCACAAGTAATAGTAGTATCCATATCGATATTCTTATACGTCTTGCAATGGTTGCTATTACAGGGTTGTATGGAGATGTGGTAGATGTTGTCCTAAAGGCTGGGCAGTTTGCTGCAAACAATGGTGTGTTTAAGGTTTGGCAGTTATTTAAAGGTGAGAAGTGGAGGTGTAGGGAAGATCTTGGTGAGGTGCTCATCCTCATCAATAATGTGCTGTAGGCTGTGAAAAACATGGCGTAGTTTCTCCCGGGAAATGCTGGACGACGAAGGATACCCTAACGGTCATATCCTGTGTCTGTCTCCTGAGGAAGTCATTACGGTTTCTCACTATGGCACGTCAGAACTGGTGATTGATGAATGGGAGCATTGTATCCTGCTTTTATGAGGGAATCCTTCAGATGTGGGCGGCACGGTGGCACAGTGTGGGCGGCACGGTGACACAGTGGTTAGCACTGCTGCCTCACAGCGCCAGAGACCCGGGTTTAATTCCCGCCTCAGGCGACTGACTGTGTGGAGTTTGCACATTCTCCCATTGTCTGCATGGGTTTCCTCTGGGTGCTCCGGTTTCCTCCCACAGTCCAAAGATGTGCAGGTCAGGTGAATTGGCCATGCTAAATTGCCCGTAGTGTTAGGTAAGGGGTACATGTAAGGGTATGGGTGGGTTGCGCTTCGGCGGGTCGGTGTGGACTTGTTGGGCCGAAGGGCCTGTTTCCACATTGTAATCTAATCTAATGTCTGTCATGTTCCTCCTCATCCGAACAGATCCTTTGTATGCGTAGAGCTTGTCCGTAAGGGATGGCTATGTTTAAGATGGAAGCTAGGGAAGTGCAGCATTATGAGGTTACCCATGGGCTTGCAGTAGAGTGGGGTACTGAGATGACTATCCTTGACGGAAGTGCATATGTCTAAGAATGAGACTGATTTTAAAGAGTATGCTCAGTCTCATGATGAGATTAAACTTGTTGATATCACTGAGTAATTCTTTCAGTGACTGAGCTGAGACATCATTTTTTTTTAATATCATGAGAAAAACCTTAAGTTATATCAGGGCTGTGACTTAAAAGAGATCTGGGATTCCCACATTAATCAATCAAAACTTGCATCCCCAAACTAAGTGATTAAGGACTTAACAGCAATCTACGTTTGTTCAATTCATCACATCAGTTGTATGACACTTTGACCTTTTACGATAAATTCTGTGTCCTATGATCCTGCCCCACTAACTACCTGACAAAGGAGCAGCGCTCCAGAAGCATGTTCTTTCAATTAGACCTGTTGGATTATAACCCGACGTGTGATTTTTAACTTTGTCCACCCCAGTCCAACACCAATTCCTCCACATCTTGTTTACTATAGACTAGCTGTTTGGTTCTATGTGACCAGACCCTGTGGTACCTTCACAAATGATCATTCACTTCCCTCGGGTGCCTCCATTCCAGTTTGGGAAAAGCAATTTGTATTATTTATTTGATTAGAGTGTTTAGTAGATGTTGAGTTGCGGGATACATCTTAGGGCAAACAAAACATTTGAAATTCAATGCCCAACTAACCATCATAATTAAGAAAGATACCCATCATTGGATTCTCCTCTCAGTTCAAATACAGTCAGTGCAGGGGTTGCAATTCAATCTCAAACAAAGTCTTTGGTGAGGCATAGCATTTTCTTGGTGGGATTCCCATTTCCAATTGGCTGGTATCTTGTCACATGTTCCCATTGGTACAATTGCTGCAACATTAGAAGAGGCAGCTGTGTGAATAGAGTAGCTGATGAGGCCCAGGGAGGATGGGGAACTGCAGATTGATGCCTCTACAGCTATGTGAGGGCCTATGTAGTGTTATAGAGTCACTTATAATGCAGAAGACAAACATTAAGGTGGAATCTGGACAAGAGCAGCATCATCAGGTCATCCATGGGCTTGCAGTCGAGTGAGGTACTGAGGTGTCCGTCCTTGATGGAGTTGTGTATATTTAAGAATGAGTTCAAGTCCATGCTGGTTCTCCTGGGAGTGATCACTCCTATTCCCCTACTCCATTCTCATGCCCCTAAAAGTGTACTTCCTTTAAGTGCCCATTCACTTCCCTTTAAAAATCATTGATTGATTCCACTTTCATCACCCCCACAGGAAGCAAGTTCTTGGTCATTATCAACTGCTGCATTAAAAAAAGTTATTCTTCACATTCTCCCTGCATCTCTTTTACAAAACCTTAAATCTCTGTAAACTAATCCTTCAGTGGATGGGGGAACAGTTTATCCTGGTCTATCACACCTGTCACAAAAGGGCATACAGAGTCAAAACAGGTGGAAGGCTGCCTCACATTCAGCTCCTCACCCTTTCTGTGGCAAGCATCTTGACCCTGAACATGGCCAAGGAACTGGTTCAGTGGTGACTTTTGATTTATGTGCCAGCACTCCCTGACCAAAGGCTAATACCCGACTTGACTAAGACCCAATGATTACCAAGACAAACTTCTGAACTTTGTGTCTGTGAGGCAAGGTAAGACAGAAGAAATATTAGCCTGGTATCTAGGAGGAAAGTGTAAAATGTCATGGCAAGGCAATGTAAGCAGGGATACTAGGACCATCCAGGTAAGTTCAGGGTGAATATGCGCTATGGTAGTGAGCAAAGAGCCTGGATTTGCAGTCTCGTCAGTCCATGGACCAATGTATGTCCTCGATTATTTGATGTCCTTGCAGCGACATTATAATGAAAGTTGTCAGTGCAGCTCAAGGTGCAACACTGAAGTACAGATGCGTCAGTGCTCAAGCCCAGTATCTATGGCTGGTTTCCTGAGATGTCAGTGCCCAGTGCTCAACATTGACATCCTTTGGAGCAAGTAGCAAGCTGTATTCATCAAGAAATCCCTCTGATTTCCATGATGCATTTTCTTGACATCTAGCTTGTTTTTGCAAGTGTGGTAAGGTCGCTGAATGTTAAGAAGGTGAGTTGAGCTATCAACAAGGGATTTAACAAGCAATAATCTTCCTAAATTGGTTTACTGACTGATACAAAACACTCAGACTTAAAAACATTAAAGATAATTTGCTCAGATTAGTCTTGAGTTTAGAATGCTAAAGAGTGAATCTATTTAAGGCTGTTAAAGAATGCTTATAAGCTAAATAGGACCTAGTGGTTCTGATAAGAATAGAACAAGAAATGTAACCTTAAAATTACATAATAGCCATTGATGGTCATGTAAGAAAGCATATCTTCATACAAAGACTAGCGAATCTGGAACTCTTACAACAAACAAGTTTCTGAGACTGAGGACCAACTGAAACTTTCAATACAGAAAGGCTTTTATTGGATAAGGGTATTAAGGAATATGAAATCAAGGTGGGTAAATAGCATTAATACATACATCAGCAATAATCCAACCAAATAGTGGAAGAGATTTAAATGACTGAATACTTCTTTCTGTTTCAATATTCCGTTAAGAATCCTTCTGAGGATCACTGGACCCAAAACGTTAAGTCTGATTTCTCTCCACATATGATGTTAGACCTGCTGAGCTTTTCCAGCAATATCTGTTTTTGTTCTAAGAAAGAAATGTTCTTTGAACAGTTTTTACTTAAGAATATGCGGTATCAGAAGTGCATGCATCCAGCATCTATAATGGTTACTTCAGCAGTGAAGAAAAGATAATATGATTGGGAGTGAGGGAGTGTTACCAACTCTGGTCACCTGTATTCCTGGAAGTTTTTTTCCCCCTCAGACGGTTACATGTCTTCCTTAAAATAGAATATACAGCAGTACAGCTCAGTTCAGGGCCTTCGGTTGTGTTGGCCTTTCATCCTACTCTACATCTGCATCTTGTGAAACAAATCTTTAAGTTAAATTTTAAAAGTCCTTTCAAGATGGAAGCCTCAGCAGACAATAATGGGTTACATTAGGTTGATTCAAAACCTATTAAATTGTGTAATCTCAGCATTAATTAAAACTTTTGAAAAATGTAATGTTTCTTCTAAAGGAGTCAGAATTCAAAGCTTCTGGAAGACTAAGAGACAGAAAAAGCCCTTAACATAATTAGTGTATTTACCCAGTGGAACAATTGCTGATTTGAAGTTAACTCAGCAACCATTTTGCTTTGATTGTCCTGAAGAAGGGTTACACCGAAACATTGACTTCTCCACCTCCTGAGCATATCATCAAGCTGCCCGGCTTGCTGTGTTCTTCCAGCCTCCTGCTTGTCGACCTTGGTTGTAAATAATGATAGGTTATGAAAGATCCAGGAAGAACTTTGAGGGACATTGTTAGAAAGAGGATTCTTTGCCAAAAGGACCATAGGACATTCAGCAATAAACTCAGACATCAAATGCTGTAACCACAAAACTAGTGAGGAACAAAAAAAATCTCTCTCTCCCAAACTTCTGCTGATCTGAGAGTGTACCTGTACAGGTAAACACCAATTACTCAACAACGAAACCATTGTAGTTGCTGAATCTGACTTCAAATTTCAACCATTTCACTTTGGAAAGAGAAACTCCAAGAAGTAATAACCCTGCAATAATCTCTGAGAAAGATCTTACTTTAATCTGTAGAAGCATCTTTTATCATTACATACTTTTAATGTTTGTGTAAGTATTTTTGCACTCTTCTGCAGACAGAGTAAAAGCTGTCATAAACCATAATAATCAAGTGCACTAATCAACTTCCCACTTTCCACAGGCTGCCCACCATCCAAAGCAGACTGTGTTCCTAGTGAGAAAGTCTAGAGCCTTAAACTTGTCTTTAGACATTTAGACTAAAATGCAATGCTGAATTACAGAACACATTTGCTGCACACTGGAAAATAGACAGGCAGGAAGGTTCAGAAAAAGGGGGGGATCTCAAGGTATGCAGAAGATAAAAACATCTGTGCTCACCAAGTGATAACAGGATGCCTAAGGGAATAAAGAACATTTGCCTTAACATCAGTGAATCTGTGTAAACAGGACACCAAGTGATAACATTCCCGGCTGTTCCCTTGTGAAATTAATGAGTGTTTGATTCTGGCCCTAAAACAAAACTCGGTACTATCAAAAACCTTGTAATTGACGGTCCGGTCCTGTCAATTATAATGGATTCTTACCACCCCTTGCAAGTTGGGCTCACAGACAGAAAAAAAATCTTTGCTGTTCCAAGACCCTGACTTGAGAGTTCAAAAGGATACTAGAGAGAGAGAGAGAGACCATTTTAGTGCTGAGGCTGTTGAAGCCAGTAGAAAATTAACACTCAGTGCTTACCTGTCAGGAATTGAATTTAATTACATTTTGGGACTTTATGATGAAATTGAGTAGCCATTACCAGTTATTAAATACAAATCTATAAAAGGTAATATTGATGGTTCTTGCAGACCACTCCATCGACCTCACAGACTGCCCTACTGTCAATTTTAACTAATCAGACCTTATGTCTTATTTGAATTTGAATCACAACCCTGAAAAAAAAGCATGTTTAATTCAAAGACTAATGAATCAGTTTAAATGCAATCTTACAGTAACATTTCAGCCTCAGGTACAGAATGATTCAGTGCTTAAAAAGCAGGAGTCTGCTCCTAGCTTAGGAATTATTCTAGGCCTAACATTGAAGAGATTCTGGCACAATGTGTCAAAAAGCCACTTTATGGTCAAATGTTTGCCCTTCTTGCTAAGAAGCCATTTTGTAAAATAATTCTATCAGACATGAGAGCTGCGCAAAGTTACCTTATGAACTCTCCAATTAGCTCAGACTGGTACCGCTTTATTATAGGAGTTTATCTCGCTAGCAGGCACCTAACTCAGCTGGGTATGTTTTTCCTACCTGATGAATGGCTAAGGGCCTGTAGGAGTGATTAGTCAAGTGTACATAGACCTGTCAATTAAATTTTCTTCCTTACAAATTATTGTCTTTCACTGTTATCTGTCTCGTTAAGAACATGCAATGTTTTTGTAAACTTTTGTACAAAGGAAGCCACTTTGTATCAGTACATCAGAGTAGCCTGCTGGGGCGCGTGAAGAGCTGGTACCCTACTCTCCTAGATTATTAGAACCTAGTTAGTTTAGATAGGTATCAGTGTTGTACCAGTGATGCTATTGGTAAATAAAGGGGATGACTAAAATTAAGCTAATCCGTATGTAAGAAGTTTTTTATTCCAAACTTCCAAAGAGTACGATCTCCGGGACGAACCGAGAGAGGCTTACAGGTCTGAGTCCATAAGGGGTTCCCTTAGCTGTCTCAAAATTTGAACTTTAACACTAGAGCTGGACTCTTAGATTAAATTCTCTACAGTACTGAAACAGGCCCTTCAACCCAGCAAGCTCACACCGCCCCTTCAAAGAGTAACCCACTCAGACCCATTCCCCTACCCCTGACTAATGCACATAACACTATGGGCTATTTAGCATGGCCAATTCACTGACCTGCACATCTTTGAATTGTGCAAGGAAACCGGAGCACCCGGAGGAAACCCATGCAGACATGGGGAGAACATGCAAACTCCACACAGTCACCCGAGGCTAGAATCTAAGCTGGGTCCCTGGTGCTGTGAGGCAGTATGCTAACCACTGAGCCACCGTGGTTGGCCGCCATCTGGAAGAATGGATTGGAAGGTGCATTGCTGCTGCTAAAAATAGTTCTAATGGCCAAAACTGTTCCAAGTCACAAAAGTCTGCCCAATGTGACTCGACTCCAATATGATCCTTGCGTTTCTCACAAAGATCTCAAATTTCTCCTCAATACCTTTCCATTTTCGATTCCTGTAATGTACAATCTAATACCAATATCCTGTTGCATTTATACTTTCATCTATTTCCTTTCTCTTGTTGCTTATCAACATCACTGCTCCTTTGGGTCCAAGACCTCAATAGGTTAGTGGGAATACAGGTTATTGAGAATACAGTAGGTTAGTGGGAATAAGTTCAGTTGCAGCCAAACTCCTGTTCTTATTTTTGAAGATATCATTATCCAGAACATAGTGTCATACAGTCATACAGCACGGAAACAAACATTTTGGTCCAACCAGTCCATGCGGAACATAATTCTAAATTAGTTCCATCTACCTGCTCTTGCCCCAAACTGTTCCTATTCACGGAGCTATCCAAATGTCTTTTAAACATTGTAATTGTACCCACATCCACCACTTCTTCAGGAAGTTCAGTCCATACGGAAACCACTTTCTGTGTAAAAACTTGTTTCTTAACGTCTTTTTTAAATCTCGCTCCTTTCACCTTTATAAACTTCTATCAGATCACCTCTCAATCTCCTATGCTCCAGTGAAAGGAGTCCCAGCCTATCCAGCCTTTCTTTATAATTCGAACCTTCCATACCTGGCAACATCCTGGTAGATCTCATCTGAACTCTCTCCAGCTTGATAACATCCTTCCAATAACAGGGTGACCAGAACTGAACACAGTATTCCAAAACAGGCCTCACCAATGTCCTGTACAGCGTCAACATAATGTCCCAAATCCTATACTCAAAGAACTGAGCAATGAATGCAAGAGTGCCAAATATCTTTTTAACACCGTGTTTATATGTGATACAAACTTTAAAGAATTATGTGCCTACACCCCTAGGTATTCTGTTCTACAGCACTATCCAAGCCCCTACCATTCATTGTATAAATCATACCCTTGTTTTTTACACCAAAATGAATACCCAACTTTTATCCACATTAAACTCCATCTGCCAATTTTCCACCCATTGACCCATTTGATCAAAATCCCTTTGGAATCTCAGGTAACCTTCTTCACCTATGCCACTAATTTTGGTAATCATTATTTGGAGATGCCGGCGTTGGACTGAGGTGTACAAAGTTAAAAATCACACAACACCAGGTTATAGTCTAACAGGTTTACTTGGAAGCACTAGCTTTCGGAGCGCTGCTCCTTCATCAGGTGGTTGTGGCATATAAGATTATAAGACACAGAATTTTTAGCAAAAGTTTACAGTGTGATGTAACTGAAATTATATATTGAAAAAGACCTGGATTGTTTAAGTCTTAAGGTTGTTATGAGACTTAACAAACAATCCAGGTTCTTTTCAATATATAATTTCAGTTACATCACACTGTAAACTTTTGCTATAAATTCTGTGTCTTACATCTTATAACCTTCCCGTGAAGCCTCTTCCAAGGATGTCCGCTTGTAGAAGTTCTCCTCCTCCCTCCACAAGCATCCCCCAGCCCCACCGCCTCCCATTTATCTCTCAGACCCCTTGCATCCCACACCCACTGTACCCCCATCCTCTGATGCTGCCTGGCTGGCTATGCTTTTCCAGCACTACACTTTTTGACAACTTTACTAATTAGTCTACCATGTAGAACATTGTCAAAGGCTTTACTAAAATCCAAATAAACATTATCTACTGTTCTGCCATCATCAATCTTTCGGTAACTTCCTCAAAAAAGTCAATCATGTTTGTGAGACATTATTTTCCTCACACAAAATCATGCTGACTATTCCTAATCAATTTTTGCCCCTCTAAATGTCCATAAATCCTACCTTTTATAATCACTTCCAACAATTTACCCACCACCAAAGTCAGACTCACAGGTTTATAGTTCTTCAGTTTCCTCTTACAACCTTGCTGAAACAAAGATACAACATTGGCCACCCTTCAAGCACCTCACCATAGTTAAAGATGATACAAATATTTTTGCAAGGCTTCTCGTAATTGCCTCCCTTACTTCCTACAATCCCACACTTTCTAAGTCAGGTCCTGGAGATTTATCCACCTTTATATTCTCTAAGACCTCCCAATGTTCCACTTCTGTAATATGAACTGTTTCTAAAACATCTAAGTTTATTTCTCTGCATTCTCTAGACTCCATTTCTTTCTCCACTGTAAAAACTGATGTGAAATATTCAGTTAGTATCTCTCCCTTCTAATGAGATTCAACACAAAGACAATCTCCTTGATCTTTTACAGGCCCTAACCTCTCTCTGGTTACCCGAATATATTGTTCCCTTTCCAATTCACGTTACATCTTTCTGAACAGGTCTTTTCTATCCCAAAAGACATTCCAATTGCCCAAAAACCTGAATCCCGAAACAATACACCAGCTCTTCAGCATTGATTTATCTCGTTTAACTTTTTATTTCTTTCTCGTTTGAGTTTGGCATTGAGAGGAAACCAGAAATTAATCAGATTCTTATTAGATTCTATTTTTTAATCTTCTACCTAACCTCTCAAATACATTCTGTACTGCTTTAACCTGTTCCCTAAAAATGTAATTCCTACCAATGTGTACAATACTTTCCGGCTTCTCAACCTTATCTTTAATAATATATTTGAAACATTTAAAGATGTCCTTAATCCTCGCACCAGGAAAGCAACAAACAATCCTAAGTTTATGCTCACTGCCAGAATCTCCTGTCTATGCCCATTACAGGACAGGCCCCATAAAAATAATTTTATTAAATCTTGTCAAACACTGCTTGACGTAAAAATCGTTCCAAATGTCCAAAGACTGACTGGCCCTTCCATTTTCCTCAAAAACACTATCCTCTTCAACAGTTCCAAAAACTGAATATCTATTTGATAAAGGAATATTCACTGGAGACTTAAAATACCTTCTCACCTTTCCTAACAATCACCCAGCTATCTGACTGATGCTGCTTTTTTATAGATATTTTTATTGAAAAAATAAAACTTTTTAAAAGATTTTTTTACAAAATTACAAAAGTAATGTGGGCAGCACGGTGGCACAGTGGTTAGCACTGCAGCCTCACAGCGCCAGAGACCCGGGTTCAATTCCCACCTCAGGCGACTGACTGTGTGGAGTTTGCACATTCTCCCCGTGTCTGCGTGGGTTTCCTCCAGGTGTTCCAGTTTCCTCCCACAATCCAAAAATGTGCAGGTCAGCTGAATTGGCTATGTTAAATTGCCTGCAGTATTAGGTGAAGGGGTAAATGTGGGGGAGTGGGTCTGGGTGGGTTGCGCTTCGGCGGGGCAGTGTGGACTTGTTGGGCCGAAGGGCCTGTTTCCACACTGTAATCTAATACAAGTATAAACACCAATATAAGTTTAATAAGAAAAAAATTAAATAAATACTGAAACGACAAACAAAAAGTGAAAAACCCAACTAACTACTGATCTATCCTACAAACAACCCAAAATATAAAATAGGATATCAAACATTACTAGCAATAAACAACAAAATAATTAAATAACTAAGTACATGCTCAAATTAGATTTACATCAAGTCATAATAAATATAATATATTTATATGGGATTCCTCCTCCCAGGGGTCCCCGGGCCAGCCAGAACCACTACCACAGACAGACAAAGGCCCTGGACAATATGGCTGAAATATCTGTGTCGATATAGTTCAAAAAGGGCTGCCATGTTTTATAGAATAATTCAGTTTTTTGGTGCACCATATTTGTAAGGAAGTCAAGGGGGATATATTCCATGATTAACCTGTGCCAGTTTGGGAGTCCTGGAGAGCCTTCAGCTGCCCAATTCACTAAAATATTTTTCCTTGCACAAAAGAAGAGAATGGAAAATAGTTTTCTCCCTTGCACGTTCAGGGAGGGAAAATCTGGAAAGCCCAACAGTAGAGACACTGCATCCAGTTTAATCTCCGTACCCAAGATCTCTGACAAGGTATTCGCTACTCTGTCCCAATACCTGTGGATCTTATGGCATGTCCATAGACAATGCGTGCGTGCCAACTTCTATTTTGTATTTAGGACACATTGGGGATGCTCCTACCTTAAATTTTGCGAACTGTTCAGGTGCTATATGAGCCCTGTGGAATATCTTTAATTGAATAGCTTGAGCTCTATTACAAATAGAGACCTTTCTGGCATTTTTCCAAATAACCCCCCACATTTCTGAAGAGATTTCTAACCCCAATTCTTGGTTCCATGTTTTAAATAATCGTTCCATATCTTTCGATACATCCTTATGTAATGAGTGACAAAGAGTACTGACCGAGTGGGGCCCCATCAGTCATAGCACTCTTCTTTCCCCATCTGATTTGTAGGATTGACTATCAGTGTAGTGTCCTTCTGTATATAATCTCGTATTTGGAAATACCTACTTTGATAAGGAGTCGTCTATGATTCCAGCAAAAGAAACCAAGCCAGCCGTGGTGTTACATAACGCCAATCTTAACAACATTAGAGGAAGTATTCTCATGGGATATAGAAGACGAGGTAGAATATTCATTTTAACGAAGGCTACTCTGCCTAACCAGGATATTGGAAGATCTCCCCAGCGTCAAAGGTCGTGCCTTATTTTCTCTAATTGGTGCACAAAATTGGCTTTATACAGCTGACCAAATACTAGGGTGATAAATATCTAAGTATAGAAAACCTTCCAATGACCACCAAAAAGGAGAGCAAAATCCTTCCAGTAAGTTAGATATACTGGTGAGACCACCCAATGGCATGGCCTCCAATTTCATAAAATTAATTTTGTAGCCTGAGAACAAACTAAATAGATTGACCACTTGAATTAAGTGGGGCAAAGATATCAAAGGATCACTTCAGAAAAGGAGGACAACATCTGCATTTTATGTTTACCAGAACCAACCCTCGGGGCCGTTATGCTAGGGTCAGTTCGTATAGCTTCTGTTAGTGGTTCAATTACGAGCATGAATAATAATGGTGAGAGAGGACAAGCCTGACGGCAGCTCCTACCAAAACTGAAGCTATCCGAACATAGACCATTGGTGATCACAGCAGCTTTGGGGTCATAGTATAATACTGAGACCTATTTAGAAAATACCTCTCCGAAACCGAACCTTTCCAGTGTATAAAAAAAGATATGGCCATTCTACCCGATCAATGCCTTCTCCACATCCAAGGAGACAATCAACCCTGGTATTCTTCCCTGTTGATAGGCTTGTATCATGTTTAAGACCCTTCTAATATTATTAATTGATCTGCGGCTCTTTATAAGCCCTGTCTGGTCCTCTTTTATGATGTATGGTAAGAACCTCTCCAATCTTAAAGCTAACATTTTAGAGAGAATTTTGAAATCCATGTTAGCAGATATATTGGTCTATATGATGAGCAATCTTCTAGGGCCTTTCTTTTTTAAGAATGAGAGAGATATTTGCTTCTCTCAACGAAGGTGGGAGGCGGCCCTAACTATATGAATAATTATACATATTTACAAGTGGCCCAACCAGTTCCCCTATAAATTCTTTATAAAACTCAACCTGGAATCCATCTGGTCCAGGTGCTTTGCCACTCTGGAGCTGTCTAGTTGCGTCGAGAATTTCCTGGGTAATCAGGGGGACATTTAATATTGATACCTGCTCTGAGATTGGACTCGGAAAGGCCAAGTTTTTAAAGAAGGACTCCATCTTCTCAGTTCTATCCTCACAGTCCTGCAATTTGTACAGTTCAAAACAGAATTTTCTAAAGGCTGCATTAATCTTTTTATGATCACAAGTCAAGGTACCAGCATTTTCTTTAATGGACATAATAGCTTGAGGAGCCTTTTTCTTCTAGCAAGGTATACTAGGTATCTACCAGGCTTGTTGCCATATTCATATAATCTCTGCTTTGCGAATAATATTCCCCTCTTTGCCGTTTGGGTAAGTGCGGTATTTCAAGGCTGCCCTAAGGGCTGTGATCCTTTGTAGCTTAGTAATAGAGGGCCTGTCATCAAGCGAGCTTCGAGCAGGCCCTGTTGTTCTCCCTTTTGTCTTTTCTGGGTCACAGAATATGAGATGACCAAACCTCGCGCGTAAGGCTTCATGGTCTCCCACATCGTCAACGGGTTACCGGCCTTACCTAGATTAATTTCCAAAAAGGTTTTGAATTCCTGTGAAAAGTGTTTTATAAATTTGTTATCCTTCCATAAGAAAGGATCCATACACCAATGTCGGGGGCCTATCCTAACTTCCCTAGTCTCGACTTCCAAGTAAACTGCGGCATGATCAGAAATAGCTATTTCACAGGAAATAACCTATTTTACAGGACACTATGGAATTCAGAAGGGTCGAGGGGGAAAAGAAATATCAATTCTGGTATGGCACTTATATGGGTTAGAGTAGAAAGTAAAGTCTCTACCCTGAGGGTGAAGGCAGCTCCACACATCTACTAGCCCTAGCTCCTTATTCAGATCTGCCAGTTGTCTAGACCTAAAAGATATACCCATAGTGCTCTTAGGTATCCTATCTGTCTCTGGGTCCATAATGCAATTAAGATCTTCTCCTATAATTGTATGGCAGGCCCCAAAAGCTATCAACTTAGAAAATGCTTCTGTTACAAATTTAAAGGGGTGTGCCTGGGGCAATAAAGATTCAAAATTCCATATTCTTCTCCATATATTAGGGCTTTGATCAGTATGTACTGTCCAGACTCATCTTTTATCTGGCTTAACATTTGAAAAGGAAGATTCTTCTGAGTGAGAATAACTACTTCCCTACTTTTTGAACTGAAAGATGAGAAAAAAGCCTGATCAAATCCACCCTGTTGTACCTTTCGATGCTATTTGTCTAGTAAATGTGTCTCCTGTAAGAGAGCTATATCGACCTTTTCTTTCTTGAGACTTGATAATATCTTTTTCCTTTTGATTGGCGAATTACTCCCCTTGACATTCCAGGTGCACCACCTAAGTTAATGGCTAGCCATGATCATCCAGGCAAGTCCAAGACTCCCCGGGAGGAAGAACCCCACCCAAGATACCTTGAATGAAAACAATAGAAAATTCACAAATTAAAGAATTCTTTAAAATATTTACACCAACACAATTAAAAACTATTCCTAAGTAAAAAAAAACACAAAACATATTTGAAGGGTGACTTTCCCCCTTGCTCCCAGCAGACGTGACTACCTGTCAATAATCCCACCATAACCTCTCCTAACTAGGGCCCTGCCCTTGGCCCAGGTGTTATAGAATGGAGGAGACAAATTCAAGTGTTCTATAAAACCAAAGTTAAAAGTGAGTGGCCCATCCCCCCCCACACCAACACCTAGGTGCATTTAACAAGTGTAATACAAAATATGACGATATAAAACGACAAAGTTACAATCCCCGCAAATATTAGGTGACTGGGTAAAATGACAAAAGAAGAAAACCCCACGCTAAAGACAGATAAAACAGAACAAACACCCCCCCCCACACACACACAAATCAAGTATGTCACATGACCTGTGAAAAAGAAACAAAAAAGAGAGAGTAAAGAACAAGACCCCCCCCCACCCCAGGGAAGAAAAAAAAGAAAAAAAAGAGATAAAGAAGGAAAGAAGGGTAGACAGGGGAAGGCAATATAAAATTGTTATCCATACGGTTTAAGTCCCGCAGTCTATTTAAGAGAGTCCAAGAATTCTTTAGCTTTGTCCGGAGATCCAAAGTTATATATGGATCCTTCGTGGCTGAAGCGCAGCATTGCCAAGTAACGCATAGAGTATGGAATATTTAGGTCTTTTAAACGCTTCTTTGTCTCGTCGAATGCCCTCATCATGCGGACCACGGTTGGAGAAAAATCCTGAAATAACATTATCCTGGAACCCTAATATATCATGGCCTGGGGATCCTTCCCAGAACTCTGGAGGCTTCCAGGAGCATTTGTTTATCTCTATAACATTGGAGCCAGAATAGAACTGGGCTGGGGTGCTGGTCCGACCAGGGCCTGTGTTTAGCAACCCGGTGGGCCCACTCCACCCGTACCTGGCCTGATCCCAACTCCAACGTTAATATTTGAGGGAGCTATTGCTCCAAAAAGACTGCAAGCTGGCCTTCCTCTTCCCGTTCGGGAAGACCCAACAACCGAATTTTTTTTGACCGTCCCGATTGTCGGGGACGTCGATGCGCTCCTCCAAGGTCTTGATTTCGCTGCTCAAGAGCACAGACCTGACCCACAGATGACTCGGCAGCAATCTCAGAGGCCGTGGCCCCTTGCTCCGCCCCTCCAACACGCTGCTCAAGTTTTTTCGATTTTTCGGTTATGCTTCTGCAGCATGACCGAGAACTACTCCCACCTGGTCCTGGACTCTTCAATGAAGGCATTGATCTTATCTTGGAGTTTGTCGATCCCGGAGATCAGGCTCGTCTCTGCAGACATCTCTGCTGCTGTGGGAGGGGGTGGGGGGAGGGGTCCCTGCCTGTTGCGAACTGCAGGAATTTTTGCCCTTAGTCATTTTAAAAATAACAGCAAACTGTCCAAATTTGATGTAAAATGACTAACTATGCTGGGCAAAAGCTACCTAATATGATTTAAAAGGGTGTGGTGAAGACGGGTACCCCACTTTGCCTGAGTTTTAGGCAGAGCACTACAGACTCAGACTTGCTGGGTCATCGCCATCTTGAATCCCCCACTGATGCTGCTTTGATAAATAACTTGTATAAATCTACTGTCCATCTCACTCTGTTCCTCATACATGCCTTAATAACATTAAACTTAAAAGAGCATATTTCAAAAACACCTTATAGATAAAATAAACTACCTTTCATTACCTAAAGAAAATGTTAATGAAAAAATTACAAATATATATATATCAAACATATAAAACTTAGAATCAACCACTTAGCTGATTAACTGAATAAAAAAACTTCTCTTCAATCAATTCCTCAAAGAAAAAAAAATTTCTCCAGAGCAGACCACGCGTAAGAATCTCCGAAATGAAAAAACGAACTTTATTTGTTTTCAAAACAGTTCATGATTGCCTGCCAAGTTGGTTTTTGTTGTTAAAGTTGTGTCCAAAACTCTTCACACCAAAAATAACAAATAAAACTGCTCTTGATCGCAGCCTGGCTTATCAGGATTTTTATCAAAAATCCTGAGACACAAGCCACAAATGCATTACTCTGTTGATATCTGGCTTTTGGTTGTCACAGAATCTTTATATCATAGGAGGAAGCTATTCAGCCTGTCATGCCTATGCAATCTCTGAAGAAGCAATACTTGGTGCCCTCTTGTGACCTTTTCTCTGTAACCCTGCAGATTGTTTCTTTTCAGATAATGATCCAATTCCCTCTTGACTGCCTCAGTTCAACCTACCTGCTCCATGCTATCAGGCCGTACATTTCAGAAGCTCCAAATTCGTATTTCATAACTTCTCCAATCTACCTTCATAATAGAAGTTCCTCATTTCTGGAATTATTTTCATGATTCTTTTCTGTACAATCTTGAATGTTTTCACATCCATTCTGAAATATGATGTTAATAACTGGATTAAATAACTGGTGAATGAATATTTTACGTAAGTTTAACTTAAGTTCCTTGGCTGTCGTATTGGGTGCTCATATCAATAAGACTTCAAATACTGAGTGCTTTATTAACTGCTTTCTTTATGTGTCCTGCCAATTTTAATGACCTAAGCACATACAATCCCATGTCTTCCTGCTTCTGCACATCATTAGAGTTGTACCCTAAATTTTATACTTACTCTGCAAATTCTTCCCACCAAAATGAATAACTTCACACTTTTGTGCATTGAATTTCATGAAATCTGCTGATTAACTTTCCACCAAGGTAGTTGGATCACATGAATTCATGAATAATGTAAAATGATGAATATAACGTAAATTTCATCAGCGTGGTTCTGGACCCAATTTCAGTTCATCTTAAGAAAGTCAATGGCTTGTACGCTTTGCATGTTTTAATTTAACTTTATTTTATTGCAGTTCAATGTATTCCTTGCTTACTGGCAGCACTTCATCAGGGATTCCTGTTTCTGATCACATGTTGTCCCACACCTTTGGTCAGCATCATTTCCAACTATCTCTGATCTTCAAGTTCTGGATAGATTCTTTAGGCACCCATACCCTTCTGTATTTTCCCAATAATCCCAAGCCTTATTTCTTCATTTCTTGCATTGTACAAAAATCATCCTTTGCATCTGCAACTATGAATAGTTTTGCATTAATTGATTTCAGGCAAAACATATCTACAATTCGAAGTGGGTATCATGTGATACATAAGAAGCTGAGAGGATCATGCACAAGAGGAACTTTAATTTCCCTTAAGAGATGCAGATAGCTGAGACATTGGCATCTTCTAATGTGATTTTTGACAAGCTTGTTCACAGTTATCCAGAGTTTACTCTCTTATAAATGTTCAGATCAAATGAGTTCAAACCTTTTTTTGCTAAACTCTCTTGGGGGACAATTGAACCTAAAACTGTACTCCCTCTTTTTAAGAAACAGCAGGAATAAGTTATTCTTCAACACTCCCCCAATACATGTGTGACATTGTTAATACTTCAAAGCAGAGAGAGCAAGAGTTCCCGTGAGAAAAGAAGATTCTCAAGCCAGGATTCTACTCTCTCTTTCTCTCTCCTACTCTCCACAGCAGTGTTTATATAATCAGATTCCTTTTGTCTCATGGTTTGTTGGATGTGGTGCTACTACATGGCACAGTGTGTGAAACATTATTCTCATGGAGTGATGTCAATTCACTCCTTATTTAATGAGGACCTTCAGAAAGGCTTTCTCTGTCCACCTTGAGATTGGGTGCTATACTGACTTAATCTGCACGTTTTTGGAATTGCCTGTAGTGTTAGGTGAAGGGGTGAATGTAGGGGAATGGGTCTGGGTGGGTTGCTCTTCAGAGGGTCGGTGTAGACTTGCTGGGCCGAAGGGCCTGTTTCCACACTGTAAGTAATCTAATCTAGGTGGTGGTGGAAGCAGATACAATAGCAGCATTCAAGAAGCACCTGGACGAATACATGAATGGGAAGGGAATAGAGGGATATGGATCCTGTTAAGTAATGACAGTTTTAGCATGGAAGAGCAAACTGTGTTGGCGCAGGCTTGGAGGTCCAAATGGCCTGTTCCTGTGCTGTACTGTTCTTTGTTCTAACAACAGCTGATGATCATAGAATCATACAGTATAGAAGATGCTCTTCAGCTCATCGAGTCAATACTACTAAAAATACACGCCTACCTATATTAGTCCCACTTTCCCGACCATAGCTTGAGGAGTTGACGCTTCAAATCCCCATCCAACTAATTTGTAAAGATTGTGAGATTAACAGTCTCAACTACCCTCACATGTAGTGCATTCCAGACCCCAGTGCCCTTCTGACACGTAGTACTGGAAGCCATTCAAACAGAGAAGCAAAAAGGAATATAGTTGCAGTAAGGGACAGTATGGTCAAGGGATAGACATTGTTTTCTGCAGCAAATAGTGTAAATCTGGAAAGCTGGTGTCAGGGTTTGAAACATCTGCTCAGGACTTGAGAGGAACGTGCAGTGACAATGGGAGGATCCACAGTCATCATGGTCCATGTAGGTACCAATGATACTGGTAGGACAAAGGAGGTTGAGTTAAGTCAGAAAGAGGAACGAAGCACCAAACTAGGAAGAAGTCAAATGTTATAATCACTGGATATTACACAAATGCTTTGCAAATTGACATAGGGCAAATAGAGAGATGAATGTGAGGTTCAAGAACTGGCAGGGAAGAAGTGGTTTCCAGTTTCTAGAGCTCTAGCACCATTACTGGGGAAAGTGGGATCTGTACCATTGGAATGGTCACCTAAAATTGGTGGGCCCAATTTTCTTGCTAACAATATAACTCGGGAAGTACAGAGGATTTGAAACTGAGTCTTAGGACAAGGAATCAAAGTTAGGAAGATATGATACATCAAAGAGTAGAGACAAGGCAAAAATGACAGGAAATGGTAAACAATAGGGATAGGACCAGATAGAAAGTACAAATCTAAGAGCAAATCAATAGATAAGGCCAGAGCTTACAAAAAGAATATGATTAAAACTAAAGAGCCTTCAAATGTCATTTGCATTCAGACACAAAAAGATAAATTCAGAGCACAATTAGAAACAAATAGATACAATCCGTAGCCATTAAAGAAACATGACTGCAGGTTTACAAGGATTGGTAAAAACTGAAAGAACTGCGGATGCTGTAAATCAGCAACGAAAACAGAAGAAGTTGTTGGAAAAACTGTGTTCTCAGGAAGGGTCACTGGACCCGAAACATTAACTTTGATTTCTCTTCAGATGCTGCCAGACCTGCTAAGCTTTTTCAACAATTTCTGTTTTTGTTCCTGATAGGATTGGTACCTGAATATTGAAGGGTACAGGTCAATTAAGAATCATAGGGCACTAGGAAAAAGTGAAGTAATAGCTCTGTTAGTTAATAATGTTTGCACAATACTTGGATAATAAGGTCAGGAAATCAAGCTGTGTAAACTGTTGGGGTAAGGTTGTCAAATTATAAAGTAAGAAGGGGAAATCATAAATAGATTCTCTAACAGTAAACATACAGTAGTTCAAGGCATAAAAGAAGAAACAGCATGGTGGCTCAGTGGATAGTACTGCTACCTCATAGTGCCAAGAATCTGGGTTCGATGCCACCCTCAGGGTACTGTTTTTGTGAAGTCTGCACATTCTCCCAGTGTCTACGTGGGCTTCCTCTGACTGCTCCAGTTTCCTTCCACAGTCAAAAGATAGGGGGATTGGCCAAGCAAAATTGCCCAGAGTGTCCAGGGTTGTGCAGGCTGAGTGGATTAGCCATGGGAAATGCAGGGTTACAGGTATAGGGAGGTGGTCTAGGTGGGATGCTGTTTGGAGAGTTGGTGTGGACTCTACGGACTGAACAACTAGTTCCACACTGTATGATTCTAAACAATGGGAGTCTGTTAGAAAGGCAATAATCCTGGGAGATTTTAATCTACCTCTTTACTGGAAAAGTCAGAGAGGCAGAATTAAAACCTGGATGAGTTCACAGAATGGTTTGGGATAACTTTGAACAGCACAGTCTGAAGCCAACTGGTATCATGTAGCAAGATAGGAGAAATTAACCATCAAGTACTGAAAGTGCCCCTAGCAGTGTACTATAAATGACTGAATTTAATATTTTAGTTTGAGAGAGAGAGAGAGACCAGAAAGGGATAGCACTGTTTCTGCAACTTAAATAAGGGCAATTTTGAGGGTGTGACAGCAGAGCTGGCTAACTGAAATTGGGAAATTAGAGTAAAATTTAGGTCAAAAGTGATATAATCTCAGAATACACAGAACTGATACATTCTAATGAGTAATGACTCACCATCTGTGGTGATGTAGAAACGTTAAGGAGGGTATAATTCTTATAGAAAAGCATGTCATTGTTCAAAGAAGGTAGATCAGACAAATGGATGAAACATACAAACAAGCAAAGGATGACCAAAAATTAATAAGGAACAATTAGAAATTCAAGTGAAAGCCAGCCAGAAATCATGCAGCAAGAGTTTCTATGAATAGTTTAAAAAGAAAAGAGCTAACAGTGGGTCCTGTATAAAGTGAGTCTGGAAAATCAATAACTGGATTATTAATTCAGGGGAATTTATTAAGTGGGGGAATTAGCTCAAATGATACAGCACTCACTTAGTATACGAGAGATAGTGGGATTGTTGCCCACATTCTCCACTTTGTTTTTTGTTGGGAACAAAATTCAGACACAATTGGTGTGTGTCATCAAGGGAACAGGTTCACATGTCTCCAAAGTCTTTGTTGACATGCTGCTGCACACAACAGCTGAATGGTTGGTATATTCCCCTTGTAGAAAGAAAAAGGCCAAGTGTTACGGCAGCACAGTGTTTAGCACTGCTGCCTCATAGCGCCAGACACCCAGGTTCGGCTTCAGCCTTGGATGGCTGTCTGTGTTGAGTTTGCAGATTCTTGCCAAGTCAGCATGGGTTTTCACTGGCTTCCTCCTGCAGTCCAAAGATGTGCAAGTTAGGTGGATTGATCATCCTAAATTGCCCCATATCGTCCAAGGATGTGCAGGCTAGGTGAATTAACTATGGTAAATGTAGGGTTACGAGGATAGGGTGGGAAATTCTTCAGAGGGTCAGTGCAGACTCAATGGACTGATTGACTTCTTTCTGCACTGCAGGGATTCCAGGACTCTATTCTATTCCATGAAAATAATTAGCTGATCTATGAATTGATCACATATTTTACATCAGTCCTCATCATAGAGAATGTAAGTAACCTCCCAGAGCAAAAATCAATCAGGAAATGAAAGGGAGGGAAGGACCTAAAAAATTATAACCACATAGAAGTGGTACAGAGTAAATAGTTGGAGCTGTTGACTGACAAGTGTCTAGGTCTGATGGGTTTAATCCTAGGGCCTGAAAAGAAATGGATAGTGAGATCGGGGAGATGACGGCCTAGTGGTATCATTGTGAAACTATTAATCCAGAAACTCAGCTAATGTTCTTCAGGGACTTAATGATTTGAATTCCACCATATATGTTTCTTCAACGCAAACTGGCTTTAATGTGATTGAAGACTTTAGACCTGTAGACCACCAACCTTTCTTACCTGCATTGGCTATAACGCGATTCTGGTTCCAGTAGTTTAAATGGCACAGCTATTGAACAATTTTCTTATAACACGAGATCCTTCAACATTGGAAACTATCACGTTATATCAGAACCGACTATATCTGCAATTAAGAATCCAGTGATTACCATGAAACCATTGTCAACTGTCGCAAAAATAAATCTGGTTCACTGATGTTCCACATTAATATCTAGGGGCTAGCGCCAAAATTGGGACAGCTGTCTCACAGACAAGTCAAACAACAGACTGACATAGTCATACTCATGGAATCATACCTTACAGACAATGTACCACTATCATCATTTCTAGATAGGTCCTGCTCCACCGGAGGCACATCGTCAGGAAGGGGTTGCCCTGGGAGTCCTCTAAATTTACTCCAGACCCCATGAAGTCCAATGGCTTCAGGTTAAACATGCGCAAGGAAACCCTCTGCTGGTTTTGTCTCACCGTACAATGAATTTGTACTCCTCCATATTGAACAACATTTGGAAGAAGCACTGAGGGTAGCAAGGGTACAAATTCGGGGGTGATTTCAATGACTACTACCAAGTGTGACTCGGCAGAACTACTACTGATTGAACTGGTCAGTTCCTAAGTGATATAGCTAGTAGACTGGGTCTGTGACAGGTCATCAAGGAACCAACTACAGGGAAAACACGCTTGATGTCATCCTTACTAATCTGCTGGCTGCAGATGCGAGAGTATCGGTAAGAACCTAGATTCGAGTGGTGCTGGAAAAGCACAGCAGGTTCCAGCATCTGCAGTCCTTGTCTTTACCTAGTATCAGTAAGAATGACTACCACATAGTCCTTAGGAAACAAAGTTCCAACCTCACTTTGAGAGCACCATCCGTCATATTGCGTGGCACGAGCATCAAACAAATCTAGTAACTTGAGACAGGGCACCATGAGGCACTGTGGGTAATCAACAGCATCAGAATTGTACTCCAGCATAATCTTCAATATCACAGCCCAGCACATCCCCCACTCAATCACTGTCACCAACCTAGGGGATCAACGCTCATTCAATGGAAAGCAGAGGTAGGCATGCCAGGAACGGCACCATGCATACTTACAAATGAGGTGTCAACTTGGTAAAGCAACCAAACAGCATAAGCAGCAAGTGAGAGACAGGTCAGTGGTGAGCACTACTGCCTCACAGCTCCAGGGACCCAGGTTCGATTCCAGCCTCAGGCAACTGTCTGTGTGGAGTTTGCACATTCTCTCCATGTCGGCGTGGGTTTCCTCCGGATGCTCCAGTTTTCCTTCTATTACCCAAAGATGTGCAGGTTAGGTGAATTGGCCATGCTAAATTGCCCATAGTATTCAGTAGGTTAGGTGCATTAGTCAGAGGCAAATGTAGAGTAATAGGGTAGGAGAATGGGTCTGGGTGGGTTACTCTTTGGATGGTCAGTGTGGACTTGTTGGGCCAAATGGCCTGTTTCCACATTGTAGGGATTCTATGGATCAGATCTAAGCTATGCAGTCCTGCCACACCCAGTCATGAATGGTGGTGAACAATTCAACAACTCACTGGAACAGGAGACTCCACAAATATCTCAATCCCCAACATGGAAGAGCCCAAAACAGTAGTTCAAAAGATAAGACTGAAGCACTTGAAGCATTCTTCAACCAGAAATATAGAGTGGATGATCCACTGCAGCCTCCTCCAGTGGTCCCCAGCATCACAGATACCAGTTTCAGCCAATTTGATTCACTCCATGTGGTATCAAGTAACTGTTGGAAGCACAGGATACTGCAAAGGCTATAGGCCCTGATATCTTCTAACAATAGTACTGAGGACTTGCTCTCCAGAACTTACTGCTCCCTTAGCCAAACTCTTCCAATCCAATTAAAAATCGAGAGTGTGGTGCTGGAAAAACATAGCAGATCAGGCAGCATCCATGGAACAGGAGAATTGATGTTTTGGGCATAAGTGGAAGGAATGGTCCTCACTTTCTCCTTGTTGCTCTGATCTCCAGCATCTCTGGTTCTCACTTTTTCCTAGTTGAGACCATTCCCTCCACGACTCCCTTGTCAGATCCACACAACCCCACCAGCCCACACCCCACTCCTGGTACCTTCCCCACCACTGCAAGAAGTGCAAAACCTGTGCCTACACCTCCCCACTCACCTCCATCCAATGCCCCAAAGGATCCTTCCACATCTGACAGAAATTTACCTGCACTTCCACAAATGTCATCGACTGTATCCATTGCACCCAATGCGATCTCCTCTACATTGGGGAGACAGGATGTCAACTTGCAGATTGTTTCAGAGAACATCTCTGGGGCACTCGCACCAACCCACCCCACTGCCCCATGGCTGAACACTTTAACTCCCCACCCACACCATCAAGGACATGCATGTCCTGGGCGTCTTCCATTGCCAAACCCTAACCACCAGACACCTGGAGGAAGAGTGCCTCATCTTCCACCATGGGATCCTGCAACCACACGGAATTAATGTGGTTTTCACCAGTTTCCTCATGTCCCTTCCCTCCCCTTATCCTAGTCCCAAGACTCCAACTTGGCATCGCCCTCTTGACCTGTCCGTCATCTTTCCCATCCATCTGCTCCACTCTCCTCTCTGACCTATTACCTTTTCCTCTATCTTCATCTATCAATTGCATTCTGAGCTACCTATTCCCCAGTCCCACTCCCCCTCCCATTTATCTCTCAGCCCCCCAGCCCACAAGCCTCATTCCTGAAGAAGGGTGTATGCCCAAAACGTCGGTTCTCCTACTCCTCAGATTCTGCCTGATCTGCTTTGCCTTTCACATACTCCTTCTGACAGAAAGCAATATAGTGCAAGTACTATGACGCTGAGAATAAATAGTGAATAAATAGTGCTATAAATTCTGTGGAGGAACCATAAACCCAAATACTCAGATTTATTAAATGATCTCTAAAAGAAATTACAAAAAGCTTCTCATTTTTTGTAGCTTTTAATTTCATATGAATCTGAACCAATGCAAATTAGACATTTAATAACTGGCCAATGATACTTTGCAAACTTCACTTCAAATAGTCAATACAAAATGATATATCTTAAGCAAACACAAGCACACTCCTTACTCCCCGCAGACTTGTGGCACCATATGCTGTTCTGAAGTTCTACAACTAGGCCTCTGCTACACAGAATTTGCTCACTCTATCAATTCAGTGAATTGTGTTCACTAGCAGCAATATTCTATAAAAGGAGAAGTATGCAGAACTGTCTGTCCAGGCTGGGATGAACCTATATATGACGTGAGTAGTGGCTCTGTTTTGCTGCTCAAAAATAAATGATGTTCTATGCCAGTCAGGCTTTTAATAAACCTCATTAAAATATTCGGTCAGCTCAGATAAAATTCAGCAAGCCCTGCTTTAACCCTATCTTTGGCTTTCTATCCTGCTTAATACATACACAGCTCCTTATAAATGTGTCTTCTCTTTTGTCCCCTGTGCTACAGCTCTCCTTTGCTGTATACAGCAGTAACTTCTTTTTCTGTCCGCACATAATTTCTGTATTTAAAATTCCTTTTTATTGATACTGCTTCCAGGACAAGGGTTGGCAGAGCACATTATCTAAGAAAATTGCATTTGATGCAACTCTTAAGTCCTTTCCAAACATTACTTCAAGAAAACCTCAATGTCACTAACATTTTAAAGAAATTACATTTTATTTGCTTTTGCTCTGCTATCTTTATCTTCGCCAGTGGGTTATGTCAGTTAGTTACAAAATTGCAGTTGGATTTTGGAGAGCTTCAACCACAATCATTGAAGCTGCTTTTATATTGTTTTCTAATTTCTGTAGGTGAAGAAAATCCCACTTCTCTCTCGCAATAAAATACAGTGAACCAATAAATAAGGATTTCAATAGCTCTTTGCAAAGCCCTGCATAAACTGAACTCTGACACAAAGTTACATTGAATATCAATGCCAGTCAGCAAGAAACTAGAAAAGATTTAATCATCTTGTCCAATACTTACTTCTCAACTCGCATTGCTAAAACTACAGATTATCTGGATATTATCACATGGCTTTTTGAGGGATTCCACTGCATGATTTTAGCTGCTGCATCTCCTGCATTACAATAGTGACTATATAATACATCATTGGGTGTAAAATGGTTTATGACTGAGTATTTGCAGTTTCAAGTTAAGAAAGCCTACATTATTATTCTGTATAATTCTAATTTAGTTTGTAATTGGCATAATACTGAAAGCTATGTGTGATCTCTGCAGTTGCTTTAACAAGGTGTTAACAAGATTTTCCATGAAAGACGAGTTTGATTTAATAGCTGAAACTGGATCCTCATTAAGAGAATCAGGTAGGCTTTTTTTAATCTCAGGAGCATATAAAGCGAGCTAAGTTAGGGTGACTTAGTTCCTGACTTATAATAAAATGCCAGAGTTATTTAATTTAGACAGTTCAGGTAAGGAAGAGAAAGAGGAGTTCTATTGCTTTATTCTTCATAACCATCCCTGGGCTCAAGAAATTATTTTTACTTGTTATGGGTGAGGAAACCAGTCATTTCTGAGTACCTGGGAAGTTACTAATGTTTACTAAGATTCAAGATAGTATAGCAACGGATGGTAATGTTAATAAAATGTGAAAAATAACTGAATATATAATTGAATTCAATAATAAGTAGTTCCTCTAAAGATATTAAGGATGGCAGAACAGGAAATGTGTCAGAGTTGGAACATGTGGGTGTTCCTCATTGCAAGTTTGGTCCACAGCAAATAGATATAAAGCCAATGTTTGAAGTTCAAGCAGCTTCAGTTCAGAGTTTATGAACTGAAGGCTGGACTACAGACATTGTGGTGCATCAGAGACAGGGAGAGTTACATGATTCATTGTAACAGTAAACAGTCACATCCCTTAGGATGGTGTCTTCTGATATGGTCAGTGATAGGGATTCTGTGACTGTGAGTAAGGCAGGCAAAGGGACCGAGAGGGAAGCAGTGCATTAACCTCAACCTTTGCAATTATTCAATATGCTTTAAGTTATTTTACTTTGTGGTTAACAATGAAAGCAGAAGTGTGGATGAGTTCATGAAGGCACCATAGTACAGGAGGCCCACTCAAGAGGGAGGAGTAAGAAATAATGTAATTTCAGGAGGGAAGAGTACAGTCAGAGGATGCATATGATTTTCTGCTGCAAAGAGTGACAGTCCAGACAGCTATGTTGCCTGTCTGGTGCAAGGGTTTGGGATATCTGCGCAGGGCTGGAGTGAAAACTGGAGTGGAAGGGGAAGAACCCAATTTTCATATTCCATCTATGTACCAATGGCATAAATTGGACAAAGAACAAGACTATGCATAGGTAGCATGATAATCTCGGTGCCAAATTCAAAAGCAGAACCACAAAGGTCATAAGCTCTTATTATTACTCGAGCAATGTGTAAATTGGTATAGGGTGAATCAGGTTAAAGAGATGAATGTACAGGTCAAAGGCAGTTAGGAGAAGTAGGCACCAATTGATGGGGCACTGGTACCAGTAGTGGAGAAAGTAGGATCTTGCTGTTGGAATAGTTACCATTCGAACTGTGTTTTGCCCACATTCTTGCTAATGCATGACTAAAGAGGCCAAGGAGGAAAACAAGAATGAAAAGTACAATTCTGTAGCCACTGATACGTAGCTACAAGATGGCATGGATTAGGACCTTAATCTTGAAAGAGTATAGAACATTTAGGAAAAGATGGATGGTTGCTCTGTTCGTTAATTATGTATTAGTACAATGGAGAAGAATAACAAACGTAAGTTTGCTCGCTGAGCTGGAAGTTTCATTTTCAGATGTTTCATCACCATACGAAGTAACATCATCTGTGAGCCTCTGGTGAAGCCCTGGTCCCGCTTTCTATTTATGTGTTTAGGTTTCCTTGGGTTGGTGATGTCATTTCCTGTGTTGATGTAATTTCTTGTTCTTTTTCTTAGAGGATGAGGTAGATGGGGTACAAATCGATGTGTTTGCTGATATAGTTCCAGTTGGAATGCCATGCTTCTAGGAATTCTCATGCATGTCTTTGTTTGGCTTGTCCTAGAATGGATGTGTTGTTCCAGTCGAAGTGGTGTCCTTCCTTATCTGTATGTAAGGAAACGAGTGACTGTGGGCCATGCTTTTTTTGTGGCTAGTTGATGTTCATGTATCCTGGTGGCTAGTTTTCTGCCTGTTTGTTCAATATAGTGTTTGTTACAGTTCTTGCAAGGTATTTTGTAAATGATGGTCTTTTTGCTTGTTGTCTGTATAGGTTCATTAGCTGCTGCTTTTGTATGTTGGTGGGTTTGTGGGCTACCATAACACCAAGAGGTCTGAGTAGTCTGGCAGTCATTTCTGTGATGACTTTGATGTGGGGGAGAGTGGTTAGGGTTTCTGGGTGTATTTTGTTTGCGGAGAAATGGGCAGACTGTCTTCATTGGGTACCCATTCTTTTTAAATATAGTGTATAGGTGATTTTCCTCTGCTCTTCATAGTTCCTCTGTGCTGCAGTGTGTGGTGGCTTGTTGAAATAATGCTCTAATGCAGCTGTGTTTATAGATATTGGAATGATTGCTTCTATAGTTCAGTATTTGGTCCATATGAATGGATTTCCTGTAGACGCTGGTTTGAAGTTCCCCATTGACTGTTCACTCTACTGTGACATCTAGGAGTGGCAGTTTATTGTTGTTTTCCTCATCTTTTGTGAATTTTATGCCAGTAAAGGTATTATTGATGGTCTTGAATGTTTCCTTTAATTTGCTTCGTTCAGTGATGACAAAAAATTGTCATCCACATAGCGGACTCAAAGCTTGGGTTGGATGGTTGGCAGAACTGTTTGTTTGAGTCTCTGCATTATTACCTCTGCTAAGAACCCTGACATTGGAGATCCCATGCGTGATCCATTGGTTTGTCTGTAGATTTTGTTATTGAAAGTGAAATAGGTGGTAAGGCATAGGTTCACTAGCTTGACAATGTTGTCCTTGCTGATGAAGTTGGAAGTGTTTTGTGTATGTGTCTTTGATTCTCCTAATAGTGTAGTCAGTGTTTCTTTGGCCAGATTGATGTTGATGGATGTGAACAGGGCTGTTATATCAAAGGAGACCATTATTTTGTTCCTCTTCTATCTTGATGTCTTTGATGGTGTTCAGGAATGCTTGGGTGGAGTGAATGGAGTGGTGTGAGTTTTCTACTAAGTATTTTAGTCATTGGTCTTCCAGATAGTGAGACTATGGGTGTGAGGGGGGGCTCCTGGTTTGTGAATTTTGGGTAATTCATGGCGGTGTTGGATCCGTCTGGTTTCATTTTTGAAAGTCTGCTTTGTTTAATTCTTCAGATTTCTGAAGTTTTTTGAGTAAGGCTGGGATTCGGTTCTCTCATTGTGGGGCAGGGTCTATTGCCACCTGTTGGTAAGTGTCAGTAATGTGTTTGCTTTCTCAATGTAGCCTGTTCAGTTTAAAACGACTGTCAAGTGTCTATGCAGGTAGGATAACAATGTTTTTGTCTTTTTTGAGTTCTTCTAGTGCTTTCCTTTCTTGTATATGAGTCTGTTTCCTTCCTTTTTTCTGTTTAAGTGGTGCAACTGTCTGATTGTTTGCAGGGTTTCTCCTGTGAATTTGTTGTCTTTCAGTGTTGTTCCTAAGAAGAAAAACCTAAATTCAGGAAACCAAGATGTTGAAACAGTTTGTTTCAAAATGAGAATGAAAAAGGCAAGAAATCATTAGTGGGAGTGCGCAAACGGCAATCATAAGATCGGGAGGAGCACAAAGGAAGAAATAATGACAGTTTATCAGAAAGGGATATTAAGAATCTTAGGTTATTTTAATCTCCATGTGAACTGGAAAAGCCAGATGGGTAAAGATAGCCTGGATGCAAAGACGATTGAATGGTTTTGGGCTAGTTTCTTAGAACAGCACATTCTGGAGCTAATAACAGATCAGGTTACAGTGGATCTGGCATTGTGCAATGGGGCATGGGGAGTTAATGATCTGACAGTGAAAGTGCCACTCGGTTGCAGTGATCACAATATTATTGAAAGTTTACCTTCAGAGAGAGGTACTTTTAAACTTTAAATTTAGGATAGAAACAGAGCATGCTAAAATGAATTGGGGGCACGGTGGCTCAGTGGTTAGCACTGCTGCCTCACAGTGCCAGGGACCAGGTTCGATTCCAGCCTTGGGTGACTATCTGTGTGGAGTTTGCACATTCTCCCCATGTCTGCGTGGGTTTCTTCTGGGCACTCCAGTTTTCTCCCACAGTCCAAAGATGTGCAGGTCAGATGAATTAGCCACGGTAAATTACCCATAGTGTTAGGTGCAGTAGTCAGAGGGAAATAGGTTTGGGAGGGTCACTCTTCGGAGGGTCGGTGTGGACGTGTTGGGCCAAAGGACCTGTTTCCACACTGTAGGGAATCTAATTAATCAAAATTAGGTTAACAGAGATGCAATGGCAAGCATTCAAGGGGATAAGTGAGAATGCAGAGAGTAGGTACATGACAACAGGTAAAATAAAATTCCAAGGATTTCACCCATCATCCAGAGGTGACTCAATGTTAAAGGTAGTATCAAGCTAAAAGAAAAAGTATATAATTCTGCAAAGGCAGGTGGTAGGTCAGAAGATTAGACAGAGTATAAAAAATAGCAAAGAATGTCAAAAACATTAATAGAAGACAGGAACCTTTGAGTGAAAGAGAAAACTAGTGAGGAACATCAAAACAGATTGTGAGAGTTTAAATAAATATTTAAGGGAAGGATAAACAAGTTGAGTGTGGCGAACTAGTGGTAGAAAATAAGCAACGGACAGATAAATTATACAGGTATTTTGCATTAGTTTTCAACTACAGAGCAGAAAAGCAACATCATAGATAATGCATTTGTTTTAATTTTGTAAAAGTCCATTGATTTGGGGATGGTCCCATTTGATTGGAAGATGCCAAAAATATATTCTAAAAAGGGGAGAGAAAGCAGGAAACTACATTCCAGTTCATGTAACATCAACCGTACAGAAAATGTCAG
This sequence comes from Chiloscyllium punctatum, assembly GCF_047496795.1. Taxonomy (NCBI): domain Eukaryota; kingdom Metazoa; phylum Chordata; class Chondrichthyes; order Orectolobiformes; family Hemiscylliidae; genus Chiloscyllium; species Chiloscyllium punctatum. The sequence continues at coordinate 8,783,907 of NC_092777.1, forward strand.
AAGCTAATATTAAAGTTGTCATTGCTGGACACTTGGATAAGTTCAACGTATCAGGCAGAATCAACATGGCTTTGTGAAAGGGAAATCATATTTGACCACTCTTTTGGAGTTCTTCCAATGGTATAACAGATGCTATGTGTAAAGGGGAGATTTTCAGAAGGCATTTGTTAAGGTGCCACATTAAAGATGACAACAGAACATAAAACCTCAGTGTAGGGGTAGCATATTGGCATAAAAATTTTAGCTGGCTAACAGGAGTAAGAAAGTAAACATGAATGGGTCTTTTTCAAGTAGGCAAGATGTAACAAATGGTGTGTCATTCTGTGCTGGGAGCTGAATTGTTTACAATTTATATAAATTACTTGACTGAGGAAATTGAAGATATGGTTACCAAAATTGCTGACAGTAGAAAGTGTGATTGGAAAGTCAGTTGAGAAGAGCAAATGAGAAGGCTATAAAAAGATAGAGATAGGTAAAGGACTTTACTGGCAAAGACAGTGGAGTGGACAAAGATGTGGCAAATGGAGTATGATGTGAGAAAATGTGAAATTTTCCATTTTAACAAAATATAAAAAAGCAAATAATATAAATGGTGAGAGATTGCACAGGGAATTGGATACCTTTGTGCATGAATCACAAAAGGTTATGCAGGTAAAGCAAGTAATAAGAAAAGACAATATTATATTATAATTTATTGAATACAGAAAGAGGTTATACTTCAGTTATACAGTGCACTGATGAGATAATGTCTGCAGTACTGTGCACAGTACTGGTCACTTTATTGAAGGAAGGATGTAAATACATTGGAGGTGGTTTAGAGTCATAGAGATGTACAGCACAGACCTTTTAGTCCAACTCATCTATGCCAACCAGATATCCAAACCTAATCAATTCCCACCTGCCAGAAACCCTGCCAACATTCTTGTAAATCTTTTCTGAATGCTTTCAAGTTTTACAACATCACTCCTATAGCAGGGAAACCAGAATTGCATGCAATATTATAAAAGTGCCTAACCAATGCACTGTACAGCTGCAACATAACCTCCCAATTCCTGTACATAGTGCACGACCCAATAAAGAAAAGCATACCAAATGTCTTCTTCACTACCCTAGCTGCCTGCGACCACTTTCAAGGAACTCTGAACCTGTACTCCAAGGTTTCTTTGTTTGGCAAACTCCCCATTAACAAAGGTGGAAGATTGTCAGGAATAGGGGTGAACGTGGTTTTGTGGTTTCAATCATACTAATGGTGGAGCTAACCCGAAGGACTGAATACCATAGTCTGACCCCTAATTCGTTTACATGTTTGTTGGACGCACTGTGGCTATGAAAGTTGATGTACAAATACAACTCAGTCTTTTTGATAATCAGGCTTGAAGAGTTCTGTTAGGCATTTTGTAACATACTTCAAGAGCGATAGTACAATTATTGTCTTAAAGGGCATATTGAGAGCACAGTAGTTATACATAATCCGAGATGTTAATGTTTAACATTTCACTTCAGTACACCATCCACTCTGTAACTAAACTGCTGGCATTCTGTCTAGGGAAATTGTGATTGCAATGTTGGCAATTGTTTACAGGAGGGAATAGCTTGGCAACAATACTAATCACTATTAAAATCTATCGGTTATTCTCCCATTAAAAGAAATAGACCAGACACAGAGGCGACACAGTGCAATTGGTCTTCGTTCTGATACTTGATTCAGTTTGAACTAAACTGATCCCTGGCCAACAGAACTCCATGTCAGACAGGAACCAAAAAAAACAGTTTGGCTGTAACTGGCTTGCTATTGCAAAGACCATTGCATCCTGTTTAGTATCTGCTGTGTCCCATTGCTGACTTTAATATTTATGTCGGCAGGGAAAGTCAAATTGGCAGAAGTAGCCAAGGTGAAGAACTCATCACATGTATTCAGGACCATTTCCTAGATCAATATTTGGGATCTGGTAATGTGAAACGAGGCAGGTTTTATACAAGATCTCAAAGTAAAGGATGCCTATGTGAACAGTGACCATAACACATTAAGATCAAGAGAGAAAATTTGGTCAGAAACAACTGTGTTAGATTAGGTATCGGTAATTACAAAGAAATGAGAGCAGAAGAACTGAAGTGGACTGGTAAAGGAGTTTAGCAGCAAAGAAAGTTGAGCAACAATGGCAAACATTAAAGAAAATAGTTCAAGTTGTTGTGGACAAGATCAAATTCCTCATATATATTAAGAAAATAGTCTGGATCCTAACTTTTTCTTATTATAAGTGTAAGATGTTACATTCCAGACACAATTTGATTGGTCAAACTGCTTGACTTTAAGCAAAACAAACTTTATTTTTATACTACAATTAAAATATAGCCAAAATAAAAATAAAAAGAATTGATATAACTGTAACTCTATTGAAATGCTTAACAAAACACTATCTATCTAACATATAAAAACTACTACGAATTAACTGTTCCAATATAGTAACATGCTGTAAACACACCCTTAGCGAAGGCAAATCCAGTAAAATATACTTAGCTCATCTGCAATTCCAGCAGGAAGAGAACCCCAGCTTTTATTTGTAACAGAGAAGAATAAGGGCTTTCACATCCAACTTCAAGATCCCAGCAACTGCTGAAAGCTATGACTAAAAATCCTGATTCTGTGGGAGCTTGACCCCACCCATTCAGGCTTGTTCTATTGTTCCAACCTTAAAAACAAAACCCAAGGCCTCACAAGCTGTTTACATTATTGGCACGGAGCAGACTGCTCGGTAACCTCAGCTTTAACCATTTTTCATTAAAGAGAAAGGATAAAATACACCCTGTAAAGCCATAGTATTGTTACACCTCCCCACTCTTAAAAAAAACCCTATTAATAAAGTACAATACATATACATTATATTAATCATGCAAACATTCACTACAACGGTCCATTTCAGCCAGTTTGTTTCGGCCACTGAACGCCTCCTTTTTGCAAAGTTGTGATCACGTGTCAGCAATTACAATCTCTCATCCTGCCCTGTAAATAGTTTTCAAATTGAATGGCTGCAATAATAAGCTCCATCTAGACAGTCTGGAAATTTTATCCTTAATTGTTTTACACAAAATTTAAGAGGTCATGTTCAGTCTGTATAATTATCTCAGATATACTACTATCAATGTAAATGTTGAAATGTTGCAATGCAAACACTAAACTCAAGGTCTCCTTCTCAACTGTGGAATATTTCTGTTGATGATTATTTGATTTCCTGGAAAAAATCCAATAGGTCTTTCTATCTTCTCCTCAGCTTCTTGCAAGAATACAATATCAACACCAACATCACTTTTATCGATAGCTGCTTGGAATGGCTTTGCGCAGTAAGGTGGCTATCACTGGGAGAGTGGTCAACACAGCTTTCCAGCCGTCAAATGCCTTCTGACATTCCTCCGTTCACTGAAACTTTCTGCACTTCTTTAACAAATCAGTCAGTGGAGCAACACACTTCTAAAATTCAGTACAAACTTGTAATAAAAACCACTCAATTCCAGGAATCTTAGTACTTGCCTCTTCATTTGTGGTTTGGGAAATTCCTCTATAACCGTTGTTTTCACATTCTTTGGGGCGATTTGTCTATGTCCAACAGCATGGCCCAGGAATATGACTTGAGCGTTTGCGAAATCACTCTTAGACAAATTTATCACCAAGCTCATCTACCAAAATTGATCAAACAATTCTGAAAGATATTCCAAATATTCCTTCCACAGGAGTAAAAATCGTCGCATCTTTGAGGTACACCACACAATTAGGTAATCCTAAAATGACATTATTCGTTAGTCTTTGAAATGTGGTTGGAGCATTTTTAATACCAAATTGCCTGACTTTAAACAGATACAGTCCATTCTGCGTCACGAAAGCCAAAATTTCCTTCACTTTTCAGATAAAAGTACATACCAGTATCCTCTGAGTAAGTCCAGAAATATAAGTTGCATGTCCTATCTTCTCAATACAGTCTTCCAAACATGGAATAGGATATGTATCAGATTTTGTAACTGCACTGACTTGTGATAGTCCACACATAATCATTGGGTACCATCTGGTTTTGAACTATTAGTAAAGGTGTGCTCCATTCTCTGCAACTCACTTCGATTTCTTTGAGTATGCGTTCCATTTTCTTTTTCAACCTGTGCCAATTTTAGAAGATTAAGCCCATAAGAATGTTGCTTCATTGGAACAGCATTTGCCATACCTACATCATTAAATTAGTAATTAGTAATTCAATTAGTAATTACATTAGTTCTTGATCTTCTAGATGCTAGTGTCATCAATTTCGAAAGTGATGCCTAAGGATCGTTAACTGCTTTTGCACTGCATCTTGTGGATGGTCAGATCTCTAGCTGGTCTACATAGAAAAGCTTGCTAGTAGAACAAAGAATAGGGTCAATTTTGTCATTCCAGTAATAACAACTCCTCAAGGGAAACAAAGTAAGGTGATAATGGTCTGCAGAATCTTTCCATTTGCAGGGAGTGAAGAAGCATGCCTGCGGGTCTACAGGTGGAAGTAACGTTTGAACTAGGAGTAGCAGTAGGTAATTCAACTTTTCAAGCTTGCTTTACTATTTAATACCATCATGGCTGATCTCACCGTTACCTTGAGTCCTTTCCTGGACACAAATGAATGTTAACCTCGGGTTCTAAATTGCTAGCTCAATGATATTACTGATTTGCCATCACTTCCCTAAATTGGAGCAATGTAAGGATGTTTTATTGATTTTACTCATTCATGGGCTGTGGGTATTACTGCCAACATTTATTACCCACCCATAATTGCCCAGGGAGCAGTTAAGTGTCACACATTGTGGGTCTGGAATCAGGTGTAGGTGTAAGAACAATTGTTTACATCCCTGAAGGACATTAGTGAACTGGATGATTTTTTCCAACAATCAACAATGAGATCATGGTCATCATTAGGCTCTTAATTTCAGATTTTTATTGAATTCAAATTCCACCATCTTCTATGGCAGGATTTGAACCCCAGTCCGTAGAATATTATCAGGGTCTCTGAAAGTAACACTGTTAAGTAATTTTTGTTAACATGTTAGTAAAGTACTCTTCCTTTATTGTCTTTGATGATTAGAGAGAACAGCTGTGTCTGTAAACATGAATTCTTGTAAGCTGGATGTGATTGAAATGTCATTATTAGATAAGTTTACATAATTTATAATATATACATATTCACAAACAAATTTAAATTTGCACATGCACAAAAATGGCCAGCTTAACTGTCTCACAATTGACTGGTGATCCCCTTCACCACAGGAATGTAATTATCCCTGCACAATGGTAATTGCCAACCGCTGTGCATTCCCTAGGTGTTTCACTACATCACGCAACAAAACAGAATGAAATGTCTAACTTTACCTTTGTCAGCCAGCGTTTCCACTAAAATACCAGTTTCCCATTCAGCCTTCATCAGCATTGTTACTCATTTTCCACGGGTTGGCAAATCCCTTGAAACCATGGGATGGGTTATTGTCAATCCTCTAAGATGTTCCTGAGGTTACCACGGATCCCAACTGATGTCCAAAGCTCTGCAGCAAGCAACATGTGAGAAATATCATAGCTTTTTTATTTTTGTCTAGCTTTTTGAAGTTTTGTTTATTTTGTATAAAAACGTTGGAGATTGGAGAAACATACTGTTTGACAGATAGATAAGATTCAAAGAAAAGTTTGGTGACTTCCTAATTGACCAAGGAAGGTACTACACTGGCAAAGATAGGAAAGAGCAGGCAGAGTAGTTAGTGACAAGTCATTTTATGATGAAGCTTTGGGGCCTCAGAATCAGAGCTAAAGACAGACAGGAAACAAAGGAAAAGAAATTTTAAACTAATATGTGGGACAATCATTAGAAATATTCTTGAGGTTGCAACAAAATATGAAACAAGATGCCAGAGGAAGTGGTAGACGCATGTACACATACAACATATAAAAGACATTTGGACTGGTACATGAATAGGAAGGATATGGGCCAAATGCAGGAAAAGGGGACTAGTTCAGTTTAGGAAACCTGGTCAGCATGGATGAGTTGGGCCAAAGAGTCTGTTTCTGTGCTGTATGACTCTAATAATCTCACATCATTAGTGAGAAACACTCCCGAGAGCTGGTGTGTGCTTGGTTTATGTTATCTGTTCTTGCTTGTCCTTTTCCGTGTAAACTTTAAATGCCTGTGAAGTGGCTTGCTTACTTATTTCTGGAGGCAAGTTTTTTTTTCAATCTGTTTGGTACTTGGTTTGAAGCAGTTTAGATATGGACAAAATTGAAAGGGAAAATGCAGTAGATGTTATACCTTGTCTGACACTTGTATGATGTGAATGTTTGGTGTTATCCAGATCTTGCTGCATTTGGATATGGACTGCTGTTTCAGTATCTCTTTCAAATTAGAGAAGGGAGTTCAGAAGAAATCACTTCTCACAATCAGCAGTACAAATCATGCTAAATGTGGGCTTTCCATTTCAGCTCACAGGAGGCAGCAAGGCCAGGAATCTGAAAAGATTCAGATCTTATTTTTACTTGTAAATGTTTGCAGTGAATATAAAGATTTCAAGAGTGGAAGAGTTAAAAATGTGAGTCCTTCACCGTTCGAAAGAATGAGATCTTTGATCACAATTAGTGTCAATGTTGAGTGGGATCATCAGCAATAGCGTGAAGTTGGATAATAGGTCGTTAATATAGAAAAGCTCTCCATCCAGTCCAAATGCAGATGGTGGCAATGAGCAGGCTCACAGCACCTTCCATTCAAGTGGTCAATGAGTGAGGTTCATTGAAGTTTGCAAACACTATGTACTTTCAGAGGAACTGGCCATTCCAAAGCACAGGTGAAGAGAAGAGTGAAAATTCGTAGAGATATACAAGTTCCTCTTCCAACACAAATCAGAAAACCAATGATACAGCCCTTCATCCAAAATCCAATTCGAGGACGAAACCTACTTTGATTTCAGGTCCTAAGAGAATCACTGAGGTAAAAACAATGACTGCAGATACTGAAAACCAGATTCTGGATTAGTGGTGCTGGAAGAGCACAGCAGTTCAGCAGTTCATCCGAGGAGAAGCTCCATGAACGCTGCCTGAAGTGCTGTGCTCTTCCAGCACCACTAATCCAGAACCTGAAGAGAATCACGCAGAGCCGGGTCTGACGCAATGTCCGGTCCGTGCCTCGCTCTCATGTGGATTGCCGATTGGCCAGTGTATGCGCACGCGCAGTGAGCGGGAGCGGCCAGTCGCAGTGCGCACGCGCAGTGGTTCCGGGCCCAGGCGACAGTCGCACGCTGGCGACGGACAGGCCCAGCCCCAGCCCCAGCGCCAGCGCTAGAGCCAGTTGGAGATTCAGATCAACGCCGCGCTGACATGGAGGCCATCGCCAAGTACGACTTCAAGGCCACGGCCGACGATGAGCTGAGCTTTAAACGAGAGGATATCCTGAAGGTGAGGCTCCGGGGCCGATATGGCGGCGATAAACGCACCAACCCGGAATCTGGAGCGACGAAGTGGAGTAAGAAAGAGAGGAGAGAGCGAAAGAGATACATGGAGGAGGGGGGGGAAGAGAGACGCAGACGGGGGTGGGTGGAAGAGAGAGAGAGAGAGAGAGAAGGGGTAGAAGGAGAGAGGAGAGCGAAAAGAGGGAGGGGGGAGTTGAGGACGGAGAGGAGTGGGGGGGGAGGAAGAGAAAAAGGGGGCGAGGGAAATGGAGGGGAAGAGTGGAAGATTAGTTTAGATTCCTTACAGTGTGGAAACAGTTACAGTGTGGAAACAGGCCCTTCGCCCCAACAAGTCCGCACCGACCCTCGGAAGAATAACCCATCCAGACCCATTTCCCTCTGACTAATCCGCCTAACACTACGGGCAATTTAGCATGATCAATTCACTTGACCTGCACATCTTTGGACTGTGGGAGGAAACCCACGCAGAGACAGGGAGAATGTGCAAAATCCATACTGATAGTCGCCCGAGGCAGGAATAGTACCTGGGAAGTGAGAAGAGTGAATGGGAGGGGAGGGGGAGAGGGAGAGAGAATTGGGGGTGGAGGGGGGAGAGAGAAAGAGGAGGAGAGAGAATTGGGAGCGGAGGGGGGAGAGGGGGTTGGGTGTGGAAGGGGGGGACAGGCGCAGGGAGCTGTGGGGAGTGAAGATGGCAGAGAAATGAGTAGTTGGGGTGGTCAGGAATGGAGAGAGCGCTAAGTTAGGTGGAGAGGGAAGTGGGTGACCTTTAGACACTGTCTCACTTAATGTAAGGGCACCGTCCACTAAACATGAAGTCCGTGCGATCTGTACAGGCAGAAAACTATCGAAAAATAAGATTGTTGAGGAAAACCCTCTGGTTTGGGTAAAATCGAGTTTTATTTAATGTGATAATGAGGTTGCTGGGTCTTTACTGCGATGCCAGAGGAGGTATTCATAGAATTATAAATCTCAGCACTAAGGTTTACTGGCTCTGAATGGCTATGTGAAGTCACCAAGTTTGCTTATTTACCCTTTTTGCTCTTTGCCTATCTCCATTTACATTTTTATATTGTGTGTTTGGTTGCATTCTGGTCGATGATACATCTTACATTTGATTCTTTCACAGGATGGAGTGTCACGAGCTTTGAAAAATTTAGATTTTTCAAAGGGCATATAAATGAGGTTACTACATAAGAGCTCATGATATTAGGGTGGGGGTAACACATTAGTATGGGTAGAGAAGTGTCTCGCTAACAGTAGGGACAAACAGGTCCTTTTTATGTGTATTGTAGCAACGTTCATTGATCGTACATAAGTTGGGGAGGCAAGGTGTATGGAGGACATAGTAGGAGTCCGCAAAGGGATTTAGGAAGATTAAGTGCGTGGGAGTAAGTTGGTCTATGGAATATAGTATGGGAAAATATGCCGTGACACTTTGGGAAGAATAGAAAAGCAAAGTTGTTTAAATGGAGGGATATTCTTGCATGAATGTCTTATGAGGACATTTTGAAAAGATGAGCAGATACTTAGTTCAGAAGGAATTTACATGATTCTGAATTGACTTGGCAGGATAAATCTTGACAGGATGATTCCCTTTAAATTATAGGGAATCCACAACTAGGGGGCAGTTTTATGAATAAGGTGTCTTTTTATCAGAGATAGAGGAATTTCTTCACCTTTGGAATTCTGTTTGCTCATGGATGCCAATGGAGACTTGGGTAATTGAATATATTCATATCTGAGGAAGGTTTACAAGAGAATCCAGGGTTGTGGAGTACAAGCAACAGATTATAGACTGGTGGTACAGGCTTGATGGGCCAAATGGCTTAATCCTGTTTATGATCTACTTCAGGCTGTGTGAAGGCCATGTAATGCATTGGAATATTCAAGTGTTTTAAACCTGAATGGCAGGGCAGGATTTCCAAAGCCACTGACTGGATGTTTGGAAGGCCCATTGTTACATGTGTCCAAGAATCAGGCATTTCTTGTGCAGTTACAGATAACAAAACCTTCATGTGCAAATGCTTTCCCAAAGGATCTTGATTGAATGGGTCAATGGGCAGTTTGGTACAATAAATAAGGGTAGGGTTTATACAGTTAATGTTAGAGCTTAGTGTATAGAAAAGAGGTACCTTGGGGTGCACGTACATACCTTTTTGAAGTTTAAAGAGGGGGGGTTAAAAAGGAGTTTGGCATGCTAGCCTTCATTACTCACGTCTTTGAGTATAGGAGTTGGAAAGCCATGTTGAGGTTGTACAGTTCATTGGTGAGTCATTTTCTGTGTCCAGATCTGGTCACCCACTTATAGGAAGGATATTATTAAGCTGGAGTGGTGTTGCTGAGTATGGGACATTTTTCACTAAAGTGTAAGAAGTTGAGAGGCGAGTTGATAGAAATTTATAAAAATAATGAGAGGTATAGGTGGAGTTAATGGTAGTTGTGTTTTTTCTTGGGATGGGGTATTTCAAGACTGGGGGCACATTTTTAAGGTGAGAGAAGAGAGATTTTAAAAAGACATGAGGGGCAACTTTTTTATAGAATAAATTCCTGAGGAAGTGATGGATGCGGGTACAATTGCAACATTTAAAAGACGCTTGGATAAATACCTAATTAGGAAAGGTTTTGGGGGTCATGGGCCAGGAGCAGGCAGATGGGGCTAGCTTAGTTTGGAATTATGTTTTGAAAGATTTGTTTCCATGATGTTTGACTGTGACTATAACTGTACATGCTGGAAATCAGCAACAAAAATGTAAATTGCTGGAAACTCAACAGGTTTACTTAGATTACTTACAGTGTGGAAACAGGCCTTCGGTGCAATAAGTCCACGCTGAAGCGCAACCCACCCAGACCCATTCCCCTACATTTACCCCTTCACCTAACACTACGGGCAATTTAGCATGGTCAGTTCACCTAACCTGCACCTTTTTGGACTGTGGGAGGAAACCGGAGCACCCGGAGGAAACCCACGCAGGCATGGGGAGAATGTGTAAACTCCACACAGTCAGTCGCCTGAGGTGGGAAATAAACCCGGGTGATTCTGTCAACAACTGTGCAAATAAATCAGAGTTAAAATTCCAGGTTTCGGAGCTAAGCTTTGTCATGGTCTACAGGAGGAATGGAAGTGTGACTCCCTGTACTATCTTCCTCTGGGGAAATGTTCCTGTTTGTTCGCCACCTCTGAATAGCCAACTCCTGCACCTATTTTCAGGTAACTGTGGGGGTCAGTGGGTTTATAAAAGATACTAGTGGCCAGCTTATCCTCCGAAATGGAAAGAGATGTTGAGCAAGGGGAGGAGTCAGAGATGGACCAGGTGAAAATGCGGCCAGGGTGGAAAGTAGATCCAAATTGATCATTTTTTCCAGTTCAGAGTAAGACAGCAATGCAGAATTGATATTGATTTATCAGAGAAAGAGTTGGGGGGAGGTGCCCCAAGTAGAATTGGAACAAGGAATAATCCACATACCCACAAAGAGACAGGCATAACTGTGGCCCATGTGGGTACCCATGGCCATACCTCTGATGTAAAAATAGGGGAAGCAATGGCCTTGTAGTATTATTGCTGTGAGATGTTAAGGGGTGAATTTGCTCTGACCTGTAAGAAATTGGATGTCTGGGGGGTAGGGTGGTATGTTTCTCTATCTTGCTGGTATGATATGAAAGAATTTACATTATCATTTCCTATTATTCAGAGTTAAAGGATTTACATGATCATCTATTCAGAATCAACAAGAACATCACAATTAAAACTCTGACCATATCCTGCAGTTAAAAAAATGATTTACAACAGATCTTGCCATTAAGGAATGATTTACATTGCATTGTTTCCGGCGATGATCAGTTCACTGCATTGTATCTTGGATGGCTTGTGGCTGGGAGTTGTCTTGTGAGCATTACTGACTGTGATGTAAAGATCTTGTTTAAAGGAAGGGCTGTTCCTTTGTTCAGAGAGCCTTGCTTGACACGCTTCACAAGCATCGTGAAGAATGTTAAATGATCTTCTGCCGTTGAATCATGTGTGTAAGAATCTCAAGAAAAAGAACCGAACAGCTGGACTGTTCACCCAAAGACCCGGGTAATGTTCTTGGGATCCACGTTCAAATTCTGCCATGGCAGATGGTGAAATTTGAATTCATTAAATATAGAGTCATAGGGATGTGCAGCTTGGAAACAGACCCTTCGGTCTACCAGATATCCTAACCCATTTGCCAGCACTTGGACCGTATCCCTCTAAACCTTACTATTCATATACTCATCCAGATACCTTTTAAATGTTGTAGTTGTACCAGCCTCCATCTGGAATTAAAAGTCTAATAAATCCATTGTCAATTATCAGGGAAACCCATCTGGCTCACTAATGCCCTTTTAAGGAAGGAAACTGATATCCTCACCTGGTGTGGTTTACATGTGACTCCAAACCCACAGTAATGTGGTTGACAATTAACTGCCCTCTGGGCAATTAGGGATGGGCAATAAATGCTGGCCTAGCCAGCAACTCCCTCATCCTGTGGATCGATGAATTAAAAAAAAACTCAGTCACCGTCAGCTTCTTATATCTTTCAATGAAATTGCCTACCGTTCTTCTAAACTTTCTGTTGACTGGAATCTGCACAGTGATTGCATCTTGCAACAAGACACTGAACCTTGAAAGGATTGACGCAAATGATTGCGAAAATGGCATAAATTTAAGAATTGGACAGCTGAAATATCTGCAGTACACAGATCTGTGTGTGTCAGACTGTATGTTGAGTTGAGGATGCTTGAGTTCTGATAGAGCTTTTCATTCATGCTTTGTCCCCTCTCCATTAATGCACTGTTGTGTACTTCAAGTATTTTGCTTTGTATAATGTAAGATTTGTTACAGACTTCTTTTTATGAGACTGTTATACTTCATTGAGCCTAAAAGACATGACAGAGCTATAGCTCTTTGTCGATGCCATTAGCTGTGGTACACTTCCCCTATTAAGTAGTTAAAGCAAATTAAATTGCTTTCTGGCAGTAAAAAGAGCTGCATGAGGTAAAATGGAGGTGGATATGGAATTCTCATGTGAGCCTTACTTATATTCGTTCTGGCAGTGTTTGTAAATGTTCGATAGTCATTATGGTCGTATGAAATGACAGAGTAAAGCACTTACTGACTGTGGTGTTACAGCTGGGAGCAAATTTACTGAGTGTCTGCTTTTGCAATGTTGTGTTATTTTCTATAATCAGCCTCTGCTGATTTTCAGAAGAAAAGGAGCTTTACTCTCTAAGGGAGGGTTATCCCTCAAAAGAGTTTGATTTCAAAGACTTAAATATGTCCCTGATTCAGGCTGTGATGAAGTCACACCTCTTTCAATCTTACTGGTCTCCAATCTCAATTCTGAAAGGAGTGCATTATTTAAGAGCTTTGGGATGGGAGCAGAGGGGTTAATCAGACTGTTCTTGCACTTCTGGTCCTGGCACGGTTAAACATATGGACTTTGAGTTGTTTTGAGTGAGGTGAAGTTGCAGTAGTCTATCTGCTTTTGTCATCTGTTGCCCTTTCAACTTCAGGTACAGAAATGATCCATAAGAGTGTTCCAGTATTCAGTTAGATTGCTCTGAGTAAGAGGAATGCAGTATAATCTTTACTTTGACTATCTTTGTGTCATTAAGGCAGCATTTCACAAACCTTGTACCTGCTCTGACACTTCAAAATTAATGTGACCCCAGCAGCCAATAAAAATAAGTCAGAAGTTTAGTATCTTTCAGGAATAGTACCATGGAGGTCAATTGTACACTAAACAGCCCTCTAGCCCATCAAGTGTGCTGAAGAAAAGCAGCCAACTAACCATGCTGAGGCCATTTCCCAGCACTTGCCTCATGGTCTGTATGCCTTGGTATAGTAAGTGAACAGCTAAATACTACTAAAATGTTTTGATGGTTTATGCCTCCACCACCCATCATTCTCTGGTTGATCAAAAAAATCCTTGACTCTTACCATTTGCATACAATGTATGTTAACATACGAGAGTCTGTATTTTGAAGCATTTTGTGAAAATGTTATCTTATCTAGCTATTCGGATTAATGATGTGTGTGGACATGTATGTCGTGACATTGTAACACACTCAAAATCTAGCAGTATGGCTGAAGCCACAGAACCTACATCCAAACATGATATGCAGAGTTGTTTGATATCACAATGTAGACAGGGTGTTCAATTTAGCTTCACATAATTACAAGCTGGCAAAGGATGACATTATTTTCATTGTATCTAATGTGATCTCAGGATATTCAGTCTTATACAACCAGGATTCTGTCAGAAATTCTCCAAATTATTTTTGTAAATATTGATGGAGTGAAGCCCAAGGCTTCAAGAAAACATTGAAATGGACTTTGGACCTAATTGAATTTTGTCACATCTGTATCAGTAGGGGAAGATGTCAACCTCCAGGCTGATCAGTGACCATGTGAGTATAACCCTGATATGGCTTTATTTGTCACATAGAAGCTTGGGAGGTTGGTGAAAGTATTAGGACTTATGGAGTCAGAGTCCTGTAGCATGGAGACAGCCAGTTGGCTCAAACTGGTCCTTGCTGACTAAAATGTCCTCCCATTCAAAGTTTGGGAGAAGATTTGTAGCTTGGGTGCTCGTTGTTGTGGTTCTGTTCGCTGAGCTGGGAATTTGTGTTGCAGACGTTTCGTCCCCTGTTTAGGTGACATCCTCAGTGCTTGGGAGCCTCCTGTGAAGTGCTTCTGTGATGTTTCTTCCGGCATTTATAGTGATTTGTACCTGCCGCTTCCGGTTGTCAGTTCCAGCTGTCCGCTGCAGTGGCCGGTATAATGGGTCCAGGTTGATGTGCTTATTGATTGAATCTGCGGACAGCTGGAACTGACAACCGGAAGCAGCAGATACAAATCACTGTAAATGCCGGAGGAAACATCACAGAAGCACTTCACAGGAGGCTCCCAAGCACTGAGGATGTCACCTAGACAGGGGATGAAACGTCTGCAACACAAACTCCCAGCTCGCCGAATAGAACCACAACAATGTCCTCCCATGCTAATCTCATTTCCCTGCACTTGGCCCATATCCTTCTAAACCTTTCCGGTCCATGTATTTGTCCAAATGCTTTTTAAATGTTTGCCTCAACCACTTCTGATGGCAGCTCTTTCCATATGCGTACCACCCTCTGTGTACACAAACAAGTTGCCCCTTTTATCCTTTCCCCTCAAATCTTAAACTGATGCCATCTAATCTCAATTCTTCAACCCTGGGGAAAAAGACTGAATGCATTCACCCTATCTATGCCTGTCATGATCTTATACATTTCTATAAGATCCCTCCTCATTCTCCTATGCTTGAAAGAAAAACGCCGTAGCTTGTCCAAACTCTCCCTAAAACTCAGGCCATTGAGTCCTGGCAACATCCTTGTAAATTTCTTATGCACGCTTACCAATTTAGTAGCATCCTTCCGAAAGCAACGTGACCAAAACTGAACGCAATACTCCAAGTGCAGTTTCACCAATGTTCTGTGTAACTGCAAAATAACTCAATGCCCTGACTGATGAAGGCCAGTATGCCAAAAGCCAGCTTTTCCTGTCTACCTGGTATTTCACTTTCAGAGAACCATGAACAAAACTTCCAAGGTCCCTCTGTTCCACTACACTCCTTAAGGCCCTGCCACTGACAATGAAACTCCTTCCTTGATTTGACTTTCCAAAATGCAAGACCACACACTTATCTATATTAAACTCCATTTGCTGTTTCTCAGTCCACTTCTCCAGCTGATCAAGGTGCAATTTCTGATAACTGTCTGTGATACCTCCTATTTTAGTGTCATCTGCAAACTACTAATCATGCTTTATACCTCCTCATCCAAATCATTGATATAGATAACAAACAGTAATAGGCCCAGCACCAAGCGCTGAGGCATTCCATTGGTCACAGGCCTCCAGTCTGACAAGCATCCTTCCAATATTACTATCTGCTTCCTATCAAACCAGTTGTGTATCCAATTTGCCAGCTCTCCCTGGATTCCATATGCTCTGACCTTCCAGAGCAGTCTACCATGTGGAACCTTATCAAAGACCTTACTGAAATCCATATAGACTACGTTTACCATCTTGCCCTTGTCAACCCTTCTGGTCACTTCATCAAAAAAACTGTAATAAATGTGTGAGGCATGAGAGGATACTGATGGATAGGATATATATCCATTTGGAAGAAAATGGACTTGTCAGTGATAGGCAGCATGATTTTGTGCGGGTCTTACAAACTTAATAGAATTCTTTGAGGAGGTGACAAAGTTGATTGATGAAGGAAGGGATGAAGATGTCATATACGTGGACTTGGCGTTTGATAATGTTCCCCATGGTAGGCTGATGAAGAAGGTGAAGTCGCATGGACTCCAGGGTGTTCTAGCTAGATGGATAGAGAACTGGTTTGGCAACAGGAGACTGAGTAGTCGTGGTGGAAGGGAGCTTCTCACAATGGAGACCTGTTTGTGATATATATAAGTGATCTGGAAGAATGTGTTGGTTGCCTCATTAGCAAGTTTGCAGATGACACCAAGATTGGTGGGGTGGCAGATAATGAAGGAATCCTGATAAAGGGCTTTAGCCCAAAACATCGATTTTCCTGCTCCTCAGATGCTGTCTGACCTGCTGTGCTTTTTCAGAAGCACACTCTTGGCTCTAATCTCCAGCATCTGCAGTACAGTACTCACTTTCACTCCGGGAGCAAAAGGATACAGATCTTTCGGAAATAGGTGACAGGTTTTGTTAAAGGAATTGGATTGGCGCACGCTTGGAGAGCTGAAGGACCTTTTGCTGTGCTGTAATGTTCTTTTTTCATGATCTCCCACACAAAGCCATGCTGACTATTCCTAATCAAACCATCTTTCCAAATACATGGGTGTATTATCTCTCAGAATCTTCTCAAGTAGCGAACCTACCACAGATGTTAGGCTTATTGGCGTATAGTTCCCAGGTTTTTCTTTGTAGCCCATCTTGAATAAGGGTACAACATTCACGACTCTCCAGTCTTCCAGAACCTCACCTGTGGCTAACGATGATGCAAACATATCAGCCAGGGCCGCCTCAATTTCTTTAGTTCTTGCAGTTTTCTTGGATATATTTGGTCAGGATCAGGAGATTTAACACCTTCATACATTCTAATACATCCAGTGCCACCTCTATTGTGATATGGACTATCTCCAAGTCTTCATGTCTTTCTCCATGGTAAAATTTGCAGGAGAAATTTGCATTGAGGACCTTGCCCATTTCCTGCAGTTCCACACGTGTCAAATATGGTCCTTGAGTGGTCCTATTCTCTCTCTAGTTATTCTTTTTCTTCAATTTATTTCAGTAAGTTGCTCTTATGAAAAAGGGAAGTTTGAGAGTTGATCACTCAGTTGAATTTTTCTCATGAATCTGAAACAAATCACTGGAACAACTCGAAATCTGGCAACGTTGGTGGAGAGAAAGCAGAGTACAGTGCTATATATGCTGACGACAGGGTGGTGGGGAAGTGAGCAGGTACACAGAAGCCCAAAGAGCAAGACAAAATTTGGTAGAGAAAGAAAAATAGGCAGACAAAGGGATGGTTGAGCGTAATGCAGGAAAGGAGAAAACCTGTTAACAGGGATCATATGTTGATGAAAATGATTGGCTGTGCTGAAAATAGCCTGTGTCCCCTCAGGGGTGTGGAAGTGGGGAAAAGACATGTAAGGAGGTGTTCAGATTCTAAAACTATTGAACTCCGTATTGAGTCCTAAAGCCTTTTGGGTCTCCAAGTGAGATGTTGTTCTTCCACCTTGCACTGAACCTCACTGGAGCACTGCAGCTGGCTCAAGACAGAAATGTTGACCAGGAAACACATTGGTGTGTTGAACTGAAATGCAACTGGAAGCTGTGTTGAATATCCAGTTTAATTAGTTTCCCAAATATGACTGAATAAGGACCTATATCAAGTTTTGATTATAGGTTCTGTCTTTTTTGGAAACCACTGATTGCAGGGTTCGAAACATTCCTCTTGGCATCAGAGGACCTCCGTATGAAGCAACGTGCAATCAGACTCTGTTCACAATATACAGTGGGTCAGGATTAATAAAATTCAGTTGATATGATCTGCTATAATGCTGCACCTGGCTTTCTGTTCAGGTCATTAGTTGCTGATTATTCCCTGTGAGTCTTTAACTTTACAAATATTGAATGGAAATACCATAGTTCGAGTACTTTAGATGGGTCAGATTTAGTCCAGTGTGTGCAGGATGGTTTCCTGATACAGTATGTAGGCAAGCCAACAAGTGGCAAGGCCACTTTGGATTTGGTATCGCGTAATGGACCTGGCTAGATGTTAGATTTGGAGGTAGGTGAGCACTTTGGTGATAGTAACCACAATTTGGTTATGTTTGTTTTAGCGATGGAAAGAGATAGGTATATACTGCAGGGCAGTTATTGCTGGGGGAATGGCAATTATGATGCGGTTAGGCAAGATTTAGGATGCAGGGGATGGGGAAGGAAACTGCAGGGGGTGGGCATAATTGAAATATGGAGCTTATTCAAAAACAGCCACTACCTGTCAGGCAGGAAGTGGTTGAACAAGGGTGCTGTGGTTTATTAAAGAAGTTGAATCTCTTGTCAAAAGGAAGAAGGCAGCTTACGTTAGGATGAGACATGAGGCTCAGTTAGGGTGCTTGAGAGTTAAGAGTTAACCAGGAAAGACCGAAAGAACTAAGAGGAGCCAGGAGAGGACATGAGAAGTCATTGGCAAGGAGGATCAAGGAAAACCCTAAAGCTTTCTAAAGGTATATCAGGAATAAAAGAATGACGAGAGAAAGATTAGGGCCAATCAAGGATAGTAATGGGAAGTTGTACATGGAGTCTGGGGAAATGAGGGAAGTGCTAAATGAACATTTTTCGTGAGTATTCAGTGTAAAAAGACAATGTTGTTGAAAATACTGAGATACAGGCGACTAGACTAAAGGAGATTGAGGTTCACGAGAAAGTATTAGTTACTAGTTGTGTACTGCAAGGATTTGGGGCCATTGCTGTTTGTCATTTTTATAAATGACCAAGACTAGGGATTAAAAGGAAGGGCTAGTAAATTTGCGATGACAGTGAGGTTGGTGGAGTTGTAGATGATGCTGAAGGGTGTTGTAGGAAATAGACATAAATAAGCTGCAGAGTTGGGCTAAGAGGTGGCAAATGGAGTTTAATGCAGAAAAGTGAGAGGCGATTCACTTTGGCAGGACCAACAGGAATAAAGAGTTCTAGGCTAATGGTAAGATTTTGTAAGTGTGGATGAGCAGACAGATTGTGGTGTCCAGGTACATAGATCCCTGAAAGTTGCCACCCAGATTGATAGGGTTGTTAAGAAGGCATGTTAACTTTTATTGGTAGAGGGATTTACTTTAGCCACGAGGTCATGCTCTAGCTGTACAAAACTATGGTGCGGCCATACTTCGAGTATTGCATACAGTTCTGGTCACCAAATTATAGGAAGGATGTGGAAGCTTTGGAAAGGGTTCAGAGGAGATTTACTAGGATGTTGCCTGGTATGGAGGGAAGATCTTATGAGGAAATGTTGAGGGACTTGAGGCTCTTTTTGTTAGAGAAAAAAAAGTTGAGAGATGACGTAATTGAGACATAAGATAATCAGAGTGTTAGACACGGTGGGCAGTGAGAGCCTTTTTCCTTGGATAGTGATGGCTAGCACAAGGGGTCATAGCTTTAAATTTAAAGGTGATATTTGTAGGACAGATGTCAGAGGTAGTTTCTTTACTCCATAGTATGTGTGTGGAATGCACTGCCTGCCTCACCAACTTTAAGGGCATTTAAATGGTCATTGGATAGACATATGGATGAAAATGTAACAGTGTAGGATAGATAGGGTTCAGATTGGTTCTACAGGTTGGTGCAACATTGAAGGCCGAAGGGCCTGTTCTGCGCTATAACATTCTGTTCTATGAGTCATGCAGAGAATCCAAATAGCAACCTTCTTTATCAAGGCTTGCAGGCCTAACTAGTGGCTGCCAAAGATGGAACACCATCAGTACACAATCCCAGGGAATGTTTTTGTTCTCCACTAAAGGCTGTAACTCTGAATGTTCACTCTGCAATTTTTGATACCAGAGAGTGGGAGACAATATTTTCAAGAATATTCTCCATATGTAGTGCAGAAAAAACAATATCTTTGTCACCTGCAGTGCTCACATCAATTTGAAGAACAAAAGCAGGTGTGTTTCAGACTCCCTCTGCTCTTGTGAATTCCTGATATTTCTGGACAGCTGTATATGTCAAAATTGCCAAGTGACTTTTCACGGAGGGGTTTACTGCAGTGGGATTGAGCTGGCTGTAGCACAATGGTAATTCTAGCCTTTTATACGCTGGCTCATAGTTGATGATTATCCTGTCTCATTTCTTGTTTATGTACATAGCAGAACCATCAGATTGCAGGGAGCTGTTGCTTTTTTGTGTATTTATTTTGGAGGTGGAGTTGTAAAGGGTGGTGATTGGTGACAGTTCAGCAACTGAATTCTTAAGATGTGGGTGTTTTTCATTTTGGCATTTTTATGCTAAGCTAGGGCAGATTACAATCTGAAAATATCTGGCCAAGTAGAACATTTTAAGATCATAAATGAACGATGGAATCGTTTGTGTTGTTGTACTCTGTCTTTCTGTCTCCCCTCTTTTTGCTTATGTTGGCCAGTGGATGAGAGGTTTAGCCCCTCCATGTCTGAATGTGTAGCCTCTGTTCACAAGATCCACAAGCCTGACTACCTGGCCGGCCTATTGTCTCAGCCCGTTCCTGCCCCGCCGAATTCATCTCCACATACCTCAATACTGTCCTATCCCCTGGCCCAATAACTCCCCATATATGTTTGGGACACCACCCACGCTCTCCACCTCCTCCAAGACTTCCTTTTCCCTGGCCCCCAACGCCTCATCTTATCGCCTCTTACCCTATACACTTCCATTTGCCAAAATCAGGGCCTCAAGCTCTCCATTTCTTCCTCGCCTGACGTCCCTGCCAGTACCCTTCACTGGCACGCTTATTCGCTCGGCTGAACTGGTCCTCACCCTTAACAATTTCTCTTTCGAATCCTTCCACTTCCTCCAGATGAAAGGCGTAGCCATGGGCAGCCGCATGGGCCCCAGCTATGCCTGTCTCTTTATCAGCTACGTGGAGCAGTCTATCTTCCGCAGTTACACTGGCACCACTCAACCTTTTCCTCCACTACATTGATGACTGCATCATGCTCCCACGCGGAGGTTGAACAGTTCATCAACTTCACCAATGCATTCCACCCCAACCTTAAATTCACCTGAACCATGTCTGACACTTCTCTCTCCTTCCTGGACCCCTCCATCTCCATCAATGGTGACCAACTCAACACTGACGTTTTCTACAAATCCACCGACTTCCACAGCTAACTGGATTACACCACCTCCCACTGCCTCCTGCAACAATGCTGTCCCTTATTCCCAATTCCTCCACCTCTGCTGCATCTGCTTCCAGGAGGACTAGTTCCACCACACACCACACCAGATGGCCTCCTCCTCTAAAGACTGCACCCTCCTAGGTGATGGTTGATGCCCTCCAGCGCATCTCATCCACTTCCCACGCCTCCACCCTCAAACCCCACCCCTCCAACTGCAACAAGGACAGAACCCTCCAGTCCTCACCAACCTCTGGAAACATCACGTCATCCTCCACCATTTCCACCACCTACAAACAGACCCCGCCACCAGAGATATATTTCCCTCCCCACACCTATCCGCTTTCTGTAAAGATCGTTCCCTCCGCGACTATCTTGTCAGGTCCATGTCTCTCTTCCCCGCCCTCCCCTCCCAGCACCTTTCCCTGCCACCGCAAGAGTTGCCAAACCTGTGCCCACACCTTCCCCCCCTTATCTCTGTCTGAGGCCCCAAAGGAGCCTTCTACTTACATCAAAATTTGACCTACTCTTCCACACGCCACTTACTGTAGCCATCACTCCCAATGCGGTCTCCTCTACGATGGGGAGAGAGGATGCCTGCCTGCAGAGCGCTTCAGAGAACATCTCTGGGA
Organism: Chiloscyllium punctatum; assembly: GCF_047496795.1. Classification (NCBI taxonomy): domain Eukaryota; kingdom Metazoa; phylum Chordata; class Chondrichthyes; order Orectolobiformes; family Hemiscylliidae; genus Chiloscyllium; species Chiloscyllium punctatum. The sequence goes on from NC_092777.1 coordinate 8,805,399, forward strand.
CACCTGCACCAATCATCTTGGCTTCCCCGTGGCCCAACACTTCAACTCCCCCGCACAATGTGCTGAGGACATGTAGGTCTTGGGCCTCTTCCAACACCACTCCACTCCATTACCATCCGATGCCTGGAGGAAGAACGTTTCATTTTCTGCTTTGGGACCCTTCAACCCCAGGCCATCAATGTGGACTTTGCCAGTTTCTTCTCTCCCCCTCCAAAACCTTACCCTAGTTCCAGCCTTCCAGCTCATCACCGTCGTGATCTGTCCATCTTCCTTCCCATCTATCTGCACCATTCTCCCCTCCAACCCATCACCTCCATCCCCCCCTATTGTGCTCTCAGCTACTCACCGCCCCCGCCTCACCTTCCTCCCATTGATCTCTCCACACCGAGGCTCCCAGCCTCATTCCTGATGAAAGACTTTTGCCCGAAAACATTGATTTTCCTGCTCCTTGGATGCTGCCTGCCCTGCTGTGCTTTTCCAGCACCACACTCTTGACTCTCTAATCTCCAGCATCTGCAGTACTCACTGCCCATCTCACTGCCTATGTCTAGAAAGGTTGAGGGGGTGTGGGAGGGGCATTGCTTTCCATCCTGATTTTATCCTCCTGCTCCCCCCTCTTCTCTCTCTGTCTCTCTTCCTGCTCCAGTGACTCGGTTCAGTGCAGTGATGCAGTGTTGTGGCTAAATATTACTCATGCAAAAGATGACCTGATTGATTTTTGGAAAGGATGAGTAAATTATGAACACTTTATTGCTAATGCATTCATTCTGTCTTGGCTCTGTGGATTTAGTTCAATTGGTATGGTTTTGATATTGCTGCCATTCACTATTCTCAATCGCAGCTGACTTCTGATTTTTTACTGGGCTGTGTGATGAGGGCTGGAAAAGTGTGAAATCCCATCACTTTGAACTCATCCAAAACTTTGTGTATCGTAACTCATTCCACGTCTCCCATAAACTCTCTGCTTAAAGAACTACACTGACTCTTGACCAGCAAGACTCATCCTTATTTTAAAATCCCCCATGAGTTCTACAGTGAGTGTTTTACATTTCCTGTAAAGGGATTTTGTTAAGAAATCTTGCAAAAGATCAGGAATCTTTGGTAGCTGCTTGAGTTTTGACATTGGAATAATGCTTCATCAGCATGCTCCTTGTCTGTGATCCTTTAATGGCATGTGTGCTTCAGCCATGTTAGGATGTTTGCCAGTGAAGGCCCTGACTGCATGACTTGACAGAGAATTAGGAGAGATTAGAAGACAGTAGTTTCTGCATCCCTTTGGGTTTATTCATTCATGGGATTTCAGCAGCCCTGGCTAGGCCAGTATTTATTGTCCTTGAACAGAGTGGCTCGCTTAGCCATTTCAGAGAGCAGTTCAGTCAACTACACTGTTTGGAGTTATGTAGATTAGACCAGATTAGGATGGCAGTTTTCCTTTCCTAAAGGATATCAGTGAGCCAGATGAGTTCTTATAATAATTGAGTAGTTTCATTGTTATTGTTTGACTTCTAATTCCAGCTTTTTATTGAATTAAAATTCTACCATCTGTGATGGTGGGCGAGAACTCTGATCCCTAAGACATGATCTGGGTCTCTAGATTACTCGCCCAGCGCAATAACACCCGGACATTCCTCCTTCAATTCTTCCATTGAATTGAAATGTTGCAGCCAGTATTTGAAGTGATATGTGGTAACTGCATCAGTGACTGCTTGAAAGATTGTGTCGTCATTTTTGAGGCTTTAGCCCCACCATCCCTCAAACCAGTCAATGGAGCCTTAATAGTACTGTTAGGTCCAATAGTATAATATAATAATATTTTTCTGAATATTCCATCACCAAGTTTCCTTTTCTGCATACTCTTCATTGAATTGTCTTCCAGATCCCACCTAACTGTTCCTTGAACTATTTACACTGGCACTTCAGTATTGTTTCCTTGTGATATTCTGTTGCTTGATTCTATTAGGTGTAAAAGGTCTTCATCCTCACTTCTAACTTGTTTACCTTAATGTGAACCTCTCACCACCATGAGCAATTTGTCTGAATCAATTTTATCAACTCTTATTATCAGGTAAGCGGCCTCTGCCAACGTGGTAAGCTATTAAGTATGCTTAACTTTTCTCCATGGTTAAATTCCTGATAGTTGAGGTCATTGTTTATTTCCCTTAATTTACAGTTTGTTTCTCTTTAATGTTACTGATCGTAGGCAACTAATTTAGAAAGTGCTTTCTCTATATTCCAGATGGAGAGTAGTATCTTAACAACAATACATTTACATTTACCCCAGTGCTATTGCAACCCAATGCTCTATGCGGCCTAAGTAACAGTTTTGCACAGTGCTGTGAGATGTTAAACTGAGACTCCAACTACATTCACAGCTGGGCTTTTACATGTTCTAATAACATTATTTTGATCGAAAGGGAGTTGTCCTTAGTGTCCTGACAAATGTTTATCCCAAAACCAACATCTCTAAGGCAGTTTAATGGTTGCATTGCAGTTTGGGTGCTTGTTATGTACAGATTGGTTGTTTTGTGATTATACTCCTAAAATACTTCATTAGCTGTGAAATGCTTTGGGAAGAACTGAGGTTGTGAATGATGCTACACAAATCCAAGACCTTTCCTCTTTTTCATTAATTGCAAAACCTAGTCTACTAACCTTTCTTTGTTAGTCAAATCACTTAATCAGGTTCCAATAAATGCCCTCTGAGCCACCTTCAACATATTTACATCTTTCCTGAAATAAGGAGACCAAAACTATGCATAGTATTTGAGGTGTGGTGAAATCAATGTTCTGAGCAACTGAAGCATGATATCCTTGCTTGTTGTTCAGTTCCTCTTGTAATATGGGTTAGCATTTCATCAGCTGCCTTCGTTACTTGTACCTATCTGCAAAGTAGGTTTTTGTGACTCGCACATTAGAACGCTTGGATTCCTTTGCACTTTGGAATCCTGCTGTCTTTCTTCATTTAAGTAACTTTTTTTTATTCTTCATGACAAAATGAAGAACTTCGTGATTTCCCATTTATACTCTATTGGTTGGGTTTTTTCCCCATTCACTGAACCCTTAATGCTTTCTTCACAACATACTTTCTTGCCTATCTTGTGGAACTTGCAAATTTATCTACCATATCTTTACTCATTTAAATCATTGATATAAATTTTAAAAAGTTGAAGGCTCAGCACAGACTCCAATGTACTGAAGAGGCCCAATATTTGCATATTCCATTTTCAGCCACCCAGTCGATTTTCTGTCCTTAACTGATGTTACCCTGATATTGTGAGATCCTGTTTCATACAATTTGTACTTTTTTAAATCAAATGCTTCTGGAAATTCAGCAAGATTATGTCTACACCTTTTATTTATAGCTCGTGTTACTCTTTCAAGGAGCAATAATAATTTGGTTAAAACATGATTTGTTGTGACTCTGATTCCCATGTGTTTATTTATGGGCCAATTATGCCTGCCTCAATAGATTCAACAACCTTCCCATGACCAACATCAGTCTAACTGGTCAATATATCCTCTAAGCAGCGCTGCTATGCTGCAGGTCCATGCACTATATGATATAGGAGCAGAGTTGCCCAATGAGTGTGCTGCATCACTCAATTGCAGCACATATTTTTCTGAACCCCATTGTTCTGATATCTCCCAAGAGCCCTTGATTCCTTTACTAATGAAAACCTATCAATTGCTGTCTTAAATGTGCTCAATGACATGGCTTGCACAGCCTTCTGTGGAATTGAATTCCACACATTCACTACCCTTTAGCTGAAGAAATTCCTCCTCATCTCTATTGTAGTTGGTTGTCCTTTCACTCTGAGACTGTGCCCTTGAGTCCTAGTATCTCTCTCTAATGGAACTATCTTCTCTATGTCCACTCCATCCAGGCCTCTCAGTATAAGTTACAATCACATTTCCCCCACCCCCCATTTTTGTAACTCCAAGTACAGACCTAGAGTCCTCAATCACTCCTTGTTTGATAAGCTGTTATGTTCTAACCAACTTAAAATGAATGCTATCACTGCATTTGCCTAACTGCTAACTTAACCTGCATGCTAACCTCAGGAGAATCCTGAACTAGGACTCTTAAGTCCCTTTGTGCTTCAGATTTCTGAAGCCTTTCCTCATTTAGACAATAGTCTGTGCCTACATTCTTCTTTCAAAAGTGCATAACCTCATTTTTTTCCTATGTTGTATTCCATTTGGCCCACTCTTTTGGCCTGTCCAAGGCTGCCTATAGCATCCCTCAATGCTACCTGTGTCTCCACCCATCTTTGTGTCATCTGCAAACTTAGAAATAATGCCCTCAGTTCCTTCATCCCGTTTGTTAATGTATAAAGTGAATAGTTGTGGTCCCAGCACTGACCCTGCGGAACTCCATAGTCACCAGCTGCCATCCTGAAAAAGGCCCCTTTATCCCCACTCTCTACCTTCTACCAGTCAGCCAATTCAGTATTCATGCCAGCACTTTGGCTCAGTCGTTAGCACTGCTGTTTCACAGCCCCAGGGTTCAATTCTACCTTCAGATGACTATTGAGTTTGCACATTCTCCCCATGTCTGTGTGAGTTTCCTCCCACAGTTCAAAAATACGCAGGTTTGGTGAATTGACAATTGCTAAATTGCCCCTTAGTGTCCAGGATGTGCAAACTAGCTGGATTAGCTATGGGAAATTCATGATTACAGTGCTGGGGTAGGTGCTTGGGTCAGGGTTGGATCTCTTCAGAGGGTTTTTATGGATTCGATGGGCTGAGTGGCCTGCTTCCATGCTGTAGGTGTTCTATTATTTTAACACTAGGGGCTCTGATGTTATTTAGCAATCTCCTGTGCAGCACCTTATGGAATCCAATTAGATCACATCCACTGGTTCTCCTTTGCTTCTTACCACCTCAAACAACCTAACAGGCATGACTTCCCCTTAGCAAAGCTATACTGACTAAACTCTATTTTGCTATGTGTTCCAAGTACTTTGCAATCTCATTCTTAATAATAGACTCTTAAAATCTTATCAATGACTGAAGTCAGGCTAACTGGCCTATAGTTTCCTGTCTTCTGCCCCTCTCCCTCCTTCTCTCCCTTAAGTGGATGTTGCATTGTTCATTTCCAGTTCTCTGGGATCCTCCCTGACGCTGGGTGTTTCCTGAAAGATTACTACTAATGCCTCTACAAACTCCTCAGCTATCTCCTTCAGAACTCTGGGGTCAGTCCATCTGTCCGGGTGATTTATCTGCCTTCAGTCCTTTCAGCTTCCCCAGCACACTCCTACAAGTTCTACTGCCTCTTCTTCCCTTCCAGATTGGACAAAAACAACACAATTGGAGGGATTGTCATAACTGGCCTATGGATTCCTGTTCTCTGCCTTAGTCCCTTTAACAGAGGGGGTTATAATTTCTACCTCCAAGTCTCATGAACCTTCTTGGAAATATTTGGAAAATTAACAGCATGTCCACTACCTTAGCTACTACTTTTGAGATCCTTGGATCAAGTACATCATTACTTGGGGACTTGCCAATCTGCAGTTCCATCATCTTACTCAGTAGCTTCCCAACTGATGAGAATTTTGCTCAGTGCCCCTCTCCCTTCCATGTTTTGATATTCAGCCACTATTGAGCATGACATTATCCTCGTTAATTCTCTGGTACCAACTTTGCTTTTTTCCTAATTAAATGTGTGTAGAAACTCTTGTTATATACTTTTTATTTAAGGCTACATTTGCTGTAGGTTTAAATCATCATTTGGTTCATCTGCAAATATAGCCATTTTGTTTACATTAGCCTCATAGGGCGCTCAAATATTTAATAGGTTTTCATGCACGTACTCTGACTTGGAGTTACTAGATCATTTATCCCTGTTGTACTGAACAATGTCTGGTGAGTCCAGGAAAATATCACTTCATAAGTTGATTGTACACTATAACTATGCAAGTATCAGCCTCTGTGATGCCATCCTCATTGGAGACAGAAGATTTCAGAATTAAAGCTGCTGGCCAGATCTTGAGCACATGAACTTGACTGAACTTTCACAATACTTAGGGGGTAATGCCCCCTGTCTTGGATGAGGTGTTAAATAAAGTTGCTGGCTGCAGTGTAGTTGATTTAAAAGATGTCATGGCATAATACTAAGCATAGGGGCTTTCTTCCAGTGCCTTGGCCAGCGTTTATTCTTCAACCAGTATCAATCACATTAACTGATCATTTACTTCATTCTGGGTGTTAAATGTTACAAGATATCTATCATGCTCCCTACACAAGTAACAGCAAATCAAACAGCATTTGTTTGTGGAACTTGCTCCATTAAGGCTGGTATCCTTAACCTTTAAAATACCCTGTCATTCTAACTGTTATCCTTTCGCAGTGAGGGAGTGATCTTTTTCCAGTTTCCGCCATGTAGAGGGAACTACATTCCTCATTTCAATCGCATGCAGTGGAGAGATAACTGAAATGTGCTTATCTACTTCCTGGCTACAGCTTCTATAAGCATCTCCCAAGGCACACTTCTTTTATAAGCTGCAGCCTCCCAATCCCTTCCGCTTTTTTGTGGCCTGCTTAACTTCCCCTTTCCTTCTCTCAAAGTATGCATAACAAGGCACAACAAAGCTAAATGGCAGGTTTCTCCTTCCACTGCACAAACCTCTAACTTTATATTTCAGCATCTCTAGGGAAGTGGGCACAAAGAGAAACTGATCTGGGAGATGGAAAAGTAACTCAGATACTCTTGAGAGGGGTGAAACGGAGAGAGGTATAGACTCCAATGAAAGGTATGAGCAAAAGAAAATTCTTGAGAATAAAATGTTTGAGTATATTTATTCAATTAGGAGGAGAGGTACAGATTCAAGCTGTTGGGAACACAAACAACATCTAGAGGTGAAGCTAGAGAAATCCTGAGGAGGAAGAGGACCGTTGTTAGAATTTGTACTCATGTTGTGAAATACCATATCCTCAGACAGTTGAGAAACTCAGCAGGAAGTTGACTCGAAAGTTAGATCTAGATGAATATTTAGAAACCTGTACATTTTTCTGAACTTCCTGCCATGAGCTTTTTTTTTTGCATTGTCTAATTGCGTGATAACTGATATTCTGAACTCATTTTTGCATCTGATTATCTTATATGCCGTTTTTCTTCCTGTGCCATTATTTAACCAAACATTTTGCATCTGATTTACGATACAAATGTCTTCCAAAAGGAGACAAAACGTGTTAGTGCACTGTGTACAGTCATATTCCCCATTACTAATTACTTTAACACACGATTCATACCTTGGAGTTAGTGCACTTTCTTTACGAAAGAGAGTCCAGTACATGAACAGCAATCTGACTTTAAGTACAAAGAACCTTAAATTACTGCATCTTGGAGAATAAATTATGCTCTAGTTTCAGCTTGTAGCTCAAAGATTGATGCAGCAAGATTTAAACTACAGCTATAAACCTGGATTGTTCTGAAGCAGATATTGTCGCTCTGCTGCAGAATATTTGCAGTCTTCATTTTGAGATAATAGTTTGTTAGTTGTCAATCTGTTAAACTTCACCTGGTGTGGTTCTGGCTTGGTAGTCTCTCCTGCATTTGCTATGGATGAGAGGATGCAGGTTCGTTGTCTTTCATTGGGCCCTGTTAGCTGTCATTTTTGTGTCTCTCTATGTTCCTTCTAATAGAGGTATGGATGTAAAGCATCTTGCAACTCTGCCAGTTCACCATTCAGAAAGTCCAGGTTGTCATCCATCCATTGAATATTGTTGAATCAGATCAGGCATCGGTAAGCAATAGGTCTAGCTGCAGGTCCTTTCAATTGATGGATTTGTACCATTGGATTTCTTGGCAGGACATCTGCACCAGGCTGCCACTGTTCTACACAGTCCTATTCCACTCTGATTTAACTGCTGCTTTCAAACGTGTGGTGAGCTCAACTGCTGGTGCACTGATGTAATCAGATGTCTTGTGGGCCATAATTTTCTTGGCATTGTGTTTAGCATTATGTCGACTCATTGAATGAGATGCATTTAAATGATGTATGGTGTATGGCAAAGCAATCAAAGTGCAGACAGCCTTTGGTGTATTGTATTGAATTGACTTTAAAATTTCCCAAACTAAGTCTTGTAAACTGGCAATTTTAGTTTAAACTCCTGCTTAATCCTAATTCACAGAACATTGAAAACCTATGAGAGCAGCATTTCTCTCCTCAGTCTCAAGCCTTTTCCAGGTGTTAGTGGGGAACAGACGTGGCTGACTCTCAACAATAGGATCTGGTAAAAATGAGGCTCCTTTTACCTTTACCCTGTGTGCTCACCAGTGATATAGGGATACATGTCATTCATGCTTGTCAAACACACTTTGGGTGTGCTTTGTTTTTTTTAAAAGACTGGCTTCCAGAGAATCCCTAAATTCCCTTCTGATCTCTAGTTCTGTCCTCAAATTCAGAAGCTATAATGGTACTCAGACATATTTTGCAACCTCTGAAGCTTTTGTTGTTTATAAGTGACCTTGGTGGGGCTAGTGAAATCAAGATCCTTAAGCAGACCTCACCTTGTTCAAATAATACACTTAGTATGATATGATTATGCTTCTGTGAAGCGTCATGGGATGATTTAACAAAATATACAAATACAGCTTGTTTGCTATGGTGCTAGAAATAATTTTTGCGGAAAATATTTCAACATGATTGCACTGGAGATGAATTGCCATTAAAGCATTGTTTAATTTGATTGTAGTGATCTGATTTGCACTTCTGTAAGTCTGAAATTTTGTATGACTGGATGTTGCTGCATTGAAATTCTGGCTCAGAATAGCACTACCTCTTAGATTAACCTTCCCTTTTAATACTCCTTTCTGCTGGGCAAATGGCAGCAAAGCAAATACTTCATCAGAAATGATCATTGGTGAAACAGTGTGAAATTAAGGTCATTTTTAGTTTGCCTTTGGTAATGAAAGGTTTATTTTGGTGTTATCAGAATGGTGTTTTTGATGTGCAAACACAGTCAATACTGAAGAAAATCCAGTCTATTAACATCTGTGGAAAGTGAAACAAAACGTTTCACCGGACTCAACATTTAACGGTTTCTCTTTCCAGACCTGTTGAGTTTGTGTTTGTCAGATTTTCAACCTTCACTGGATTTTGCTTTTACTCTGTTCTTGATGTTTTAGTTATAATTTAGATAAGTAGAAGCATAACTTCAGTTTCTTGAGACCTGTCGTTAATTAGAACATTCATGAACATTTTTCCTCCTGTTCCAGTTCCCCTTCGTACTGCAGGTTTTCCAACGTGTCAGATGTCCACAATTACCATTAACTGGCCTGTTCTCCTTGTGATGCTGACTGACCTGCTAACTGCTTCCAGCTTGCTTCCAATCGCATTTGCAGTGAAACCTTTTAAATTTGCTGGGATTTTTGCATTGCTTAAAATTATTCGTTAGTTTATTCAATCAGTAATTCTCCAGGCAGTGACTCGACAAGTCTTATGGTATTCTATAATTAATTTGGTAAGCCCAGTGCTGTGTTAACACAGGTTGCAGGAGTAGACATTCAGTCCCTTGAGCCTGTTATGGAATTCTAGATCATGACTGACCAACTCCCTAAATGCCATATTTCTACATTATCCCCATATCATTTGCTGTCATTACTGAATAGCAGTCAAAAATCTCTGTCTTGAACATAATGATTGAACTTTCATGGCTTTCTGGGTAGAGAACTCCAAAGATTCACCACTCTGAAGAAATTCCTCTTTGGCCTGAGACTGTGACCAAGATATTGACCCACAGCTGAAGGAAACAATATGTCTGCAGGTACTCTGCCTATCCTTTTAGGAATTTGCAAGCTCTTGAGATTCCCTCATTCTTCTAGACACTCGAAAACAGGACCAATCACACCACTTCAGAAATGGGTCTGGTGAACCTGTTATTCCTCTGTGGTCAGAATACCCTTCCATTGACAATGGGCAAGGACTCTGTATAATACTCCAGATGCAGTCTCAGCAGTATGCTGTGCACTTAAAGCATTACTTAATTGCAAGAGAAGTTGAGTGTAGGTGCAATATAAAGTAAAATCCCTACAGTGTGGGGACAGGCCCTGCGGCCCAACAAATCCACACCGACCCCACCCAGACCCATTCCTTGTTATCCTTTATTTAACCCTCACTAATGCACTTAACCTACACATCCCTGAGCACTATGAGCAATTTAGCATGGCCCGTTCACCTAATCTGCACATCTTTGGATTGTGGGAGGAAACCAGGACACCCAGAGGAAATTTACGCAGACACGGGACAATTTGCAAACTCCACACAGACAGTCGCCCAAGGCTAGAATCAAACCTGGGTCCCTGGCGCTGTGAGGCAGCAGTGCTAACCACTGAGCCACCATGTCGCCCCATATAGGGTTACAAACCATTTTCATTCCAAACTATTTGATATATTTGCATGTTAGCTTTGTCTGTTATAAACAAGGACACCTAGGTCCCTTTGAACGTAAATACTTTCATTTGTCTCAATTTAAGCTAAGAAATAAGCAAGGGAAGGTAATTTATTGGAATCGTACTCTAGACACCCAAATAGTCAATAGGGGTTAAAGGAACAAATATGCAGGGAGACTGGGGAGACCTCCAGGAGCAATAGGGTGTTCATGGGGGATTTTAATTTTCGTAGCATAGACTGGGACTGCCAGAGTTTAAGGGGTAAGATAGAGTGGAATTTGTTAAGTGCGTTCAGGAAAGTTTCCTCAAGCAGTATATAGATGGTCCTACTTGAGAAGGGGCAAAACTACCTACTGTTGAGAAATAGGGCAGGACAGGTGACAGTGGGGGAGCACTTTGAGACTTGTGACCGCAGTTCTATTAATTTTAAAATAGTTATGGAGAGGGACAAAATTTGTCCACAGGTTCAAGTTCTAAACTGAGGCAAGGCGAATTTTGATGGAATTAGACTGGAGCTTGCGGGAGTTGATTGGTGAATTTATTTGCAGCAAAGCTCCTTCTGGCAATTGGAAGGTCTTTAAAAACGAGATGGCTGGGGTTCAAGCTCTATGTTCGTGTGAGGATGAAAGGCTAAAGAGAATATCTTTGATTGCACAAATCCATGTTATCTGATGACTACTCCTATGTAGAGTGAAATGCTAACATTGGGATGGATTTATGTGAGATGAAATCACCTAGTCATTAATACTGCCAGAGGGGAATGGAGAAATCACAATCTAGTCAAGATCTGGCTTCTTGCAGGCATTATATTTCACTGAAGTAGCTGGCAATGGAATTTATAGCTGACTCAGTCAAAATCACTGAGGCCTGTTTGCTGTTGTCACAAGATGAAGGCTGAGGATCATTTGATCCAGTTATACCCATCCATTCAGCGTGGAAATAGTGCATCATCTAGCTAACTCTTAATTTCAAAGTTTTGATTACTGCTGTAAGCATATCCCACGCCAAGTGTTTGTTATTGATTGTATAACTTCCTGATATCAGCCCTAAACCTGGTGATTTCTGCAATCTTTGTCGTGTTCTCAGTTTGAAATCATTTCCTTTATTTAGCTTCGCCAGATTTAATTCTATATAAGGTCATCCCGGAGTAAGACTGAAAGGCCAACCTACATCTCATCTTCCCATATCTCAGACGGATGACACTGGGTGGCTCTTCGCGCTGCCATTAGCACTTTGGGTTCTGACTAATTTCTTCAGACGATTGTTCGGGGGGCATTCAGACTAGACCACTACACAGATGGTATTTGTTCTCGGAAACCCCTCAAAAAAAAATTAATCGCAAGCAAATTATTCCATTCCTGAACAAAGGCTGCAAGTCTTAATTGTTGAAGGTGTGAATCAGCTGATGTAACCCAGAGTAATGCATGCTGTTAGAGGATCAGTTCTGGGTCCACTGCTTTTTGTCATTTATGTAAAATGTTTTGGATGTGAACATGGGAAGAATAGTTGCTAAGTTTGCAGATGACACGAAAATTGTTGGTTTAGTGGACAATGAAGAGTGCATCAGACGGACTGATGGTCTGAGAGTGACAGAGTTTAATTTAGTTTAATGTGAGTGTTGCATTTTAGTAAGGCAAATTAGGGTGGAATTATATACTTAATTCTGCCCTGATGTCTCTGAAACCAATGAAAGCTACATCACTGAAGTAAACCCCTCGGCCATCAGGTAGCCATGCAGGATCCCTTTCCATGTTCCCAAATGTCCCTTCAACCCAGTCTATGCCGTGAGGCCCGTTTGGCTCATGAACCATCAAGCAGTCATCCAGGCATTCCTCTTCTGTCCACCTGGCAAGTCACTACCCCCAGTTCACATCACAGTGTCGCCGCTCAATGTTGTAGAGCTTAGTGTGTGGTACCTTCCAGTCTTACATGCTATGTATCACTCAGAAAGGTACTCTAATTTAGTTTTTATTGGATAGAACAGGAGTCTGAATAAAGTAATTGCTGGAAATACTCCATATCTGCGGAAAGAGATGAACAGAGGTGTCACTTCAGGTCACTAACATTTATTAGTTGAGAACAGTTTGAGATACAGTAATGTTGAAGTGATTGCAGAGACAGTGGAAAGAGAATGGAGTCATTGGTGGGACAGTATGGAACAATGGTTAGAAGATTAGAGATAGTAAATGGCAGTTGTGCCATTGTATCCCTCTTGTCTGTATCTGTATGCAAGCAATACATTTCACCATTAAGATTTCTCTGACAAGCTCCTACCGCCACCACTATTCACCTTGGTATCTGTCTCTCTGTAAGGTTTATTACTGGCCCCTCAGAATTTTCTCTCTTAAATTTCTCCCCCTCTTCTCCCCTTTGTAAAACAACTCAAATATTTTCTCATTGCAGTGAAAATGCACTCAATAAATCATTTTCATGTGAACTGAGTGTGCAGATCCCCATGTTTCTGTACTTTCTGCTGTATTCTCTTCAGGTTGTTAAGGGCTGGTCGGTAACTGAAGGCTTGGGAACCTCTGAGAGATTTGAGGGTGGGTGATCTGTGACCGTGCCATATGTGCATTTTGTTTGAAAGGTTGTTGTGAATGGTGCAGTTTTTAAAGTTTCTGGGGAGAAAGTTCAACCTTTCACTGAGGAATTAGTGAGTAACTTGTTTCTAGGCAAATTTCCTGTAGGTTAGTAATAACACTCTCTGCTCTTTGACCCATTACAATGCAAATTTTGGAACAGTTACTATGTTACCGTGAGCTGTAACAAAGAAAAACTTGGGCTTTGTTGATTGAGCTGCATTTCTATGTGCTATATGAATATTCTTAAGTTTTGTCCCAGTTGATGTATTCAAGACTTTGCTGTTCCCTAACAGTGAATAGTGACTGTCACAATGATTCAGTTTTCCATGTTTATATCATCTCACCAAACCACAACCCAAGTTCCCAGGATTGTATAAATTGAGAAAGGTGACCCCTTTTATGCCAGCACAAACCCCCTGTGTCCACCATCCAAACGATGTGTGCAGGGATCCCATGAATCTGCTGTAATATACAAATAAAAAACATGAACCTATTAAAGAAACTTGCATTAAAAAGCGATAAACATCCCAAAGTGCTTTTCTGAAGCATAATAAAACAATGCAATTGAGCACATAAGATATTACGTCAGGTGACTGAAAGCTTGGCTAACCAGGTAGGTTTTATGGATTAAAGGAGGAACGTGGGTAAGAGTGTTGTCGGGAGAAAATTCCTGAGCTGAGGGCCCAGTTATGAAAAGCATGGCCACCAGCGTTGGAATGGTTAAAATCTGAATGTTCAAGGCGGTGCAGTTAGCAGAACACATGAGTGCTGGGAGAGATTACTGAGCTTGGGCAGAATGAGGCTGACCAGGGATTTGAAAGTAATATTGACAATGACAAAATTCACAGCATCCTCAACTGGACATAAGAGCAGAAATTAGGCCATTTAACCCATCGAGTCTGCTTTGCCATTCAATCATGGCTGATAAGTCTCTCAACCACATTCTCCCACTTTCTCCTTGATCCCCTTGACAATCAAGAGCCTATCTATTTCCATCCTAAATATACTCAATGACCTGGCCTCCACAGTTTTCTGTGGCAGTGAATTCCATAGATTCACCACTAAAGAAGTTTCTCCTTCTCTCTGTTCTAAAAGATCTTTGCTTTATTCTAAGGCTGTGCCCTTTGGTCCCAGTCTCTCCGACCAATGGAAACATCTTCCCAACATCCTCTCTGTCCAGGGCATTCAGTATTCTTTAAGTTTCAATTATATCCCCCCTCATCCTTCTAAACTCTATCGAATATAGACCCAGAATCTTCAAATGTCCATCATATGTTAAACTTTTCATTCCAGGGACCATTCTTGTGAACCTCCTCTGAACTACTCCAGGGCCAATATATCCTTGCTGAAATATGGGGCCCATTGAAAATAATGAAGTTCCACAAACAGCAATGAAACAAATGACCTTTCTATGACTCTGATTATGGTGTTGATTGAAGGATAAATGTTACCTGCCTATTCAGATTGCATTTGTTTGAATACTGGCATGGAACCTTTTCCATTCACCTGAAAAGGGAGGCAAAACCTTGGTTAGCAGTTAGGCAAATAATGCTGAAGTCCCTCAGTATTGCACTGGAGTGTCAGCCTGGATTGTGTGGATGAGTTACTCTTTGGAGGATCGGTGTGGGTTTGTTGGGTCGAATGGTCTGTTTCCACACTGTAGGGAATCTAATTCTGAAGTAGAGTTTGAACATACAACCTGAATCTGGTGGAAATGCTGACAGTAAGAGAATGCACCTTCAACGATGCAGTGTGGCTTCAGTGCTGGACTGGAAGAAAATATAGCTTTGAATTCTGGAGTTTGACAAGCAAAATGAATGACATTAGAAAGCTGATGCTAACTCTTAAATATTCCATTGTTAGATCTGAATTATTTGGATCGCCATCTTATTGAAGAGAGTCAGTGGCTGAAGTGTCTTGGAGTTTGACCTGAATGCTTTAGCTGATCCAGACATTGCTCTAAACTGTTGTGGCTCTCTGCAAAAGGGAACAGATCTTTTTATTACCCTTCATCTTTCACCAAAGCTGGTTGAGGTATTTGAGCAGTGTGATCTAGTGTAAGATCAATCGGTCATCTAGCATTCGTGTTTTCATTTGAAGTTGCAGCCAAATCTGAGCTATAAATTGAAGTCAAATTGCAAGGCATGTTGTGTGTGTAAATTGAGTGCTCAATGAAGCATCGTTTGGATATGATGAAGGCATTGTGTTGGTGAAAATTTAGTTAAATTAGAACTAGGGGTAATAACAGTCCAGGATGCATGACTGCATTTTTTTGGTTGTTTTTCAGATAGCTTTTTCTATGAGTAGTAAACGAATTGTATCCAGCAGCATTTCAATCAGCCAGTAAATGAATTGATTCATAAACTCTTGTGTGAACACAAGCTACCATGGTCAGTTGTGCTGCTGATGTATTTGCATGATTAGGTAGCACTCTTTGGAGGTGCAAATTTCTGACTCATCCCTTTGTTTTTCTGTTGATATTCAGCCACTATTTGTGGGGAGAGTGTAGAATAATGGAATTAGTTTTTAAATATTTTTATGAAAAGCTGGCTGAGCAGCAGGACCTCTTTTTTTTTTGCGGTGTAGACTTCTATGGGCCTGTGAATTTGTGGACTCTCTTGACTAGGCCAAAATTTGTAATGTGATGTTAGTGCAAAATCAGTGTGTCAACTAAGATGCCACTGGTTTCAAATTGGACATTCTCTGTCATGAAGTGTCTTCCAATTCTGCATCTATCCTCTTCTATAAAACAGGCTGAAGCTTGTTCCTCCCACATTTCCAGGCTGCAGTGGACGCTGTCCAAAATATTTTTCTAAGCCTTTCTGCTTGCTTTATTTTTCAATAAAATGGTGACATTGTGAGTGGATGACTGATCATATAGAATCCTTTGCTAGTGGTCTAAGTACAAAGAAACTGTAACTATAAATACTCATTCTTGATTTCATATTTAACATTAGGGTGATTCACCAGGGGCTTCTATTGGAGCAACATGTGAATAAATAAGTAATCTTAGCATTTATTAAGCTACCGGCCAGAATCGAGCTCTGGCATTTTAGCTATTTTTAAACAGGAAATATTTACTAAGTGCCATACGAGGGTATGCCAAAAATCAACTCCGGCATATTTTACACAGGCAATAAATGCATGTTAGTTGGTCACGTGTCCCTTACTTTGTCCTATAAACCATATCAGGTTAACATGCTAGAGAGGTAAAACAAAATTTGACTGTGTCCTAAACAGTTGAATGCTTGGCTTTTCAGTGGAGGGATATAAGAGGCCACAGACAAAAATGTTGAGTTTGAGAGAGGGACTGGGAGATGTAATGGGGCAGTTTTAGGACTGGAAGATGAAACAGTGATTTGAAGGGGCAGAGAATAAAATGCAAGGTGCATTTTTGATTTGAGGTATCGGGGAATTGGGAACCAGTATATCTCCAGGATGTAAGTGTCACAGTTATGATCAGTTGGTTTGTTTAGAAAATAACTGTTAGCGGCTATATAAGTTAATCTGACTATAACTGGGAAAGAAATTGAAAAACATGACATATATAAGGCACCTGACTATATTGCTGCCTGCTCTGAGACACATACTCAGACATATAAAAACTCTCGCCTGGAAGTTAACCAAGTTCCTTGATGATTCACTGTCAGATTATAGATTGGTCATTGAGATCAACAGTGAAAAACTACAAGTGAGCTATGCCTAAAATGCCTTTATTGGAACATGACTTAATTTTTAAAATGTATGTCATATGGTTCCTGAAGAAGGGCTCATGCTCGAAACGTAGATTCTCCTGCTCCTTGGATGCTGCCTGACCTGCTGTGCTTATCTAGCAGCACATTTTCAGCTCTGATCTCCAGCATCTGCCGTCCTCACTTTCTCCTCATATGGTTACAGTGACCATCTTAGCTTGTTGACCAAGAATAATTGATTTGAAAGACTGGATATCTAGACCGACTCCCACCTTCAATCAAGAAGAAAACACTTCGACAGAGAAAGCGGGTTGGGAGTGCTGCAGGTAGACTCACAATACCATTAGAGAGGAATTTCGGGATTTTGACCCAGTGATACTGAAGTAACTGACACTTCCAAGTCAGGATTGTGATTAGTTTTGAGTGGAGTTTGTAGGTGGTGGTTTTCCTATGTATCTGCTGCCCTTGTGCTTCTAGATAGATGTGGTCATGGATCTGGAAGGAGCTGTTTAATGATCTTTTGTAAATTTCTATAGTGCATCTTGTAGAAAGTACACTTTGGCACATCCACAAGCATCCACTCCTTCCAGTTTAGTGGGCTGCATTGTCCTGAATGGTGTCAAGCTTCTTGAGTGTTGTTGAAGCTGTGCCAATCCAGGCAAGGGGATTGTGCCTTATACATGGACAAGATATTGGGAGTTAGGAGGTGAGTTACTTGCCACAGTGTTCATAGCTTCTGACCTGTTCTTGTAGCCACCGTATGTATATGGCAAATCCAGTTGAGTTTCTGGTTTATAGTAATCTCAGAATGTTGATAGTGGAGGATTTGGTGATGGTAATACCATTGAAGGTCAAGATGCAGTGGTTAAACTGTTCCTTAATGGAGATGGTAATATCCTGGCATTTGTGTGGTGCAAATGTTGCTTGTCACTTGTCAGCCCAAGCCTGAATGTTGTATAATCTTATTGTATTTGAATATAGACTGCTGAACACTGTGCAATCATTGGTGAACATCTCCACTTCTGATGTTATGATGGAGGGAACATCAGTGATGAAGCAACTGAAGAAAATTGGGCCTAGGCCACGACCCTGAGGAATTCCTGCAGAGATGACCTGGAAGTGAGATAACTGACCTACAACAACCTCAACCTTCTATGTGCCAGATATGACACTATCTACTGGAGAGTTTGCCCCGTTTTCCATTGATTCCAGTTTTGCATGGGCTCCTTGATGCCACACTTGGTCGAATGTGACCTTCATGTTTAGTTACAAGAACATAAGGAATGGGCTGTGCCAGTATACTGTACAGACATATTGGGCTTTCTTTTTAGAAATATTACTTTTGTCTTATCAATACTTATTTTGACCACTTTATCCTTAACCCTCAGTCATAATCTGTAATAAATGAATCTTTAACATGTTTAAATAAAAGCTTGACTGCTGGTCTGCTTTAAATTGAGTTCAAATGATTTACAAGGTACAACAATCTAGAGTTAACTGACCACATGGTGTCAGTTGTAGTCATATATCTGAGATGTAATCTATTTTGAAGTTAGCTTTTTTCAAATTCAGAGGAAGTTACAGCTCAGCAAGGGTTGAATGTGAAAAACCTGAATTGGAGAGTTTGAAATGTGGACCAAGAGTTTATTGTTATTGATATGAAAGTGTTGCAAAAAAAAAATGACCGTAGGATGCAGGATTTGTTGTCTTTTGTCTTGACCCTGTTAGCTATCATCTTTGTATCTTTCTGTTCCTGCTAATATAGGTATGGATGTAAAACATCTTGCAACTCTGCTAGTCGCCATTCAGAAAGTCCAGGCTGTCAACCATCCATTGAATGTTGTTGAATCAGATCGGGCAAAAGTAAGCAATGAGTGATAGGTCTAGCTGCAACTCTTTTCAATTGATGGCTTTTTCCTGCCAAGAAATCCAGTGATACATCTGAGGCAACAAAGGTGGAAAATGTTCAGCCTTTGCACTCGGCTGCTGCTGCTCTAACACAGTCCTATTCCACTCTGATTTAATTGGTGCTTTTGCAAACGTGTTGATTACACAAAGTAACAGTCACTACACTTTAAATGAATAAAACAGTCTTCCAAAGCAAGGCATCTAACCTCTCATGCACTTGTATGCAATGTTTATAGCTTTCATTCAAGATCTTTAAGATCCCCTGACATACACTGAATATGGCCTTTTTAAGCTTGAAAAAATTGTTTACATGTTCCGATTGTTGATATCTGTATCACTTTCTCAGTTGCAAAGAAGATATCTTTGCATTTTTTTTGGCTTTGGGAAGGTGGCAATTTTGTGTTGCTTTACCAACATGCTGTACACTTTTGGTTCATTGTCTTGGTTAACCTTGCTCAGTCAAACAGTACCAAACCAAGTTATTGCTTGCCATTTATTTGTAATGCATAAATTGATTGTTACTTTTGCTCCAGGAAATGGTTACACTTCCTAACGTAACCAAATGATTGTGAAATGCTTTGGGATGCGCAATACACAAATTTTTCATTGTACTCTCAGTTCAGAGCTTGTTTGTATTTCAAATGAAAGTTCAGCTTCCACTTGTAGACTTGAAGTCTTTGCTGACACTCCTGTGCAGTGCTGAAGGCGAGTGCAGCATGGTCAGAGATAACAATTGATTGTAGAGAATATGATGTTCCACTGGATGGACATGGGAAGATTAGATGTTTTCTTGTCCACTCCTTGTCAATGTGAATCCTTCAATCAGCGTCACTTCAAATATTATCTAGGAGCTTGTGTGCACGTTTGCTACATTATAACAACTGCCACAATTCAGAAGTATTTCATCAGCTTGAAAACATTTTAGGATGTCATGAAGTTGTGAAAAGTGTTTCAAAAGTACAGTTTTCTGTTTTTCTCAAGCCTGTGTGTAAATTTTAATTTGTGGAGATATATAGGGAGCTGGTTTTGTAGTTAGTTCTCATTAACTGAACTGCAGTTTCAGAGTAGTCATTGATTTTTCTGGAGCAAAGTTAAAGACAAACAGTTCCTGTACCGTGCTGTAAAAACAGTCAGTGATTCAATGAAACGTTGGCTGCATGACCTCACTGGGGTAAAGTGAGCATAGGTTGACCTTCACGTGGCGATAGGATTAGATTAGATTCCTTACAGTGTGGAAACAGGCCCTTCGGCCCAACTAGTCCACACCGACCCTCCGAAGAGTAACCCACCCAGATCCATTTCCCTCTGACAAATGCACCTAACACTATGGGCAATTTACCTGACCAACTCACCTGACCTGCACATCTTTAGAATGTGGGAGGAATCCGGAGCACCCGGAGGAAACCCACACAGACACGGGGAGAATGTGCAAACTCCACACAGACAGTCGTTGGAATCGAACCTGGGACTCTGGTGCTGTGAGGCAGCAGTGCTAACCGTGCCGCCCCCGAGAGTTAAATTCATTGTTTGTGATCATGGCTTTACAATTATATCCACGTTTTAGTCAGCCAAATGGACTTCTGCCAGATCGTAGAATCATAAAGTTCAGAAAAGGCCCTGAAAGTCTGTACTGCCAAAAATATACTACAATTTACACTAATCCCATTTTCCTGCACAAGGCCTGTAGCCTTGTAAAGTAGACTTAGAGTAAAACTCAGAGAAAAGCATACTGGCAGTGTGAAAAGTCCCTTGTAGGCTATCATTTGGCTTTTCTAAAATTGCCATTTAGTGCTGAGATAGTGGGTTTTCTAACATGGGCACATGTGTCAAAGTGACTAGTTTGAGACTTTTGAGCCTTATTCACTAATGCCACCCAGTTCTCCTATCACATGTGTGCAGTAATGTAGTTATTCTGATGCCTTTTAGTCAGTCTGCTTGTTTTCCAGTTGAAAAGATTTATCTGTATGATTGTGTGCATGTGGACATTGCCATCCTTCCATGTTGTGTGGCAGTAATTCTGTCCCAATTGCCATCTTGCCGTATCCTTTGGACTTTGAAATGTGATGACAATATGGACATATTCATACTAATTGTGTCAAATGAGGACAACAGTACAGTTAGGCACAGTGGCTCAGTGGTTAGCACTGCTGCCTCACAGCTCCAGGGACTTAGGTTCGATTCCTGTCTCTGGCAACTGTCTGTGTGGGGTTTGCACATTCTCCCCGTGTCTGCATGGGTTTTCTCCAGAGATTGAGATTTTAAAGTCTGCGGGATATAAATGGAATGAAGGACTGAGGGACCGAAAGACTTGCGTAGTTTTGAGATCATGTGAAAGCATAATTTACACCAATAAGTCTTAAAACAGAAACTGCGTATAGGAGTACCGAAAACTGGAATTCCAACAATGGTAACAACAAGGAGGTTCGAGGAGGATTTGTGTATTCGTTCTGTCTGTCAGCTTCTCCAGTGTAAACAGTAGTTAAATCTGTAATCTTGGCAGAACAACCGCTAACACTATTGACTCTTGCTTCAAATGTTCTTCTGTAATGTTGTCACATAGGTTACACTTGCTGAAATCTTCATACACTTTTCACTTTGTGTTGATCACTTAAGTTTTACCTTACCAAGTTTCTGTGCAGTTTATTATTTAATTTCTTAAGGTGTCCACAAGTATTTCATCGCTGACAGATTATTTTTGAGTTGCATTTTTGATATTGACAAATTTAATAAGCAATTGAGCGACTGACATCGGTAGTGGCAAGTTGTTGGAGGGAATCCTGAGAGACAGGATTTGGAAAGGTTCGGGATAGTCAACATAGCTTTGTGCCTGGAAAAGCATGCCCACAAGCTTGAGATTTTTGAAGAAGTACCAATGAAGATTGAGGGCAGAGTGGTAGATGTGCTCTATACGGGCAAGGCATTCGACAAGGTTCCCCATGAGAGACTAGTTAGCAAAGTTAGATCTAATGGAATACAGGGAGAACTAGCCATTTGGAAACAGAACTGGCTCAAAGGTAGAAGAGGAGGGTGGTGGTGGAGGGTTGTTTTTCAGACTGGAGGCCTGTGACCAGTGGAGTGCCACAAGGATCGGTGCTGGGTCCACTACTTTGTGTTATTTATATCAATGATTTGGTTGTGAGCATAAGAGGTTTGTTTAGTCAGTTTGCAGATGACACCAAAATTGGAAGCGTAGTGGACAGTGAAGAAGGTTACCTCAGATTATGATAGGATATTGATTTAGATGGGCCAATGGGCTGAGAAGTGGCAGATGTCGTTTAATTTAGATAAATGTGAGGTGTTGCATCTTGGGAAACCAAATCTTAGCAGGACTTATACAGTTAATGGTAAGGTCCTCGGGGAGTGTTGCTTCTTAAAAGTGGAGGCGCAGATAGATAGGATAGTGAAGAAAACATTTGGTGTGCTTTCCTTTATTGGTCAGAGTATTGAGTACAGGAATTGGGAGGTCATGTTGCGGCTGTACAGGACATTGGTTAGGCCACTGTTGGAATATTGCGTGCAATTCTGGTCTCCTTCCTATCAGAAAGACGTTGTGAAACTTGAAAGGGTTCAGAAAAGGTTTACAAGGATGTTGCCAGAATTGGAGGATTTGAACAATAGGGAGAGGTTGAATAGGCTAAGGCTGTTTTCCCTGGAGCATCGGAAGCTGAGGGGTGATCTTATGGAGGTTTATAATCATGAGGGACATGGATAGGATAAATAGCCTTTTTCCTGGGTTGGGGGAGTGCAGAACTAGAGGGCGTAGGTTTAGGGTGAGAGGGAAAAGATATAAAAAAGACGTAAGGGTGGACTTTTCACACAGAGGGTGGTATGTATAATGGAATGACTGCCAACGGAAGTGGTGGAGGCTAGTACACTTGCAACATTTAAAAGGCATCTGGTTGGGTATATGAATTGGAAGGGTTTGGATATGGGCCAGGTACTGGCAGGTGGGACGAGGTTAGGTTGGGATATCTGGTCAGCGTGGATGAGTTGGACAGTAGGATCTGTTTCCGTGCTGTACATCTCTATGACTGGAGTCAGCAGATGATGACGGTCTGGTGTTGAGCACTGTAATGGGGAAAAGAAACTTGCATTTGTACAGCCCCGATTAGAATGTTCAATGTACTTCACAGCCAGCAAAGTATGTTTGCTGTAGCTCCTGTTATGTAGGAAGGACGAAGTGCAGCTCTCTTCTGAAAGTGAAGCTTGCTGCTAGTAACATCATTGTCCAGTTAACCACCTTTAATAATGAGTCAGGCAATTCTCATGCCTACAGAAATTATAAAATTAGCAGGCCTCAATGCAGCACTTTCAACAAGTTGCCTTTTGAAAAGCATGTTGTGGAGTTAGTTTATCTGTTGGCTCATCTAGATTGTCTGCTAATTAAATGTAATTGCCTAATTAACTATCATTAATTCTTTACTTGGCTCTGTTAACTGAAGGCTAGTAGCTGGTTTATGTCAGTCAGTCCGGGTGTGTCTGTTTTCACCACGTTGGCAGCCAAAAGTACTGTTTATATTTGCATTCAGGCTTTGGAAAGATGGGCAAACTGCACTGTTTTTCTCATTGTCATGCAGAAAATGTAGCCATTTGGTCTGCAGGCCACTGTACAGTGATTGTGTATTGCTCAATGTGATATTTTGCACAGTATATGTGCTGTAATATCCAGGCATTGAGCCCACAACAACGAATATCAATGTGTTTACATGCTGATGCCATTACTGCTGCAGTAGTACCTAACCTCAAGGGAGACTCGGCACTTCTAAAGCATTTATTTTGTAAAAGGGTTCACAGGGCATATGGTTTAGGAAAAAATATTACACATTAATCTGGATATTGGATACATGAGAAATGTAGTTACTGGAATTGGCAGCTGCAGCACAAAAGACCAAGTATTTTCTGTCCAGGGAACCATTAGACAGGAATTTTGATTTTACTGAGCAGTGTGTAACCCTTCTTTAAGTTGTTTGCTATACAATCAAGTTATTGAATCATACAGCACAGAAGCAGACCTTTGGCTCTACTGATCCATGCCTACCAGGTTTCCTAAACTGAACTTTGCCTGCATTAAGCCCATATCCCTCTAAATCTTATCTATGTACCTGTCCAAATGACTTTTAAATGTTGTAATTGTATTCACGTCTACCTCTTCCTCTGGTAGCTTGGTTCCATATGCGTTCCACTCTCTGCCTGAGAAGGTTGCCCCCATGTCCTTTTTAAATTTCTCTCCTCTCACATTAAACCTATGCCCTCTAGTTTTGGATTCCCCAACTCTCCGGAAAAGTCCGTGGTGATTCATCTTATCTCTGTCCCTCATGACTTTATAAACCACAATAAGATCACCCTTCAGCTTCCTACTCTCCAGCGAAAAAAGTGCCAGCCTATCCAGCCACTCCTTATAACGCAAACCTTCCAGTCTTGTATTAGAGGTAAGCATTCCAAAATGTTGTTCTGGAAATGTAGCTACTGTTAAATTAGCAAAACCAGTGATTCACGTGCAAAGCAAGTAAAACAACCTTTCCTTTAGTTATAGGTCTCTAATTTCCTATCATTAATTCCTTGGTTTTTTTTTGTTACAGCTAATTGATTAGGGAGATGGTCTTGGTTTTGTACCTGATAAAATGACAGCAGGCCCAATGTTGTAGGACTCAGTCAGTAATGCACTAAACATCAAACCAAACTCAGCTGAACTGTCAGTCTGCTGTCTCGGGTATGCATGTCATCAGCTGAGCTGCTCTTGTATCAGTTCTGGAAGTTCACCACAGTGAGTAGTCCCAAAAGGTGATTGTGACTACATTCTTAGAGTCAGAGAGATGTGCAGCACAGAAACAGACCCTTTGGTCCAATCCATCCATGCCCACCAGATATCCTAACCTAATCTAGTCCCATTTGCCAGCACTTGGCCCATATCCCTCTAAACCCTTCCCAGTCATATACCCATCCAGACACTTTTTAAATGTTGTAATTGTACCAGCCTTCTCCATTTTCTGTGCAGCTCATTCCATGCATGCACCACCCTCTGCGTGAAAAAGTTGCCCCTTCGGTCCCTTTTTAAAGTTTTCCTCTCTCTCCCCCTCTAGTTCTGGGTTCTCCCACCCCAGGGAACAGGCCTTACTCTATCCATGCCCCTCACTTTTTTTTATCAACCTCCATAAGGCCACCTCTCAGTCTCTGACGCCCCAGAGAGAACAGCCTCTCCCAGTAGCTCAAATAATTAAACCCCGGCAACATCCTTGTAAATCTTTTCTGAACCCTTTCAAGTTTCACAACATCCTTCTGATTGGAGGAAGACCAAAATTGAACACACTATTCCAAAGGTGGCCTAACCAAGGTCTTGTACAGCCACAACATGACCTCCCAGCTGCTATGCTCGCTGCTTTGACCAATAAAGGAAAGCATATCAAAAGTCGCCTTAACTATCCTATCTACCTGCGATTCCATTTTCAAGGAACTATGAACCTGCACTCCAAGGTCTCTTTGATCAGCAGCACTCTCCAGGACCGTACCATTAATTTGCCTTTGCAAAATGCAGCACCTTACATCTTTTAAAATTAGAATGTACAGAATGGAAGCAGGCCCTTCGGCCCAACAATTCCACACCGATCCTTAGAAGAGTAATCCACCAAGACCCATTCCCTTACCCTATATTAACCCCTCACTGGGAGGAAACTGGAGCACCTAGAGGAAATCCACGCAGACACGGGAAGAATGTGCAAACTCCACGCAGCCAATCATGGAGGCTTGAATGAAATCCGGGTCCTTGACACTGAGGCAACAGTGCTAACCACTGAGCCACCATGCTGTGGCCCACAATTTATCTACATTAAACTCCATCTGCCACTCTGCAATTTATTGGCCCATCTGATCAAGATCCTGTTGTGCTTTGAGGTAACCTCCTTCGCTGTCCTCTACACCTCCAATTTTGGTGTCATCTGCAAACTTACTCGTGTGCATGTTGTCAATGCAGACCTTGCTAAATGCAGTGATATTTTGAAGTTGAGAGCATGAAGCATGCGTTTTTTCCCAAAGCAGTCCTGCCTCTGATTCAAAAAGAAGATATTGTCCCACTGCAGTGATAATCTAATGAATGGTTTATGGAAAACAAAAATGTCATTGGAAGAGAGGGGGTGTGGTATCTATTGTTGATTCAGTTGCCAGCTAATATTTTTGGAAACAAGGAAGTAGAACTAGAGTCGGAGTTCTGCAGCACAGAAACAAACTCTTCAGTCCAATTTGTCCATGCCAACCAGATATCCTAACTTAATCTAGTATCATTTGGCCCATATCCCTATGAACCGTTCCCATTCATATACAGATCCACATGCCTTTTAAATGTTGTCATTGTACCATCCGCCTCCACCACCTCTAGCGGCTTGTTTTATACATGCACTACCCTTTGCGTGAAAAAATTGTGCGTTAGATATCTTTTAAATCTTTCTCTTCCTATCTTAAACCTGTGCCCTCTATTTTAAACTCTCCCACCCCAGGGAAAAGGCCATGTTTATTTACCCTATCAATGCATCTCATGATTTTATAAACCTTGAAGATCACCCCTCAGCCTCCGATGCTTCAGGGAATATAACCCCAGCCTATTCAACCTCTCCCTATAGCTGAAACTCTGTAACCCTGGCAACATCCTGGTAAATCTTTTCTGAACCCTTTCAAGTTTCACAACACCCTTCCAATAGGAGGAAGACTAGAATTGCGCACATTATTCCAAAAGTGGCCTAACTAATGTCCTGAATAGCCACAACATGTCCTCCCAACTCTTATACCAATAACGGAAAGCATACCAAACACATTCACTATCCTATCTACCTGTGACTCTACTTTCATGGAACTTTGAACCTGCACTCCAAGATGTCGTTGTTCAGCAACACTTCCCAGGACCTGAAAACAACAAATGCTGGAGATCACAGCGCGTCAGGCAGCATCCATGGAGAGAGAACCATATAGCATTTGGAGTCGAGATGGCTCCTCTTCATCAGAGCTGAAGTGAAGTATGCAGGGGCAGCATTTATGCTACAGTTCGGTGGGAGAGGGGGTGAGGTATGAGGGTGCTGGTGGAGAAAAGACGTTAGGCGGAATGTGAGAATGGCAGAACAATGTGTCTTCTACCAGACATGAAAGGACAGTAAGTGGTATGGCTGAGGGAAGGACATGACAAGCTAAAAGGAAAGGAAATAACTAGTTCACCATTTAAAGATGTTGAACCCAGTGTTAAGTCCAGAAGGCTGTAAAGAGCCTACTCCCCAGGACTTACCATCTAGTATATAAATCCTGTCCTGATTTGCCTTTGCAAAATGCAGCAACTACTGGAGTAATTAATTCTCTCAGCATTTCAGCATGCTCACTATGATTAAATGAGTGCAGAATCATCTTTCTCAGCATACTTGGGTGTACCATGCAGAATATTGCTAGAGTGTTTCCCTGCTAGTGATAGAGCTGTTAGCTAAATTCGAGGTTAGAGGTAGGGTGTGCATTTTTGTCAATCCGCTTTCATCCTGCATGTACCAGGACTGAAATATTCTTGCTTTATTGTGTGATTTGCACTTTGCTGCTCGATTATTGATGTTTCTTTTTTATTCCCATGTGGCTCTTTTTAAAAAAAAAACTTGGCAATAGAATGCTTTACATGACAGCTATGCAAAAATCCAGTATTGAAGATTCATTGAGTGAACTGTAATGATAATACAGATCCACGTATTCTGTTCCTGAGAACTGCTGCAAATGATATTTCTAAGTGCCGAGCTCATTCAAAAGTAGGTTAAAATAATTTTAAAATTGCAGATAAGTGTGATTTTTACCAGCAGATGTTGATTTTCGTCAATTATTTTTTGGTGTGGATAGGCAAATTGCAATTCGTGCTTTTGCAGATACAGAGCATTTACTGTGATGCAAACAGTGTCTTATCTGATAAAACAGCCTGGGATATTAGATCAGTGCTGCAAAGACATAGGGCCTGGAAAACATTGCTTTCCCTCCTGAGCCTTTTACACCAAACAATGTGATCATGACTGATCTGATTGTGGTATTAATTCCTCTCTCTTGTCTGATTCCCAAGAAGCTTTGACCACCTCACATAGAATGATGTCAGACATGGTCGCAATTATTACTGAATAAATAGTATTTTGGTTCAGCAGAGCCTGAGTATTGTTGGTACAGACCTGTTTTATCAAAGTTCCTCACCTTGCACTCATCAGGAGGTTGTGTAAAAGTACCAGTTCAAGGCAAAAAACAATATTTGGCATGATTTGAAAGTGCTACCAATCATCATGTTCTTTTTTCAGTAAGGCATGGATATGGTAAGGTAGACACTGGTTGGTGGTGAGATTATCTGTGAAATACAACCTGGGTCAATTTTGGGTCAAGAATTGTGTAGCTGAAGTATGAATTGCAGGCATCAGGGAGACGGAAGGTTGCCTGGGAGGTTTTACAATATGAGATTTGACAGGGTTAAAAGGGTAGACTTTGAGAGATTTGTTTCCGTTGGCCAGGGAATCTTAAGCACTAGTAGTCTTATGATAAACAACTGATCACTTCTGACTAAGAGCAGAAGAAATTAATTCACAAAGTTATGGATGCTTCATTGAATACATTCAAGGCTGGGATGGGCAAATGTTTGGTCTTAGAATCAAGCAATTTGGGGAGAGTGTGAGAAAACTGAGTTGAAGTTCAAAATCATTATATTGAATAATGGGCAGGCTTAATAGGCCGAGTGGTCTACTATTTCTTGTGTCTTCGTATTGCCTCAGTATTTTGTTCATGGAAACATTGCTTCCTTTGCATTAAATATGTCGTCCAGGGATGATTGATGTAAACAAAAGATAAGATGAGGCATTTGTTGCATCTAGGAATCTAAAGTAAGCATGTGTAGATAACAATAAAGATTATGTTTATCATTAATGTATATGAGGGAGACAATGATGTTTATTTGTTTTGCCAAAGAATTCTAAACTGTAAATGAGCTAATGATGAACAGTTGAGATTTGCTTGCCCCACCAATGTAGGGATTGTGCAATGTGAAATTAAGACCTTCGAACTAACTGAACTTTGAGCTCCAATGTCACAATACTGTCTATAACTTGTGTTTATTGAGTTTTGAGAAGGTTTGTAGCTTAGGTTGAGGTTCTCGATGTAGGTTTGCTCGTTGGGCTGGAAGGTTTAGTTTCAGGCATTTCGTCACCATACTAGGTAACATCCTCAATGAGCCTCCGGATGAAGCACTGGTGGTATGGCCCGCATTTTTTGTGTTGAGATTTCCTTGGGTTGGTGACATTGTTTCCTTTTCTTTTTCTCAAGTAAATGGGATCCAAGTCAATGTGTTGGTTGATAGCGTTCCGGTTGGAATGCCATGCTTCTAGGAATTCTCGTGCATGTCTCGGTTGACTTGTCTTAGGATGGATGTGTTGTCCCACTCGAAGTGGTGTGCTTCCTCAACTGTATGCAAGGATATCAGTGAGACTGGGTCATATCTTTTTGTGGCTAGTTTTCTACCTGTTTGTTCAATGTAGTGTGTGTTACAGTTCTTGCAAGCTATTTTGTAAATGACGTTAGTTTTGCTTGTCTGTATAGGTCTTTCAAGTTCATTAGCTGCTGTTTTAGTATGTTGGTGGGTTTGTGGGCTACCATAAGTAGTCTGGCAGTCATTTCTGAGATGTCTTTGATGTAGGGGAGAGTTGGTAATGTTTCTGGACATGTTTTGTCTGCTTGTTTGGGTTTGTTGCTGAGAAATTGGCGGACTGTGTTCTTAGGGTACCTTTTCTTTTTGAATGTGCCGTTTAAGAGATTTTCCTCTGCTCTTTGTAGTTCCTCTGCTGCAGTGTGTGGTGGCTAAAATAATGTTCTAATGCAGCTTTGTTTGTGGGTGTTGGGATGATTGCTTCTGTAGTTCAGTACTTGGTCTGTATCTGTTGTTTTCTAGTAGATGCTGGTTTGAAGTTCCCCCATTGGCTGTTTGCTCCACTGCGACATCGAGGAATGGCAATTTGTTGTTTTCCTCCTCTTCATGAATGTTACGTCAGTAATGGTTTATTGATAGTCTTGAAGGTTTCCTCTAATTTGTTTCCTTTAGTGATCACAAAGGTGTCACCAACATATTGAAACCAAAGTTTGGGTTGGATAGTTGGCAGAACTGTTGGTTTGAATCTCTGCATTACTGCCTCTGCTAAGAACTCTGATATCGGAGATCCCACGGTTGTTCTGTTGGTTTGTCTGTAGGTTTTGTTGTTGAAGGTGAAGTGGGTGGTAAGGCATAGGTCCACAAGCTTGACGATATTCCCCTTGCTGATGAAGTTAAAGAAGATCAAGGGACAAATAGGCAGAAAACTAGCCACCAGGATACATGAACATCAACTAGCCACAAAAAACATGGCCCACTATCACTGGTATCTTTATATACAGTTAACACCACTTCGACTGGGACAACACATCCAGTCTAGGACAAGCCAAACTGAGACACGTGTGAGAATTCCCAGAAGCATGGCATTCCAGCTGGAACTCTATCAACAAGGCACATTGACTTGGATCCCATTTACCACCCCCTGAGAAAAAGAATATGAAATGACATCACCCCAGGAAATGACAGCACCACAGGAAATTACAACCTAGCCCAAGGAAACCTAAACACGCAAATGAAAAGCAGGCCATACTACCAATGTTTCATCTGGAGGCTCACTGATATTATCTCGTATGGTGACGAAAAAATCTGAAACTGAACCTTCCAGCTCAGCGAGCAAACCTATATCCAGAAATTGTTTATAACAGCTAACCATTTATAGGAGGTAGTGGTGAAATTATCTATCCTTGGACACCAAGAATTTCTGCTACGGTCATGGACTTGAAACATTTATACAATGAGATATGCAAATTCACAGTTGCTGTTTTATTTGTGGCACTCTGTTCCAAGCCTAGGATAGAAATAGTTCAAGTAATGTGTGTAATTTCAGTCATCGCAACATATGCTCAGCCTTGAAATTCTAAAACCTTATCTACTCTTTTCTCCTTGCAATGTGGTCCAATTAATCGCAGTACATTCTTGGTCACAAATAGATCTGTAGCATGCCTGATTGCTAGTCCTGTAAATAAGGGGGAAATGTCTGGAAAATACAGCCAACTTGGAGCCAGTAGGCTTGACAGAAGCTCGGAAGCTGAGTTGACAAACTATCCATGTCTTAGGGCGGCACGGTGGCACAGTGGTTAGCACTGCTGCCTCACAGCGCCAGACATCCGGGTTCAATTCCCGACTCAGCTGACTGACTGTGTGAAGTTTTTACATTCTCCCTGTGTCTGCGTGGGTTTTCTCCGGGTGCTCCGGTTTCCTCCCACAGTCCAAAGATGTGTAGGTCAGGTGAATTGGCCATGCTAAATTGCCCGTAGTGTTAGGTAAAGGGGTAAATGTAGAGGAATGGGTCACTGTGGACTTGGTGGGCCGAAGGGCCTGTTTCCACACTGTAAGTAATCTAATCTAATCTAATCTTAAATGCAGTATGAAATAACAACTCTCATTCCCCACATTAAACACTTATCTGATATAAACAATTCCTACCACCTCAACACGTAAGGGTGTAATTCTGGGCAGTTAGCTTGACTAACCCTTCCTCTCAGGACTAGGTCCCCCACTTGGCTCAAAACTGGGTCATTCAGGGTAGTGTTCCACACCACTGACAGCAGTGCCTTGTCTTCCTGGGAAAAGTGAGTAATTTTCAGGTTCCAGTCGGAAACACTGTATTCCCCGGAAGTGACAGCCTAGACAAGGCATCTGCATTGCCATACTTCTCTGTTTGTATCTGATTTCATAGGCACTAGCTCTATCAACTTGCTTCTATCTCTGCAGGCACAGTGCCATCATTGGTATTCTTGTATATGGATCAAAAATAGAGGTTAGCAACCTCTGGTCAATTAGCATCACAAAGTGCCTGCCATAAAGGAACATTTCTGTATGCTGAAAACCATGTCCAGTCTACCTCTTGACTTGGACATATTTCTCCAATTTTGATTGTGATCATGATGCATGTCTCCCCTCCATTTGGTAAGGTGTGTTACAGTACAGCTCCAACTCCATAAGGCAAAGTGTCACACAAACACTCACTAGTGTTAACTTCAGATCAAAATGAGTTACAATTCTGACCTTTTTTATGGCTTGCTTCAGCTTCCAATAAGCCTCCTCACAACCCAAGGTCCATTTCCACAGCCGCCCTTTCCCCAGTATCCAGTGCATGAGTTTTAGCAGTTGCCAGATCCAAAATGAATTTGATTTAGTAATTGACAAGTTCCAATAATGATCTCATTTGGAACACTGATGGCCTCCATCATCTTGGGTGCCTTGTGTAGTTCCTCACCAATGGCTACATGGCCCAGCTATTTGATGGAGTACCTAAAAACCTCACATTTCATCCTTTTTACTTGTAGGCAATGCTGTTGCAACCTTTTTAGGGTTTAATTGATGTTTCTCAAATGCTGTTCTTCAGAGGAGCCAATGACCAAACTAGTGTCCAGATTACATTGAACTCCTGGCAACCCACTTTAAGTTTGATAAATGGCCCTCTGGAATAGAGCAGGCACTGACTTGATGCCAAAATGAAGCTGCTTGTATCAGAAGAGTCTCCCCGTGGTCATTGTTGTCAGCGGAGACTGAGACTCCTTTGTGACGTCCATTGTAGGCCCGCAACAAATCCATTTTAGAGAATTTTTCTCTGCCAGTCCACTTGAATAAGTTTCCTGTGAGTAGAACGAGGGGATAGATCCGTATTCAGGGACCTTAAAGTCACTACAAATACTCACTGTGCCACCTGTTTTTAAGATCAGAACGATTAGAGTGACCCACTGGTGGTTACTGGTTCCAGCACTCCCAGATTAACCAATTGTTCCAGTTTCAACTTTAGACCAAATGGTGTCTGGTACCGTTGCACCTTCAAACTCCACAGTGGTTCAGGGATTAGTATTGCTGACTTGCAGCACTGGGGATCTAGGCTCAATTCCAGCCTTGGGGGACTCTGTGGAGTTTGCATGTTCACCCAAGGATGTGCAGGTTAAGTGCATTAGCCGTGATGAATGTGGGTTTGCAGGGATAGGGTAGGGTCTAGGTCTAGGTAGGTTGCTCTTTGGTGGGTCAGTGCAGACTCGATGGGCCAAATGGCCTCTAAACATGCAATAGGGGTTCTATGAATCTACGATTCTGATAAGCCTCCAGCTTCTGCTGAATTTTAACTTTCATTTCCTCCTAGGGTTCCCATGAAGACATCTTTACACTTGTACAGATTTTTTGCAAACTCATATTTGAGTCTGCCAGCCTGTTAACCATGCCCAAATTCAACTTTAAGTTTTGTCACCGAGAGCATCTGAATAATGCAGGCTATTCACCTCTTTGCCACGTTTGTAACCAATTCTGCACACTGCTCCCTTTACAGTATTTTTACCATTATGTAGCCCTTCAGTGGTACCATTTGTTCTTTGTACATCCGTAGTATAATCTTGGCAGACTTCAGTGATTGTGTCCTTATCTTCTCCCTATTGATTTTTTTTGGGAATTAGAGAACGTATCCACTTCCATCCTTACCTCCTTATTTGCGAAGAATGCAGAAATGATCAGCTTCACCCTTTACTGACAGCATGCTTAACCAAAACTCTGAATTTGGCCCTTCTGCTTCTGTAGACTCAGCTGACTCCCTGCCTACTTGCTGGTGACGTAACACTTATGCCTTATTCTCAGGATTATTTCTTTTTGACTCCCCTTCTCTTGTTTGAGCTCTAACCAGCAATTTTGGTCAAGGCGGCCCAGTTTTTTTACTTTCTCAGCTGGGGTTCTCAAGTCTAACACATTGACTTCTTTTGGTCAACCTTGCCACGTCAGCGGCATTCTGCTGCTGGTACTGCACTCTGCTGAATTTTGGCTATTTTATGCACCTGAGCACCGACGCTGCTGTAAAATCCAGGTCTGTCTTTGTTAGTAGGTTCTGTTGAATGGCTTCCCAACTGAGGCCATAAGGCATCCTGGAGGAGCCCTCTGAATCTGCAACGTGCCACTAACCCCTTTGAGATGGATTCTCCTTCCTGATGTACCCGTTTATTTAAAATAAGGCAAGCATGAGGTTTATAAAATCATGAGCATGTATAGGGTAAGTAGACAGTCTTTTCCCTGGGTTGGGGGAGTCCAGAACTAGAGGGCATAGGTTTAGGCTGAGAGGGGAAAGATATAAAAGAGACCTTTGGGGCAAATGTTTCATTGAGGGTGCTACGTGTATGGAGTGAGTTCCCACAGGAAGTGGCGGGGTCTTGTACAATTGCAACATTTAAAAGGCATCTGGATGGGTATATGAATAGGAAGGGTTTAGATATGGGCCAGGTGCTGGCAGGTGGGACTAGATTGGGTTGGGATATCTGGTATGCACGGATGAATTAGACCGAAGGGTCTGTTGCCGTGCTGTACATCTCTATGACTCTATTCCATGATTTTCAGTGGCTTTGGTGCAACATTACTTTCCAATACTTCACATAGTTCTTTATAGGACTTCTCTACTACTTTCTTTGGTTGCTCCAGCTTTCTTAGATTTGCGATAGTCTTCCTCCCAATGGTGCTCAAGAAAACCAGTATCATTCCCATTGCTGGTGGAAATTTTTCTCACCACTTGAGTCTAAGTAGCCTGTAGACTTTTGCAGCTTGAGACCCTCTGTGACCGCTCTGTGCGACAATTTCTGTAAACTCCTGGGTGAGAGCTCCTGTTTTCAGTCATTGATTGCAGCCCGACTGCCCTCACAACAGTCTCTCTTCGCCCACACCGTGAGGAGCACCCTTCTTCTCCAGCATAGATTGCAGACTGAGTGCCCTTGTAACAGCTTCCCTCAGTGTTTTGGTCTGTCTTCCAGAAAGTCTGCCACGCTACTTTCTCCCCACTCTGTTTTCAAAGTCTGGGCAATGATTGATCTTCTCCCTTCCTTAGAAAACGATGGTAACTAGTTAGCCATGATTCACTCTCGTTGCCAGTTATTATGTTCATATAAATTAATAAATTATAAAAAGACCTGGGATCAGCCTGTAGAACTTGATCAAGGAACAATTTGTTGCATGCCTTTTCAGCT
This sequence comes from Chiloscyllium punctatum, assembly GCF_047496795.1. Classification (NCBI taxonomy): domain Eukaryota; kingdom Metazoa; phylum Chordata; class Chondrichthyes; order Orectolobiformes; family Hemiscylliidae; genus Chiloscyllium; species Chiloscyllium punctatum. The sequence goes on from NC_092777.1 coordinate 8,840,051, forward strand.
GCACAGTCAGATCTAGATGACCCAAAACTCCCCTTCTGAGTCATCTGACCTCTTTTTTTTAAAAGGGGTAACACGCACCCCTCCAACTACATAACATTGCTATTAGCCACCTAGTTTCTCACCCGGAAAGATTGGGTTTACTGTTGGGTTAATCGGCCAATAGGTTGCCTTTAAAATGTTTTTTGTTTTTAATTTGTAATTTTGTTCTGTTTTGTTCTACTTTTCTTGGTTGGCTGCGTATACTTTCCAAAATATTGCTTTGTTTAAATGTTCTATTTCGCAGCAAAATATTGTGTCACTTCCTGGAAAGCAGCAGTGTGAAACATTAGCAATAAAACAATCTCCTGATTACTACTGAACTATCTTCGTTTCTGCTGCAAAGCCACATTTGGCAAGGACTGAGTGTTGCAGAGAGGCTACGTCATTGAAATATTGCTGTTGCACAATTTCTGCTACAAAGTTGTGCTTAGTTTCGTCTAAATAGCAGAAAGATTTGTGCAACATAAAGTTGAACAATCGATACTGCTCGCAAAAGTGTTTGCAATGCTGTGTTTTTCCTTTTAAATGGTTTGTGCCCAATGCAGAGCTGAGGAAATGAAACCTCGCAACTCAAGTTGTTGCCTTTGCAGTTTGCACAGTGCAATATGGCCATAGACATTTCAGCCTTTCACTGCCAGCATAGGAGTCGTCATGGTGGAAGCAGACCAGGAAAACTTCCCTTTCCTCCAATCAATTGTACATTACTGTCATGCTGGCTGCACGAGTTGGTAATTTGGTATATTAGAGTGGAGTATAAATCCTCCTTATCTCAGTTTTTCAAAGAAGTAAGCAACTGGCTGGATGTACATCACAGCATCTCAAACATGAAAGTATTGAGGTTATCTTTGATCATTCATGAAGCTTGTGTTTGCATTTAAATTCCCTGCTTTGTTTTGTTCAGTGAAGTGATAGGTCTCTCTCTCTCTCCCATTCTCTCCCACCCCCCCCATTAGTGTCTTCACTTTTTTTTAGCAGTTCAAAGACCATCCCACAGATCGATTTAGCTGGGAATGAGCCAGTTGGGATGCCAGTTAAGTCCTCGCTGGTAGCTGTCCCTCCCCAACACACTGCAGTGCATTTTTCCCAGTTACTATGTGAGAATTGGTGGGCTTCCACCAAGCTCCATTATCTGGCTTTTGCAGGAATGCATCATTGTGGCTGAATCACTTTGCCTGAATTCTAATAATAATTATGGGAAACAGTTATGAATTTTACTAATTTTTAATGGCAGCATCATCCTTCGATAAGTTAACTTGGAATCCCTGCAAATTATAGTGACATCTGCACAAGGTGTACTCTCCTTGGAGGGAACTGAGAATTGCATGGTAATTATTCTGTCTCTGGTAATTCTTTCCTTCGGGTGATGATTGGCCTTGCCTTGAAGTCTGACTGAGAAATCAGCACAAAAACTAGTTTGTGTTGCGTAGAAATTTGTGTAAGTTCTTGAAATGGCGGAAATTCCAACGGAAGCATTTCTGAAAAGGAGGTGCCCTTCACTGTTCTGAGATCAAGGAGCAGACAATGAAGCAGGCACAGCACTGTCATAAAATGCTGAGGTTGCATCTTCTCTAAAGTAGTGACAAGGTGAACAGTAGGCCTGTCATACACATTCAATTTTTGACCTGCTCATGCCAGGTGCTAATTGATGGTTCCTCTGATTTACTGGTTGAATAATGCTAATTACAAGTGTTCATACTTTGCAAAATACTTCATACTTTGGAAAATTGTTGCACCTTTGAGGCAGGGGGCTGAGTAACAGGAAATGAATTATAAGTGTGGCTACTTGGTTTCCCATATGCAACACCCTTAACACTCATTACGTTCAGTCATACAATATAATTCATCAGATTGGGTGATGCCATCTATAAACGAATAGCTCACACTTATACACATCTGTACCTTCATAGGATGTGTGTGTTACTGGCAAGGCCAGTATTTATTGCCCTCCTTTACTTGTCCTTCCAATTTTACTGATTTGCCTGCTGGAACTATTGTAGTCTGTCCAATTATGAAGGAAGTTCCATGAATTGTCACAGCTAGTAAGGGGATTGAAACAGCATTGTTTATGCCCCACTAGCCAACAGAGTTCGAGGGTCATGTGTTTTGAAAGTGCTGTCAAAGGAACTTAATTGGTTGCTGCAGAGTCCTAGGCCCAGCTGTTATCTTGCCGAATCAGTAACTGCCCCTCCGTCATAAGACAGAAGTGAGGTTTGCTGCTGATAGTGTTCAGCACTACCTCAACAATATCTCAAAATACTGCAGCTGTGTGTCAATACATAGCAAGACTGCGACAGCATCCAGGGTTGGGTCTGATAAGTGGCAAGTAACTCAGCGACAAACCTGAATATTGTTGACCATGCTGGGACTACAATGAATTGCAAATGGTACTAAACAGAATACAGTTATAAGCAAACATCCCAATTTTGACTTTGATGTACAGAAGGCCATTAAAGCAGCCGAAGACACTATCCTGATGACTGTGGATTCCTGTGAAAATGTCCCTTCCTGGGTTCAAAAGGTGTGTAATAAGATTTTTGAACAGGATGATTAGGAAAATGTCTACCTCGATGACCTGGTGTTCTTATGGTGTAGTTGCAGAGTCATTGCCTCTGAGCCGGGAGACCCGGGTTCAAGTCCCACTTGCTCCAGCGGTATGTAATAATATACCTCTCACAATATCAACGCTAATAATTTCCCAGGGAACTGTTATAGAGGCATACAGCACAGAAGTAGACCCATTGGTTGGCGGAGAGGAGTTGGACCAGACATCCCAATGTGACCTAGTCCCGTTTGCATATCCCTATAAACCCTTCCTATTCATATATCCATCCAGATTCCTTTTAAATATTGTAGTTGTACTAGCCTCCATCAGTTCCTCTAGCAGCTTGTTCCCCACACATACAATCTCTGCATGAAAAAGTTACCTAAGTTGGCACGGGTGGCTTATTGGTTAGCACTGCTGCCTCACAGTGCTAGAGACCTGGGTTCGATTCCAGCCTTGGGCGACTGTCTGTGTGGAGTTTTCACATTCTTCCCATGTCTGTGTGGGTTTCCTCCCACAGTCTAAAGGTGTATAGGTTAGGTGAGTTGGCCATGCTAAATTTCTCATAGTGTTAGATATATTAGTTGGGGTAAATATGGGGTAGGGGAATGAGTCTGGGTGGGTTACTCTTCGGCAAATCAATGTGGGCTTGTTGGAATGAAGGGCCTGTTTCCATACTAGAGGGAATCTTTTTTTAAAAAGTCATTTTAACATCTGACCACTTTCACTTTTAAACCTAGGCCATATTGTTTTGGACTCCCCTACCCTAGGAAAAAGATTTTGACTAATCACCTTATCCATGCCCCGCATGTTTTTATAAACCTCTACAAGGTCACCTGTCAGCCTCTGATATTCCAGGAAAAAAGCCCAGCCTACTCAGCCTCTCCCTATAACTCAAGCCCGGCGATATCATCCTTACCATAGAAGGGTGACCAGAATTGCACCCAATATTCTAAAAGTGGTCTCACTGATGTAACATGGCATCCTAACTACTATGCTCAATATTCTGACCAATGAAGGCAAGTGTGCCACAAACTACCTTCACCACCATGTTTACCTGTGACTCCACTGAACTATGCACCTGCACCCCCAAGTCTCTTTGTTTGGCAAAAGTCTCCCAGGCCCTATCATTAACTTTATAAGTCCTGGCCTGGTTTACCTTAACAAAATGCAACACTTTCATTTATCTAAATTAAACTGCATCTGCTGCATCTTGGCCTATTGGCCCATCTTATCAGGTTCCATTGTATTCTGAGATGACTAGCTTCACCTTCCTCTACACTACCTATTTTGGTGTCATTTGCAAATTTACTGTGCCTCCAATATTCACATCCAAATTATTGATATAAATGACAAAAAGCAATGGACCTGGCATTGACCTTTGAGCATAACACTGGTCAGAGGCTCCAATCCGAAAAGCAACCTTCTACCACTACCCTCTGTCTCCTACCTTCATGGGCCAGCTCCCCATGGATTCCATTTGATCTAAACATACTAACCAGTCTATCATGCAAAACCTTGTTGAATGCTTTGCTGAAGTTCACATAGGCAATATCTACCACTCTGTCTTCATCAATCATCTTTGTCACCTGTTAAGTAAACTCAATCACGTTAGTGAGACATGATTTCCCACGCACAAAGCCATGTTGACTATTCCTAATCAGTCCTTGCCTTTCCAAATACATACAAATCCTGTTCCTCAGAATCATGTCCAACATCATACCCACCATGGATATAAGAGTCACCAGCCTATAGTTCCCTGGCTTTTCTTTTATAGCCCTTCTTAAATAATGGCATCATATTAGCAATCCTCCAGTATTCTGGCACCTCGCCCTGGCTGTTGATAATATCTCAGCAAGGGGCCCAGCAATCTCTTTCCTAGCTTCCCACAAAGTTTGGGGTACACCTGATCGGGTCCTGAGGATTTGTCTGCCTTCATGCTTTTTAAGAATCTTCAACACCACCTCTTCTGTAATATGAAGTCTTTTCAAGGAATCACTATTTATTTCTCCAAGTTCCCTACCTTCCACGTTCTCTTCCTCAGTAAATACTGATGCCAAATGTTCACTTAGTATCTTCCCCCATCTCATGTGGTTCTATACATACATGGCCGTAGAGTCAGAGATGTACTGTGTGGAAACAGACCCTTCTGTCCAACTTGTGCATGCTGTTCAGATATCCTAAACCAATTTCGTATCATTTGCCAGCACTTGGCCCATACTCTTCCTATTCATCCAGATGCCTTTTAAATGTTGTAATTGTACCAGTCTCCACCACTTCCTCTGGTGGCTCATTCTATACACACACCACCCTCTGCGTGAAAAAGTTGCCCCTTGGGTCCCTTTTTAGTCTCTTTCCCTCCTCCCCATCACCCTAAATCTATGGTCTATAGTTTTGAACTCCCCCTCCACAGGGAACTGACCTTGTCAGTTTACCCTATACATGCCCTCATGATTTTATAAACCTTTATATTGTCACCCTTCAGTCTCTGACGCTCCAGGGAAAAAGCCCCAGCCTATTCAGCCTCTCCCTTTAGCTCAAACCTTCCAACCCTGGCAACATCCTTGTAAATCTTTTCTGAAAGCCTTTCAAGTTTCACAATATTCTTCCTACAGGAGGAAGACCAGAATTATACACCATATTCCAAAAGTGGCCTGATCAGTGTCTTGTACAGCTGCAACATGACCTCCCAACTCCTAAACTCAACGCTTTGACCAATGAAGGAAAGCATACCAAATGCACCCTGCACTATCCTGTATACTTACCACTCTATTTTGAGGCCACATTGTTCTTTAAGGACCCCTATTCTCTCCCTAGTTACTCTTTGGCCCTTAATGTGCTTATAGAATCTCTTTGGATTCTCCTTAACTTTATTTGCCAAAATTATCTCATGTCCTCCTGATTTTCCTCATAAGTGTACTCCTCCTGCCCTTATACTTGTCTAGGGATTCACTAGATCCCAGCAGTCTATACCTGACTTAAGTCTCATTTTTCTTCACCAGGGCCTCAATTTCTCACATCAACAGCATTCCATACACCTACCATCCTTGCCCTTTGTACTAACTGAAACATGCTGTCTCTGAACTCTCGTTATATCATTTTTAAGGGCCTCATACTTCCCAGCAGGCCTGTTACCTGCGAATAGCCTCCCACAATCAACTTTAGAAAGTTAGAATAGCGCACTATACAGCACAGGAACAGGTTATTTGGTATGGTGTACCAAACATGACACCAACTGAAATTAATCCCTTCAGCCTGCCCTTGGTTCATATTCCTGCATTTTTTGCATATTCATATGATTATCTAAGAGTCCCTTAAATGCCTTTATCATATCTGCCTCAACCACCACCCTTGGCAGTGCATTGTAGACTCCAACCACTCTGTATTTTAAAAAAAAGCCTGGCCCCTCACCTTAAATGCATGCCTCCTACTATTCAACATTTCAATTTTGGGAAAAAGATTCTGACCATCAACCTTATCTATGCATCTCGTAATTTTATAGACTTCTTCAAAGTCTCCCCTCAGGCTGTGCTGCTGCCGAGAAAACAACCTGAATTTTTCTAGCCTTTGCTCCTAACTCATACCCTCTAATCCAGGCAGCATTCTGGTCAACCTCTTCCGCACCCTCACCAAAGCTTCCACGTCCTTCCTGTAACGTGGTAACCAGAATTGAATGCAATACTCTACATGTGGCTTCACCAAGTCTTATAAAACTGTAATATGATGTCCTGATTCTTGTACTCAATTCTTGGACCAATAAAGACGTAACCACTTTCAGGGACTTGAAGCCCAAGAACCTCAGTACATCAATGCTGTTCAGAGTTGTGCCATTAACTGCATACTTTTTTAAACAGTTGATCTCCCAAAGTACAGCACCTCACATTTACCCAGATTAAACTCCAACTGCCATTTCTCAGCCCAAATCTGCAGCTGATCTATATCCCGCTGTGTCCTTTGACAATCTGCCACACAATCCACAACTCTGCCAATCTTTGTGTCATCTGCAAACTTATTAACCCACCCATCTATATTTTCATCCAAGTCTTTTATATAAATCACAAACAGCAGAGATCCCAGTATGGATCCCTGCAGAACACTACTACTCGTGGACCTCTAGCCTGAAAACCACCCTTCCAGTGGAGTGCAGTGCACTGGCTCCTCAGCCAGGAGCTCTTTGCTTATGTACTCTGTTCACCTTTACTATTTTTCCTTTTCTGATTTTACCGTTTATCAATTAATATAGATAGTATTGGTAATGTCAAATTCATCATATCTGCATTTAAAAGCTTCAGCCATGAGCTGCTTCTAAGTGGTAGTTACTTCCAGTGGTCCGAAGGAGCAATCTTTCTCAGCACGTTCCACACGCTGAGACCAATCTGAGCAGTTTGTCCCTGTTTGAGATCTCGACGGTGGTCCAACTCCATCTCAATCTTCAGCCAGTGCATCCAGCTTGGTGTTCCAACATCTGGGCGGGGTTGTTTTATTCATGGGTGGCAGTGTTGCCCCCGCCTTGTGATCTGATGGCCCAGTATTTTTTTTAAAGTGGCATTCTTGGCAGTCTAATGTAGTGTCTTGATGTTTTGGTTCTCGGCGTTGGGAGTGTTCTCATTCCGACTGTGTCTGTCATTCTCTTGATTGACTTTCTTCAAGACCAAAAGCCTTTAAATGGACTTTGAACTTTGATTTATGTTTACTTTTTGTGGGTTATGATTTTATTGTAACTTCTGTCATTAATATAGGTGCCATGGCAGGGTGACTTAGATCACTTTTCATTTGTATTTATATTGTAAAAGTACATATGACAAAAAAAATTCTTTGTCTTCTTTGGGCAAGCCAATTCTGAGTCCATGCAGCTAAGTCACCATGGATCCCATGCAGCTTAATCTGGATGAGCCTACCATGAGAGACCTTGTTGAAAGCCTTACTAAAATCCATGTAAACAACGTCAACTACTCTACTCTCATTACCTCTGTCATCACCTCAAAATTCAATCAAGGTAGTAAGAGATGACCAACCCTGCACAAAGCTATGCTGACTGTCCCTCATTTAGCCATGCTTTTCCAAATATGCATAAATCCTATGCCCTAAGAATTCTCTCCATTAGCTTCCCAACCACCAATGTGAGACTCATCATCTACAGTTTCCTGGAAATAGTTGTAGTTGTCTGTAGTTTCCCTCAATTCCTGTCTAATACCATCAAAATTGGCCTTACTCCAATCAGGTTTTGATTAGTTCTGTCCTTTTGATCAGTTCATCACAGCCAGCGTCTTTTGTGTATGGAATGGGATGTTCCCCCTTCAACAAGCTGATTTGCTTTTACCTTGGACCTGCTTCAAAAGAGAGCCTTGCATTTATGAATGAGTTTTACATCCACTGGACTTCGCAAAGGAACTAACAGCCAGAAAAGTACCCTTTGAAGTGCAGTGTTGAAAAGCACAGCAGCCAATGTTTGAGCATAACAGGCATCCACAAACAGGAGTGTGATGATGACTAATAAACTCTTTTATTGACGCACATTGAGGGTTCTAAGTATTAACCAGGACATCAGGAATAATTACCTTCAAAGTTGATGGGGCTTTAGGCTAATTTGTCCCAGTGCAACCTCTCAGATGTCTCAAAAGAAATTGATATGGTTATGTCAGTATTTGATAAAAATTGTGTTCTATGTAAGGCTGCATCAAACCTAATGCTTGTGAAGCTGGTGAGACAGCATCCAAGGAGCAGGGATATCAACATTTTGGGCCGAAACGCTTCATCAAGGCTGGGGAGGGGAGCTCAGAAGTAAATAGAGGGACTGGAGTGGGGATGGGGGATGGGGGAAGGGGGAATGGTAGGTGGGATGGTTGACAGGTGGATGCAGGTAGGAGGTTATTGTAGTTGGTCAGTGGGAAGGGTGAAGTGGATGGGAGAGTAGGAAGATGGACAGGTTAGGTCAGGGAGGTGAGGCTGAGGGCTGGACAGGTATAAGGCTGAGAGTTAAGGGATTTTGAAGCTTGTGAAGTCCATATCGAGGCCATTGGGTTGTAATCTCCCCAGGTGGAGGGGGAATTAAAATGGATGGCAATCGGAAGATCGGGTTGGTTGGACGTTACTAAATGGGGTGAGAGCGATTAGATGGCTGAATGTGATGGGGAAGATTGGGAGAGAGGTATGTGTGTGCTAGGGATTGCAGGGATGATCTTCTGTTACCAAGTAATAAGAGAACTTGGCTTAGAACTTTCTACGAAGTACTTTGAAACTGATTTTCATGTTGTGTTGATATGAGAACTCTAGATACAAAAAAAGTGTGCTACTTTAGTGCTGTTAAGTTTTTTCTTGGCATCTGGAACTTAATTTAAGTTTTTTGACCCTGGGAATGGATGTCACTAGCACTTTTTTGTCCATCCCTAGTTGCCCTTGAAAAGCTGGTGGGGAGTTACCAGGGGTCACATTGGAAATGGTTTGCAAAGCACAGCTGTAGACCTTCACTTGACATGTGCATAACCGAGGAAGGTCATGTTTCCATTGTTAGTGTGGACTGCATCTCCTGTATTGCACACACTAATTGCACTCTGGTGATTTCATAGTTAAATTGGTTCACAGTTTGATTGGATTATAAGGTAAACAAAGGGGAAACTAGTTACCTTGAAGCATTTATATTCATTCTGATCATAAAGAGAGATGATTCCATGTCTCAAAAGATTTTCAGACTTTTTTTTTGTGTCCAGCCACCAATTTTCAGTTCTTTTTGTCTTTGGCCATTTTCACCTTGGTAATTTACTACTTATGGAAAGATTTTGCATGCTGTCTGCGAAACATCCTTGGTTCCTTTCCTAGTTAGCAGTTTCTCCTCTTAAATATCATTTGCTTTTGCATTTAAATGCACATAACTTCAACCGTAATTAAGCTTGAATTATTTCTTGCTGTGAATCCTTTTGGGGATTTGAGCCAAGGTGTGCTGTAGCTTTAGAGGGTGCTCAGTATTGCATGGCAGCTTCACAGACAAATGGAAGGATCAGTTCAGATATGAATTGAATTTACTTGCCTGTCATGAGCTTAATTGAAGCCTGTTGACGGTCCATTCTTGTGCTATAGTTCGATAGCTGTTAAAACGAGATTTAAAATACATCCAGTAAAATTCTGGCTCAAATTTGCTCACCCTGTATTGCACAAAACAGAAATGTGTTCTGGTAACTGATTTATCATTCAGAAAGATGAACTTTTGAGTCATGAAGCCAAATATATCCATGAGTAAAGTCTATTAATAGGCTGTGTAAGCAGTCACAAGATTTTGCAACATCTTTCCCATCCAAAGCTGTTAAGATAGAGCAAATAAGTACGCAATTCAGAAACCGCTGTGGGCCACACAATTCTAAATGTAAATGTAGACTTAGCTGATCCAGCTATGCTCTTTATAAACAACAGCATCTATTTATGATCTTTTCTATCACAAAATGTGTATAAGTGCTTCATTGAGTTTGCAAAGGTTATGGTTGATAAATGACCAAAAATTGATCAAAGCTATGAGTTTTGATGAGGAATTTTAAAGAAAGGACTAATAGAGAAAAAGCCCTGCTTTTAGCTGCCAGATGTTGAGATACTGGCTCCTGATTGAGCAGTGCAAACTAGTGAGCGCAGGTGTCATGAGTAAACAGGACCTCTTGCTAGTTAATATATGGCAACAGAACAGTTGGACAGGAACTATTTTGTGGAGTTAAAAACACTTCAAAACAGTGCTTTGGAAAATTAATGGGCTTGTAAGTTTGCATCCAATACAAAGATTGGTGGAGTTGTGGGTAGTGTAGAGAATTGCAGATATGGGTGGAGAAATGGTAGATGGGATTTAATCCAAGTAAATATGAGGCCCTGCACTTTGGGAAATCAAATGTTAAGGCAACATATACAGTTAATGGCAGGAGTCTGAACAGCATTGATGTACAGAGGGATCATAGGCTTCAATTCCATAACTCCCTGAAAGTGGTCACGCATGAAGATGGGGTTGTAAAGGCGATCCTTGCCTTTTTGGTTGGGGAATTGAGTACAAGAGTCAGGATGTCACGTTGCAGCTTTGTAAGACTTTGTTAGGCCACATGTAGAGTATTACACTAATTCTGGTCACCACATTAGAGAAAGGGCATGGGGGCTTTGGAGAGGGTGAAGAAGAGGTTTACCAGGAAGCTACCTGGACTAGAGGATATGAACTAAAAGGAGAAGCTAGAAAAATTCTGGTTGTTTGTTCTGGAGCAGCAGAGGTTGAGGGGAGACTTGATAGAAGTTTTATAAAATTATAAAATCCATAGATTGGTTGATGGTCACAATCCTTTTACCCCAGAGTTGAAATGCCTAACACTAGTGACTTCGCTTGATGAAGGATTAGCACTATAGAAGCTTGTGCCTTCAGATAAACATGATGTCATGTGACTTCTGACTTTGTCCACCCTAGTCCAACCCCACCACCTCCACTTCTTAGTTGAGGTACTAAATATAGTATCTCCAAGTTTGCAGATGTCTCAAACCTGGGTGAGAGAGTGAGCTGTCAGGAAGATGCATAGGTGCTTCAGTGTGATTTTGGACAAATTGAAAGAGTGGGCAGTTTAATGGCAGATTTATGTGAGGTTATTCAGTTAGGTAGCAAAAACAGGAAGGTAAGTTATTATCTGAATGGCAATAGTTTAGGTAAAGGGGGGGACGTGGATATCCTTGTACAGTCACAAAGTAAGCATGCAGATGAAAGTCGTGGCAAAGAAGGAAAACATTGTATTGGCAGTAATAACAAGAGGATTTGAGTAGTGGAGCATGGTTTCTACAACTGCAGAGGGCTTCGGTGAGACCACACCTGAAGGATTGTGTACAGTTTTGATCATCTTATTTGAGGAACAATATTCTGGCACCGGGAGGACTGAAACAAAGGTTTACCGGACTGATTCCTAATATGGCAAGACTGTGTGAAGAGGGGATAGATCGGTTTGGGCTCTGTTCACTGAAATTCAGAAGAATGAACTATAGAAACTTATAGAATTCTAATAAGTTAACAGAGTGAATGTAGGAAAATATTCCTGATGATTGGGGAGTTGCAGAACCAGGGTCATATATAAGCATATGGAATAAGCCACTTAAGATCGAGTCGAGAAATTTCTTCATCCAGGAAGTGGTGCGCCAGGGATATTGTCTGCCACAGATTAGCTTCCAAGATGCACCTGGTTTTCCTGTGCTTCATACAGCAACTGTCTTTTTGCGAAAGCTGTTGCAACTGCTGTCCTCCGACTCACGTGAGTTTCTGTCAAAGCTTCCCCCTTGATGGCAGCTGGATTGCATGGACTTATCTTTGAGCTGTGCTATTGATTAGAATTCTCTAGTTTCCTTTGAATTAAAAGAGTGTTTCGAAATAAAATTTTGTAAAATCATGTTCATGACAAGATGCTCGACAATCTTGCATGTTTCACGTAATCCCATCAAGTTTTAGTGTTATCCTTAGCATTTAAGCCATTTAAAATGTATAGTCAAATCGGAGTGAATCAGGAAAGTTGTCTTGACTACAAAAACAGAAATTGCTGGAAAATGTTAGCAGGTCTGGCAGCAACTGTGGAAAGAAAGCAGAGTTAATGTTTTGGGTCCAGTGACCTGAAGATCTGAAGAAGGGTACTGGACCCGAAATGCTAGCTCTGATTTGTCTCCGCAGATGCTGCCAGACTTAGTTTTTCTAGCAATTTGGGTTTTTTCCTGATTTCCAAAATCCATTGTTCTTTTGGTTTTTTGTTTAAGCAGTCTTGACTATATTGATAAGACAGTGAAAATGAGATAAGATGTGAGATAACCTTAGTGAGATATGACAGCTGGTCTATGAAAATTCATCTCATGCACAAGCCAAAACACACCATTTTTGATCACTATATCCTGATAGAACTTGTACAACATGATGAATACGGTAGATTCCACGTTCTAAGCTCTGCAGCTCTGTGATAGTCATAGAGCTTGACAGCGTGGAAACAGACCCTTTGATCCAACTCATCTATGTCAACCAGATATCCTATATTAACCTTGTCCTATTTGCCAGAATTTGGCCCATAAGCCCTGTAAGCCCTTCCTATTCATATACTTATCCAGATGCCTTTTAAATGTTGTAATTGTACCAGCCTCCACCATTTCCTTTGGCAGCTCATTCAGTACATGCACCACCCCATGTGGAAAAAGTTGCCCCTTAGATCCCTTTCAAATCTTTCCCCTCTTACCTTAAATCTATGCCCTCTAGGCCTGGACTCCCATTCCAGGCAAAAGACCTTGTCTACTCACCCTATCCATGCCCCGCACAATTTTATAGACCTTTATAAGGTCATCCCTCAGCCTCTGACGCTCCAGGGAAAATAGCCCCAGTCTATTCAGCCCTACACTATAACTCAAACCCTTCATTCCTGGCAACTTCCTTGTAAATCTTTTCTGAACCCTTCACAAAATCCTTCCTACAACGGAGATTAGAATTGAATGCAGTATTCCAATAGTGCCCTAACCAATGTCGGATACAGCTGCAGCATGACCTCCCAACTCTTATACTCAGTGCACTGACCAATAAAGGCAAGCATACCAAATGCTATTTTCGCTATCCTGTCTACCTGCAACTCCACTTTCAAGGAGCTGTGAACACACTCTGAGGTGTCTTTGTTCAGCAATACTCCCCAGGACCTTACCATTGAGTGTATAAGTCCTGTCCTGATTTGCCTTTCCAAAATGCAGCACTTGACATTTATCTAGATTGAACTTCATCCACCACTCCTCTATCCATTGGCCCATCTGATGAGGGTCCCACTGAATTCTCAGGCAACTATACCTCCAGTTTTGGTGTCATCTGCAAACTTACAAGCCATACCTCCTATGTTCACATCTGAATCGTTTTTATAAATTGAAAAGCAGTGAGCCTAGTACTGATCCTTGTGGCACACTGCTGATTTCAGGCCTTCAGTCTGAAAAGCAACCTTCACCACTACCCTGTGTCTTCTGCCTTCGAGCCAGTCCTTGGCTGAAGTATTTTCATCCATCTGCAGCCAAAATTACTGAGTGCATAATTCATTTTGGTGTACTCTTGGGGTCCAGAGCATCAGAGATAAAAGATTTTTGTATTTTTTATTCACTCCACATGATGTCAAGGAAATGCTGAGCATATTGAATATTATCCATGTTTATAGGCTGACAACATCCCAGCATTGCACTGAATACTTGTGCTTCAGAGCTGTATCTGTATATTGCCAAAGTGTTCAGTATAGCTTTGAAACTGGTATTTCTGCAATTTTCCAGTAGTGTTTGAGTTACATAAGGCAGGCAATGATTTTCTCCAAGAAGACTATGTTCTAAAAATAAAACTTCAACCTGTTTGGCATGTCTTAACACACCATGGCTCAGGAACATGCAGCTGGGATTTAGGGGATGCACGGGTTTACTGAAGATGGAAATTAGGAAGGTGAAAAGAGGGCACGAGATAGCCTTGTCTGAGAAGATTAGGGTGAATCCAAAGAGGAGCTTTAAGTATATTAAAGTAAAAGAATAATTAGAGAGACCATAGGGACCCCCTCAAGGACCAAAATCGGCATGTATGTGTGGAACCACAGGAGATGGGTGAGGTCCTCAATGAACATTTCTCCTCTGTTTACCATGGTGAACTTGGATTATTGTGTTTAGTTTTGGTCACCTTGCTATAGCAAGGATGTTGTTAAACTGGAAAGAGTGCAGAAGAAATTTACAAGTCTGTTGCTAGAACTCAATGATCTAAGTTATACAGAGAGATTGTACAAGCTAGGATGTTTTTTCTTTAGAGCGCAGGAGAATGCGGGCGGGTCCTACCGAAGTGTTTAAGATCATGAGAGGCATGGATAGGGTGAATGTACTTAGTCTTTTTCCCAAGGTTGGGGAATCAAGGACTAGAGGGCATCAGTTTAAGGTTAGAAGGGTAAGAATAAAAGGGAATTTGAGGAGCAATGTTTTTACACTGAGGATGGAATGCATATTGAATGAGCTGCCAGCAGAAGTGGTTGAGGTGGCTACATTAACATTTAAAATGCATTTGGACAAATACATGGATAGAAAGGTTCAGAAGGATATGGGTCCCAGGGAAATGGGGCTATCATGGATGGACATTTTGGTCGGCATGGATCGGTTTGGGCCAAAGGACCTGTCTCCATGCTGGAGAACTCTGACTCTATGACCTGTAGGACAGGTGGGACTTTAACCAGGAACTTTTGACTCAGAATAGGGACCCTATCACTGTGCAACAAGAAGACAAAGTCTAAATGATTTTGCCATAATGTTCAGTTACAGTACTGTGGTTGAATTCTCCACCATTAAAATCCTGGACTGAGTGGTTACCATTGCCATGGAACTTAGACTTGGAAAAGCTATAGAAGTACAAGAACTGGTCAGATACACTATCTGAAAAACACAATTGGGAATGTGATGGAATACTTTCAATTACTTGGGTGAATGCAGCCCCAACACATTTCTCCGGGTGCTCCAGTTTCCTCCCACACTCCAAAGATGTGCAGGTCAGGTGAATTGGCCATGTTAAATTGCCCATGGTATTCGGTGCTTTAATCGGGGGGGGGTGGTGGTGGTGGGATGCTCTTCGGAAGGTCGGTGTGGACTTTGTTGGGCCGAAGGGCCTGTTTCTACGCTGTAGAGAATCTAATCTAATCTAATCAACATAGAATATTATAGTGCAGTACAGGCCCTTTGGTGTTGCGCCACCCTGTGAAACCAATCTGAAGCCCATCTAACCTACACTATTCCATTCACATCCATATGCCTATCCAGTGACTATATAAATGCCTGTAGAGTTGGTGAGTCTACAATTGTTGCAGGCAGTCCATTCCATGTCCCTACTATTCTGAGTAAAGGAACTACCTGTGACATCTGTCCTGTATCAATCACCCCTTCAATTTGAAGCCATGCCCCCTTATGCTAGCCATCACCATCCGAGGAAAAAGGCTCTCACTGTCCACCCTATCTAACCCTCTGATTATCTTATGTTTCAATTAAGTCACCTCTCGACCACCTTCTCTCTCCTCATAAGACCTTCCCTGTATACCAGGCAACATCCTAGTAAATCTCCTCTGAACCCTTTCCAAAGCTTCCACATCCATCCTCCCGAATGATCTGAAGTTCGTCCACCTCCAGCTCCCGTTCCCTAATGCGGTTTTTGAGGAGCTGAACTTGGGTGCACTTCCCACAGAGGCAGTCAGCAGGGCCACTAGTGGTGGTCCTTACCTCCCAAGTTCTCCAGTGTCCTTTAGGGCACCAGAAATGGCTGAATTATCACCTCATTCAGCACCTTAGATGTGCACCTGGGTATTACAGTGCAAAATTGTAACTCCAGTTGACAATCTGAGGTGCACAGCAGCAACTTTCCAATGTTACCTCGACAATACTTTTCAAATCCACAGCCTCTGGTGCCTAAAAGATTGAGGTGGCAGATGTGTGAGAACGCCACCACCTCAAAATTCCTATCTGAGTCACACCACCACACTGTCATAGAGTCATACAGCATGGAAATAGACACTCCAGTCCAACCAGTCTTCTGTCAATAGATCAAAATCCTGGAATTCATGAGCTAACAGCACTATGGGTCCATTATAGCTATGTTGGCCAGGCAATGCAGAATAGAACTGGAGCCTTGTTATATTTAAGTTTTAATTTCCAGAGACTTGGAGTTATACAGCACGGAAACAGACCCTTTGGTCCAACTCATCTGTGTCGACCAAGTTCCCAAACTAAACGAGTCGTACTTGCCTGCATTTGGCCCATTTCCCTCAAAACCTTTCCTATTAATATACCTTTCAAATGTCTTTTAAATGTTGTAACAGTATCTGCATCTACCACTTCCTCTGGCAGTTCATACTACATACGAACCACCCTTTGTGTGAAGATGTTCTCCCTTGGTCTCCTTTAAATCTTTCTCATCTCACCTTAAATCTATACCCCTAATTTTGAACTCCCCCATCCTAGGGAAAAGATTTTTGATACTCACCTTATCTATGATCTCATGATTTTATAAACCTCTAAGGTCACCCCCTCAACCTACGCACAGGCAGAAAAAAAACTAACCTATTCAGCCTCCTCTCTAACTCAAAACCATACAGTCCCAGCAACATCCTGATCAATCTTTTTTTTAACCCTCTCCAGTTTAATAATATCCTTATAGCAGAGCAACCAGAACTGTACACAGTACGTCAAAAGTGGCTTCACCAATGCCATGTACAACCACAATATGACATCCCAATCCCTACATCAATGGTCTGAGCAATGACGGCAAGCATGCTAAATGTCATCTTGACCATCCTGTCTACCTGTGATGTAACTTTCAAAGAACTGTGTACCTGAACTCCTAGGTCTGTGTTCAACAACACGACCCAGGGCCCTACCACAAACTGCACAAATCCTGCCCTTGTTTGTCTCCTCTTTGAATTAAACTCCATTTGCCGGTCCTCAGCCCATTGGCCCAATTGATCAAGAACGCTTTGTAATCTTAGATAACCTTCTGGACCACCAATTTCGGTGTTGTCTACAAACTTACTTGCCATGCCTTCTAAATTTCTAATCCAAATCATTTACAGAGGAACCTCGATTCTCCGAACGCAAGGCCAAGGTGTATTTTGTCGGATAATCGAATGCCAGATAACAACACGGTTTAGCCAAGCATCGGCATCTTGCTGGATAATTGAGGTTCCCTGTATATAAATGAGAAACAACAGTGGACTTAGCACCGATCCCTGCTGGTCACAGGCCTCCTATCCAAAAAAAAAACCCTCCATCACCACCCTTTGTCTCCTACAGTCAAGCCAATTTTCTATTCAATTGTCAAGTTCTCCCTGAATTCTGTGATCTAACTTTACTAATCAGTCTGCCATGTAGAAACTTATCAAAGCCTTCAGTCAAGTCTGTTTAGACTATCTCTATCCCTCTGCAGTCAATCCTTTTGGTTGCGTCCTAAAAATCTCAAATTTGTAACACAGCCATGCTGACTATCCCTAATCAGTCCTTGCCTCTCCAAATAAATGCATGTAGATTCTATCTCTCAAAATCCCCTCCAACAAGTTTAACCACCACATCCTCAGGTTTATAATTCCCAAGCTTCTCTTTACAGGCTTTCTTAAATAAAGGCACAATATTAACCACTCTCCAGTCCTTTGGCTCCTTGCCCATGGCTGTTAGTGATACAAATATCTCTGCTAGGGGCATTGCAGTTTCTTCCCACAAAGTCCTGGGATACATTTGATCAAATCCCAGAGATTTATTCACCCTCGGTTTTTAAGACCTCCAGCACTTCCTCTTCTGTAATGTGAACTGTTTTCAAGACATCAATATTTATTTAGGAGACAGTGAGTTCTGCAGATGCTGGAGATCAGAGTTGAGTGTCTGTTGCTGGAAAAGCATAGCAGGTCAGGCAGCATCCGAGGAGCAGAAAAATCGACATTTCGGGCCGGAGAAGGGCTGCTGTGGTTCCACATATATACGACCTCGTTGATTTTTAAGGGGCTGTTTGCTCCTAATATACTTGTTGAATCCCTTTGGGTAATCCTTTGCCAGACTATCTCATTTTCCCTTTTTGCCCTCATGATTTCCCTCTTAAGAATTCCCCAACACTCCCCTTCCAAGAGGTTCGCTTGATCCCAGTTTTCTATACCTAACATGTGCCTCCTCCTCATTCTTGACCAGAGCTTCAATGTCTTTATTCATTCATTGTTCCCAACTCCTAGAGCATTTTCCTTCCAACAGGAACATATTGCCTCCAATCTCATTATCTCGCTTTTGAAAGCCTCCCATTTGCCAGTTATCCCTTTACCTGCGAACCATCTATTCTAATCAACTTTTTAAAATTTGTCTCATACCATTAAAATAGTTTCAGCCTTGTCCTTATAGTGTTCCTGCATGAGCCTGAGAATTCCCCTTGTCTGAAGGTGGCACCCAAGAGTAATGAAATACTTAATTGCTATAGATTAAAGGTGTACCTACACCTTATTCCCCATAGTGATTCACTACATTTTCGCAAAGACATTTCTGGATGGGCAGTAAATATTGGCTTTGCAAATGAACCAGTGCTTTTATGGCATTGTGTTATGGTCTTTATCTCTAGGCAGAAGGTTCAGTTCAAGTCCCTACTGTGAAGAGTCATAACTTTGCCTCTGACTCACATTTCATGGTTAAATTTTTTTAAAATGCAGGCTGAATTAAAATTACCCATCTTCACAGACTCTGTCAGCAACAGCCTTCAAATACTTGAATTCATTCTTTCAAGTTGCCTGGATTTCTAGATAATGAGGTAATATTTTTGATTTTGGTTTTACTGTGTGGTTAGGTATTTGACTCCCAGAGTCTAGTGTCCTGTCAGTTATTTGAGACTTTCAGAAGCTAAAGAGCAAAAGTGATGCTTTACAATTTTGAAAACCAGATGACTGTGTGACCACAAACTTCGGACTTAGTTTTCTGGCTACATTACTTTAAGCAAGGGCCTGCAAGCCATGAAGCACCAGAAATCTCAGAAGTATACAACCCATGGTCGAGCAAAGCCATTGAATCGTGTGGCTGGAAGGGAAAATAAGCAGTTTGCTTATTCTTGTCATCTGGCATTGATTAGACCTTTGTGGGGCTGGGGTGGTTGAGGGAGGCGGATCAGTTTAGCTCAGTTTGCTGGACAGCTGCTTTGCAAGGCAAAGTGATGCCAATGTTATTGGTTCAATTTCCATACTGGATGAGTTTACCATGAAGGATTCTCCTCCTCAGTCTTACCTGAGGTCTGAGACATGGTGATCCTCAGGTTAAACCTCTGAGATAGCAACTCTGGTGTGGTGTGACCATGCTAACTTTATTCTTACATTTGAATGGGGCATGGGGAACACCTTGGGTCTCTAATGTCCAGTTGTAATTTGGGATGAAGGCAGCAGAAGGTGGTGGATTGACTGAACAACTGTGATCATGATTTGCATTTTACGGACAGGCTAGATTTTACTTAAGTTACTACAGAATATTAGTTAGGTTAGTTGGTCGTTGACTGTTGCTTTGACATGGTGCTGTCGGAAGGCTTGTGATAATTATACTATGTATGCGGGCAACATTCAACAGCCAACTTTTCTTGAATCTTCAGCTACTTTAAGAAGCAATGCAAACAGTTTGATTTCTTCACTATTATTGAATCCTAATGGCTTTGACAATAATTAAAACAATGCAGACAATGCACACCGCACCATCTTAAAGCTTTATATACTCCAATTACTCGGTATAATACTTACTTGATGTGTTCAATTGACTAGTTATAGGTGAGGTCTCTTATGGCTATGCAAATGAATTGGCTAAAATATTAATGAGTAGGAATACCGGCACCACACAGAAGTTGTCAAACATGGCTTCAATAGGCCTGAACACGTTGCGCTGTAGTTTCAGTCCTATGTGGAGGGAGTGTTGCACTATCTGTGACTGTCATTTGGATGACACATTAAACCCATACTCCATTGTCCCCCTCTGATTGAGGAGTAGTGCTGACATTTTTCACTTTCTCATTATGCTGGGGGGGGGGATATAGATGCCGTTTCCTTTAGCTACTGCAGTCCTTGTGATAGTGGTGATTAATTTTGAGATATTTATCCAGCATTTATTGCCTGTCCCTAGCTGCCCTTGAGAAAGTGGCGGTTAGCTGCCTTCTTGAACTGCTGCAGTTCACCTGTGGGTTGACCCAAAATGGAATTCCAGGATTTTGACTCAGTGACACTGAAAGAGCAGTGATATATTTCCAAGTCAGGATGGCGAATGGCTTGGAGAGGAGTGTGCAAGTGGTGGTGTTCCCATATATGATTAGATGAGATTACTTGCAGTGTGGAAACAGGCCCTTCGGCCCAACAAGTCCACACTGACCCGCCGAAAAACAACCCACCCAGACCCATTCTCCTACATTTACTCCTTCGCCTAACACTATGGGCAATTTAGCATAGCCAATTTTTGGACTGAGAGGGGAAACCGGAGCACCCGGAGGAAACCCATGCAACACTGGGAGAATGTGCAAACTCCACACAGTCAGTCGCCTGAGGCAGGAATTGAACCCGGGTCTCTGGCGCTGTGAGGCAGCAGTGTTAACCAATGTGCTACCATGCCGGCCACAGTAGTTAGCACTGCTGACTCAGCACCACAGGCCCAGGTTTGATTTTACCCTTGGGACAACTCTGTAGAGTTTGCACATTCTCCCCATGTCTGCATGGGTTTCTTCCAGGTGCTCTGGTTTCCTCCCACAGTCCAAAGATGTGCAGGTTAGGTGGATTGATCATGCTAAATTACTGTAGTGTCCAGGGATGTGCAAGCTAGATGGGTTAGCCGTGGGGGTGGAATGCTGTTTGGAAGGTTGATGTAGACTTGATGGACCCAGTGGCTTGCTCACATGCTGTAGAGGATTCTGTGATTTATGTAGTGCAAATCAAGTGGGTTGCTTTGTCCTTTATGGTGTCAAGCTTGGTGTTGTTTTAGCTGCATTCATCCAGGCAAGTGGGGTTTTTTTTAGATTAGATTATTAGATTAGATTACTTAGTGTGGAAACAGGCCCTTCGGCCCAACAAGTCCACACCGCCCCGCCGAAGCGTAACCCACCCATACCCCTACATCTACATCTACCCCTTACCTAACACTACGGGCAATTTAGCAATGGCCAATTCACCTGACCTGCTCATCTTTTGGACTGTGGGAGGAAACCGGAGCACCCGGAGGAAACCCGCGCAGACACGGGGAGAACGTGCAAACTCCACACAGTCAGTCGCCTGAGGCGGGAATTGAACCCGGGTCTCTGGCGCTGTGAGGCAGCATTGCTAACCACTGTGCCACCGTGCTGCCCACGATACACCCCGTGCTGGGGTATATTGCATCACACTGATGTATGCATTGTAGATGGTGGCAAGCTTTGCGGAGTCAGGAGGTGAATTACTTGCCGCAATATTCACAGCTTCTGGATGGCTTTTGTTGCCACTGTTTTGATGTGGCAGGTTCAGTTGAGAGTAGGGGATTCATCGATGTTCACACCATTGAATGTCAAGAGGTGCTGGTAATTGATGTAGGTTTGATTGCTGAGCTGGAAGGTTCACTTTTAGATGTTTTGTCACCATATGTCCAGTGAGCCTCTGGACAAAGCACTGCTGGTGTTTCCTGCTTTCTGTTTATATGTTTGGGTTTCCTTGAGTAGTTGATATCATTTCCTATGGTGATGTCATTTCCTGTTCTTTTTCTCAGGGGGTGGTAAATGGGATCCAGGTCAATGTATTTGTTGATAGAGTTCCAGTTGGAATGTCATGCTTCTAGGAATTGTCGTGCATGTCTCTGTTTGGCTTGTCCTAAGATGGATGTGTTGTCCCAGTTGAAGTGGTGACCTTCCTTATCTGTACCTAAGGATGTTGTGAGAGAGTGTCATGTTTTGTGGCTAGTTGATGTTCGTGTATCCTGGTGGCTAGTTTTCTGCCTGTTTGTCCAATGTAGTGTTTGTTACAGTTCTTGCACGGTATTTTGTAAATGACATTAGTTTTGCTTGTCTGTATAGGGTCTTTCAAGTTCATTAGCTGCTGTTTTAAAGTATTGGTGGGTTTGTGGGCTACCATGATGCCATGGGTTCTGAATAGACTGGCTGTCATTTCCAAAATGTCTTTGATGTAGGGGAGTGCTGGTAATGGCCTAGTATTTATGTGAAGCAGATGTTGCTTGCCACTTGTCAGCACAAGCTTGGAGGTTGTCCAAATTTCATTGCATTTGAACATAGACTACTTCAGTGTCTGAGGCATTGCAAATGGTGCTAAACATTGTACAGTCATTGGTGAACATCCCCATTTCTGACCTTATGATGGAGGGAGGGTCATTGAAGCGGCTGAAGATGGTTGGGCCCAGGACACTACCCTGCGGAACTCATGCAGAGATGTCCAGGAGCTGAGATGATTGATCTCCAACAACCACAACCACCTTCCTTTGTACCAGGTATGACTTCAGCCATCGGAGAGTTTGCCCCAATATCTATTGAATCTAGTTTTGCTAGATGGTGCACGCTGCTGTTACAGCATTTGTAATGAAGGGAATGAATGTTGAAGATAGTGGATGGGGTAGCAGTCAAGTGGGTTGCTTTGCCCTGGGTGCTGTTGAGCTATGTGTGTTGAAGCTGCACTTAACCAGGCAAGTGAGGATTCTGGCATTATGTTCTGACTTGTACCTTGTAGATGGTGGACAATCTTTGAGGAAACAGCTGGTGAGTTAAGAATTCCCAGCCTGTAGGACGCTCTTATAGCTATGCATTTATTAGGATGGTCCAGTTTAGTTTCTAGTCAATAGTAACCCTCAAGATTGCTGCAAGGCTGAAGATCTTGAAGTCAGCTAGCTAACATGCCACAGCACATCATGTAAGTCTGATGGCACGTTGTGTCATAATGGGTTCCAGTGGAAGAATTGACTGTGCTACAGCTTGAGGAAGACAGACTTGCATTTATGCATATTTAAAACCTTAGAGTCCCAAAGTGTTTGTCAGTCAAACCACTTGAAGTGGATTCATTGGCTGCTAATATTTCCAAGTTACACCAATGTGTGCACAGCAATGGCAACAATATAATGGCTAAATAATCTGGCTTAGTGATGTTGTCTGTGAGATAAATATTGGCCAGGATTGAACTTGCGACATGAGACAACACCTCCCAAACTCTTTCCCAATTGACTCAACTGAAGACTTGAAAATTGACCCGCAGTGAGAACTGTAGAGGTGTGAGGAAATAGTGAGAGGAGTGTGATGCTTGATGTTGAGATAGAAATGTATTAAATCTTCAGTTAAAAAGCACAACACCAAGTTATAGCCCAACAGATTTATTTGGAAGTACAAGCTTCAGAGTGTTGCTCACTTGTCAGCTAGCTACCTGATGAAGGAGCAGCTCTCCAAAAGCTTACACTTCCAATTAAACCTATTTGACTATAACCTGGTGTATGTTTTTTAACTTTGTTCACTCCAGTCCAACACCAGTACCTCCACATGAAATCATCATGATACTTTAACATCTTTAGTTTGAAGTGGCAGTTGGGTCTCAATTTGTACACACACTCAGGTTCACAGTGCCGTCTGATCCTTCGGTGTACTGCTTTTTATGGGAACATTTGCGTTATTCGGCCTGAGGTTACAAACTGAGCAAGAGTTAAATCCTTAGCTTATCATACAGGAAGTGGATCAGTATGCAGGGGAGTTCTGCTCTGGAATGAATAGCTCACTGATGTGACTGATATCCTGTGCCTCTGACTTCATACAGTCTGATTCATGGTGCATGTACCTGGAGCAATTACAATTATTGTCCTTGTCCTTTGGCAGTAAAAGGTGGTGTTCAGAAAGGATGGGAGTGGAATTCTGAATGCAGTCCAAATATCTTACGTTTGAATGGCTACCTTGGGTGGATCATGTCTTGTAAAATATAAATCTCTCCACCCTATCTCTCTCTCTCTCTCTCTCCCTCTCATCCTTCGCAGGCATGCTTCTGTACTCCACCCTTTCATTTTCCTGACAGCCTCATCCTCCACGCACATGTAAATTTCTTCCCCACCCTTTTGGCCTTTGGAGATTCGTGCTGTTTAATCCTGCCAGATGTTGGCTGCGCACTTCATCACGTTTTCCTTTACTGAAGGAGACACTCCTCAACTTTCCTACAGTGACTGAGAGGCAAACCTGATTTCATTTGTTGCTGCTGGGTGCTCAGCAGTTAATTACAATTGCACAGCAGGGTGTTAATTTACTTAACTGCCTGACAATATGTCACCGGTTTTCAATCGATCTGTTCCAAACATCATTATTTGAATGCAGACCTCAGAAGAAGGGGCTCTACCTCTGGACTATACTGCTGAGCTACAGTCATTGTTAAATTAGTCATCGTTGAGTGAGTGATGTCAGTATTAACTGCATGTTAATATGTGGCAGGTGAGTTCAAGTAATATTCCTAGATCACAGTACTAGCTTTAAACAAATATATTGGTTGTGAATGAATCAGATCCGTTGATTTGTTGACTCAGCCCAAGTATGCTGGCCAGAGGATGTACAGAGGGAAAGACAACCGTTGGCCAACTACCCCTGTTGGATTATTAAATAGGACACTTCAACAGAAATATTTTACAAGACGCTGGTACTAAATTTTTCCCTGGGGCTCACCACACTGTCAACATAATCAAGATCCCCAATGCTCCATGGAAGCAACCCCCTCCCCCAAACAAAAGTTTATTCTGGAATGCTGCAGTGATTAACAGAACGTGTTAAAAATAATGATATGGAGATGCCAGTGTTGGACTGGGGTGCACAACGATAAAAATCACACAACACCGGGTTGTAGTCCCAGCAAGTTTAATTGGAAGCAATAGCTTTTGGAGCACTGCTCTTTCATCAGGTGGTTGCGGAGTATACTCTGAAAACTCGTGCTTCCACTTAAACCTGTTGGACTATAACCTGGTATTGCGTGATTTTTAACTGTCAAAAATACACCTTTTAATTACCCTGAGGGCCAATTAAAGATGTTTCTTCACATTACCTGCAGTAATATTTATATATTTGTACCAGTGTGTTCACATTACAGAATATGCCCCTCACCGTATTTTGGAATTCATTGGCATGGTCCGATAGGCTCGTTTACTTAAGCCTTTTTATCCCCCCTCCACAATCAATTAAAGGTGCAATCCTTAGAACTGTGAAACTGACTCAGGGCTGTTTTGTGCATTGGAAATGCATTGACCAAATGCTAACTGTTTATTCTGCTGGATTTCAATCCATGCATTGTGTTTGGATTTATCTACATAGTTTTCGGGTTTCTGGCTTGGGGCCCCCATTGTGCTCAAACTGCACCCCTTAAGGCAACTCTCAGAACGTGGGTATCATTGGCAAGGCCGACGTATGTTACCAATGACTAATTGCAGTTGAACCACTGTCTTTAAACCGCAATAGTCAGTGTGTGACTATGAGTATGTTGAGGAAGATTCTAATTATTGTTTTCATCACCTTAATCTATGCCCTTGCCTGAGACATGGTGACTCTCCGGTTAAACTGAGCACCGGTCGTATCTCTCTAATAAGAGAATAGCCTTGGGGCCCTGGGACTGTGACAACTTTTGCTTTCTTTTACTTTCATTAAAGAAGATTGAGCCCTTATCAGAATTTTTGGCTTTGTTTTAAATTAAAATCAATTTAATATAGCACCACACATTAGTGTCCAAGAATGGTCCTCTGGAATAACAATGTCTCATTGTTCATGCCCATGGTTTGATTGAATTGCTGGTCTAGACTAACACAGATGATCAAAGGCCTTTGGGCACTTGCTTGTTCTGGTGCATCAAGCTTGGCAGACAGTATACTTTGAAACAATACAATGTACAGTGGTATAAAATTTGCTCTTTTCACCCTTTACCCATAATTACTTCCCATATCATTATCCATGTTTCTGTAATCTATATCTGAAAGTATTGAAGTAACACAGTTCCACTTAGAAATCTTACCATAAGTGACTGTAGTTCACTTTGAATTTTTGTAAATTGTTTTATCGGCCAACTCATAGACAAACCTGTTTTTGTTTTCGCTTGTGTACCTCGGCCATCGCTAGTGATTGGGTAACATACATTAGAGTTCTCCCTATTTATCCAGGTATATGAACTCACTTGTAAACTCTACCTACTTTTTGACTGCAATCCATAACTTTGCATATTTTAGATACTGAATTGGGGATCTTCCTGCCTTCTACTTGAGGCATATATTGCTCTGAGACAAAAGGTATGAGGAGATCTCAATCATTATGT
This sequence comes from Chiloscyllium punctatum, assembly GCF_047496795.1. Taxonomy (NCBI): domain Eukaryota; kingdom Metazoa; phylum Chordata; class Chondrichthyes; order Orectolobiformes; family Hemiscylliidae; genus Chiloscyllium; species Chiloscyllium punctatum. The sequence continues at coordinate 8,866,403 of NC_092777.1, forward strand.
GCCTAGTACATTTCTGAACTTCAGCTGGCGTTCCACCCCGCCTCACATCCTTTGCCAAAAAGAAAGGCAATGGCTTGGTGGTATTATCACAAGACTATTAAACCAGAAGCCCAGGGTTCTGGGGGACCTGGCTTCAAATCCCGCCATAGCAGATGGTGAAATTTGAATTAAGAGTCTAATAATAACCACAAAACCATTGTCGATTGTTGGGAAAAGTCTACCTGTTTCACTAACTCCTTTAGGGAAGGAAACTGCCAGCTTTACTTGATATGGCTTGCAAGTGATTCCAGACACTCAGCAATGGAGCAGCACAGTGGCTCAGCAGTTAGCCCTGCTGCCTCACAGCACCAGGGACCTGGGTTTGATTCCCACCTCAGGTGACTGGAGTTTGCACATTCTCCTTGTGTTTGCGTGGGTTTTCTCCAGTTGCTCCGGTTTCCTCCCACAATCCAAAGATGTGCAGGTCAGGTGAATTGGCCGTGCTAAATTCTGGATTAGTGGTTCTGGAAGAGCACAGCAGTTCAGGCAGCATCCAAGGAGCAGCGAAATCAACGTTTCTGGCAAAAGCCCTTCATCAGGAATCCCCATAGTGTTAGGTGCATTAGTAAATATGGGGTTGGGGAATGGGTTGCTCTTTGGCCAGTCGGTGTGGACTTGTTAGGCCGAAGAGCCTGTTTCCATACTGTAGGGAATCTAATCTAATCTAATCTCAATGTGGTTGATTCTTAACTGCCCTGTAGGCAATTGAGAATGGGCAATAAATGCTGCCCTCGTAAGCCACACTGACATCCTGTGAATGAATTTTTAAAAAACTCAATATTATCAAACTCACAAGGCATTAGTCAGACTGCACCTGGAGTACTGCATACAATTTTGATCCCCTTATTTGAGGAGGGGTATAGGTAGATAGATTGTAAACAGTTCAGAAGAGGTTCACTAAGTCAATTCCGGAGATTAGGGGTTTATCTTGGGAGGAGTGAGCAGTTTAAGTATATACTTTCTTGAGTTTAGAACAACGTGAGGAGATCTAATTAAGGTGTATACTATGCTAAAGAGAGGATGTTTTCTTGTTGGGCAATCTAGAACAAGAGGTCATAGTTTTAGCATAAGGATTAACAGATTTAAATCAGATGGGAAATTACTTGGAATCCATAGAATTCCTCCAGTGTGGAAGCAGGCCATTCAGCTCATCGAGTCCACACTGCCTCTCCAAAGAATATCTTACCCCCACCTAACCCTCCAACCCTGCATTTCCCATGGCTAATTCACCTACCCAGCACATGTTTGAACTGAGAGAGGAAGCCAGAGCACCTGGAGGAAATCCAGGCAGATACAGGGAGAGGATGCAAACTCCACACAGATATTTGTCTGAGGCTAGAATCGAACCTAGGTCCCTGGCACTGAGAGGCAGCAGTGCTAGCCACTGTGCTGCCACTTTTTCTCCTGCTAGCTCGGATGTAATGAGCCATAGTGCTGAATTCCTATCTGGCTTTTGTGGCTCAGTTACAAATACCTTTAATACTTCTCAAAAAAAATTGGTTCTGAATCTGTGAAGTGTGGTAGATACTGAGTCATTGAGTAAATTTGAAGAAATAGAAATTTTTAAATTCGTAAAGAGTTTAATGGTTATGGAGAGTGGGCAGGATAGTGGAGTTGAGGCCATGATGAGGTCAGCTGCGATCATATCAAATGGTGGAGCAGACTCGGTTAATTGCCTACTTCTACTCCTTGTTCATATTCTGAAATTGGGCCGTTGTCAAAGAAAGTTCTGAATTGAGTGGATTTAATTTTTGTCTTCCAATCTTGAGTTTCCAACCCTAGAACAACTTCATGAAGACGACCTGTTTCAACTCCAATCCATGGGTTAGTGACCATATCTATCCTTTCAGGAATCTTTTGAGAATTTCCCTGGGAGTTTTCTATTGTGACTGACTTTTGAATAGAACATTTGCAATTTGTATTTGGTATTGGCTTGGGAAAGAATGCCTTGTTGAATTATCCTTGTTACTAAAAGATTTAGAGAGTCTTGCAAAGGTGCCACTAATGGTACTTTGTCAAAGCTTTGAGGTGGTTGCAAAAGGTTATCCAAGTCTTCAAAAGGCACAGAGACATGTGGATCACTGCAGCAATGCCTTTAGCTTCAAGGTAGTGATTCTGGGTCTTCACTTAGCCAAAGGCTGAGTTGGTGTTGTGAATTTCATTATCTACATCTGCCTTTCTGAAGAAGTTTCCAAGTTATGGAAAACATGGAAGGTATAGGGAATGCTGGATGACTAAAGAAGTTGGGGGCTTGGTTAAGAGAAAGAAGGAAGCCTATGTCAGGCATAGACAGGATAGATTGAGTGAATCCTTAGAGTATAAAGGCAGTAGTCTACTTGAGAGAAATCCAGAAAGGCAGAAAGGGAACATAGCTTTGGAAATAGAGTTAAGGAGAATCCAAAGGGTTTTTATAAATACAGGACAAAAAAGTAACTAGGGAGAGAATAGGGCACCTCAGAACTCAGCAAGGCAGCCTTTGTGTGGAGTCGCAGGAGATGGGGCAGATAATAAATGAGTATTTTGCATCAGTGTTTACTGTGGAAAAGGACACGGAAGATATAGAATGCAGGGAAATAGATGGTGACATCTTGAAACATGTCCATATTACAGCGGAGGAAGTGCTGGATGTCTTGAAACGCATAAAGGTGGATAAATGCCCAGGACCTGATCAGGTGTACCCTAGAACTCTGGGAAGCTAGAGAAGTGATTGCTGGGCCTCTTGCAGAGATATTTTAGATTAGATTCCCCACAGTGTGGAAACAGACCCTTTGGCCCAACCAGTCCACACCGACCCTCCGAAGAGTAACCCACCCCATTTCTCTCTGACTAATGCACCTAACACTATGGGTAATTTAGCATGGCCAGTTGACCTGAACTGCACATCTTTGTGACTGTGGGAGGAAACCGGAGCACCCGGAGGAAACCCACGCAGACACGGGGAGAATGTGCAAACTCCACACAGACAGTCGGCCAAGGCTAGAATCGAACCTGGGACCCTGGTGCTGTGAGGCAGTAGTGCTAACCACTGTGCCACTGATTTGTATCATCGATAGTCACAGGTGAGGTGCCAGAAGACTGGAGGTTGGCTAATGTGGTGCCACTATTTAAGAACAAGCCAGGGAGCTATAGACCAGTGAGCCTGACGTCAGTGGTGGGCAATTTGTTGGAGGGAATCCTGAGGGACAGGATGTACATGTATTTGGAAGGGCAGAGACTGATTAGGGATAGTCAACATGGCTTTGTGTGCGGGCAATCATGTCTCACAAACTTGATTGAGTTTTTTGAAGGAGTAATGAAGAGGATTGATGAGGGCAGAGTGGTAGACGTGATCTATATGGACTTCAGTAAGGCGTTCGACAAAGTTCCCTATGGGAGACCATTTAACTGGTTCACAGGTAGAAGACAGAGGGTGGTGGTGGAGGGTTGTATTTCAGACTGGAGGCCTGTGACCAGTGGAGTGCTACAAGGATCGGTGCTGGGACCACTACTTTTTGTCATTTATTTCAATGATTTAGATGTGAGTATAGTTAGTTTGCTGATGACACCAAAATTGGAGGAGTAGTGGACAGCTAAGAAGGTTACCTCCGATTACAGCGGGACCTTGATCAGATGGGCTGAGAAGTGGCAGAATGAGTTTAATTTAGATAAATGTGAGGTGCTGCATTTTGGGAAAGTATATCTTAGCAGAAATATACACTTAATGGTAAGGTTCTAGGCAGTGTTGAACAAAGAGACCTTGGGGTTCAGGTTCATAGCTTCTTGAAAGTGGAATCGCAGGTAGATAGGATAGTGAAGAAGGCGTTTGGTATGCTTTCCTTTATTGGTCAGAGTATTGAATACAGGAGTTGGGAGGTCATGTTTGTGGCTGTACAGGACATTGGTTAGGCCACTGTTGGAATATTGCATGCAATTCTAGTCTCCTTCCTATCAGAAGGATGTTGTGAAACTTGAAAGGGTTCCGAAAAGATTTACAAGGATGTTGTCAGGGTTGGAGGATTTGAGCTATAGGGAGAGGTTGAATAGTCTGGGGCTGTTTTCCCTGGAGTGTTGGAGGCTGAGGGGTGACCTTATAGGGGTTTACAAAATCATGAGCATGAATAGGATAAATAGACCAAGTCTTTTCCCTGGGGTAGGGGAGTCCAGACTAGAGGGCATAGATTTAGGGTGAGAGGGGAAAGATATAAAAGAGACCTAAGGGGCACCTTTTCCACATAGAGGATGGTACACGTATGGAATGAGCTGCCAGAGGAAGTGGTGGAAGCTAGTACAATTGCAACATTTAAAAGGCATCTGGATAGGTATATGGCCAGGTGGGACGAGATTGGGATGGGCTATCTAGTCGGTATGGAAGAGTTAAACTGTAGGGTCTGTTTCTATGACTCTATGAACCATTTTCCAACATCTCATTGATCTCAGTCGAAAAGGGTAGCACTGGAAAAGCACAGCATGTCAGGCAGCATCTGAGGAGCAGGAGAGTTGATGTTTTGGATGTCAGCCCTTCATCAGGAATGTGGAGGGGTGTGGGGTTGAGAGATAAATAGGGCTTGGGGCTGGGAGAAGGTAGGTGGGAAGGTGATAGGTGAATGCAAGTGGGGAGTAATTGTGATAGGTCGGTGTGGAGGTTGAAGTGGAAAGATGGGAAGGAAGACGGACAGGTGAGGAGGGTGTTGCCGAGTTGGAGGGCTGGATCTGGGATGAAGTGGGGGGGAAGATTTGGAAACTAGAAGTCGATGTTGATGCCATGTGATTGAAGGGTCCCAAGGCAGAAGATGAGGTAATCTTCCTCCAGTTAGTGGGTGGCTTGGGTTTGGCGGTGAAAGCAGCCCAGGACTTGCACGTCCTTCATCCCCGATCCAACCCTCCAACTTAGCACCACTCTCTTGTCCTATCCTACCCGTCCATCTTCCTTCCCACCTATCTGCTCCACCCTCCGCACCGACTTATTGCAATTACCTCCCCATCTGCATCCACTTATTGCCTTCCAACCTACCTTCCCTCTAGCCCATCCCCCTATTTATCTTCCTGCCCACTTCCCCCTTCACCTTCTTGATATGAAGAGCTTATGCCTGAAACGTCAACTCTGTTCTTCGGATGCTGTGTGACTTGCTGTGCTTTTCCAGCGTCAGCTTTTTCGACTCTGACTGTCCAGTATCTGCACTCCTCACTTCCTCCAAAGGATGGTGTTGGAACTAAATCCACCTGGAGTGCTCAGTCAAGTTCTGGAGTCAATCTTTCAAAGGAGAAGTGTGCAAAGACTGATGTTTTAATTGGTCCAACCTCTTCTTCATCGTTTGAAGTTTCTTCATTAGCCAGACAGGACACAAACTCCACCCATTTACCTTTGAGTTTAATTTCTGTATTCTGGAGCTTTGCTTCTGACGAAACAATCTAGCAGAGTCATACCTAGGCAAAGAAGGGAGGACTGGACAGAGCGAGATGCAGAAAGTTCCCTTTTGTGTCGTTGTAGATGACATTTGTATTCTGCCCTTCAGCCCAGCAGTTTGCAACTGGGGTGTTCGAGCTGTGATGTGTGAGAGGTTTCCTCTATTGTTTGACAGTATAATGTAGACTCATCCATTTGAGGAAGGATGTTTCGTGCAGTGTTTCCTCTGCAACATCCCTAGTGATTTTATCGTGTTGAGTTAGACTGACTTGGCTTCAGAATGAAAAGTTCCCTGCTTAAACCTAACCTCCAGAAATATGGCCAGCTCCTTGTCCTTTTAAATTTATTTTTAGACCAACCTCACTTGATATTCTATTTCCTGATGCCATTTTCCTCATTTTTCTTTTATAAATTTACTTGAAGTTAAAGGGAGCAATGTTCTGTTTAGGTAGTTGAGAGAATGCGAGAAAGCTTTTTTTCATTGGTTTCAAGGAGAAATAAAACAAACCAACAAGACTGTTCTTCTGGATGCTCTTAGAACGTGAATTTCAAGTACTGAGAGCATCTGAGTTGCACCAGATCATGAAATTAATTTTGATTTAGCATTTTAGACCAATGTTGCCAACAGAAGTGCACTAGAATGTTAATTAGTCAGGTTTTTTTTGACTAACATGAGTCACCGAGATTTATTTACATTCCAGATTATCCCCATAGTTTAATGTTTGAAGATTGTAACAGTTAAACTCCATTTGATTTGTTCTGGCAAATACATTGTGGGAGAAATAGGCTGACACACTGATATCCAAATACCTGTTCCATTTGTACCTTGTGAATCCCTCATCTTTGCCTGAAAAGGGAGATATGGCCTTGGTTTTGATCTTGTCCATAGAGCACACCTGTAAAACTGCAGCACTTTTAGCATTGCACCAGCTTTTTGGAAGCAGGAGATCTGTAATTGATCTATCAAGGTTCAGACTGGGAATATACAGTGAGGATTTTGACCTAGCAATGTGAAAGAGTGGTGAAGTAGTCCTAAATTAAGATGGCGTGTAGCTTAGAGGAGAACTTTGAGGGGTTTGCTGTTCAATCTGAGATTCCTGGTAAAGATAGATAAACGTTCAACTTTGTGCGTTAATGTTGTCAGATTTAACTCATCAATAGTATTCTCGTCTCTTGTTTTCCGGATGAAACCTGGCTCCAAATACTAAAGACTTGAGCACACAGTTGATGATGGGGGAGTATTATGTTTTCAGTGGTAACATCTTTCAAATGAGGTGCACAATCTGCATGCAGATTGATAGTTTCCCTGATATCCCTGAAGTTGACCTTAAGAAAATGCTCTCGATGTGGAAAATAAAAATAATACCATTACATGTTGTGTGCAGGTATACAGTTGAGCAGTGTTCTATGTTTGCAGTAACTTGCATCACCCTTAACGCAACCTTCATTCGATTTGTACTGGAAATGCACATCATAAATGCATAAGTCATTCCGTGACATGAATGGAACTCGAATTTGTTCAGGTTGTAACTATACTAAATTCTCATCTTCACTGCCCATGTTGCAGAACTGCATGCACCAAAGAATGCCCCACCTTTTCTGGTTTCTGTCCATACATGTTTGAATTACTATGAATCAAATCATTGACTTCCTACAGTCCAGGCTTTGTCTGCAGATGGAAGACTAATCCATCAATCTTAACTGTCTTGTTAATTTTTAAACTAAATTGTTTCATAGAATGTTGCCCAGAGTGTGGAAACATTTCTGGCTTTGTATAATCATCTACCTTGATCATGTATTTCATTGAGACTTAAGATGAGAGTATTAGAAGATTTTGGAATGTTTTAACATCTATTTTCGATTGTGCTTTGCTTTTCATTAACTGAGAACAGACTTCGGTTGTGGTAACTTGAACTTTCTAGCGTTCTAAAATGATCTACTTCCACAAGAGTTGCCATTTCCTCTATTGGAAGATTATTGTGCCTCTCTCCTAGAAGTTGCGGTGTTGAATACACCATTGGCACATCCCATCTGTGTAGTTCAGGTGCGACTGATACTGGAGTCTCTGTAATGAATTACTGGTAAACATAACAATATGACGACTCTAAAGTATATATCTTTAAACTGCACCAGATAAGCAGTTTGCTTGGATTCTTGGGTATCAATGATTAGTTGATTCAGTTTTTGTGATTCACATTTAAGTTTCAAGAAAAAAGGATTTTCTCTGAGTATCTTAAGCTGTTCCTGGAAAGGAATTCTTTGATTAGATTCTCCATGACTGAACTTTTGCTATTCATTTCTCTTCTTGAATTGTCAAAGCGTTGACAATGTATCAAATATTCAGCTATTACAAGGAACCTGACTGCTTGTTTGAAAGGCTGCACTTGCCATTGCTCTGGTAGTATTCAACTCCTTGTTCTAATTGGTTGTAGTTCACGATGGGGTGCTGTCAATTTTTGGCTGTATCTGCTGGTTTTATGTTGTTTCCAGTATATTATTACCACTGATATGACTGCTGAGCAGGTCAGATCCCAAACTAAAGTCTGGGTTGAATTTGTACATTTAAAATAGAATAAACCAAGCTAATTTACATTTCATACAGCTTGAACTGTTTCAAAATCCAGTAAAAATACAATATTGCATTTATTCCAACGGCATCCTTTTACAGTACTCAATGCAGTACACATTTACAGATTCCATTCAATTCTTGGTCTTTGGAATCTGAGCCTCTTGAGTATTTGCACAGCTGAGCTTTCTCAGCTCCAAATAATCTCTTCAGAGCTCTAACCAAACACTTCTGTTCTGGAACATTCAGATTAGAATTTATTAACTTTTCTTGAAATAATTCTTTTCTCTGAGAGAAAATGATTTAGATTAGATTACTTACAGTGTGGAAACAGGCCCTTCAGCCCAACAAGTCCACACCGCCCCGCCGAAGCGTAACCCACCCATACCCCTACATCTACATCGACCCCTTACCTAACACTACGGGCAATTTAGCATGGCCAATTCACCTGACCTGCACATCTTTGGACTGTGGGAGGAAACCGGAGCACCCGGAGGAAACCCACGCAGACACGGGGAGAACGTGCAAACTCCACACAGTCAGTCGCCTGAGACGGGAATTGAACCCGGGTCTCCGGCGCTGTGAGGCAGCAGTGCTAACCACTGTGCCACCGTGCCGCCCACATATTTAGATATGAGTTCAACCACACTTCTGCAAACTGAAACCAGAAGCTTTTAAGCTGTAAATATTTCCCCAAGCAAAACAAAATAAATTCCTAACTGAAGACAAGCCAATGCCGTTTTGTGTATACTCTTCATGCTTGTAAAACTCTCCCAATGCAACAAATTCCCATTGCCACTCAGTGTTACTCTGATACTGGTTTAAAATAAGGACATCAGAAAGCCTGACAAGTTAATAATTCAACATCTTCAAAGACACACACCAAAAGCCACATGCCACCAGTTCAAACTCCAAATTCTAAAGTTAGTTAGATTAAAATGCATAGCTTTTTGCAATTTGTCGGGTGTATTATGCAAAACTCCCAGTGCTGCAATTGAGAAGATTGTCAATTTAGCTGATTTCACTTTGAAAAGCTGTCCTTCACCAAGTTACCACCAGACCTTCTAGCCTCAGGAGCCTTGGAGCCCCATAGAGATGGGTTGACTTTTTATCGATGTAAGTTTGGATTTTCTGTATCCCTTCTCACGTGCTTACACTTGCTGTCTTATTCCCTCATTTATTTGAACTTTCAGAGGCACATGAAGAAAATTAATAACCATTCTGAGCTAATCAGGTCCTTGACAGGTGAATCAGTCGAGACAGTGTTGTGCAAGAAAATAAGAAAGATGTGCATTTATCTAGTACTTGTAACCTCAAGATATTCTAAAATGCTTTATGGCCAAATGAACATTTATTTCACATTTTAGTGATGGAGGAAATGTGTGCATCAAGAACCCTTGAGCAGCAATGTGTTAATGATCAGAGAGTCTGTGGTGTTGATTGAGGGGATAGCTATTAGGTGAGATACTTGTAAGAATATTGATGCTCTGGAATATGTGGAGTTGAGATTGTGATGTGATCAGTCATGATTTTGAATGGCAGAGAAGACTTGAGAGGTTGAATTGCTGCCTACTGCTGCTAGTTCTTGTGATCTAGTAACACTATTACATCAAACTCAGGGAGCAAGTGTAACTCCGGTTTAACATATGTGATTCAGCACCACCAACATTGCAGTTTTCCATCGTACTACACTGAATTGTGGTCAAGTCTCTGTAGACGAGGTTGATCTCCTCATCTCCTTTCTTCGTCTAGCCTTGCTATTCCTTTGTCAGCTGCTAGGGACTATTTTGAACAAGCAATGATATCAGTTTGGCATTGTTACAATCGCCAACCATACTACCACATATGTTGTGACCTGGCAAGTGACCGATTAAATTTTTTCAAAAGGTGGGCAATGAATTCCAAGCCCCTGGCCTATATATAATCACATTTGTGTAGCTGGTCTCAGCTGTTCTAGTCAAAGACAACCCCTCACTCCATCCCCAACCCCAAAGTTGTTGATAGTTGGGTGTCAGCAATGGTAATGTTATTGAATGTCAGAAAATAAAGAAATATGGGAAATAGAAGCAGGGAAGTAGGTCGTCATGCCTGCTGCACTATTCAATATGATCAAAGCTGATCATCCAACTCGATTCCCTTTGATCACTTTAACCCTCGGAATCATATCCAACTCTTTGAAATCACTCCATGTAGTAAATTCTACTCAGGCTTACTACTCAGAATTTTCTTCTCATCTCAGTCCTCAATAGCCTACTTTGTATCCTTTAGACACTGGCATCAGGAACATCCTGCGTTTCTCATCCTGTTAGAATTCCATAGGCTTCTGTGAGATTGCCTTTAATTTTTAAAAATATAATTCGAACTGATCCAGTCTCTCTTCATACTTAAGTTCTTCCATACCAGGCATCTGTGTGGTAAGCTGTTGTTGCACTCCCTCCATTAGGAGAACAATGCATATAATATGCCAGGTGTGATTTTATCAAGGCCCTGCACGATTGCAGCAAGACATCTTTGCTCCTTCATTTGCCTTCATTTGCTATGAAGGCCAGTCACCTGAATCTCCATGCTTGCTTCCAATGAATGGTGTTCAAGGACACCCAGATCTTGTTGCCCCTTTCCTTTTCCCATCTATCTCCATTCAGATAATCTGCCTTCCTGTTTTGGTAGCAAAGTGAATAACCTCACACAACTTTCTAACAGCGCTCACTCCCACCCAGCTTTGTGTTATCTGAAAGCTTGGAGATATGACATTTCATTCTGTCATCTAAAACATGATGAACATATTTTGTATACCTGGGGTACAAGCACTGATTCCTGCAGTACCCCAGAAGTCACTGCCTATCACTTGGAAAAAGACCTGTATTTTCCTGCTCTGTTTCCTGTCTGTGAACCCGTTCTGCATTCATGTCAGTACAATATCTTTTTAATTTTCTATGCTAATCTCTTACGTGGGATCTTATTGAAAGCATACTGAAAATCATTGTAAACCATATCCACTGGAACCCCCATATTAACACTACTAGTTGCATTCTTGAACAGTTCCAGTCGAATTGTTAAAGTCTCTTGTGGGAAATGATCGTTGCATGGCATTTGAAGTGCATTGAAGTTTACTTGACATTTATCAGCCCAATTCTGGATTTTGTCCATGTTTTTTGCAGCATATGGACACTGACTGCTTCAGCATCTGAAGTCATAAATGGTGTTGAACATTTTGCAAGCATCAGCAAGCATAACTAATTTTGCATTATAATACAAAGGGCATTGATAAAGTAACTGAAGATAGATGGACTAAGGGCACTACTGAGGAACTCCCTGCACTGATGCCCTGGGACTGAGATGACTGGCTTCCAACAACTGTGATTATTTTTTCTTTGTTCTAAGTTTGACTCTAACCATTGGATAGTTTTTCCCTGATTACCAGTTAGTTCAGCTTTAATCAGGCTTCTTAATGCCACACTGTCAAGTGCTGCTTTGATGTCAAGGACAGTAATGCACCTGACCTTTGGATGTCAGCTGGTTGTCTGTGTTTGAACCAAGTCAGAAACCAAGTGGTCCTGGTGGAGCCTGAACTGAATGCCAGTGAACAGGTTACTGCTTTGCAAGTGCTGTTTGATAGCACTGTCGATAACTCCTTCCATCATTTGACTTCAAGTAGTCTGATGGAGTGGGAATTGGCTGGTTTGGATTGTCTGCTTTTTGTATGCAAGATGAACCTGGGCAATTTTCTATGTTGGGTAGATACCAGTGTTGTAACTGTACTGGAACAGCCTGGCTAGGGGTAAAACAGGTCTAAAGCAAATTTTCAGTGCTATTTCCAAAATATTATCAGGGCCCTTAGACTTTGCAGCATCCAGATCTCCAGCCATTTCTTGATATGTGAAGTGAATTGAATTGGTCGAAGAATGGCATCTGTGATGTGGGGGACAAATAGATTTTAGACTGTCTTTTTCAAAACGTGTTTCTCCTCTCAGTAATAGGTTGTGCAAGAGGCTGCACAGTTGGTGGGGCATAAGTCTTGTTACTGTGTAAATGGGGCACAGTACTGATGGGAGTAACTCAATTCCATTGTATAATGGTGTAGTACAGATGGGGTCAGTTCTGTCATGTTGTAACATTGGGGCATGGTATTGGTGGGCAGTGTTCCTTCTAATTTATTTTTCTTCTGCACGGAACTCCAGTGTCTATAGGTGACAGCAACTTCTGGAACCAGAAGTCAATGCTGTGATCCATGTCTACACATCAGTTGTATGCACAGAACGTCAGAACCTCTAGGTACGTTGCTGATGAATGCAGGTCTATCACGGCATAACACTCTGGTTTGCCATGTGTCTGATAAACTCTGTGGCTGCTCAGATAGATGTGAATCATTCTTTAGCACTAAATGAACATCTTTTATCCTTCAAACTTGTTTCAAGTTTTTGTCATTCTCTTATACTGTTAATTGTGATGAAAAGGGAATGTCAAACGCTGATGTAGAGTATAACACTGCAGCTTCACAACAGTGCAATGCAGGTTCTGGAAATCGACAGTAATATGAATAACACTGGTAATATTCAGCAGGTCGGACATAATTGTGAAGAGAGAACCGGTAATGTTTCAAGCCGTTGATCTCTTCTGAGAACTTGTGAAACAGCTCAAGATCGTCAGCACCACAGCAGATAAATCAACCTATTTTATATGTGACCTTTACCAAAATCACCAGTCCGATATATCAGTCCTGTTCACCTTGGACATGAGGATGTCAGTGAAAGGGTGGTTAGACTTGCTGATTTATTCAATAAGTTAATTTTCAAAATGGCTTGTGTGGGGGAGATGATTCTTGCTGACCTCATTCAGAATAGGCTGCATGTTGTAAGATTAGGGAAGATTATATTGCAGCCACTGTTATTAAAGCCACAACTGAGTGCCAACCTTCATATCAATAGGCTAAGCTCCTACAGCCTATATGGAATTAAAGCTTCATTGTGCACTGTTAATGTTGATGGCGTGTTTGGTCAAAAACTTGGCAGACGGAATATAGTGTGGAAAAAGTGAGGTTTTGCACTTTGGCTGGAGAAATAGAAGAGCTGAATATTAGTTAAACGGAGAAAGGAAATAAGAAGCTGCAGCACACTGGGTTTCAGGGGCCTAGTGCATGAATCCCAAAGTGTACTTTCCGAGTTCAATGGGTAATAGGGAAAGTAAATGGAATGTTGGGCCTGATTTGAAAGGGAATGGAGTATAAAAATGCTAAAACCATGCCAGGCAGTAGACAGACCACAGGTCTGAATGGTTTTGGTTATAGAATCAGAGATGTACAGCATGGAAACAGACCCTTTGGTCCAACCCGTCCATGCCGACCAGATATCCCAACCCAATCTAGTCCCACCAGCCAGCACCCGGCCCATATCCCTCCAAACCCTTCCTATTCATATACCCATCCAAATGCCTCTTAAATGTTGCAATTGTACCAGCCTCCACCACATCCTCTGGCAGCTCATTCCATACACGTACCACCCTCTGCGTATCTCTTTTATATCTTTCCCCTCAATATGCTGGAAATAACTGGGGGTGCAGAGAGTACAAAGGCTTTTAGTAATTAGGTAGCAGCTGAGAAAAAGAATTCCATGTTTCAGTTGAATTTTGCCTTCATTGAAAGCCTCAAACTTATCCAAGACACCCTTGTCTGCATTTATTCTTCCTGTTTTGATAGTTTATGACTGTTTGAACCTTTGTTGAAACACATCTGTATGACTTCTGTTTTTAGTCCTGGTTCGTTCGTTCTTTCTTTCTTTAACACTTTTCTGAAACCTGATTTCAAATATAGTGAAGCAAGTTGCATGCTATCATACATCTGCTCATTGCCAGTATAACTTGTCTGTGTTATCTCTATAGGTTTTAAATGAGGAGTGTGACCAGAACTGGTACAAGGCTGAGCTGAATGGAAAAGATGGCTTCATCCCCAAGAACTACATTGAAATGAAACCGCACCCGTAAGTGAGATTGTTTGCCGAACCTTCCCCAACGCTAACAACATGTGGGTATTTGTGATCTTGTGATGGCATTTGTTGGCACAGCATGAACTTTGTAAAGTGTCCACCAGATGAAGTTCCAGACTAGACATGGCTTGACTTAATTTGTGTGGGGCAAAGTTCTAAATTATTTACTTGAATGTTGTTTCTATATTTTAAGGAGGTGGTGCTGACAAAGTACTTAAAGCGGCAGTTGTGCAACTGAATAACCTCATTTCTGTGTGTGATTTGCAGTTCAATTTCTTGTTAAGAAGGTTAAGCATTACCTAATCTTGAGGTAGATACAGGGAAACTATCCCTCTGGTGTAACCCAGAACAAGGACACACTGCAAAATTAGAGAGATCTTTTAGGGCTAAAATCAAATGTATGACGGACTCAAGGATCAGACTGGCTGCCTTGGTTTTATTCTTGCAAGAATGTTATCCGTCAATAATTACTCTTGAACTAAGTGGCATCAGGCCATTGCAGAGTACAACCAAGAGTAAAACATATTACTGTGGAGCTGGAATTGCATCAGGCTTTGCTGAGTAAGGATGAAAGATTTCTTTCTCTAAAGGATGTTAGTAAACAAGATCTCCTTATGACAATTGACAGTAATTGGATGACTGCTATGAGACAAGCTTCATTTAATTCCAAATGTTCTTGAATTGTAATTTCTTCTTCTGTCATTCCTCAGAATTCTTCCTATCTCTAGAATGTTAGCATGGGACTCTGAATTATCAATCTAGTGATTTTTAGCCTGTACCTCTGCCTTGCCTATTCTCTTCCTCCCTCTCCTCCAATTCCCCCTACCAGTGGAGGGGCCTCTTTCCTTTACTCCGCACTCAGGCCTGTGTCTGGGGTTTGCTGATTACTGTGATGGTCTCTCTCCAGTAGGCTCTGAAACTTCAAAGACCCAGAATGCCGCACTAGGGCAACTCCACTGGAGAGAGAGCGCTGAACCGAACTCATCGTTTCTCACCTGACCAGCGAGTTGGAATTTATACCCACACAGTAATCCCGGCCGCCACTAATGCCTGGGTAATTCCCTCTCTTGTTGGTGAGACAATGGTCACCAGGTACCTATCTACCCGAGCAGTACCCCAGACAGAAAAAGAGATCAAACTGCCTGTCCTGGCCAGATATCCCCCTTGAGTGGGCGGTTCGAATCACCAGGATCACAGACGGACTCAAATATGAGTTCAAAATTACCAGTGAACTTTATTACAGAAAAAAATTCAACTTGCCCAATCCATACAATATTTCAGTGAAACTTCTACCCTATACTATGATATAAAATATAAGAAAACTGGAGCAGACACAACGTAAATCTTTAATCTTACACAATTTACTTTAAGAATTACAAAATCACCCTCCCCCTTACGCCAGACCAACTACTCCAGAGTAAGAGTGTCCCAGGTCTGAAAAGGATTCTGAAGAGGAACTTGTCCACTCTTTGCCTTGGGTGCTGTTGCGGACTTCCGAAGTCCGAGGTAGCATGCAGGTTGATGTGTTCAGCCCCAAAGGGTTGGGTTAACTGTAACAGTCCTGCCCTGATTTGCTAACTGACAAAAATAAGCTGAAGGAACTTGGTAGTAAGGTATGAGTCCTGTAAACTACAATTATTGAAGACTGCTACAGTTGCTGAAATCTGCTACATTACATCTGAGAGATTAGAATAAACTGACAAAAATAATGCAGTCTTGATTGGAGTGCTCCAACAGTTCTGAATTTTACAACTCAGTGGGTAGTCAGTTGGCAGTTAGTGCCTGTTGGATATCCAATCCCTCTCCTCCTTGACCTTCATCTCCTCCCCCACTCACCCATTGTACTCTATGCTACTTTCTCCCCACCCCCACCCTCCTCTAGCTTATCTCTCCACGCTTCAGGCTAACTGCCTTTATTCCTGATGAAGGGCTCTTGCCCGAAACGTCGATTTCGCTGCTCGTTGGATGCTGCCTGAACTGCTGTGCTCTTCCAGCACCATTAATCCAGTTAGTGCCTGTATCCTGCTCTTTAATGAGAGCCAATTATTCCACTATGCACAGTCATACAAAATTGTTCCTGTTCAAATATTTATCCAGCTTCCTTTTAGGTTACTATCAAGTTTGCTTCTAATACTCTTTCAAGCAGCGCAGTCCAGATTCTGATATCTCCCAGCAAAAGAGGATTTCGTTGTGCTACCTCTGGTTCTTTAATAAACTACTTTAAATCTATGCCCTCTAGTGACTGAACCCACTGTCACTGGAAGCAGCCAGTGATGAAAGTGGACTTGATGTGAGTAATACCAGCTGAGATCAGAAACAGGCCATGTGGGGCAAATTTGGCACAAATCTGTTTCCTCTGATGGGAACAAGGCCATTTGGCTCAGTAATCCTGCTCCATCAAATTACCATAGTGAGTCATTTGTGATCTTAATTCCTTACCTATTTTCCATATCACAGAGAACCCTTGCTTCCCAAGTGAGCACTAATCTCCCTTTTCAGTAGCTCAATTAATAGTTTATCAGTAGTTCAATGTTTTAGAGAGACAGAACCTTGGCCAGGACATGATTCTCCTGGATTTGCTTTTAACCTGGCATAGTTTTAATTCTGAGATGTTGCCTCCACACCACTCTGTTCTTTCCTGTCCCTGCCTGTCATCTCTTTATTATCAAGTAATATTCTGTCCAAAATATATTTGATTAATAAATCAATTGAGTAATAGATGCCTCAAAGTTTTTTTTTACATGGTGTATGTGTAGAACTTTAATCGTTTGTGTTTGGTAAAATGGTAGGAAAGGAAGCGAAGTGTTTGCGATTGTTAGACTGGTTTACTCCATTGATAATGTCATTGTACATTGTTGAATAAATACACAGATATGAAGTGTCTCCTTGGATCAAGTGAGTACAAGAGGTGCTTTCTGCTAAAATTAGTGCATATGATGTCGTTGTAGCCTTCTATTGGACAACTTTCTTCTACCAAAGAGGTAGAATTTTGCATTTATCCCATCAAATTGCATAATTATTTTAATGTCTTGATCAGAAGAACACACAACCTCATCTCTATAACTCAAGTTTATCCTTTCTCTCCTCATTACTCAGTATCTGGCAGCCAAAGCTGAACACAGTACTGCAGATGAGTTCTGACTGACATGACATTTACATTCTCTGATGGAATCCATTATACTTGTGTATGGCTTTGAGATGATTTTGCAATTTTAGTGTGTTTGGACTCTGAAAGCCCCAACAACCCAAGCGTCTCTAAAGTCCAAAGTGTTCAGTGTAGAACTCCAGAGTGTGCACCACTTGGTGGAATGGAAGAATAGGTGATGGATGAGGCTGACTATAAAAAAATGAGGGAATACATTTTGGGAGGGAAAATGTTCAAAGACAGTGTAAAATGGGGGTTTCAATTCTAAAGGGGATACAGGAGCAGAGGGACTAAGTATGTATATATACACACAGATCACTGAAGGTGAGAAAGCAGGTGGAGAGAGCATAAAGTAAACCATACAGTGTCTTCAGCTTTATTACTAGGGGCACTGAGTACAAGAGCAAGGAGGTGATAAAGACAGATTCAAATCTCACACCTTTAATGCATTGTCTGAGCTAAGGTGTCACTTTTATAAAAAAAACCTTGTTATCTCAAGACTGTGACTTGAAAGAAATTCTGGGATTTACATATTAATCTATCAAAAACTGCACCCAGTTCTAAGTGATTAAATACTTAACAGCAATGTAGGTTTGTTCAATACATTGCTTCAGTTGTGTGACACTTTGATCTTTTATTATAAATTGTGTCCTATGATTCTGCTCCACTAGCTACCTGATGAAGGAGCAGCTCTCTGAAAGCCAGCGCTTCCAAATAAACCTGTTGGACTATAACCTGGTATTGTGTTTTTTAACTTTGTTCTAAATTGCCACAACAATGTGCTTCAGCCCAACTACAAGATTGTAATTCTGTCCTTTACTGAGCTAGATATTTTAATTTCCTCCTCCAGTCACCTACACTGATCTCTTTGATTGCACTGGTCCATCAGTCACAAGTTGGGGCCATTCTAATTTGGAGAATCAATTGCTCGTGGAGTTATCAGTGTGACGTTCTAAAGCTTCCACATGGAGGAAGCCATAGTTATTGCCATAGCAGCAGGTTAGTCAGATCACACAGCTCCATTGTAACTCAGCCATTCCTTCATTGAAATTCACTGTGCTTCTAATAATTTGAGTAAAACATTAGGGCCATGTAAATAGGAACCTTTTTACCTAAGTTGAACAGTATCAAGCTTGATTGAGAGGTGCTATGGTCTTAATACTCAATATTTCCCATGGAGATTGGCATTAGGTTAGTCACATACCCTTAAGAGAGCTTAGCACAAAGTTTATTCCGTGTAAAATATAGCGATATTTATGCAGGATAGCGGTATGCTGTGTGCACAGGGGAGGCCTGTTTGCTCTTTATGCATTAATGATATTTTCCCAGAGTGTTCTGTGTTATCCTGCAGTGGTTGTGTTTATGAGAACCTGTTTCCACCATGTGCTCAATCACATGGTACTTATTGAAGTGCTGCATGTATTTCACATTTTCAGCAGAAGGTTCAAGGCTTTCTTTATTTCTTGCAAACACACAATTTAATGTCTATGGAAACTCTGCAGCTGTTACTTTCACAATATTTCAGTTGCAATTAATTCGACAGGTCAGTGAAGCCCTATAATCAGCTAACGTAAACTGACCTTTTAATTATTACTACATTATCTTGTCTATGCATATGAATATAAGGTAGCTGTACCATCTATTAAGGACAGTGCGTAGTGTAACTGATTGGAAGGCAATGGGCTACAGTAGACTTCATCAAAATAGTTTCCATTCACACCTTGAATGCAGACAGTGGAAAACCTGGGCTTGCAGTCCACAGTGTCTGCTACGAAGCACTATACTCAGAAAATTACTGAGTACCTTTCCTATGGAAAGGAGTATCATTCATCTCATCATAGAATCATGCAGTACAAAAGAGGCCCTTTGTGTATCAAGTATTTACTGGCAAAAGCACACCACTACCTACTGTGAAGATACAAGCCTCCCAAACAGTACATTCCAGACATCTACCACCCTCTAGATGGAACAAAAATCCTCAAGTCCCCTCTAAACCTCTTGCATTTCAGTTGAAAATGTTGCACCTTTTTTATTGACCCTTTAGTGAAGGGGAGTAGCTGCTTTCTATTTGCCTTGTCCTTGCCACTCATTAGCTTTTATACTCGTATCAGGTATGCCTCACATCACCACCACCAAAGAGAATAACCTAAGTTTATCCAGCCTCTCTTTGAAGTTAAATGTTCTATCCCAAGCAACATCCTGGTGAATCTCCTCTGCACTCCATTTTTCCTATTGTGCAGTGATCAGAACTGCACGCAGTACTTCAGTTGTGGCTGTACCAAAGTCCCTTTACAGTTCCAACATAACTTCTCTGCTTTTATCTATGGATGCTATGTTTCACATAGAGGTACTGTATGTATTATGTATACAGTTGTGGCGTCATGCTTCATAGATTTAAATTCAGTGTGTCATGGTCAATGCAGCAGGTAGAGTCTCTGGTTGACAACACATGGAATTTAAATAGTTTGCAATGTGCCATGGTGGTACTTAGATTTATCAAATTAGTGGACTGGCACTGCATTAACTAGTCCAGTAACAAATGTGGGCGGCACAGTGGTTAGCACTGCTGCCTCACAGTGCCGGAGACCCGGGTTCAATTCCCACCTCAGGCGACTGACTGTGTGGAGTTTGCACGTTCTCCCCGTGTCTGCGTGGGTTTCCTCCGGGTGCTCCGGTTTCCTCCCACAGTCCAAAGATGTGCAGGTCAGGTGAATTGGCCATGCTAAATTGCCCGTAGTGTTAGGTAAGGGGTAGATGTAGATGTAGATATACATGTAGGGGTATGGGTGGGTTACGCTTCGGCGGGGCGGTGTGGACTTGTTGGGCCGAAGGGCCTGTTTCCACACTGTAAGTAATCTAATCTAATCTAATCTAATCTAAATCACTTTTCCCAGCATACCCATCATCTTGTATATTGATGGCAGAGGTGATGAATGTTGTGTCTCACATTGATGCAATTCAGCATTACTGTTTATAGCTGGTGGAAATAAAATGTCTTACAAAGTCCCTGTCTTGAAAAAAAATTGATTGGGCAGTGAGTGAGTGCATGTTGAGACAGAGCAGTTCTCTGGTGAATGCAAATTTTAAAACTAAGGTGAATTAAAATTTTGAGGGGAGTAGTGCATATTGGGCCATGCAAGAATTTATTTCCTTTTCCAATATCTTCCATTCCATAGGAGTGAGATTGCTGCAATATGGTTTCAGAGTGGAATGACCCAGGTGTCTCGACCTCTAGCATTGATGGTCATTGCCACACATTGTTTTGTTATCCTTGCCTTACAAGTGTGCAAGCATGTTTCTTGTAAGGTTTGCTCAAGCAATTAGGAGCAAACCAAGACAATGTTTCCAACGTTATAAAACCCCTTCTACTACGAGTGAACTTAGCATTAAGGGCAATCTTGATCTTTAAAACCCACTGAATGAGGTGTTGAATTCTTTGTCCATAAGGGTGGAAGCAGTGTGTTATTTTCAAAACTATGGGTTTTGTTAACTTGAAAGAAATTCTAACCCCAGTGATTAGAGAAGAATTGATTTTCTGAGTAACTAGTAAAATGGAAACAAGCTGAAATAACCAGTTTTGGAGTGAGAGAATTAACTAATTCGAGTTTCTATGGCTGATTCTTTAAGAATTCTTTATTGTTTTGCAAGTCACCAAATACCAGAACAGGTGATTATTTCTTGGCTACTGTTTGCATAATTTGAGTTTTTCGCCTGTAACATAGGGTTAGGGTTAGTTCACTGTTGATTCAATTCTAGTTGCTTCTTGAATCCCCATCTGTGTGTAGTCTAAAGATAGAGCCACATTCACTAGAGTGTATCTAAGTCCTGTCTTCTATTGTGAAAGCCTAAGAGTAGTCACATTAAACAGCTTGTTCCCTCTGTCCTCAACAAATTCATGTTTTCAAAACTTGGGGCATAATTTCAAAAGTTAAATATAATCCATGATTGATCAGTACTTGCTGAGCAATCCTGACTGTGCTAAGAGTTACACTAACAACTAATGTATGATTATCAGTTGGGTTCACATTGTGACTCACTGCAAACTAGATGTATTCATACTCTTGGTCTGTCATTTGCAAGTAAAAGGAATGTGTCTCGGTATGAAACCTTTTTGAATTATCAAAAGCATGTGGCATAGTGCAGTACATTGCAGTGTCTTGACCAAACAGTCAGCACCCTTTTCTCATGCAGAATAATAATTTCTCCCTTTGAAATTTGGCATTTTTATGCCTGTCCTCATGAATGTAAGTTGAAAAGCTTTAACTCTGCACCATTCCGTACCCGGATAATCTTCCCTCTCTCCCATTTCATTTATCAACAAGATTTCAGCACAACTCAAGTATTGTACTCGCAAGCAGCAGATTACAACAATTTATTAAACCCTTAATCTTTTTCCAATAGGGTGGGCTATTCCAATATCCATTTGATCAATCTCCTGCATGTCTTGTACACATTACGCAGGGGTGACTTGGTGGCTCAGTGGATAGCATTGGTGCGTCACAGCGCCAGGGACAGAGTTCGATTCCAGCCTCAGCCTGCGTGGAGTTTGCACGTTCTCCGGAATCTGGGTGTTCCGGTTTCCCCCCTCAGTCCAAAGATGTGCAGGTTAGGTGGATTGGCTATGCTAAATTGCCCATCATGTCTAGCGATGTGTAAGCTAGGTGGGTTAAGCATGGGAAATACGTGGTTACAGATATAGGGTAAGGGGTGGGTCTGGGCAGGATGCTCTTTGGAGAGTCGGTGTGGACTCGATGGGCTGAATGGCCTTCTTCCACACTATAGTGGTTATATGTTCAATGATTATAAGATGAGATAAACTTGTGCAAAACTGTGCTCCCAGATCCTATCATGTGCCAATCCCTGTTGATCTATATTAGTCTGACAATGCAATTTTTAAAACTTTTTCATTCTCGTATTCATGTATCACAGCTTTGTTCCATTCTAACCTGTGGCCACCTCTCTCATACAAAATTTTTGAATCACCATGCTGCACTGATTCTGGCCCCACTTTTATATCACCAACCTTCTTTTGGCTTCTAGGTCTCCAAATAGCTAAACCATAATCCTCTGGAATCCCCTTCCTAAACATGTTTAGCTCTGTATTCTATATTTCTTCTCCTTTAACACACACCTTAAAACTTGCCTTTTTGAATAAGGTTTTGGTCATCTTTGTCCTCTAAGGTTTTGTTCTTAAGATTAGGGAAAACCCTAAGGCTTTCTATAGGTATGTCAGGAATAAAAGAATGAATAGGTCCAGTCAAGGATAGTAGTGGGAAGTTGCATGTGGAGGCTGAAGAGTTTGGGGAGACACTGAATGAATACTTTTCGTCAGTATTCACTCAGGAACATTGTTGCCGATGTGAATACTGAGTCACAATTAATTAGAATGGATGGCTTTGAGGTATGTAGGGAAGAGGTGTTGGAAATTCTGGAAAGGGTGAAAATAGATAAGTCCCCTGGGCCTGATGGCATTTATCCTAGGATTCGTTGGGAAGCAAGGGAGGAGATTGCAGAGCCATTGGCCTTGATTTTTATGTCCTCATTATCTACAGGAATAGTGCCAGAAGACTGGAGGATAGCAAATGTGGTTCCCTTGTTCAAGAAGGGGAGTAGGGATAACCCTAGTAACTATAGGCCGGTGAGTCTCACTTCTGTTGTGGGCGAAGTCTTAGAGAGAATTGCAAGGGATAGGACTTATGAACATTTGGATAGGAATAATGTGATCAAGGATAGTCAGCATGGTTTTGTGAAGGGCAGGTTGTGCCTCACAAACCTTATTGAATTCTTTGAGAAGGTGACTAAGGAGGTGGACAAGGGTAAAGCGGTAGATGTGGTGTATATGGATTTTAGTAAGGCGTTTGATAAGGTTCCCCATGGTAGGCTACTGCGAAAAATACAGAGGTATGGCATTGAGGGTGAGTTGGAGGTTTGGATTAGGAATTGGCTGGCTGGAAGAAGACAGAGGGTAGTAGTTGATGG
The DNA here is from genome assembly GCF_047496795.1 of Chiloscyllium punctatum. Taxonomy (NCBI): domain Eukaryota; kingdom Metazoa; phylum Chordata; class Chondrichthyes; order Orectolobiformes; family Hemiscylliidae; genus Chiloscyllium; species Chiloscyllium punctatum. The sequence goes on from NC_092777.1 coordinate 8,889,493, forward strand.
TAAAGGTTCATCTTGGAGTGCCGTTACTAGCGGTGTTCCGCAAGGATCTGGTTTGGGACCTTTGCTGTTTGTCATTTTTATAAATGACCAGGAGGAGGGGCTATAAGGTTGGGTGAGCAAGTTTGCGGATGATACGAAAGTCAGTGGAGTTGTTGACAGTGAGGAAGGATGTGGCAGGTTACAGCGGGATATAGATAAGCTGCAGAGCTGGGCAGAAAGGTGGCAAATGGAGTTCAATGTGGGTAAGTGTGAAGTGATTCACTTTGGTAAGAGTAACAAGAAGATGGGGTACTGGGCTAATGGTCGGATACTTGGTAGTGTGTAAGAGCAGAGGGATCTTGGTGTCCATGTACACAGATCTCTGAAAGTTGCCACCCAGGTAAATAGTGCTGTGAAGAAGGCATATGGCGTACTGGCTTTTATTGGTAGAGGAATTGAGTTCCGGAGTCCTGAGGTCATGTTGCAGTTGTATAAGACTCTGGTGCGGCCGCATCTGGAGTATTGTGTGTAGTATTGATCGCCGTACTATAGGAAGGATGTGGAGGCACTGGAACGGGTGCAGAGGAGGTTTACCAGGATGTTGCCTGGTATGGTAGGAAGATCGTATGAGGAAAGGCTGAGGCACTTGAGGCTGTTTTCATTGGAGAAAAGAAGGTTTAGGGGTGACTTGATAGAGGTGTACAAGATGATGGATTTAGATAGGGTTGACCATGAGAACCTTTTTCCACGTATGGAGTCAGCTATTACGAGGGGGCATAGCTTTAAATTAAGGGGTGGTAGGTATAGGACAGATGTTAGGGGTAGATTCTTTACTAGCGAGTCGTGAGTTCATGGAATGCCCTGCCAGTATCAGTGGTGGACTCTCCCTCTTTTATGGGCATTTAAATGGGCATTGGATAGGCATATGGAGAATGGTGGGCTAGTGTAGGTTAGGTGGGCTTGGATCGGCGCAACATCGAGGGCCAAAGGGCCTGTACTGCACTGTATTGTTCTATGTTTTACGCTCGCCCATGGAGACTTAGAATGTTCTACTGTGCCAAAGAAGGTATAAAAATGAAAACTGGCTACTAGTAACTTTAATGAGAAAGTCAAATTACTTGCAACGTATTTGGATTGAAGAGTTGGGTTACTTGCAACAAACAATAACTGTAGAGTTGGTGTTACTAGCAATGAGGTTTAACAAGAAAGTTGGTTTGTTCGCAGTGGGCTTGACCAGGGTGATTAGTAATGAGGTCAGGTTACTCACAAAGGGCTTTACTACAAATTACAAAGAAGGAGCTTTTACCTAAGTCTGATTGTTCATAGTTTTAACAGAAGCATTTAGTTATTGCTAGTGTGCTTTAGTGAGAAACTTTGGTTACTCATAATGAGCTGTAACAGGAGAGTTAAGGTAAAAGCTGCTTTTTGATGTGCTGGTTTATGCTCCTGATGCTGATCACTCAAGCCCAGAAGTTTTACAAGACATTGCTCCAAAATAGACTTAGTTGTAAGTAATCAAAATAGTTTTAGAACATAGAAAAATACAGCACAGAACAGGCCCTTTGGCCCACGATGTTGTGCTGAGGTTTAATCCTAATGTGAAATATAGCAACTTAACCTACACACCCCTCAACTCACTGCTATCCATGTGCATGTCCAGCAGTCGCTTAAATATCCCTAATGACTCTGCTTCCACCACCACAGCTATTTTGATGTGGTTTGTTTTCTGGAGGCTGAATGAGGCAAGATATACTTTTATTGCCATAGACATTTCTGAATAAGCTGCTAACATATGCAAAGCTCTCAGCTTGCTGTTGGATTTTCTTTGATTTGATAATTTTCTATTTTTAAACTTACAATTTCCTTGTACCTTCTCTGTTTGACTAATGCCACAGTCTTGAGTGCACAATTCCAAATTGAGGGTTATGTGTTAAAATAGCAAATTCCATGGAAATTGAGGTAGTGCGTGAATTGAATAGACAGTACACAAACAGGCCACTTGACCCAAATAGTCGTTGCGGTGTTTATGCTCCACTTGAATCTCCTTCCATCTTAAATCTATCATCAGGTCCCCCCATTCCGTCCTTCCTGTCTAGCTTCTTAAAATAAATTGAAGCTCTCCTCATCACAGTTTTAAAAGGGAGATTCCTGTTTTTTAAACAATATCTCCTAGATTATAAAGTCAGCCCTTTAATCCCAAGAATCAACTTTTGAGTTGCTTCGGATATAATAACATCTTTGAAGTATGAAGACCCAAACACTCTACACAGTACTCCAGATGTGGTCTCACAAAGACCATACACTTCATACATTTATATTCCATTCTCCTTGCTAGAACACCAGCATTTCATTTGTGTTCTTAATCACTTGCATCTGCATACTATCTTTTTGTGGATCATGCCAGGGCACCCAGATCACTCTGTACTACCAAGATTTCAAATTTCTTCTTTCATTTCAATAATCTATTAATTTATTCTTCCTACCAAAGTGGATAAATTTATACTTTCCCATGTTATGCTCCAGCTGGCATTTTGTTTTCCCCATTCACTTAGCCAGTCTGTAATCCTTTGCACATTTCTTATGTCCTATTGAGAGTATACTTTCCACCTTTCTTTGTGTCATCAACAAATTCAGCAACCTTGCATTCATTCCTTTCAGCCAAATCGTTGAAATTGTCTTTAAATAATTGAGGTCCCAATGTTATCTACTATTGGTGGCCTCTAGATTTGATCTTCCTCACACGTAGAACGAAAAAGACTTTGTTTGTTTTGAAGCTGAGAGATGGAGCCCTATGTAGTGTGGTGAGCTTCCCCGCTCTCTCCAAGTAGCAGTGATGACTGTGGAAAGAAGATTACCCAGACTGGATGGTCTGAAAGGACAGCCCTGTACTTCAATACTTAGTGTTTCTGTCTTGGCTGCTTTATTGGCACCAGGAACTAGACCCAAAGGAAGGAGGGGTTAGGCCCTTTGAAACATTTCACTCACTGTTCCCTTAATACTTTTCACCTTCTTAACTGACTTTACATGCTGAATGCTTCTTCATCTTTTTAAATGGCTTTACATAATGAATTTTTTTCCACCTTGTTAATCAACTACCCTTGTCTCCACCACCTTATTGTTTACTGCAACTTCTTAGCTGATCTGAGTCATGCTGGTTGAACCTTTTGTTTCACAAAACTAAAAACATAACTTTCTCTACCTGCTCGTTCCTTATACTTTCTCAATGTCAACCACCTCTTCAAAAAAAAAACTTGCCTCTCATGTCCCTTTTAAATCTTTTTCCTCTCACCTTAAAAATATGCCCTCTATTCTTGAAATCTTTCATCCAAAGGGCAACATTAACCCTTACCTGTACCCCTCCTTTTATTCCATCAGCTCGTATCTTGACCTCCAAAGCTCCAGTGAAAGAAGTCCCAGCCTATCCTTTATAACTCAACCTTCCAGACTAGGGAACACCCTAGTATGGGCGGCACGGTGGCTGTGGTTAGCACTGTTGCCTCATAGCATCAGGGTCCTGGGTTCGATTCCTGCCTGTCTGTGTGGAGTTTGCACATTCTCCTTGTGTCTGCGTGGGCTTCCTCCAGATGCTCCGGTTTCCTACCACAATCCAAAGATGTGCAAGTCAGGTGCATTAGTCAGGGGTATATATAGGGTAGGGGAATGGGTTTGGGTGGGTTTCTCTTCAGAGGGACAGTGAGGGCCTGTTTCCACACTGTAGAGAATCTAATCTCATCCTGGCAAATCTCTTCTGAACTCCCTCCAGCTTCGTATAACTGGATTATTAGAACTGGATGTAGTATTTCAGAAGATTCTGACCAGTGTTGCGTACAACCTCAGTGTGACTTCTCATTTCCTATTCTCAAAGGACTGAGCAATGAAGGCAAGCGTGCCAAAAGCCTTTTTTAATCAGCCTGTCTATATATGATGCGAACTTCAAAGAATTTTGTACCTGCATCCCGAGGTCCCTCTTTTTCTACGCGCTATCCAAGGCCCTATCGTTAATTGTATGAGGCCTACAATTGTATGAGCTTATTGCACCAGCTTTCCCATCTCGCCTTGTAACACCAGCAATTATCAAAGCCTACACTGCCAAACAGTTACCATCTGACGCCTGGAGAAAAAAGCACCTCATATTTCACCTTGGGGCCCCGCAACCACATGGTATGAATGTGGGTTTCGACAGTTTCCTCACTTCCTTTCTGCCCACATTATCCCAATTCCAGGCCTCCAATCGGCACTGCCGACTGACCTATCACCTTCATCCACCTATTGTTTTATCAGCTACCTTCTCCCTAACCCTGCTCTCCTCCCATTTATGAGCGAATAGGGCCCCTTAAAGATCAGTAAGGCCACCTATGTGTGGAATCTCAGGAGATGGGGGAGACACTAAAGGATTATTTTGCATCAATGTTTGCTGTGGGGCAGACTTTGGAAGATACGGACCGTAAGGACATGAATAGCGATATCTTGAAAAATGTCCATATAGAGGAGGTGGTGCTGGATGTCTGAAAATGCATAAAGATGGATAAATCCTCGATGCATAATCAGGTCTATCCTAGAATTCTGTGGGAAGATAGTGAAGCGATTGCTGGGCCCCTTGCTGAGACAGTTGTATCATCGATAGCCACAGACTGCAATTTAAGTGATGCTACTATTTAAGAAAGATGGTAAAGAAAAGCCAGGGAGCTATAGACCAGTGTGCCTGACATCAGTGGTGGGTATGTTGTTGGAGGGAATCCTGAGGGACAGGATTTACATATATTTGAAAAGGTAAGGACTGATATGGGATAGTCAACATGGCTTTGTGCGTAGAAAATCGTGTCTCACAAACCTGACTGAGTTTTTTGAAGAAGAGGAGAATTGATGAGGCCAGAGGGGTGGACATGATCTGTATGGACTTCAATAAGATGTTCAAGGTTCCTCATGGTAGACTGGTTAGCAAGGTTAGGTTATACTGAGTAGAGGGAAAGCTCGCTCTTTGGATACCAAACTGGCTTGACCGTAGAAGACAGCGGGTGTTGGTGGAGGGTTGCGAATTAGACTGGAGGCTTGTGACCAGTGGAGTGCCACAAGGATTAGTGCTGGGTCCACTACTTTTTGTCATTTATATAAATGATGTGGATGTGAGCATAAGAGATCGAGTGAGTAAGTTTGCAGATGACACCAAAATTGAAGGTGTAGTGGGCAACAAAGAAGGTTCCCTCAGAGTGCAACAGGATCTTGATGGGCCAAGGAGTGGCAGGTGCGATTTAATTCAGGTAAGTGTGAGGTGCTGATTTTGGAAAGGCAAATAAGGGCAGGATTTGTACACTTAATGGTATGGTCCTGTGGCATGTTGCTGAACAAAGAGACCTTCGATTACAGGTACATAGGATAGTGAAGAAATGTTTGGTATGCTTGCCTTTATTGGTCAGTGCATTGAGCAATTTGGAGGTCATGTTGCTGCAATACAGGACATTGGTTAGACCACTTTTGGAATGCTGCAGAGTATTGATCTCCCTGCCTGCAGGAAGGATGTTGTGAAACTTGAAAGGGTTCAGCCAAGAGTTACAAGGATTTTGTCAGGGTTGGAGTGTTTGAGCTATAGGGAGAGGCAGAACAGGCTGGGGCTGTTTTCCCTAAAGCGTCAGAGGCTGAGGGGTGACCTTGTAGAGGTTTATAAAATCATGAGGGGCATGGATCCTTTTTCTGCAGATGGGGAAGTCCAAAACTAGAGGGCATATGTTTGAGGTGAGAGGGGAAAATTTAAAAGGACCTAAGGGGCAATGTTTTCACGTGGAGGATGGTGTATGGAATGAGCTGCCAGAGGGAACTGGTGGAGGCTTGTACAATTACAACATTTAAAAGGCATTCAGATGGGTATATGAACAGGAAGGGTTCAGAGGGATGTGGTCCAAATGTTGGCAAATGAGACTAGATTAGTTGAGGATATCTGGTCAGCAAGGACAAGTTGGACCGAAGGGTCCGTTTCCGTGCTGTGTATCTGTATGGCTCTAAGCTGGAAGAGTCTTTTCCACTTGGGAACCTGACAGTCTTCAGGACTTGACATTGAGTTCAATAATTTTAGGACCTGAGCACCTCCTTCCATGTCCTTCACCAACCCCCACACCTCAGGCTTTCTCATCACAAGGGCTGCTTTCGACACAGCCAATCTATTTTCACCGACTGACGGTCCCCGTCAATAGCTTTTCTTTCTCCCCAGCTCATCATTATCTATTATCCTTACCTTTGTCTACCCAACTTTTGTTTCTCTCAGTGGGCTTCATCTCCACCTATCATTTATTCTTTCTCCTCCCCCCCCACCCCCGACACTGTAAGGTTTCAGCTGATAGTGGAAAGCATGAATAGACACTTCCCAGTAAGGATAATCAACTGAGGCAAACTGACTTTAATGAATCAATAGTAGAGCCAGATCAGAGAGACTGGAGCCAAAAATTAGTGGGAAGAACAGTAACTGAACAATAGGCACCCTCCAAAGATGATATTATTCAGTCTCAATGTACTTTCCCTCAAAAGAGAAAAGTAGGTTCAACAAATTCAGAGCTTCCTGGATGGAAAAGAAATGGTGATTAAGGTAAAGAAAAAAATTGCTTATTGCAGATGTCAGGGAGCATTTGAGGAGCAAAGAAGGATTATGAAAATGTTGTAGCAGCTAATATAGAGGAGGATCCTGAGTTTTCTATCTGTACATAAACAACAAAAGGATGTCAAAAGGAATAGAAACCAAAAGGTAAATTTACATGTATTGATCCTTCAACTGCTTTCTGTTCACCCAGTCCATGCCCCTCATAATCTTATGCACTTCCATCAGGTCTCCCTCCAACTTCCTTTGCTCCAAAGAAAACATTCCAAACTTATCCTGACAAATCTTCTCCACAACCGCCATATCCTCCTTTTAATGCCAAGATCAGAACTGCCCATGGTACTCCAGCTGCGACCTAACCAAAGTCCTGTACTGTTCCAACTTAACCTACCCAGTGCTCTTATAATCTGTGCCACAGCTGATAAATACAAATGGCTTGTATGCCTTCTCAACTAACCTGTCCTGCTGCCTTCAGGAATCTGAATAATCATCCCGAGTCCCTTTGAACTCCTGACTACCTTACGATGATGCACTTAAATGCTGGATTGGCCAGTGATGTCCACAGCCAATATTATTGCCCATCCAGTGTTCTCTTTGAGAATGTGGTCATGTGCTACCTTCTAAACCACTTGGTTCTTGAACCGTTTAGCTTAGACAAACCCACATGTCATTTGGGAGGATGTTGACCCAGCAACACTGAAGGGACGATATATTTTCAATTCAGGATAGTGAGTGACTGAGAACGTGAAGATGGTGGTGGTGATCTTTCAATGTGTCTGCTGTCCTTGTCCTTCTAGATGCCAATGGTCGTGGGTTTGGAAGGGGTGTCAAAAGAACCTTACTCCATTTTTGCTGTAAATGGTGCACACACTCCTGCTGAGCAGAGGGGTTGAGTGCGCCAGTCAAGCAGGTTGCTGAATGATATTGAGCTGTTTGTGTGTCAATGGAAATGCTTTCATCCCAGTAAGTGGAGAGTATTCCACCACATTCTTGAGTTGTGTTTTGTAGATGACTGGGGAGTCCGGAAATAGTTTACACATTATAGGTTTCTGACCCTCTGACATGATATTTTAGCCACAGTGTCCATGTAGCGAGTTCAGTGTAATTTCTAGTCAGTTTCAGTATGAGGAATTTAGTAAAGTTATAACCCACGTGTTTGTGATCTCTGCCATCTTTTTTAGAACCCATATAAGGCCATTGGATCCTGAGAATTTGTCAGCTTTAGTCCCTTGAGTTTGTGTCTTCTCATTTTTACTATAGAACCTTCTGTTTCTGGTGTGTAACTTGCATCTTGTACTTTCCAAAAAAGTGTTTATAATTGGTTTTTATATTCCTGGTTTGTTTACTCTCATTCTACTTTTTCCTATCTTTGCTTACTAAGACCATTCCAATTCTCAACTTTCTACTATTCTTGCAACATTGTAATCTGCTTTCAACCTAGTACTATTCTGGCTTCCCTAGTAAGCTTAAAAATAGATCGCTCATAGTGTTTATTTACTGCAATTTATTTTTGTTGATCTCTTTGAATAATTTCTTTCAGTGTTGCCCACTGTTTATTTGCTGCCATACTTTTTAGTCTATTTGCACAGTCTTCAACGCTTCCTTCATACCATTGATTTGAATGGTTCAGTTAAATACTTTTTTTTCACTCAGTGCAATATACCTTCCTTAAAAGCTAATGGAGAATTCCACTTCATTTCTGCTGAATTTTGCTGCCTAATTTACTTGAGCATCATATTTAGTGTGAGAAGAAGGGACTGTGGACTTATAAGACCATAAGATGTAGGAGCAGAATTAGTCCCTTTGGCCCATTGAGTCATCTCCACTATATGATCATGGCAGGTATGTTTTTCAATCCCATTCTCCAGCCTTCTCCCTGTAAACCTTGATCCTCGTACCAATCAAATACCTATCTAGCTCTGTCTTAAGTACACGAGGTGATTTAGCCGTCCACAGCCCTCTGGATCTAAGCATTCCACGGATTCACCACTCTGGCTGAAGAAATTCCTCCTCATCTCACTTCTAAAGGGTCATTCCTTCACACTGAAACTGTGCCCTCAGGTCCTACTCTGTCCTATTAGTGGAAACATCTTTGCGTCCACTCTATTCAGGCCTTTCAATATTCTCTAAGTTTTAGTTAGATGCCCACTCATCCTTCTAAACTCCATTGAGTGCAGGCCTAGAGTCCTTAGCCGCTCCTTGTGTTGCAAACCTTTCAACCCTGCAATCATTCTTGTACATATCCTCTGGACCCCCTCCAATGGCAGCATATCCTTCCTTAGATATGGGGCCCAAAATTGCTCACAGTATTCCAAATGCCTTTTAACTTGGAGTGTTATACATCCTCAACAGGAGATACTTATTTGGAGAGTAGGTCAGAAGATGGAATAATTGTCAACTTGCAGTGAAACCTGTGTTATTACAGCATTGTGAGATTATGATGTATGTTTGAACAGCGGTTGAGTCACAGCCTTCAGTAGCATATGCTGTAATAGTGATTGTTACTGCCTGCTGCTCTGTTTGTGACAGCAATGAACGCTTAATGCTGAGGTGATGTTGGATTACTTCCACCATTCTCATACACAACTGAGGAAACTCCTCTTGCGTCACTGGGCTGCAATCCAACAGGCACTGCTGATCTATCAGGGCTCCCATTTCCTTCATTCTGTTACTTTGAAGCAGGCCTTGCTATTGAGACACTTTTAAACTATCTCGTATACAAGGAGCTGTGACTGTCATTTCTTGTTTCTGGATGCCTTTAATCAGAGAGTTAATTTGAATACCAGACAGGAAGTTAATATTATTTTCTGGATCCAGTGATGTGCAGGTATGTATTGTATTGTATTGAACCTGGTATTATGAACTATTTACTTGATAATTCTTCCAAGTCACAAAAGTTGGTAGTTTGTTTGGCTGATATGATCACTCGCTGCTTTCGTATATAGGAAGAGTTTAATAGAATTACTGTCATTCCCTGGTGAGCCAAACTGTTCTGAGAAGAATATCTTACATTAACTGATCTCGACACTGGGATGAGATTTGAGAAGTGGAGCAATGGGCAGTATCAGGTGAGGCTGTGATACTCTTCAGGTTCATGAATGACAGGACGATTGACCACTTAAACAAAGCCATTTTCTTTGGTAGTACAAGTGTCAGTGTCTTGATGAAGGAACTTCAGAAACAGGCCAGGGCAGATTAAATTTCTGCCCTTTTTGTTCAGAACAGCCTTTGGTTAGGTTGGGCAGTTTCTATCAGGACCAAAAATGGGGGTGTGACAGTTTTAGGATAGATGGGTGCCATCCACTGATACCTGCTGGAAAACATAACTCTGCAAAATAGTTCTTTTGCTTTTCTTGGCAACACAATGAGGCACAGTCAGACCTGCACTTTTCTCATTTCTCAATCAAATTGCTTTGTTTCCTTCAGAAATAAAACTAACAAAAGCTTTGGATTGGTGTCTTTATAAAACAAAAACTAGGCTAATACATGACAATGAGCTAGGGTTACAACAAAATTGACACCCAACTGAAGGATGTGACATGCAAAGTGACCAAAAGTTTGATCAAAGAGTTTGATTTTAAGGGGAAAAGAAAAGATGGGTAGAGGTGCAGCAAGACTTAGTGATGGAATTCTAGAGCAAAGGCCAAGATGGCTGAAGGCACAGACGTTCGTGGTGGGTTTATCAGAGTGGAGAGCATGTAAAAGGCCAAAATTAGATGAGTGCACAAATCTTGGATGATTGGATGTCTTGCAAGGGTTTGGAGATAGACAACAGTGAATCCAAGAGCAGTAGGTGGAAATCAAATAAAAACAGGAATAGACAATAGACAATAGATGCAGGAGTAGGCCATTCAGCCCTTCGAGCCTGCACCGCCATTCAATATGATCATGGCTGATCATTCCCAATCAGTATCCTGTTCCAGCCTTATCTCCATAACCCTTGACTCCACTATCTTTAAGAGCTCTATCCAATTCTTTCTTAAATGAATCCAGAGACTGGGCCTCCACTGCCCTCTGGGGCAGAGCATTCCACACAGCCACCACTCTCTGGGTGAAGTAGTTTCTCCTCATCTCTGTCCTAAATGGTCTACCCCGTATTTTTAAGTTGTGTCCTCTGGTTTGGCACTCCCCCATCAGCGGAAATATGTTTCCTCCTGCCAGAGTGTCCAATCCTTTCATAATCCTATACGTTTCAATCAGGTCCCCTCTCAGTCTTCTAAACTCAAGGGTATACAAGCCCAGTCGCTTCAGTCTTTCCGTGGAAGGCAATCCTGCCATTCCAGGAATTGACCTCGTGAACCTACGCTGCACTCCCTCAATAGCCAGAATGTCTTTCCTCAAATTTGGAGACCAGAACTGTACACAGTACTCCAGGTGTGGTCTCACCAGGGCCCTGTACAGCTGCAGAAACACCTCTTTGCTTCTATACTCAATCCCTCTTGTTATGAAGGCCAGCATGCTATTCGCCTTCTTCACGACCTGCTGTACCTGCATGCTTGCCTTCATTGACTGGTGGACAAGAACACCCAGATCTCTCTGAACAGCCCCTTTACCTAATTTGATACCATTGAGGTGGTAATCTGCCTTCCTGTTCTTGCCACCAAAGTGGTAAAAACTCAAGGTCTGGCAGCATTTTTGAAGAGAGATCAAAGTTAATGTTTCTGGTCCAGTGACCTGAAACATGACTATCTAATCTGACCATACTACTGCTATACTCTTGCCATTCATCACAACATACGACAACATTTGCGAGTTAGCATTTTCAACCCTGGTGTACGTGAGAAACAAGTGGCAATGTTCAACAGCGGAGTAAAATTTGTCAATAGCCCTCTTAATTCATCCGCAGCTCAAACGACTCTGCGCAGACCAATAGGCCCAGTTTTCCTACTAATGCAGAAAACTGCAATTTACTTTGCATTTTGCTCTGATCCTTTGTTTAAAAATAGTTAGAAATAGTTGAGTTGAGCATATTTTGAAAATTGCCTCTGCTCACAGTCAAAGATAGTGTTTTGCAGTAGGTAGTTTTCAAATATTAGGGCTTTTGATCCCTTAGTTTGTTCTATACATTATGTTGTGAACCACTCTAGTAGCATCATAAATGTGATACTCAAAAGCAATCAATTCAGCTGAAAAATGTGCGTGCACCATGGAATTGTTTGTGTGTGTTAATGAAAAATATGGGAACTACTAGGCTAGACTATTTATTGCAATTACTGGATTAGTGGTGCTGGAAGAGCACAGCAGTTCAGGCAGCATCCAACGAGCAGCAAAATCAACGTTTCGGGCAAAAGCCCTTCATCAGGAATAAAGGCAGTGAGCCTGAAGCATGGAGAGATAAGCTAGAGGAGGGTGAAGCATGGAGAGATGAGCTAGAGGAGGGTGCTCACTGCCTGATGAAGGGCTTTTGCCCGAAACGTTGATTTCGCTGCTCGTTGGATGCTGCCTGAACTGCTGTGCTCTTCCAGCACCACTAATCCAGTATTTGGTTTTCAGCATCTGCAGTCATTGTTTTTACCTTATTTATTGCAATGGTCTCTGGCACCCTTTCAATCACTATAAAATGCAGCTAACCACACTTCCCTTGCCTCTATCCTGACTTATACCAATATATGTTAGAAGAACAGAAATTGCTGGAAAAGCTGAACAGGTTTGGCAGCATCTGTGGAGTGAAAACAGTTAACGTTTCAGGCCCAGTGACCCTTCTTCAGAACTAGTTACTGTCAGTTCTGAAGGTGGGTCACAGCAGCCAAAGTGTGCATAAAGGTACCTCCCCAAAATTCACCTTTGTGCTCCTCTTTTTCCTTTAATATCCACTTTTGTGAGGAATCAGAAAATAGTGAACTAAACGGAGCATGCATCCAGTTATAGTTTTCCACATTTGTTGAGGGGGAGTAGAATTTGAACTTTGCTTTGAGATATTTGAAAATGAGGCTGCTGCTTATAATCTAAAACTTGATCATTGGCATGACTAAACAAAAAAATTGCAGAAATATTCACTTTAAAATCCATGCTAATGGGGAAGCATGTTCAGGCAGGCAACTCAGTTCAACTATTTCAGCAGCTTGCCTCTTTACTGTATGCGCAGTTACTTCTCATTGGAAATATGATACATGATCATTGCGCATGCTCAGACCAAATGTCTAGTCCTGTGCATGTACAAGCAGGCTGCATAAATAGCAAACACCTTTTCTCCTGAGCATTCGTGGTGATGAATGGGATGGCATAGTGGCCCAGTGGTTAGAACTGCTGTTTAACAGCACCAGGAACACAGGTTTGATTCCGTCCTTGAGCAACTGTGTGGTGTTTGCACATTCTCCCTGTGTCTACGTGGGTTTCCTCCCATATCCAAATATGTGCAGTTTAGGTAAATTGACCATGCTAAATTGCCCATAGTGTCCAGGGATATTTAGACTAGGTGGATTAGCCATGGGAAGTGCAGAGTTACAGGAATAGGATACGGTACAGGGGGGTGAGTCTGTATGGAATGCTGTTTAGGGTTTGTTGTGGGCTTGTTGAGCCAAATGGTTTGCGTTCACACTGTAGGGAGTTGTATGAATGTCCAATGCAGTAGTAGCACATGTCTAATATCAGAGGTCTATGCATGCGCAACTCTGGAGGGTTGCACCTGCACTAGAAAGGAGTGCCTGGTATCACCAGACTCTGCCTTCAATAACAGATATCAAGGCTTGGAGGAGATTGAAAGCATGGATGCAATCACAATGCTCGGGCAAAGCAATGCTGCTCCCTAAAAAAAAATTATAGCACGCCTTTTGCCTTGTTACGGCACACCAGTTGCAAACCACACTGCTATGGTGAACATATCTCTTTGTCAATTCTGGATTAGTGGTGCTGGAAGAGCACAGCAGTTCAGGCAGCATCCAACGAGCAGCAAAATCGACGTTTCGGGCAAGAGCCCTTCATCAGGAATAAAGGCAGTGAGCCTGAAGCGTGGAGAGATAAGCTAGAGGAGGGTGGGGGTGGGGGGAGAGTAGCATAGAGTACAATGGGTGAGTGGGGGAGGAGATGAAGGTGATAGGTCAGGGAGGGGAGGGTGGAGTGGATAGGTGGAAAAGGAGATAGGCAGGTAGGACAAGTCAAGGGGACAGGGCTGAACTGGAAGTTTGAAACTAGGATGAGGTGGGGGAAGGGGAAATGAGGAAGCTGTTGAAGTCCACATTGATGCCCTGGGGTTGAAGTGTTCCGTGGTGGAAGATGAGGCGTTCTTCCTCCAGGTGTCCGATGGTGAGGGAGCGGCGGTGAAGGAGGCCCAGGGCCTCCATGTCCTCGGCAGAGTGGGAGGGGAAGTTGAAATGTTGGGCCACGGGGCGGTTTGGTTGATTGGTGCAGGTGTCTTGGAGATGTTCCTTAAAGCGCTCTGCTAGGAGGCGCCCAGTCTCCCCAATGTAGAGGAGACCGCATTGGGAGCAACGGATACAATAAATGATATTAGTGGATGTGCAGGTAAAACTTTGATGGATGTGGAAGGCTCCTTTAGGGTCTTGGATAGAGGTGAGGGAAGTGGTGTGGGCACAGGTTTTACAGTTCCTGTGGTGGCAGGGGAAAGTGCCAGAATGGGAGGGTGGGTTGTAGGGGGGGGGGCGTGGACCCGACCAGGTAGTCACAGAGGGAACGGTCTTTGCGGAAGGCGGAAAGGGGTGGGGAGGGAAATATATCCCTGGTGGTGGGGTCTGTTTGGAGGTGGTGGAAATGTCGGCGGATGATTTGGTTTATGCAAAGGTTGGTAGGGTGGAAGGTGAGCACCAGGGGCGTTCTGTCCTTGTTACGGTTGGAGGGGTGGGGTATCTCTTTGTCAAACTTGTTCTTATGTCTGTTAGGGAGGAACTGTGGTGCATAAATTGGGAGCATATATTCTCGGGGAAATGTATGACAGAAATGTGGAGATTGTTTAGGGAGTGCTGGATAGGTTTGTCCTTCCAAGGCAAGGAAGGGATGGGAGGGTAAAGGAACCTCTGATGAGATGTGAAACATTTCGTCACGAGGAAGAAGGAAGCTTACTAAAGGTTGAGGAAGCAATGATCAGACAGGACTCTAGAAGCAAGGAATGGACTGAAGAATGGCCTGAAGAGAGCTAGAAGGGAGCATGAAAAAAGCCTTGCTGAGTAGGAATAAGGAAAACCCTAAGACATTCTATATTTACGTGAGGAACAAGAGTGAGGGTAGGGCCAGTCAGGGATAGTGGAGGGAACTTGTGCTTGGAGTCAGAGGAGGTAGGAAAGGTTCTGAATGAATACTTTGCTTCAGTACTCACTAGTGAGAGGAACCTTGACATTTGTGAGGACAGCATGAAACAGTCAATTGGGTTGATGTTAAGGAGGATATGTTGGAAATTTTGAAAAACATGAGGATGGATGAGTCCCCTGGACCAGACAGACTATACCCAAGGCTACTATGAGGAGGGAGGGAAGAGATTGCTGTGCCTTTGGTGATTATCTTTGAGTCCTCACTGTCCACTGGAGTAGTACCAGATGATGAGGGGTGGCAGATTTTATTCCCTTGTTCAAGAAGGGAAGAAGTATAATCCGGGGATTACAGACCAGCCAGTCTTATGTCGGTGATGGGCAAATTATTGGAAAAGGTTCTGAGAGACAGGATTTATGATTACAAGTACACAATCCTTTATTCGAAACCGGAAGTCTTTTTTTTTGTGAAGTTTAATTTCTCCATAACAAGGTTGTTTGGCATGTAAAATGTTAACCTTACTCCACACCCAACTTGACCCACCTCACTCATGTGACATGACAGCATGGCCCAGCACTGGCAGGCGTCAATTCTGTCTCCGCACTCTTAGTACTCACAGGTGCATCAGCTATTGGTAATTTTTAAATTTCACCATGAAACTGTCATTTATTCCGAAATCCAAAAATTCTGAATTCTGGAAACCAGCTGTCCCCAAGGGTTTTAGATAAAAGATTGTGTACCTGTATTTGGAAAAGCAAAGCTTGATTCAAGATAGTCAACATGGCTTTGTGAGGAGCAGGTCATGTGTCACAAATATTATTGAATTCTTTGAGGATGTGACAAAACACATTGAAGAAGGTAGAGCAATGGATGTAGTGTATATGGATTTAGCAAGGCATTTAATAAAGTTCCCCATGATAGGCTCATTCAGAGAGTAAGGCATGAGACACAGGGAAATTTGGATGACTGGTTACAGAATTGACTGGCCCATAGAAGACAGAGTGGTAGTAGATGTAAAGTAATCAGCCTGAAGTTCTGTGACCAATGGTGTTCCGCAGTGATCTGTTCTGGGACTTCTGCTCTTTGTGATTTTTATAAATGACTTGGATGAGAAAATGGAAGGCTAGGTTAGTAGGTTTACTTGTGACATGGAGGTTGGTGGAGTTGTGGATAGTGTGGGGAGCTGTTGTTGGTTGCAACAGGACATTGACAGGATGCAGAGCTGGGTTGAGAAGTAGCAGCTGGATTTCAACCTGGAAAAGTGTGAAATGATTAGTTTTGAAAGGTTGAACTTGAATGCAGATTGCAGAGTTAAAGGTATGATTCTTGGCAGTGTGGAGGAACAGAGAATTCCTGGGGTCCACATCCATAGATCCCCTCAAAGTTACCACACAAGTTGATAGGGTTGTTAAGAATGCGTATGGTGTGTTGATTTTCATTAGCAGGGTTTAAGATTCTCGAAGAGTCAACACAATCACCTTTCAGTTCCCTAAATTCCAAAGAGCACAAGTCTAACTCTAACCTGCTCAACCTTTCTTCATAAACAACGCCCTCCACTCCAGGAAACAACTTTGTGAATCTATAAGATCATACATTCTGATTTCCTATGACATTTTAAGCATGCTATCATGAATAAATACTGAAAAGAAAGCATGTTCAAGTGATTTGTTGACAGATAAAGTACAATCTGATAATTGAGCAGTACTGCAGAGTTGTGCTGGTAGTGGAGAGTGGCATCACACTGCTGATATACATGGTCATTGCTTGGCAATGACCAGCAGCAGGAACCAACCTATCTATCATATGCTATTCCATTTTCGTCCATATGTTTATCCAATGACCATTCAAATGCCCTTAAATTGGCGAGTCTACTACGGTTCCACGCCCCTGCTACCGAGTAAAGAAACTACCTCTGGCATCTGTCCTGCATCTATCAGTCCTCAATTTAAAGTTTTATGTCCCCTCGTACTAGCCATTTCCAACCGAGGACAAAGGCCCTCCCTGCCCACCCTGTCTAACCCTCTGATTATCATATATGTAATTAAGTCTGCTCTCAACCTTCTTCTGTAATGAAAACAGCCTCAAGTCCCTCAGCCTTTCCTCATGAGACCTTCCCTTCATGCCAAGAAACATCCTAGTTAATCTCCTCTGAACCCTTTCCAAAGTTTCCACATCCTTCCAAATAATGCAGTGACCAGAACTGTACACGTTACTCCAAGTGCGCCCGCACCACAGTTTTATGCAGCTACAGCATGACCTCCTGGCTCAAACTCAATCCCTCTACCAATAAAAGCTAACACACCGTATGCCGCCTTAACAACCTTATCAACTTGGGTGGCAACTTTCAGGGATCTATGTGCATGGACACCCACATCTCTTTGCTCATCTACACTACCAAGAATCTTATCATTAGCCCATACTTTTTATTCCTGTTGCTCCTTCCAAAGTGAATCACTTCACTCATTTCCACATTAAACTCCATTTGCCACCTTTCAGCCCAGCTCTGCAGCTTATCCATGTCCCTCTGTAACCTGCAACATGTTTCAGGCCTATCCAGAACTCCACTGACCTTAGTGTCATCCGCAAATGTACTACCCCATCCTTCTACGCCTTCATCTAGGTCATTTGTAAAAATCAAACAGCAGTGGCCCCAAAACAGATCCTTGTGGTACACCACTAGTAACTGACTTCCAGGATGAACATTTCCCATCAGCCTGCCAACCTCTGATCAAAACCGCTAAATCACCCTCAATCCTATGCCTCCATATTTTGTGCAATACCTACCATGGGGAACCTTACTAAAATCCATATCCACTACATCAACCTCTTTACCCTCCTCCATCTGTTTGGTCAGCAGCTCAATGAACTCAATAAGGCTTGTGAGGTACGACCTACCCTCCTTAAAACCATGTTGACTATCGCTAATCAACTTATTCCTCTCGAGATGGCTATAAATCCTATCTCTTACAACCTTTTCCAACACTTCACCCACAATTAAGGCTCACTGGTCTATAATTACCAGGTTGTCTCTATTCCTCCTCTTGAGCAAGGGGACAACATTGGCTACCCTCCAGTCTTCTGGCTCTCTTTCTGTAGGCAATGAAGCCATAAAGATCAAAGCCAAAGGCTCTGCAATCTCCTCCCTGGCTTCCCAGAGAATTCTAGGATAAATTTCATCTGGCCCAGGGGACTTGTCGATTTTCACACTTTCCAGAATTGGTATACTACCTCCTTGCAAACTTCAATCCCTTCTAGTCTAGTTTGTTGAAAGGGTCCAAGTACTTGACGACAGGAGAAAATATCCACTCTTATTCAATATTTGATATTGGAAGTATTCGCTAAACATTTCAAGACAGTAGAAGGGTATAGGGATGGATGGTAGAATGGGTCCATAAGCGTACTTGTGGAGACTGACATTGTCAAGGGGCATCACATAGATCAGGCGAAAAGAGCAGGGCAAGGATGATTTCTTCTGTTGAAGGGATGTAGTCTACAGAAGTAGTGATTTGGAAAGAGAAGCTAATGCACGAGTTGGATAATGAAGAACAAAGTCAGGTGCTGCTGTGGCAAGCACGTTTGAAATGTGCTACAAATGTGAATAGTTCCTGAACTAAATGTTTAAATCTTGTTTTCTCCTGCCTTTTAATTCTTAATAGGTCTGGGAATTAAACCAATGATGGCAATATTTGATATCATTACTTTGAAAACAACATGAGAATTTTAACTTAAAATTCCTCCAAGGCCCTTGTCAGTAATCTCCCTTGTCCCACAGACCTTAGAAATATCTGCGCTCCTAATTCTGGCCTCTTGAGCATCCTAACTTTTGATTGCTCCAACATTGGCCATGCTTTTAACTGCCTAGGCCCTAATCTCTGAAATTTCCTCAATACACCTCTGGTTTCCTATCTTCCTTTCTTTAAGACAACTAAAAACCTATCTCTTTGACCATGTTTTTGGTCATTTGCCCTAATATTGTCTAATGTGGCTGGGTGCCTTAATCTCCTATGAGAGGACTCTTCGGACACGTTCTGGTGTTAAAGCTGCTACATCAATATAAATTATCAGACTGAATTATAGAGTCATAGTGTTCTAGAGCATGGCCACAGGCCCTTTGGCCCATGCCAACCAAATTGTCCCTCAACACTAACCTTATCTCCCTGCACTTGGCCCATATCCTTCTAAACTTTCCTTATTTATGTTGTTTTAAATGTTGTTAATGTACCTGCCTCAACCACTTCCACTGGCAGTTCATTCCATATGTGTACCACCCTCTGTGCTCCTCAAGTTCCTGTTTATTCTTTCCCCTGTAAGCTTAAACTGATGCCCTCTAGTCCTCGATTCTCCAAACCTGGGAAAAAGGTTGAATGGATTCACCCTATACATGCCTCTCATGATTTTATACACTTCTATAAGATTCCCCCCTCAGTCTCCTCCACTCTAAAGAAAAAAGACCTAGCTTGACCAACCTCTCACTATAACTCAGACCAAGTCCTGACAACATCTTTGTAAGTTTTCTCTGCACTCTTTCCAGTTTAATAACATCCTTCCAAGGTAACCAAAACTGAACACACGACTCCCAATTGCAGCCTTACCAATGTCCTGTACAACTGCAACATAACTTCCCAACTTCTGATTGAAGGTCAGTGTACCAAAAACCACCTTCCCTGCCCTGTCTACCTGTGACTCCACTTTCAGAGAACCATGCACCTGAACTCCAAGATCCCTCTGTTCCATTACACTCCTGAAGGCCCTACCATTCACCATGAAACTCCTACATTGATTTGACTTTCCAAAATGCAAGACCTCACACTTATCTATATCAAACTCCATTTGTCATTTCTTGGCCCACGTCCCCAGCTGATCAAGACCTGCTGCACTTTCTGGTAACTTTCCTCACTGTCCACGATACTGCCTATTCTAGTGTCATCTGCAAATTTACTAATCATACCTTGCACATTCTCATCCAAATCATTGATATATTTAACAAACAACAATGGGCTCAGCGTCGACCCCTGAGGTACATCACTAGTCACAGGCCTCCAGTCTGACAGCACCCTTCCACTATTAACCTCTGCTTTCTACCATCAAACCAATGTTGTATCCAATTTGCCAGCTCCCCCTGGATTCCATGTGATCTAACCTGCCATGTGGAATTTTATCAAAGGGCCTTACTGAAATCCATATGCACTACATCTACTGTCCAGCCCTTGTCAACATTCCTGGTCACTTCATCAATGGGCTCTAACAAATTTGAGAGGCATGTTCTGTCACACACAAAACCATGCTGACTATTGCTAATCAAACCCTGTCTTTCCAATGTGTATATATCTTATCCCTCAGAATCTTCTCAAGTAACGAACCTACCACAGATGCTAGGCTTACGTGGCATATAGTTCCCAGGTTGTTCTTTGCAGCCCTTCTTGAATAAGGGCACATTTGCTACCCTCTAGTCTTCTGGGACCTCATCCGTGGCTAACTATAATGCAAAAATATTAGTCAGGGCCCCTGCAATGCCTTCTCTCGCCTCTTGTCATGTTCTTGGATTTATCTGGATTTATCCACTTTCATACATTCTAATACATCCAACATCACCTCTGTATGAAATAGACTATCCTCAAGATATGATCGCTAACTTCCCCAAGTTCCAAGTCGTCCTGTCTTTCTCCCCGGTAAACACAGACGAGAACTCTTCATTGAGGACCTCGCCCATCTCCTACGGTTCTACGCACGTATGTCCACTTTGATCCTTGAGGGGTCTTATTCCTTTATTATACTTCGCGAACCTTTTTGGATTCACCCTAATCTTCTCAGCCGAGGCTATCTAATGCCCCCATTTTGCCCCCCTCATTTCCTCCTTCAGTAAGCTCCTATATAGCTTATATACTTACAGGGATTCCCTTGATCCCAGCTGCTTGTACCTGAGCCATACCTCCTCTTTCTGGTCAAAGCCTCTTCAATATAGCTTGTCATCCAGGGTTTCCTGTTCCTGCCAACCTTAAATTTCACACTCACAGGAACATATAGACCTTGAACTTTAGTTCTCTCACTTTTAAAGGGCTCCCACTTGTCAGAGGTCCGTTTGCCTGCAAACAAACTACTCCAGTCAATAGTTTGCCTGCAAGCTCCTGTCTTAATTCCATTAAAATTCACCTTGCCCCAATTTAGAACTTGAACCTGTGGACCAGGCTTCATAACTATTTTCAAATGAATAGAACTGTGGTCACTGGTCCCAAAGTGCTCCCCCACTGTCGCCTTCATCACCTGTCCTGCCCTATTTCCCAAGAGTAGGTTGAGAATTGATACAAATAGTTTTAATTCTGCTCTGCCTTGCTGTGTAAGTGATTGAAAAACACAGCGAGTTGATTTCTTCCTACTCTGACACAGCAACAGTGGAGCCAAGCCTGACTCTTTACTGCTGTTGTATCCTGTGTTGGCTCTGTGTTCACTTTCATCAGATTCCTCCTTTGTTCTGTGACAAGCCCTGTGTCCATTGTAACCTCTGTTCGAGCAAGCAGCCACGTTATTGGGGGTAGTGTGCAACATGTGAAAGACGTCAGTACTGTGAGGAGGTGGGGCACAGCTTTATGCCGAGGATGTTGCATGTGCCAAGGGCCAAGATCTCCACTGTGACTGATTGGGAGGCTTTGAAGTATGAGGTGTCAAAGGCAAGCGGCCCATGCTTTTTCACTTCAGACCTGGATTTGTGTCCACCCAAGGTTTCCTGTCTCTTATCCCATCTCTCTTGTCCCCACCTTCCTCCTCCTCCTTTCTATGCTCCTCTCTAGCCACCATATTCTTTACTGTTCCCAACTTATAAGTTCAACATGAAGAATCTGTTCCATCTCATGCTTGTCCACAGTACACAACAGAAATAAACAAAAATGAATTCTGGACTAAATTCATTAAATTAGAAATCTCGCTTCAAATATGAGCGTTGATGCTGAATTACTTTGGAAACGTATACACTGGTGTAATAGTATGTAGTTTTGGGTTATGTTTAACTGAAGAGCACAGGGGTGTTTAACTCTGAAACAGCACAATGCTGATATGAACTATCTGGTTATGCAACGAGGTTAAAAGAAGGCTACATTAAGGAGCACATACATTATCAGGGATATTGCTCATAAACACAGTAGCAAATAGTGGTAAATACAAATAGATACAATTTTAATCAAATATTAAGCAAAGAAAGATTATATTGTAAATATGTTATCAATGCTCATTCGATGCCCCACACACACAGATGCACGCATTCTCTCACACCTACCACTTTGATCCCTAGCTGCTCTAAAGATTTATCTTGACATCATCCAGAAGTACAATGTGAAGAAATAATTTTTGCATTTGCACCTTAATAGTTTTATTAAGGAAACAATTTGTCACATGGACCTCAAAGTTACCCGTTGTTAACCAACGTTAACAGTGCAGTTAATGTTCTATTACCCCAGTAGCTAGAATTAAGCCCTAACCCTTGCCTAGGCTGAGTCTTAGCTCTGTTATTATGAACAAAAGTGATTGGTATTTTTATTATAACTTTCCCATCTTATTAACTCTAATGAAGATTATCCTGTGGTCCGATTCCACAGCCTTCTGGTCCCATTTGCAGTGAGAATCTGCTGGCAATTTCAGCTATGGGGGCAGTACAGCATGTTTATTTTCTGTAGTCTTGTAGTGCATTGGTTAATGTGTTCAATAATTTAGCCATTGCAGTATCATGGGTCATAGTGTGCATAGAATTTGTTCACTTTGGTGATGACAGACACAGATACGCACATACACCTGCCATTACCATACATGCAGGCTTTCCAGTATGGTTCAGTGATCAGAAGGAACTCTTGTCCACATCCTGTTCCCTTGTCCACAGTCCATCCCCTTAAGCTCAGAGTTTTGGGGTCAAATGTTGTACCTATGCTAAGGCCACAGTTCCTTGCACAACTGCATCAAATTCTGAGAAGTGGGGACCTTCCTGTTTCCTCTTACTACTCCATTCCCACTTCTAGAACATTACTTTCCATGTAATCTTTATTTAAATTTCCTAATTCAAGCTACTGTATGATAAAAATCTAAGTAGCAATGACTTTAAATTAACAGCATTAGACTAAATCTTTGGATGCATGTTATAGTGACCACCTTTGTATCCTCTTCCTATCTATGCTGTCAGCCCACTGGACCATAAGAGCAGGGGAGGCCTCTCCAGTGTCTTTGATTAGATATATTGGTCAAGGAATATCATTTAAAAGGGGGACACTTATATTTATCACACTGTTGTTTGCAGCGTCTGTTGTGAAATTTGGTTACCAATATTGCAGCCATGACCATAATTCAAATTGTTTAATTGGCTGGAAGGAATTTTGAGAACATCCTAAAGTAGTGGAAGATGCTATATCAATGCAAAGTTTTCCTTCAGTAGATTTGCATGTTTTAAGCTCTCTCAATTTTAAATTGGATTCCTATATATACAATACTGTCATTGGTTCCAAGTAATCTACAATGGGGAAGTGAAAGTGACAGCTTATTGAACGAGTCAGTTTGGTAAATATAGCCGATTTCACTCATCACAGGAGAATTAATTACAAATTGCAAGATATAGTGCTGTCAACAGCAGGAGAAAACCTTCAACTTTAACTTGTGCAGTGCTTCCTCCTATCAGACTAACATTTAGATTGAGGAGTTGAGCTCTGGTTTGATGTCATTTGCTGCACAGTTGAGGATTTAATTAGTCAAATAGCACTTCTGTGTCGCACCGAACTCTGAGGGTACAGAATATCTCGATTATAAATTCAACAAAAAAACTGGCATTTCTCCTAGTTCTGCCTCCCACAGTGAATTGGTAAGATAGCTATCCCAGAGCAAGGACTTGGCATTTGAGTTGTAATCCTGATCTACCCTTGCCCTCTGGTGGTAGAAGTATTGATTGCAAGGTCCAGACTGAGCAATCAATGAGGCAGTTATTTACTGCAGAAGTCAGATACTGAGGAGGTGACAGCCCTCCCACATATTGTCTCAAACCCACTGACTGGCAGCTGTCACTCTTCATGGGAAAGTGAAGCTGCTAAATGCTCAAGGTACAACAGCTGCTGGTCATACAGTTCCAGAACACACTATGTAAGTTGGTGCATTGTTTTGATAAGTAGCTTTCCAAGACTGTATATCGGGTAATTTCTATGTAGGCTGACAGGCATAGATATTGCATACACTCTATTTGAGAATGTGTACAGGGTATAAGCAGGCAGGGAAAGAGTTAAGTTCTGGGTTTTGTGAAACAAGAGGTTCAGCTGAGCAAGGCTCAATCAGGTAACTTACAGTTAACATTGGAGTACTGGCGGCGAGGGTAATGGGTTAACAAGGTGGAAGAGCAGTCATTATGTAGTCATGATTTGGAGATGCCCGTGTTGGACTAGGGTGTAAAAAGTTAAAAATCACACAACACCAGGTTATAGTCCAACAGGTTTAATTGGAAGCACACTAGCTTTCGGAGCGACGCTCCTTCATCAGGTTGTAGTGGAGGGCTCAATCCTAATACAGAATTTATAGCAAAAATTTACAGTGTAATATAACTGAAATTATACATTGAAAAATTGACTGTCTGTTAAGCCTTTCATCTGTTAGAATACAGTGATAGTTTCACTTCTTTCATGTGTAAATCACAAAACCTTTTTTTAAAAAAGTTGCATTCTCGGGTTAGCTGCTAACAATGATGATAGCGAGACAATATGTTGAAGGTGTAGGCCCCTTGTGTTCTCTGTCTATGCCATGATGTTTAGATTGATTCTGATCTATAAAGTGAGTTTCACATAAATTCATGCAGTTTTTGAGCAAAGTATAATGTAACCCTGAAAGTACAAATTCACCCCACAAAATAGGTGTGCATGTGGGTCTTTGTCTGTCTGTGTGGATTGCGGGTTGTGAGTGTGAGAAAGTGTGTGTGTGTGTCCGTGTGTATAGGAGCGTGCGTGTGTGTGTCCATGTAGGAGTGTGTGTGTGTGTGTGTGTATATAGTGCAATGGTGATCACCTGTAATGTGACATGAACCCAAGGTCCCAGTTGAGGCCCTCCCTATGGGTACCGAACTTAGCTATCAGCCTCTGCTCAGCTACTTTTCTCTGCTGCCTGTCCCGAAGTCCACCTTGGAGGATGGTCACCCGAAGGTCCGAGGCTGAATGTCCTGGACCACTGAAGTGCTCCCCAACTGGAAGGGAACCCTCCTGTCTGTTGATTGTTGTGCAGTGCCCATTCATCCGTTGTCGTATTCTTTGCTCGGTTTCCCCAATGTACCATGCCTCCGGGCATCCTTGCCTGCAACGTATAAGATAGACAATGTTGGCTGAGTCACATGAGTACCTGCCATGTACAAGGTGGGAGATGTCCCCACGCGTAATAGTGGTATCTGTGTCCACACTCTGACACGTCTTGCAGCGTCTACCGTGACAGGGTTGTATGGAGTTGTCCTGAGAGCCGGGCAGCTTGCTACGAACAACGATCTGTTTGAGGTTTGGCGGTTGTTTAAAGGCAAGTAGTGGAGGTGGGGGGAAGGTCTTGGTGAGGTGCTCATCCTCATTGATAATGTGTTGCAGGTCACGAAGAACATGGCGTAATTTTTCAGCTCCTGGGAAGTACTGAACAACGAAGGGTACCCTGTCAGTTGCAGCACATGTCTGTCTCCTGACGAGGTCATTAGAGTTCCTTGCTGTGGCACGTCGGAACTGGTGGTCGATGAGTTGAGCATCGTACCCCGTTCTTGTGAGGGCATCCAGGAGTACTTCCAGGTGTACACAAGAATGGGGTACAATGCTCAACCCATCAACCGCCAGTTCCGACGTGCCACAGCAAGGAACTCTAATGACCTCGTCAGGAGACAGACATGTGCTGCAACTGACAGGGTACCCTTCGTTGTTCAGTACTTCCCAGGAGCTGAAAAATTACGCCATGTTCTTCGTGACCTGCAACACATTATCAATGAGGATGAGCACCTCACCAAGACCTTCCCCCCCACCTCCACTACTTGCCTTTAAACAACCGCCAAACCTCAAACAGATCGTTGTTAGTAGCAAGCTGCCCGGCTCTCAGGACAACTCCATACAACCCTGTCACGGTAGACGCTGCAAGACGTGTCAGAGTGTGGACACAGATACCACCATTACGCGTGGGGACATCTCCCACCTTGTACATGGCAGGTACTCATGTGACTCAGCCAACATTGTCTATCTTATACGTTGCAGGCAAGGATGCCCGGAGGCATGGTACATTGGGGAAACCGAGCAAAGGCTACGACAACGGATGAATGGGCACTGCACAACAATCAACAGACAGGAGGGTTCCCTTCCAGTTGGGGAGCACTTCAGTGGTCCAGGACATTCAGCCTCGGACCTTCGGGTGACCATCCTCCAAGGTGGACTTCGGGACAGGCAGCAGAGAAAAGTAGCTGAGCAGAGGCTGATAGCTAAGGTCGGTACCCATAGGGAGGGTCTCAACTGGGAACTTGGGTTCATGTCACATTACAGGTGACCACCATTGCACTGTACACACACACACACAGATACTCCTACACATGCACCCCCTCACAGACTTAAGACACTCTGCACTCACCACACACGCACATCCATACACTTTCTCACGCTCACAACCCCCAATCCACACAGACAGACAAAGACCCACATGCACACATTTTGTGGGGTGAATTTGTACTTGCAGATTTACACTGTACTTTGCTCAAAAACTGCATGCATTTATGTAAAACTCCGTTATCTCACTTTATAGATTAGAATCAATCTAAACATCATGGCATAGACAGAGAACACAGGAAGCCAACACCTTCAACATATTGTCTAGCTATCACCATTGTTAACAGCTAACCCGAGAATGCAACTTCTTTTTTAAAAAAGTTTTTGTGATTTACACATGAAAGAAGTGAAACTATCACTGTATTCTAACAGATGAAAGGCTTAACAATCAATTTTTCAATGTATAATTTCAGTTATATTACACTGTAAATTTTTGCTATAAATTCTGTTAGAATTGGGCCCTCCACTATCACCTGATGAAGGAGTGTCGCTCCGAAAGCTAGTGTGTTTCCAATTAAACCTGTTGGACTATAACCTGGTGTTGTGTGATTTTTAACTAGCGTCATTATGTAGATCCTTTTAACAATATTGAAAGCATTCAGTATGCAAGGTCAGCTAACAATGGGAAAAGTATCCATTGTATGAATGCAGCTAACAAAATTAAGAACACCACTGTATAGCAGAGAAGGGCACAGTACTATAGCTCTGGCCTAATCAAAATCCTGTACTGTTCCAACATAGCTTCCCTTCTCTTACTGTCTTCACTACAACTGATAAAGGCAAGCATCCACGTGCCACCGACTAGCACTATTAATCAGTCCTGCCACCTTCAGCGATCTTCGGGCTCAAGCAACCTGAGGCCCCTTTTTGTCTGAGCTCTCTAGTGTCTTGCCATTTATCGAGTACTCCCTTGTCTTATCACTTCCTAAGTGCATCATTTCTCAGTCATCAGGGTTAAATTCCATCTGGCCAAATTGTATATATCTTCTTGTAACACAAGACCATTTTGCTCACTGTCAACCCAACTGGCCGATCTTCATGTCAATCATAAACTTGCTTATCATCCCTCCTTGTATACTCCTCAATGTTGTTTATATATCTCACAGTAAGGCACCTAGCACTGATTGCTGAGGTTCACTATATGGCACCGCCATCCAGGCTCAATAACAGCCTTTTACCACAACTGTCTTCTGTCACAAAGCTCATTTTTGATCCAGTTTTCTCCTGTAGTTTCCTTACCACTGTCCTACCTTAGAATGTTGAGTTGCCAGTCCGGCCTCTCCCTTGGCCAAAACTCTGTGAAAGTAATAACTTTGCAATTCCACGTGTCAGTCCTCACCCTTGACTCATCCATCTTGTAATACTCCTAACATTAAAATAGAGGCCATCTGGTCTTGCCTTACTCCCTTTAAGCTCAGCATAGTTGAACTCTCTGTACCCTTTGGTTCCTTTATTAAAGTAATGCTGTATCCCAATAATGTTAATATGGTGTCTCCTCCTCCCACTAAATTAATTTAAATTTTTCCTAGCAACAATAGCAAACTCTCCTGTTTGGACAGAACTCCTCTTCCCCCAGAAATGGCCCCCATGATCCAGGAAAGCCTTCCTGCCACACACTTATCTGCTCTATTCTCCTATTTCTACACTTGGTAGCATGTGGCAACAGGACTAGTCCAGCGAATATAACCTTTCAGGTTCTGCTCTTCAGTATAATTTGTAGCACTCCCAATGCAAGACTTCAGCCTGTATTCTACTAGTAGCTGCGCACCAATGTGTACTATAACCTCTGTCTTGTTACCCTCCCACTTCGAGCAGCCACTCTGTGATATCCCTGACCCTGCACCAAGGTGCAACTCTCAATCCTGGAGTCATGTCTGTAGCAGCAGAAATGCTTGTCTGTTCCCCAGCTCGTGAATCCCCTATCATGATCATCCCTGTTTTATGCTGCTGATTCACCCACCTGTACAGTCACATACAGTGCCAGAAACGTGGCTGTGTCAGCACTCCTAATGAGAAACCAACACCCTCATCAGCTTCCAAAATGGAAAACTGTTTTGTTAGCAGGCCCACAGGAGGTTCCTGCACTATGTCTCTGTCTCTGTTTCTCTTACTGCTCGTGGTCATTCCCTTGTTTCCTTCAGTTCATTTAGCTGCAGTGTGACCATCTCTAAACATGCTATCTACGTAACGCTCCACCTCACGGGTGTGCTAGAGTTTCCAACCACTGCTTGAACTCTAAAATGTGGAGCTCAAGTTTCTGTAGCTGGGAGCATTTCCTGCAGGGATGGTCATCTAGGATACTGGTAGGATTCATGGCCTCCCACATCTCATCTCAACTACCATCATTTGAACTTGAAGTTACTTAATCTTACTTGCTCACTTTTCTAATTACTTAACCTTAAAGATTTTACCTTTACCTTAACTTTAGTTTCCTCTTATTCTTTGACTTTTACTTATCTTTGATACTTCTCAGTTAATGTCCCAGCCCTTAGGCTGTGGACTGATCCTGCCCCCACTGATCTGTGAAGGCAGTTAGGATCTGACAAAAGGAGATGTATGCCCTCTAGTTTTGGACTCTGCTGCCCAAGGGAAAATGGCTATTCACCCTATCCATGACACTCCTGATTTTATAAACTTCTATAAGGTCACCACTCAGCCTTCAACACTCCAGAGAAAATAGCCCCAACCTATTCAGCCTTTCCCTATAGCTCAAACCCTCTAACCCTGGCAACTTCCTTGTAAATCTTTTCTAAACCCTTTCAAGTTTCACAATACCCTTCCTGTAGGCAGGGAGACCAGAATTGCAAGCAGTATTCCAAAAGTGGCCTAACCAATGTCCTGCATTGCTGCACCATGACCCCTCAACTTCTTTACTCAATGCACTGACTAGTAAAGGTAAGCTTACCAAATGCTGCCTTCACTATCCTATCTACCTGTGATTATATTTCCAAGCAATTGTGAACCTGCACACCAAGTTTCATTGTTCAGCAACACTCCACAATCCTGCCCTGATTTACCTTTCCAAAATGCACATTTATCTAAATTAAACTCCATCTGATCAAGGTCCCATTGTATTCGGAGGTAACCTCCTTTGCTGTCCACTACACTTCCCATTTTGCTGGCATCTGCAAACTTACTAATGATACCTCCTAATTTCACATCCGAATCATTCATATAAAAGACAAAAGGCAGCAGACCCGATCCTTGTGTCACAGGCCTCCAGCCTGATTAGCAACCCTTCACTATCCTCTGTTTCCTACCTTTCTGCTAGTTCTGTACCTAAATGGCTAGCTTCAACAGAGACAATTGAATGGAATGACTGGTAATATTAGCTGGTAGATGTGATCACTGAAAGCAGGATGTGCTGAATCCAGTAAGCTTGTAAGCTTTCTTCCCTAGCTCGGTTCATCTGCTAAAATAGTCGTTCATGCATTTCATAACATGACCTGACCATTCTAGTCTTGACTGGGTCAGTACTTACTGCCCATCCCTTATTGCCAATGAAAAGGTGGCATTGAGCCATTGCCTTCAACTAATGCTGTCCACTTGGTATAGGAAGTGCCATAATTATGTTAAGTTCCAAAAGTGTGAACCAGTGGTAGTGAGAGAATGGTGACTATATTTCCAAGTCAGGGTAATGTGTGGCTTATGGAAGATCTTGCAGCTAGTGGTGCTCCCATGTAGCTGCTGCCCTTGTCCTTGTAGATGAATGAGTATTTGGAAGATACTGTTGACTAATGATGAATTGCTGCACCGCATCCTCCCAGGTTTTTGTTGCCCGAAGGTTGGAGCCAATGTTTTCAACAAAGTGGATCCTGAATTCTTCCTCCCCCCACCTCCACCCTAACCCCTTCCTCCCTCCACCTTAGCCCCTCCCCCCCCCCCCCCCCCTCCCCCAGCCCTTGCTCTCTCGATTCCTCTTACGTATTGAAGGTTTTAGTTTGGTCAAATATTTAGCATAATCTCTTAACGCCTCCTATTTTGGTTCATTGTCTGTTTGTAATAATCATCTGAACACAGAAGTTTACCTACATTAAAGCTATAATTTTTAAATGTGAATATTAGTGATAGTTAAAGGTGAGATGTGTGTAGTACTTCCACCTTCCACTTTTTCAATGGACTCAAGTGACTTCCTTTTTTTTTTTGCAGGTGGTTTTTTGGGAAAATCTCCAGAGCAAAGGCAGAGGAGCTTCTCAGCAAACAGAGGCATGATGGGGCTTTCCTCATACGGGAAAGTGAAAGTGCCCCTGGAGACTTCTCTCTCTCGGTTAAGTGAGTATTAGTAGGCAGAGACGATCCGAAAAGAGAAGTTCCCATTTTTTCCTCACTTCTACAGCTTCACCCACACACCTACCTCAGGAGTACTCATCAGGACTTCTTTAAAGAACTTGAACAATAAAAGCAGATGTAGGCCATTCAATCTCTTGGGTTGCTTCGCCATTAAATATGACCCTGTTCGATCATCTACCTTCTTGGCACTTTGTTGATTCCCTCAATGTCTAGAATCCCTACAGTGCAGAAAGAGTCATTCCATCGAGTCTCCTCCAACCATCTGAAGAGCATCCTCCAAAACTCAGCTCCCTACCCTATCCCTGTAAACCCCTGTTTCCCGTGGCTAATCTGCTTAGCCTGTGCATTCCTGGACACTATGGGGCAATTCAGATTGGCCAGTCCAGCTAACCTGTACATCTTTGGACTGTAGCAGGAGACTGGAGCACCAGCAGAAACCTACACAGACACGGGGAGAGCGTATAAACTCCACAGTCACCGAAGTGTGGAATCAACCCCGATTCCTGGCATTGAGGCATCAGTGCTAACCACTGAACCACCATGCCACTTTCCTTAAGCATCTGTAAGATTCTACAGTAGAGGATCCTCAAAGATGCACAAGCATCTCAAAGTGTCTGATCCTTTATTCTAAGGCATTTTCATTAATTCATAGAATGCTGGCATTGCTAGCTGGGACAGCATTTATTACCCATCTTTGAACTGCTGCAGCTCATGTGCTGTGTAGGTACTCCCACAATGCTGTTTGGGAGGTACAGTTTATTCTACTATAACATGTGTTTCATCAGGGTGAATTGGCTATAACGTGATCGACGAATTGTGGATATTATTTTGATAACTTGAACTTTCAACTAGCCAAGTATAGTGATCTTCTACAGCGTGATTTTCTATAGCGAGAAGATGCAAAAGAACATGATTGTCATATTACAACACTACGACCTTAATTGCAGCATTTTAACCCCCACTGTTGCTAATCTTTCAAAGTAATTCTACATATTTCAGTGAGGTAATTCTTTGTCAGTGTTAATTTCTTTAAGGGCTGCCCTCATTCTAACTGCTTACTACTCAAAAGGGTGACAGTGGATTGATCCATTTTCAGTAGGGGTGGGAGTGGCCTCCATATATAGGCTCACCCCTCTCCCCACTGAATGGTGCACTCTTTTAATTTAGATGTCTGAACTTAATAGATGCAACATTTTCAGCTCATCCTGCTTGATGTAAGACAGCTAATAACAGCTTAAGAGAAGTGAAGTCTCCTTGTGCACTGCTCCTGAGTATAATCCTCAAGCTCACAATCCTCCATTCTCAGATGGTTAACAAATCCTTTACCTTCTGGATCCTTCATAAAAGGATATTCCTATTAACAAGCAACTGAAATCTCTGAGGCCCCTGTAACACAGGCACCAATTTAAGCCAATTGGCAAGAACTGTACAATGGATTAAATGACGTGAATCTGTGTTGTAATATTTCATGTTCAGGGACCAAGAGTTTTACTCATTTGATGTATATATAAAGATAACCTGGCATTTCCTTTTGTTTCATTTTAATAAGCTCAAGATATCTCTTCCCAACCAAATAATTCTCCTTGCACATACCACCACCTCCTCTACACCCCTGTCCCCCAAACCCAGTATAAAGGACTGAATCATTGTACAGTGCTCTGTGGCTAAAGTTGAATAAACCCCTTGCAACCATCATTCTTGCAACATCACTTTGATAGCCTGATGGGACTCCAAGCTGACCATACGTATCCAGAGAGCATTTAACCTGTCACCTTTGCAGATTATGGGACTGAACTAGAGCTAACTATTCCTCCCACACTCTACTGGCAGCTACTGGAACTACGTGGTCTCTTAAATTGGAATTGAAAATGTTTGCAGATCTTTTCTTAGAGCTAAAAGCCCTAATAATTCTGGAGATCGATTGACAAAGCATTCAAAATGGAACATCAGTGAAGGACTATCTTGCGCAGCTCAGCTTAAGAGTTGTGGTTGAGCACAATTGGCCAGGGTTGAGCGAACCCAACATCTCCTAAAAGCTGGAATGACTATGGATCAGATGATAAATGTAATTCCCCTCCCGCCATCCCCCATTGTAAAATAACCCAAACCAGTGCATCTGGATGTACAGCTCACAGAAGCCTGTGCCTTTAAATGAAGAAACACATGAGACATGTTTGAGTGCCTGGATGTAGTTTGAATTGTAATATTTCTAGACCTTTTTAAAAACAATAGTTCTCCTTTGTCTGCCCCTTACAGGTTTGGGAATGATGTGCAGCATTTTAAAGTACTACGCGATGGTGCCGGGAAGTACTTCCTGTGGGTAGTGAAGTTTAACTCTCTGAATGAACTTGTGGACTATCACAGATCTACATCTGTGTCACGGAACCAACAGATTTTCCTGCGTGACATTGAGCAGGTTCCACAGGTGAGGAGGAAGCGATTGGAAAGGTGGGCAGAAGAGCAAATGTTAAAGAACAGGTTCTTGATGCAGCTGCCTGGCTCTTGCTGCAGTTTTCAGAGTTTTTGTTTTTGCAGAATGTTTCCAGTTCAGAGGTTGGAATACCCTGCAAATTAGGAATGAGTTGCCGAAGTTCCCACACTTTATCATCAATCCCATTTTGCCCCATCCCAACCCCCTGCAATTTGTCAATCTTGTTTAGCTGCTGATGAAGGTACAGTTTCTCCTGAAACCCAGTTGAGACCAGCTCCTGGGGGGTCACACTTTTCCTAGTGTTGAGCAATTATTCAGTTGAAAGTAGAGAACAAAAAAAATGTTGAAACTGCAGATGCTGGAGCGGTGAAACAAAAACAGAAATTGCTGGAGAAACCCAGGAAGTTGTGGAGGGAAAGCAGAGTCAACATTTCAGGTCCAGTAACTGAAGAAGTGCTGCTGGACCCAAAACATTGATTCTTGCTTTGAAAACAGAAGTTGAAAAGTGGAGGAGGGATTGAGAACACTGAGCTCTGGTGAAGTAATGAGCTGCACAGCTCTCTAAGGCTGCTCACAAACAATGGCCACAGCAATTGTTGCTTCCTAGAAACAAGGCTGGTTCCAGCCATAAAGGATTATTCATCCCTCAAATACTGTACTAGCAGTTCATGGTGTCATACAGAAGAGGCTCTTCAACCCATCAAGTCTGTGTACAAAAGCTACACTAAATCTATGTCAGTGTGAAGTGGGATCTCCCGGTTTTAGTGTCAGCATGTATTGGTCAATGGACGTTGCAGCTGGTGGGGGGGTGGGGTTGGTTGGAGGGGAGCCATGTGTACTCGTATACAAGCTAAAGTTCTTTGTGGTTGAAACCAGGAATTTCCAATGGAGTTTAGGACACCTCCAGTGTCGAGAGAAACTTTGTTGGCGTTACTTCAAAGTTCTCATTCTTGTGTTCAAATCTATATCTCTCACAATATGTTGTTCCACTCGACAACCTTTTGAGGTGTCTGTAGTCTTCCAGTATTGATCTGTTGAGAACTTCTCCATTTTAATCACTCTGCCATTGGTGACCAAGTATTCAAGCTATCTGGACCACAAACTTGGAAGTTTCCCTTCTAAATTTCATTGTCTTTCTCTTTCCCACTCTCTGATGCTTTTGTTGGCTTAAAATTCAATCAGTCACAAAGCAAGTGCTTATGTCTGCTGATGCCTCAGTCTGGCATGCAATCGGCTTTGAGTGAGTTTGATCCAGTTCCAACCACAGTGTGAAAGGGTCCCTACTGGGAAATGGAAAATGTCACACTAGCATAATAGGGAATGTGCTTCAGAATGTGGGGCTAATATATCTCTCCTGGGAGTGTTTGTTAGGGACAGTGTCAAGGGTGCTTGAATTCATATCTGTGCTGTTCATCTCCTGGGAATGAATGATGGAAACAGTATAAAGTGATGCATCTAAGCACTAACCAACTAAAACCACCTCACTTCAACCAATGTAGACTTGATCCATTCAAAAAAATTAAAAGTGCGTAACACCAGGTTATACTCCAACAGGTTTATTTGGAAGTACTGGTTAGGAGTCTTTACAGGAATGTGGTCCCCACACGGGGTCTTAGTTGAACAGGGATTTGCCTCTTGAGTGTTGTTGTGGCTGCAGCCCATAAAAAGCAAAGAACCCTAAATTTCAGGGTTCAGTGGGTTACCACACGGTATTTGGGAGATGGCAATGTAGGCTGAGACATCCTGCCTATCTGTTTAATTGCATCTTTGCTCTTTCTCTCCTCACCCTCGAACAGCAACCCACATACGTGCAGGCACTCTTCGATTTTGACCCTCAGGAGGAAGGTGAACTCGGATTCCGTCGCGGTGACTTCATCCAGGTTCTTGACAACTCTGACCCCAACTGGTGGAAAGGCAGTTGCCACGGGCAGTCGGGAATGTTCCCTCGTAATTATGTTACCCCAGTCAACAGAAACATCTGATGGACAGCAGTGCTGATAGCTGAGAGCAGTCGCAGCTCCTCCGTGAACTCCGCAGTCTGTACGGAACTTCAAACTAGAGCCAAAATCAATTCTGTGGGAGGGGGAACAGAAACTCTGAGTGGTTTCACCCCTCAGTTTCTGCAGCTGCTTCTCCCGCCCACCGAACCCCCTCCCTCTCTCCTCTCTCTCCTTTGTCAGTCACTGCATGGGTTATAAATTCCATTACTCTAATCCTGTTGTAGAATTTCAATGTTTTTTTCTCTATGCAAATATTGAATAATCTTATCAGAGATGTAACACAGACCAGAGGTTCATAACAATCCTCACCTCCGGTCTTTTTAAAAGGAAAAAAGAATAATTCTTGGCCTTGTGCGTTCCAGACACACAATTCCTGCTTTATTTTCTCCTCTTGTTTTTGTACAAATTATGTTAATTTAGCTTGTCCTTTGAAATAAACCTAAAGTTTCCTTCAGCAGCTAGCAGCTTTAGGAGTCATGTATAAATTGTCAAGATGACTTATAATTTTAAGAAATGACTTGAGGGCTTTTATGGGCAGCATGTTCTAGGAGCTTTTACAGGAGGTTGGGCTTCTCATGGTCTTAAAGGTGTGTGGCTGTGCACTTTCTGAATTCTATCATAGTGCCTTTGATTTTTTTTTGTTTAATGTATCAACACAGACTCTGGCTGATAACCTTGAGCTGCAAGCAGTGGCTAGTTTAGAGATTATGCTGAGGAGTCACTGGTCTTCTATCCCAGACGTGGGTGGTGGATTTGAATATGAGATTATATGAGAATCGAGAGTTTTTTTGTGTGTTCTCATTCACTGCAAAGCACCCTCCTGTCCCCTTCACTTTTCACTACAAGTTGGGGCTCTGATTGAGTGATGCAGCATCTCCTGTCGATAAACTGTGTTGCATTTATCAATCATGGATGTGCTAATGTTTCAGACCCTTGGTACCACTGGAAGGGATTCTATAACTGCACATTGAAGGTGGCAGGTCAGCTCACAATGGGGATGATTCCTCAGCTTCCTGTGGTCACATTCGCTCTACTGAGACATTGGGTCAAATATTTATTTCTTCACATCAGTCGCATTCCAAATTGTTTTTACAACATTTGACCTGGCTCATTCCTCCAGCCAGGTTTGTATTAATATAAAACAGCAGTGGTTCTGTTGTGTTACTGAAGAGAGAGCACAGTTTCTTCCCACACACCCTGGACAATAGGAGTTTGATTTTTATTTTGAATGGAACACATTTTATGGCGACATAACTGAGAAATGCTAATTCTTTTGAACTTTTTCAAAGCTGTCCTGCTGCTTTTACTAAACTTGCTTTTCTTGTTTCAATTGAGCATTGTAATAACTAGTCTGTTTATTGGGCAATATTGATTCAAATGAAAGAGAGCATGTGACTGTTCAACTGATCACTGTGATTAGTTGAAACTGAACTAAGATGACAAATTATCACTCTTTAGGACTGGTCAGTTGCCATAATTCCATGGATACAATGTCATTTCTGACCGTTTGCACTTGGTGAGCCCAGCCAGTTTGGCTTGCCAAGACAGCCTTGTGTTTTGAGATGTTGGATGTTCTTAGTTGTGTACGCAACACTTCCTGCTCTCTGTCATATGGTGCTCAAGCATAGTGACACTAGGTTGTATGTCAGAGATCACCCGTTGTCGAATTCTAGCAGGGGAATATCTTGCTCTGGTGAGATGGAGGTGAAGGACAGGCCAAATGGAAACAGTCATCCTTCATAAGGAGACCTGTCTCAGCTGACTGCATCAGTGTTGCTGATGGAATCTTTATATAGAGTTGGGAGGGTTACAAGTATAGTACTTTTAACACAGAAGTGTAAGAAATGTAGATAAGAATAAATTGTGTGTTTAGGATCAATGGATGCCAGAATTTACCAGCCCAGGGATAGAGAAATGTTCAGAGGCCTCTCAGAATACAAGTCAAAGGCTGCTGCTGCCAACAATAAATAATTGGTAAGGTAGAGGTGCAGAGTATTACTATGGCTTTTGACCATATCCAGTCGTTATTGCTAATGGCACAAACAGTGTCCTCACAGAAACACAATGAGGATTAGGATCTGAATGTCTCCAATCAGCAATTGAGAAGGCCAGAAATGAAGACCAATCCTTCAGAATCTTTCACAAATGGTTGAAGAACAGAAGTTCCCAGATCAAAGTGTGCAAGAGAATTTGAATAAAGGCAAAAATTTGGAAGGGTAGTAATCATGCAGATAACAAATTCCTGGATATGCATAGAGACAAGCCCCAATGCAGGATGGATGGGAACTAAAGCCAATTGTTCTGCTACATTATTACTGGGGTTCCTGTGTGGTTAACTATGGACTCTTTCTCACCACCCCATTCTATCTCCCATAGCATGCCTATAAGTAATGTTGTACATTGACAGGAAAATATGTCATGAAATACCATTTGTTTTGTTTATTGCGGTTCAATTTCTATTCAGTGCTGCTGATGTGCCCAGCTAGAAGCACCATGAATGTGCTAAGTACATGGGCAAGGTGACATTGGTTCAGTACTAGTACAATCCAGTCTCTTGTGTGTTCTTATAATTGGTTGGCATATTCCTTATTCCTATAGGGAAGTCATCATTATGAACTACACTGATTTATCGACAGTTTGATAATGACTTGTATCATTCAGGGAATAAGAAATAGACATGGTACAATGTTGTACAGAGTTCTCAAGCATAACGTCTGGAAACACATAACTGGCACTGATTTTATTCGATGAGTCACCTTATCTGTGAGTGGAGACCAGAACTGGGTAATGGAGTGCATGTGTTGAGTTATACTGAATCTGGCTAATATCAAAACAGCTCTATGTTTGATCCACGGGTCGAGTCTGTTATTCTGTCCTTTCACTTCTGGGAGTTGGCTTCAGATTTAGTCTGAATTGGTGCATTGTAAAGGTGTAATGTTACAACAGACTTTGGGTAACATGACTGAATGCAGAAAACTATTTGTAAACTGGCACACATTCATATTGTCACAGGATTATGCCTGCTGTGGAAATGTGATGTACCTGAGCACCGCCTCCATTGTGGCTATCTGAGAGAGACTTGCAAGTGTTTTGTTTCCTAGCTTGCAACTTTTAAACCTGTTCCAACAAACATTCTGCAAAATAATCGATCCCAGAATCAGATATATCCTTTTAATGCAGCCGTTGTAATATACATAGTTCTCTTATATGAATATTTAATTTTTTTGCTGCATATTGGGTGTGTAACAGAACATCCAACACTCTAGTCTAGATAAGCATATTCTGGTACAAATATCCTATTCCTGGCTTGGGGGAGGGAAATTGCCCATCAGTTGATACACTTCAACCTTGTGTAAGGCACTTTGTGTGATTTCAACTTCTCTTCAAATTTCTTTAATGATTTACCAGCAAATAGGCTGTATTCCCCAGTGTTAAACAATGACAGAGCTGACTCACCAGTGCTTATACCCGTGTTATAATATCATACCTGCATGCACCAGTACTGAACCCAGTGTTACATAATGTCAGAACTGCACTATCACAACTGTACCTGGTGTTATACAGTGAAAGATGTGCATACACCGGTACTGTTCCCTAAGATCAGTGATTTTAACCACATTTGTTAAGATGCTCTAATTTTACTGCTAGCTGTTTTCAAAGTTTGTATAGTGGTCAACACTTCATGGCACCATAACCACATAGAAATGCTAGTGAAGAACAATACACACACTTGACAGTTTATGGCAGCGAGTTTGCAAAGTGAATTGTGCACACAGAAGAAGTGTCATATACTTGTACCTGATTCTGCCCACTTGTCTTGAGTTCAGATCAAGTTCAGATGTAGACAGTACTGGGTGCCCAGGACATTTGACTGTTCTGTGGTTTGTTCTGAAATGGTATATTGGTTCCTGGAGTCCATTACTGTTGTTGAAATTTAATTTCCTTAGGTTTATTTTCTGCCTTATGCTGCGAAAATGCAAAGAAATGATGAAGTGAGTGATTTTAGCTTTCCTCTGGACACTGTCACCTGAACTATTGGACTGTGCAAAAGAGTATTCAGCACCTGGACCATTTGATTGTTTACTTTTTGGAATTGGTATATATCATAAGCCTTGCAGACATTTCATGTATATATTAAAAATCAATGTTAAATGGAAAGGCCTGTGTACTTATCCCTTGATTCTCAATGCATTTGGTAGATAGAAATTAACTGTGAATAATAAAATGCTGTGTATTCTTCATGAAGCAATTTGACTTTCTTTCATTGGTGTGTCCTCATTTTGTGACCCCCCCCCCCCCTTCCTTCCCTCCATTAGTAGCACACAAAGACAGCAGTATGTACCATGCTTCAACACACTCTGCAGTAACTCACCAAAGTTACCTAAGCAGCACCTTCCAATGTTGCATTTAGAAGGACATTTAGAATACCACCTTCAGGTTCCCCTCCAAACCACTCACCACCCTACCTTGGAAATAGATCACTGTTCCTGAGTGTTTTTGGATTCAAGTCCTGACAGTCCCTTCCTCACAACATTGTTGGATAATTATACTGGAGTCACTCGAGTGGTTGAAGAAGGCAGCTCTCCACCTCCCTGAGGTAAGTGGGGATGGACTGTAAATACAGGCCAAGCCAATGACACCAAAAATGAATGACATAGGTTGGTGTCTCCATCTGTTTACGCTGTGCCTGCAGTGTGGAAATCATTAATCAAACTCTGCTGAACTCCATATTGATGCATTTCAACCATAGCCTATGAAGTGAATGTTGATTTGAACAATGATATAATTTAAGAGAAAGGTTTGTTTTATTTTCGGTGAATGCTCCACTTCATTGAACTCCATCTGCCATTCCAATCTGGATAAATGGAAGGCATTGCATTTTGGTACAACAGATAAGGGTAGGGCTCATGTAATTAATGGTAGGGCCTTGGGTGGTGTTGTAGAACAGAGGGACCTAGAGGTGCAGCTACATCAGTCTTTGAAGCTTGCATTACATATAGACAGGCTGGTTAAAAAGGTATTTGACACACTTGCCTTCATTTCTCAGTCCTTTGAGTATAGGAGTTGGGAAGTCTTGTTGAGTTTGTACAGGACTTTGATGAGGCCTACTGGAAAACCATGTTTAGTTTTGGTTGCCAAGTTAAAGGAAGGATATTAAACTGGAGGGGGTTGAGAAGAGATTTACAGGAATGTTGTCAGCAATGAAAGGTTTGAGTTATAAAGAAAGACTGGATAGGCTGGGACCTTTTTCACTGTAGGGAAGAGGTTGAGAGGCAACCTTGCAGAAGTTTGTAAGATAATGAGTATAGACCAAGTTAATGGTGGTAGTCTTTTCCCTAGGATGGGGTTTCAAGACTGGCGGGCATATGTTTACGGTGAGAGGAGAAAGATTTAAAACTGATGAAGTTTTTTCCACAGAGGGTAGTTTACATGTGGGATGAACTTCCTAAGGAAGTGGTGGATGTGGGTACAATTATAACCTATAAAAGACATATGGCTAAGTACATGAATAGGAAAGGTTTGGAGCGATATGGGCCGGGCTCAGGGGCTAGTTTAATTTAGGATTATATTTAGAATGGACTAGTTGGTCTGAAGCGTCTGTTTCCATGCTGTACAATTCTGTAAGGATGGAACCTCCAAATCTACCACAATGTGGTCAGCCTACTAATCTGTATTCAATCAGGATACTTCAGTGAATGTGCAAGGTTTTACTCGAAGTATTATTGTCAAGTGTCTGATTATTGTCAATTATTGTATGCTCTCTCTCATATATATATTTTGGATGTTGCACTAATAGTGTGAATCTTAAGTAGTAATTTGTTTTGTGTTTTCATGGTCTGGATGTCACAGGCAAGATCGGCATTTATTTCTCTTCCTTTGTTGCCCTTGTACTGTTGTCTTGATCAGCTGCTGTCCATGTCCATAATGCCATTGTGGAGGGAATTACAGGATTTTGACCCAGCAGTACTGCAGGAATAGTTAGATAGTTCCTGGTTAGAATGATGTGTGACTTTATAATAAATAGTCATTCATGTTAAATAAAGGAACCTGATCAGTGTTTTGGGGTAATTTGATTTGAACAGGTAGACAAGGACTGTGAGATTTGATTTAATCTTTAACTTTTGTAGCAATCCCGAAAGCAGAGAGGCCTGAAAATCGGTCACGTTGTCAAGTGGTCGGAATGTGTCCAAATGTAGTGTGAATAGATGGGCCCAAACATTGATCCTGTGGAACTCCATTTGTCACCACCTTCCATTCTGAAAGCAATCCTGTCTGCTAACTAATTCCCAATCTATATCAGTATATTATGCTCAAACCTATATACTTTAAATTTGCACATTTGCAAGAATTTACTTTACATCCCTTAACAGTCTGACAGAAATAGAAAAACTGATAGGAAGTGTAGAAGTAATGGGGTAGTGATAGAAGATTTGAACTTCCCAATGTCAAATGGCGGTAATCATCATGTTAAAAGTTTTAGGGCAGCGAAATTCTTAAATTGCATCCAGGACAGCTTCTTAAACCAACACTTGGAAAGCCCTACGAGGTAATGAAGGTGAGCAAGTGGTTAAAGTGGGGGAGCATTTTGCAGGCAGCAGTCATAACTCTCTTAGATTGAAAACTGTTAGGAAAAAGATGTGGCTTGGTCTGAAAGTTCTCAACTGGGATGAGATCTATTTTAGTAAGATCAAATATGATTTAGCCACAGTGGACTGGCAGCAGATACTTTCAGGTAAATCTCTCTCCGAGCAGTTGGATGCTTTCAAGAAGGCAATTAGAGTGTAGGGTCAACATGTTTCAATAAGGACCAAGTGTGGGGTTTGATATCTTGTGAACTCTGGATATCAAGGGATAAACAGAATTGGATTTAAGAGAGAGGATTTTGGAAGGTACCAAATGTTATGGACCAGGCCAAACCCCCTCAAACCATTTCAAGAAAGTAGCCCAGACCCCATCTTTGCTAGTTGTTTTAAGCAGGTGCAAGTGGATATTCCAGGAGTGATGCAGCTGGCCCAACCACTTAGTTTTAAACAAAACAGAAGTTATTTGCAAGGTTATGAAATGAAACACAAACAAAAGAGAACAAAGTGTAGAATAACTTGACCTATCTGAAAATCCAACGGATTGTTCCAACTTAATGATTCCAACTTCGTGCAACAATCCACTTGGCAAAGAAGGTAAAATCAAACACCAGGTCTTATAGGAGAGAGAGATGGTGGAGAGATTCAGCATGGAACACCTTCCATGGAACTATTTCTTTGATCAGCAGCCTTAAAAAAAAAACCGACTGCTTGCTCAAACCAATCCAAATGAAACCAGAACTGGGAGAACTGACCGCTCCCCTTTCACAGTTCAAGTGCTT
The DNA here is from genome assembly GCF_047496795.1 of Chiloscyllium punctatum. Classification (NCBI taxonomy): domain Eukaryota; kingdom Metazoa; phylum Chordata; class Chondrichthyes; order Orectolobiformes; family Hemiscylliidae; genus Chiloscyllium; species Chiloscyllium punctatum. The sequence goes on from NC_092777.1 coordinate 8,931,899, forward strand.
GTTTAAAAACTTAACAGTTTCTTCAAGTAGATACACTCGACATTTCGGAATCTGCATCTTTACAACCTTTGTGAAAAAATGATAAGGACAACATGACCTTGTTAAAGGAGCAGCTTCGTCACGAGGGTTCAAAACGAGAAATCCTAGAGGAGATCAGAATGTGCAAGAAGAAACGTAAAGATTAGGAGAGCTAAAGGGGGATACAAAAAGATACTGGCAGGTAAAATAAAAGAAAAATCCTAAATTGCTTTACAGATACATTATTGGTAAAAGGAGAACAAGGGAAAAGGTAGAGCCTGTTGAGGACAACATGGATAATTTGTGCATGGAGTCAGAGGATATAGATAGGGTTCTAAATGAATTATTTGGGTTGGTGTTGATGAGATGATACTATTGCTTCTGGAGGTTTATTTTGGTCAGTTTTCTTTTGAAGAGAGGTTTTGAGCCATGGATGCTGAGCTGTCTCCTCCCAAGTCAATAAAGTAAGCAACTTTTGAGGCCTTTTATTAAAGTTCGAACAATAGCTGTATGACTGGGTCGAGTCAGGTTCCCACAGAACAAGGTTTTAGTTTAGCTTCATAAAATCCCTACAGTGTGGAAACAGCCCCTCCAGCCCAACAAGTCCACACTGACCCTCCAAAGAGCAACCCACCCCCCTACCCTATTGCTCTACATTTGTCCCTCACCTACATATTCCAGAACACTCTGGGCAATTTAGCATGGTCAATTCACCTAACCTGCATATCTTTGAATTGTGGTAGGAAACTGGAGGAAACCCACACTGACACTGGGAGAATGTGCAAACTCCACTTTTATTAGTTGCTGTGGTTTTTGACTTGGCTGTGGAAGCTGGCTGTCTCTCTGTCTCCCAGAATTCTCTCTGTTATAACTAAAAACTTGGGTTCTCTGCCAGAGTTGCATGTGAGATCATCTTTTTTACTGACATTGTCTCTGCCAAGGGTGTGTTTATGGGATGTTACCATATCAGAACAGTTCTAGATTATTTAACTACTAATCAGTTATACTGTTAAGTTTTCCAATAGAATTAACTTTCTACTAATTCTTTGTTTCTTTCGTATTTTAACTGGGTGTAAGAATGATGTGTGCTCTATTAAAGCCAGGTAGTCTGACCAATCAAATTACATCTGGAACACATCACCTTACAGTTTCCATTAACTGAGATAGAAGTTAGGATCTAGGTCATTTTGTTGTATTTGCAGTGTGTTTGGGTTGGACTTGTCTTTAACAGTTGACAAATGAGCAGGTGACCTGGGGATAGAGGTTAGGATGAAGATCTCTGATATAACTAAAGAAATTAGCATCGTTAGAAGCTTTTGAGTGATCTGGCAGGCTTAAAAGTAGATCTCAGCTGGATAAAGTATATCCTAGGTTGAGTGAGGCATGGGAGGAAACAGCAGGGGTGCTTGTAAAGATGTTCAATGTCTCTCTGGACACAGCAGAGGTGTTAGAGCACTGGAGAACAGCCAATGTGGTACCATCATTCAAGAAGGAGAAGGAGATAAACCAGGAGTCTGCAGCCCAGTTAGTCTAACCTCGGTAGTTGGGAAACTATTGGAAGCAATTCTGGTGCAAAATTAATTCTCATTTGGAAAGCGTCATATCAAGAAAAGTCAGCAGGGTTTTGTTAGTGAGAGAAATCACTTTGGCACATACATTATAGTCTGGAAGCAATCACCCACACTGAAGAGTGGATTGTCACTGTACCAGTGACGGGTTGCACCTGAACCAGAAGGGCACCAATATCCTGGGGGGTAGGTTTGCTAGCACTCTTCGGGCGGGGGGGGGGGGGGGGGGGGGGGGTTTAAACTAATTTGGCAGGGGGATGGGATCCGGACTTATAGTCCAACAAGTAAGCTAGCTGTGTGTCAGGGTGTCCAAGACTAGGGAGGCTGTGGAGAAGGTAGCACTGACAGGGAATACTTGCGGACACAGAGATGGGCTCAAGTGCGTATACTTCAACGCAAGGAGTATCAGAAATAAGGTGGGTGAACTTAAGGTGTGGATCGGTACCTGGGACTACCTGGATGTTGTGGCCATCACGGAAACGTGGATAGATAAGGGACAGGAATGGCTGTTGGAGGTTCCTGGTTACAGATTAGATTAGATTAGATTACTTACAGTGTGGAAACAGGCCCTTCGGCCCAACAAGTCCACACCGCCCCGCCGAAGCGCAACCCACCCATACCCCTACATTTACCCCTTACCTAACACTACGGGCAATTTAGATTGGCCAATTCACCTGACCTGCACCTCTTTGGACTGTGGGAGGAAACCGGAGCACCCGGAGAAAACCCACGCAGACACGGGGAGAATGTGCAAACTCCACACAGACAGTCGCCTGAGATGTTTCAGTAACATTAGGGAGGGTGGTAAAAAAGGAGGGGGGTGGCATTGCTAATTAGAAATGGTATAACGGCTGCAGAAAGGAAGTTTGATGGGGATCTGCCTCTGGAGGTAGTATGGGCTGAAGTCAGAAATAGGAAAGGTGCAGTCACCTTGTTGGGTGTTTACTATAGGCCCCCCAATAGCAGCAGAGATGTGGAGAAACAGATTGGGAAACAGATTTTGGAACGGTGCAGAAGCCACAGGGTCGTAGTCATGGGCGACTTCAACTTCCCAAATATTGATTGGAAGTTCTTTAGATCAAGTAGATTGGATGGGGCGGTGTTTGTGCAGTGTGTCCAGGAAGCTTTTCTAATTCAGTATGTAGATTGTCCAACCGGAGGGGAGGCCATATTGGATTTGGTACTCGGTAATGAACCGGGACAAGTGATGGGCTTGTTAGTGGGTGAACATTTTGGTGATGGTAACCACAATTCTGTGGCTTTCACCTTGGTTATGGAGAGAGATAGGTGCGCACAACAAGGTAGATTTTACAATTGGGGGAAGGGAAATTACGATGCTGTAAGACAGGATTTGAGGAGCATAAGTTGGGAGCATAGGCTGTCAGGGAAGGATGTGGTGGAAATGTGGAACTTTTTCAAGGAGCAGATACGACGTGTCCTTAATATGTATGTACCTATCAGGCAGGAAAGAAATGGTCGTGTGAGGGAGCCTTGGTTGACGAGGGAGGTTGAATGTCTAGTAAAGAGGAAGAAGGAGGCTTATATAAGGTTGAGGAAACAGGGTTCAGACAGAGCAGTGGAGGGATACAGGATAGCCAGAAGGGACCTGAAGAAAGGGATTAGGAGAGCTAAGAGAGGGCATGAAAAATCCTTGGTGGATAGGATCAAGGATAACCCCAAGGCATTTTATGCGTATGTGAGAAACCTGAGAATGAGGAGAACGAGGGTAGGTCCGATCAAGGATAGTAGTGGGAGATTGTGTATTGAGTCGGAAGAAATAGGAGAGGTCTTGAACAAGTAATTCTCTTCAGTATTTACGAATGAGAGGGACCGTATTGTTGAAGAGGAGAGTGAAACGGACTGGTAAGCTAGAAGAGATACTTGTTAGGAAGGAAGATGTGTTGGACATTTTGAACAACTTGAGGATAGACAAGTCCCCCGGGCCTGACGGGATATATCCTAGGATTATGTGGGAAGCAAGAGAGGAAATTGCAGTACCGTTGGCAATGATCTTCTCGTCTTCACTGTCAACGGGGGTGGTACCAGGGGACTGGAGAGTAGTGAATGTTGTGCCCCTGTTCAAAAAAGGGAAAAGGGATAACCCTGGAAATTCCAGGCCAGTTAGTCTTTCTTCTGTGGTAGGCAAAGTAATGGAAAGGGTACTGAGGGATAGGATTTATGAGTATCTGGAAAGACAATGCTTGATTAGGGACAGCCAGCACGGATTTGTGAAGGGTAGGCCTTGCCTTACAAGTCTTATTGAATTCTTCGAGGACGTGACTAAGCATGTGGATGAGGGTAGAGCAGTGGATGTCGTGTACATGGATTTTAGTAAGGCATTTGATAAGGTTCCCCATGTTAGGCTTATGTGGAAAGTCAGGAGGCATGGGATAGAGGGAAATTTGGCCAATTGGATAGAGAACTGGCTAACCGGTCGAAGTCAGAGAGTGGTGGTAGATGGTAAATATTCAGCCTGGAGCCCAGTTACAAGTGGAGTTCTGCAGGGATCAGTTCTGGGTCCTCTGCTGTTTGTAATTTTTATTAATGACTTAGATGAGGGAGTCAAAGGGTGGGTCAGTAAATTCGCAGATGATACAAAGATAGGTGGAGTTGTGGACAGTGAGGAGGGCATTTGTCGTTTGCAAAGGGACTTAGATATGATGCAGAGCTGGGCTGAGGAGTGGCAGATGGAGTTCAACCCTGCCAAGTGTGAGGTTGTCCATTTTGGAAGAGCAAATAAGAATGCAGAATACAGGGTTAATGGTAGGGTTCTTAGTCAGGTGGAGGAACAGCGGGATCTTGGGGTCTATGTACATAGATCTTTGAAAGTTGCCATTCAGGTGGATAGAGTTTGTAAGAAGGCCTATGGTGTATTATCGTTCATTAGCAGAGGGATTGAATTCAAGAGTCGTGAAGTGATGTTGAAGCTGTACAGGACTTTGGTTAGGCCACATTTGGAGTACTGTGTGCAGTTCTGGTCGCCTCACTTTAGGAAAGATGTGGAAGCTTTGGAGAGGGTGCAGAGAAGATTTACCAGGATGTTGCCTGGAATGGAGAATAGGTCGTACGAGGATAGGTTGAGAGTTCTCGGCCTTTTCGCTTTGGAACGGCGAAGGATGAGGGGTGACTTGATAGAGGTTTATAAGATGATCAGAGGAATAGATAGAGTAGACAGTCAGAAACTTTTCCCCCGGGTACAACAGAGTGTTACAAGGGGACATAAATTTAAGGTGAAGGGTGGAAGGTATAGGGGAGATGTCAGGGGTGGGTTATTTACCCAGAGAGTGGTGGGGGCATGGAATGCGCTGCCCGTGGGAGTGGTAGAGTCAGAATCATTGGCAACCTTTAAGCGGCATTTGGATAGGTACATGGATGGGTGCTTAATCTAGGATAGAAGTTCGGCACAACATCGTGGGCCGAAGGGCCTGTTCTGTGCTGTATTGTTCTATGTTCTAGTGTTTCCCCCCCCCCTCCTCTAAGCAAAAAAAAAAGTGGTGGGGTGGGGTGGCAGTGGAGAGAGAAGTACTATTGCAAATTTTTGTTCCTAGCAGTGTAAATAGTAAGGGTTTGGGTCAAGAGGCTTCGGAGAGCAGCGGCCTAGCAAAAAGTGCAGGTAAAGCTCAGGTAAAGTACATTTAACTTTCCCCTTTAGTTTTACAGCAGTTGAGATGGTAGTTCTGGCAGTCGCATGTTCCTCCTGCAAGATGTGGGATCTCCGGAGACTTCCATCGTCCCTGATGAAGACACCTGTGGGAAGTACACTTCTGGGAAACTGTGTTATGGAGCTGAAGCTGAATGCACTCAGGATCATCCAAAATACTAAGCACTTCATAGATAAGAGTTTCAGCGAGGTGGTCACACCTCAGGTGCAGGCAGAGATTAGGTGGGTGACCACCAGAAAAGGCAAAAGCATTAGACAAAGTGCAGGAATCCCTGTGGCCATTTCCCTTGAAAACAATCCATTTTGGATACTGTTCAGGGGTATGACCATGCAGGGGAAATCAGCAGTAGCCAGATCGGTGGCACTATGGCTCTGGGGCACAACAGGAAAGGGTAAAGGTCAACAGGACCTTAATGATAGGAGACTCAATAGTTAGGGTGACAGATTCTTTGGCTGCAAATGGGAATCCAGAATAGTGGGCGGCACGGTGGCACAGCAGTTAGCACTGCTGCCTCAAAGCGCCAGAGACCCGGGTTCAATTCCCGACTCAGGCGACTGTGCAAACTCCACACAGTCATTCTCCCTGTGTCTGCGTGGGTTTCCTCTCACAGTCCAAAGATGTGCAGGTCAGGTGAATTGGCCATGCTAAGTTGCCCGTAGTGTTAGGTAAAAGGGGTAAATGTAGGGGAATGGGTGGGTTGCGCTTCGGCGGGTCGGTGTGGACTTGTTGGGCCGAAGGGCCTGTTTCCGCTCTGTAAGTAATCTAATCTAATCTCTCAGCTGCCAGGGTCCAGGATGTCCCAGACTGGCTGCAGAATGTTCTCAAGGGGGGTGGTAAGCAGCCAGAAGTCATTGAGCACATTGGCACAGGTAGAAATCACTATGGAGTGATTATAGACAGCAAGGGAAAAAAAACGTTGAAAACCTAGACCTCGTTGGTGATAAACTCCAGATTACTTCCAATGCCAAGTGCTCGTGAGGGTATGAGCAGGAGAATCTGGCAGATGAATGTGTGGTTAAAGAATTGGTGCAGGGGCAGGGATTCAGATTTTTGGATCACTGGGATCTCTTCTGGGACAAAGGTGACATGTTCAAGAGGGATGGGTTACATCTGAACTGGAGGGGGATCAATATCTTGGTGGCCAGGTTTGCTAATGCTACATGGGAGGGTTGAAACTAGATTGGCGGGGGGTTGGAATCCTCAACAGCAGGGAGGCAAATGCAAAGCTGGAAGTAGATGCAGTAATCAGAAATAGTAAAGTGATGAGACAGGTCAGGCTGGTACATGACAGTGAGCAAGAAATGCCTGTTGGATTAAATTGCATTTATTTCATTGCAAGAGAGCTGGCAAGTAAGGCCAATGAATGAAGGCTGTGGATACATATGTGGAACTGGACTATTATAGCCATTACAGAAACATGGCTAAGGGAGGGATAGGACTGACGGCTTAATGTACCAGGGTAGGTGGGACAGAGGTAGTGGAAAGAGGGGAGGGGGTGTTGCATTTGTGATTACTGCTGTGATACTCATCTTAATTAGACATGAAATAACTGAGGGATCATCCAGTGAGCCTTTGAGTGGAGCTAAAACTAAGAAGGGGATGGTGACATTATTGGGATTGTACTATAGGCCCCCAAAGAATCCATGGGAATTACAGGAACACATGTAGGGATACTGGGGAGACTTGCAGGAGCAAGAGGGTTGTCATTGTAGGGGATTTTAATTTTCCTAACATAGACTGGGTCTGCCAGAGCATTAAGGGCTGAGATGGGGTGGAATTTGTTAAGTGCATTCAGTAATTTTTCCTCCAGCAGTATATAGAGAGTCCTACTTGGGAAGGGGCAAACCTTGACTTGAACTTGGGAAATAGGGCAGGACATGTGTTGGAGGTGACAGTGGAGGATCACTTTGGGACCAATAACCATAATTTTATAAATTTTAAAATAGTTATGGAGAGGGACCAAACTGGTCCACAGGTTCAAGTTCTAACCTGGGGCAAAGCAAAGTTTGATGGAATTGACAGGAGCTTGTAAGGGTTGATTGGAGTAGTTTGTTTGCAGGTAAAGGGATCTCTGGCAATGGGAGGCCTTTAAAAGTCAGAAAGCTAAAGTTCAATGTCTATATGTTTCTGTGATGGTGAAAGGCAAGGTTGGCAGGAATAGGGAAGCCTGGATGACAAGATATTGAGGCTTTGGCCAGAAAAAAAGGAGGTATGGCTCAGGTATAGACAGCTGGGATCAAGGGAACCCATAGACGTATATAGGAGATACAGGAGTTTACTGAAAGAGGGAAAAAAGGAGGGTGAAAAGGGGAGCACAAGATAGCCTTGGCTGAGAAGATTCGGGTGAATCCAAAGAGGTACTTCATGTATATTAAAGGAAAAGGAATAACTAGAGAATTGAACCCCTCATGGGCCAAAGTGGGACATGTATGTGTAGAACTGCAGGTCCTCAATGAATAATTCTCCTCTGTGTTTACTGTGGAGAAAGACATGAAGACTTTTGAGAACTTGGGGAAATAAATGGTCGTATCTTGGGACAATCCATATCACAGTAGAGGTGGTGTTGGATGTATTAGAATGTACGAAGGTGGAAAAATCTCCTGGTCCTGACCAGATATATGTAAGAATATGCAAGATGCTAGACAAGAAATTGCAGGGACTCTGGCTGATATTTTTGCATCATCGTTAGCCATGTGTGAGGTCCCAAAAGACTGGATGGTAGTGAATGTTGTGCCCTTATCGAATAAGGACAGCAAAGAATAACTCGAGAACTATAGACCAGTAAGCCTAGCATCTGTGGTAGGTAAGTTACTTGAGAACATTCTGACAGATTAGATATACATGTATTTGGAAATACAGGGTTTGATTTGGAATACTGCCTCTCACATTTGTTAGAGTTCTGTGATGAAGTGACCAGGAAGGTTGACTAGGGCAGAGTGTTAGACATAGTCTACATGGATATCAATAAGGCCTTTGATAACATTCCACGTGGTAGGCTGCTGTGGAAGGTTAGATTGGATGGAATCCAGGGGCAGCTGGCAAACTGGATGCACAATTGGCTTGATGGTAGGAAGCAGTGGGTAAGAGTGGAAGGGTACTGTCAGAATGGAGGCCTGTGACTGGTGGAGTGCCTCAAGAGTCTGCGCTGGGCCCATTGCTGTTTGTTACCTATATCAATGATTTGGATGAGAATGTACAAGACATAGTAAGTTTTGAGAGCAATGCTGGAAAAGCACAGCAGGTCAGGCAGCATCTGGGGAGCAGGAGAATTGACGTTTCAGGGATGAGCCCTTCATCAGGAATGAGGCTCATGCCCAAAACGTCGATTGTCCTCCTCTGATGCTGTCTGACCTGCTGTGCTTTTCCAGCACCACACCCTCGATCATGATTAAGTTTGGAGATGACACAAAAATGGGAGTTATCATCGTCAGTGTGGAAGGTTATCAGAAGGTTACCAGACCTTGATCAGTTGGGGACATGGGCCAAGAAATGGCAAATGGAGTTTAATATAGGTAAGTGTGAGGTCTTGCATTTTGGAAACTCAAATCAAGGTAGGAGTTTCATGGTGAATGGTAGGGCATCAAGATGTGTAGTGGAACAGAGGGACCTTGGAGTTCAGGTATACGGTTCTCTGAAAGTGGAGTCACAGGTAGACAGGGCAGCGAAGGCAGCTTTTTGTACCACTGGCAGGGCATTGAGTATAGAAGTTGGGAAGTTATGTCACAGTTGTACAGGATGTTGTACAGTAAGCCAGAGAGCGACAACCTGTCATCTAGAGAGAGAGAGACTACCATTCAAAACACTCTCAATCAAAGGTACCTTTTCCATATGAGACATCTTTGCAGCAAAAGACCAAAGACAACCCAGGGACATTTGCAACTGAAAGAAGACAGATACTGACACTAACAGCTGCTGTTTGATTTTGAAAATTAAGTTGATGCAATTTTAATAGGGGCTTTTATTGGATCAATGTATTGTTATAGAGTTGGAGGTAGATAAGACATTTAAGAGAAAAGAGGCTTAGAGTTGAGTGGTGTTTGATCACTTTTCGAAGTAAAGAATAAAATTGATACTTTTCTTTAAACAGTGGAAGTTGGGGCGTTCTCTGCCATTCCTACTTTAACAGATTACGAGGCAAGGTGAGCTTTTCTGTTTAATTAGCAGAAGGGTTCACCATCGTGTCATAACATAGCCATTGAACATTGAGATGACCCAAATCTGCAGATCCTACCATAAACCCGGCTCTCTGACACCTCACAAAAAGGCTGAATCAAAATGCAAGTTGATGATAGTCGGTCTGAATTTTCCTTCCTGCCTTTCTCCCCCTCTGTCTCTCTCTCTCTCCTCCTTTCCCAATATCTGTTCCAACCATATCTCTCCCTGCTAGGTGGGGTGCCCTGAAGAGTTTTCTACTTCCTTCCTTATCCCAACCTGGGATAAACATTCACATTGCAGAGGAACTGGTTTAAGGTGAATAGAAAAACAACCAGATGTGACATGTTGGGAGAGCTTTTACACAATTTTTCAGCTGAAAGTGTGGACTGCAGATGCTGGAGATCAGAGCTGAGAATGTGTTGCTGGAAAAACGCAGCAGGTCAGGCAGCATCCAAGGAACAGGAGAATCGACGTTTTGGGCATCAGCCCTTCTTCAGGAACTTTTCAGCTCCTGGGAAGTACTGAACAATGAAGGGTACCCTGTCAGTTGCAGCACATGTCTGTCTCCTGAGGAGGTCATTACGGTTCCTTGCTGTGACACGTCGGATCTGGCGGTCGATGAGTTGAGCATCGTACCCCGTTCTTGTGAGGGCATCCTCGAGTACTTCCAGGTGTCCGTCACGTTCCTCCTCATCTGAGCAGATCCTGTGTATGCGTAAAGCTTGTCCATAGGGAATGGCTGTTTTAATGTGTTTTGGGTGGAAGCTGGAGAAGTGTAGCATTGTGAGGTTGTCTGTGGGTTTGCGGTAGAGTGTGGTGCTGAGGTGTCCGTCCTTGATGGAGACCCACGTGTCCAAGAATGAGACAGATAGTTGAGAGTAGTCCATGGTGAGTTTGATGGTGGGATGAAACTAGTTGATACCACTGTGTAGTTTTATCAGTGACTCCTCGCCATGGGTCCAGAGGAAGAAAATGTCATCAATGTACCTGGTGTATAATGTTGGTTGGAGATCCTGCATAGAGAAGAAACCTTGTTCGAACCTGTGCATAAAAATGTTGGCATATTGGGGTGCAAATTTGGTCCCCATGGCTGTTCGGTGTTCACAGATCATTCTTCGTAGCAAACTGCCCGGCTCTCAGGACAACTCCATACAACCCTGTCACGGTGGACGCTGCAAGCCGTGTCAGATTGTGGACATAATAGTGGTATCTATGTGTGGGGACACCTCCCACCTTGCACAAGGCAGGTACTCATGTGACTCAGCCAACGTTATCTGTCTTATACGTTGCAGGCAAGGATGCCCGGAGGCTTGGTACATTGGGGAAGCCGAGCAAAGACTACGACAATGGATGAATGGGCACTGCACAACAATCAACAGACAGGAGGGTTCCCTCCCAGTTGGGATCATACTTCAGTGGTCCAGGACATTCAGCCTTGGACCTTTGGGTGACCATCCTCCAAGGTGGACTTCGGGACAGGCAGCAGAGGAAAGTGGCTGACCAGAGGCTGATAGCTAAGTTCGGTACCCATAGGGAGGGCCTCAACCGGTATCTTGGGTTCATGTCACATTACAGGTGATTACCATTGCACTCCACACACACCTATTCCTACACACACAGACACACACTCTCACATACACACGGACACAGGTACAAAGACACCCCCACACAGACTTAAGACACTCTGCACTCACTACACACACACACCCAAATACACACACTTTCTCACACTCACAACCCCCACCCCAGACACACACACACACACACAAAGACCCACATGCACACATATATTTTGTGTGGTGAATTTGTACTTGCAGAGTTACATTGCACTTTGCTCAAAAACTGCATACATTCGTGTAGAACTCTGAGCTCAAAAACTGCATGAATTTATGTAAAACTCTGGTTCTAATCTAAAAAGTGAGATAACAATCTAAACATCAGGTCATAGACAGAGAACACAGGGGCCTAACGCTTTCAACATATTGTCTAGCTGTCGCTATTGTTAACAGCTAACCAGAGAATGCAACTTAAAAAAAAGGGTTTTGTGATTTATACATGAAAGAAGTGAAACTATCACTGTATTCTAACAGATGAAAGGCTTAACAGACAATCAATTTTTCAATGTATAATTTCAGTTACATTACACTGTACATTTTTGCTATAAATTCTGTGTTAGGTTTGAGCCCTCCACAATCACCTGCTGAAGGAGCGTCTTCTGAAAGCTAGTGTGCTTCCGATTAAACCTGGTGTTGTGTGATTTTTAACTTTGTACATCCCAGTCCAACACCAGCATCTCCAAACCATGACTTCTGGGACCAGGAGGAGAAGGTGATGTTGCAGCGCCCTTCTGAGGGCGGGAGGTGTCAGTGCAACATCGCCCTCAGAAGCCGAGAAGAGTCGTGCAGGAGCGCCCTCTGAGGCTGGGAGGAGTAAGGCAGTACCCCACGGAGGCTGGGAGGAGGAGTGAGGAGGGGGATGGGGAATGAGTCAATGCACACGGACGTAGCTGTGAGAAACAGCTTCAAATACCCTAAATTAAACAGTCAGCCCTGGCAAAACCGAGCCGCTCCGGCAGGATCAGACTGCAATCCGCGGAACGGGACCGTGCTGGTGGGCGAATACCACAAATTGTATTGGCGACATCTGAAGGAAAACGACTGTAACTTGAAAACGATAAGAAACAGTCGCAATACTTCGCAAGTGTAATTGATGTTCATAGTTTTAATCTTATTAAATGGATTGCACTCGAATGATCAGGGATTTCCGGGCAGACTAACTGGATTAATGGTGCTGGAAGAGCACAGCAGTTCAGGCAGCATCCGAGGAGCAGCGAAATCGACGGTTCGGGCAATGATGAAGGGCTTTTCCCCGAACCGTGGATTTCGCTTCTCCGTGGATATCTGCCTGAACTGCTGTGCTCTTCCAGCACCACTTCATCCAGACTCTGGTTTCCAGCATCTGCAGGCATTGCTTTTACCTGGCAGACCAACTGGCCGTCCGTCAGTGAGCTCGGCTCTCAGTGGTGGGCTGCGATGTCAATCAACACAGTCGCCCCCCACCCATTGGTGGATGCGGCCGTCAGTTAAATGGCATCAGTTCCGGTTGAGTCTGAGCGGGAGTGGCCCGTGCCCTTGTGTCACCGTCAGCCCCGTCCCTGAGGCCGGGCGGCGGGCGGCGGGCGGCGGGCGGCGGGCATGGTCGGGTATAACCCCCTCGCTGAGCGAGGGGAAGGCAGTCCTTCTCCTGTGGAGGTGGCAGTGGCAGGCTCCTTGTCCGGACTCCTGACCCGTGTACTCATCAACCCGCTGGATGTCATCAAAATCCGGTTCCAGGTAAAGGTGGAGTTTGGAAATATGTAAACGGGGGTAAATCCTGGCTCAGTATGTCCCGGGGGGGGGGGGGGAACCTAAATATGTGGAGGAGAAATCCACAGGGTGGGAAAATTCCAGATAAGTAGCAGGGGTACTGGATAAATAGTGTCTAAATATAGGGTCAGATGCAGTAGATGTACAAATGGGAGGGGGAAGGCTGTTTTATATCCTCAATACAGTGTGATATATATAATAGAGTTAAAATAACAGTTGGGTGGAGCTCACCTTTTGGTCAATGTACGGATAGAAGTTGGTAAGTACGTGGGTAGGGGAGTACTGGGTAAATATACATGAGGGAGTCAGTAAATACTAGTTAAGTGTGTAAGGTGGGTGGCTGAATGCAAGATAATTATACAAAGGGCTGCTAAAATATGCATGGACAAGTGCTGGGCACCATGGTTCACAATTTACCTTTGGCATTTGAATTCCAGTTTCAAACTTTGTGAGTGATTCCCAATTGGAAAGTTTAATTAAGAGGAAAGAAAGATGACAGCAAGCATCAAGAAGGCATTGAAAAAAACTGAATGGTTGTATAGTTAGTGAGTGCAATATAATTTTTATATTCAGCATACCATTTTGTTTTATGAAAAACATAGCTCATGACTCAGCTGTCCTTGCAAACTGTCTTTCCTGTCTCAACCCTTTGAACATACTGTCACCTCCCAAGTCTCCCAGAACACTGTGTTTAAATCTCTCCAGTCAAATTTCTGCTCTTGCCATACATTTAAAAAGTAATATGATATCTAATGTGACTCTAACAAAAATAGAAATTGCTGTTGGAATTCAGATCTGGCAGCCTCCATGGAGAGAGAAACAGAGTTAATATTTCAAGACCCTTCAGAAACAATTATCCTTGTCCTTCTCAGCATATCAATGGGTTGGAAGTATTCAGAAAATTTACTAAACTAACACCTGAAATGAGTGGATTGCTTTAGAGAAAAAGTTAGACAGATTAGATTTGTATGGTCTGGAGTTTAAAAGAGATTGAGGTGACTTAATTGAAACGTAGAAGATTCTGCACACACTTGGCCAGATAGATAATAAAAAGATGTTTCAAGTTATGAGAGAATCAATATCCAGGTGTCATAGATTAAAAGGTTGCCTATTAAAGACAAAGATGAGGAAATATCTTTTGAATTCCAAAGGCTGTTTACATAATATTTAAGTAATTTTAAGACAGTTAGATTCTTGTTTATTAAGGGGATTTGAGGTTAAAGTCAGGTCAGCCATGATTATATTGAACAGTGTAACAGGATCAAAGGCTTGAGTGGCTTACTCTTGTTCCTTGCTCAGATTTTCAACCTCTGTGCAGCCTTTTATAGACTTAACCCACACTATCACACTATTTTCCTGCTGTGCAACTGGGTGAGATTTGACAAAAGTAGAAACTGCTGGAAAAGTTCAGCGGGTCTGGCAGCATCTGTGGAGAGAATCAAATGACCCTTTTCCAGAACCTGAGTTTGTCTGTAAACTGAAATTTTCTCCCTCTAAGTATCGGAAAACGTGGTCTTCGCTCCATATTCTGTTGTCTAGCTGCTAATCTGTCCTCTCCCTGGCAGTAGCCTGAGAATAAGCCAGTTCTTTTGCAGTCTTGGTGTCAAGTTAGATTCTCTTGTATGTCTTCGACCTCATTAAGCCATGCTTATTAGCACATTGAGTTTGTCCCCATTTCAGTTCATCAGCTGCCAACTCTCCTGTTCTTCTTGGATTACGCTGAGACTCCACAGTTCCAACACATTCCTGGTTGCTCTCAGATTCTCCCTTCCACAATCTTGATATCATCCAAACTATACTTGTTCCTAACTCCCCAGTAAGTCCCATTCACTTATCACCTCTGTTTATTGATCTCCCAATCCAGTGAAGTCTTGATGTTATAATTCTTTTTCTTGTCCTCAAATGACTGTGCATCTCCCTGTCTCTATAAACTTCTCAAGCTCCCAAACCTTCTGTGCTCCTCGAATTGTGGTGTGTTGAGTATCTCTGATTTTAATTGCTGCACCATTGGTGGTAATGCATTCAGCATCCTGGGCCCCAAGAATTAGAATTTCCTCCCTAAATCTCCGATTGTGCCTGCTGCACAGTGTGTTTGAACTCTTTTATATCTAGCAAAAGTATTGTGGGTCGACTCTTACTAATAGTAAAACAATAATATTCATTTATTTGACACAATTAATATTAGAATAACAAATACAATATGAACTAATGATAAACACTATAAATGTTTTAACTTGACTTTGATCATGTGCCACCATGCTAGAGCTTAGCCAGGTTCCAAGTGGTGAAGTGGTTTCAGAGGTGCCTTCTCTTTTGGTGGTTATTCTCAAGTTATTGTTCTCCAGTTACTGCTTGAGTTACTACTCCTGAGGTGTTGCTGCGGTTTTTATACTCCAAAGTCTTTGCGTCCTTTTGGGAGGGTCTTGACTATCTTCCAATGGATTGATCAGGTTCAATCACCCTGATTGATAGGACCCAACCAAGTATGCTGATGGCAGCATGGTCCTTAAATGTTCATTACTGGAGGTGCCTCCATTTCTGGTACGCACCTTGATGTTTCCGATTGTCCTGAGGATGACGTTCATTGTCCCATTCAAACCCAAATTCAGGTGTGTATTGTAGGGTCTGCAGCTACCCGCTTGTTTGCAAACAGTCTGTGGGCAGCTGCAGCATGTTGATTGATGCAATCACTTGAGTTAAGGCTGGTTCATTTCCCAGCATGCTTTCGTACCTGTCCAATTTATCAACTTCATTCAAAATTTATCATTTTGAGCGGCCTGTTTGGCCACACTCCCACCCTCCTTTTTAAGACACTTCTTAATGATCAATTCTTGTCCATAGATCCCTCAAAGTTGCCACCCAAGTTGATAGGGTTGTTAAGGCATATGGTGTATTGGCTTTCATTAGCAGGGGGACTTAGTTTAAGAGCTGTGAGGTTATGCTGCAGTTCTGTAAAGCCTTGGATAGACTACATTTGGAATCTTGTGTCTAGTTCTGGTGGCCTCATTATAGGAAGGATGTGGAAGCTTTAGAGAGGGTGCAGAGGAGATAATTACCAGGATGCTGCCTGGTCTGGAGGACATGTCTAATTAAATAAAGGTTGTGGGACTAGGGCTTTTCTCATTGGAGCGAAGAAGGATGAGAGCTGACTTGTTAGAGGTATACAAGGTGGTGAGAGGCATAGATAGTGGATAACCAGAGACTTTTTTTTTCCCCCAGGGCAGAAATGGCTATCATGAAGGGGCATAATTTTTAAGGTGATTGGAGGAAGATTTAGGGGAGACGTTAGAGGTAGCCTCTTTACACAGAGAGTGGTGGGCGCTTGGAATGCAATGTCAGCGTTAGTAGTAGAGTCAGATATACTAGGGATATTTAAGTGACCCTTGGACAGGCACATGGAAGGTAGTAAAATAAAGGTTATATAGGTTAGTTTGATTTTAGAGTAGGATAAAAGGTTGGTACAACATTGAGGGCTGAAGGGTCTGTTCTGTGTTCTATCAATCTTTTGGCCATTCAAGTTAATATTTCTTTGTGGCTCAATGGCACGCTTGGTTTTGCAATATTTCTGTAAGGTCCTTTTGAATGTTTTGAAATGTTGAAATTCATTGTTGGTAAGTGTTAAATGATACATTTGATAAGAATAAGGCAACATCAATAATAAGAATATTCAAATAGTGTAGAGGAGCAAAAGATCTGGTGCTTAATCATTTATCAGTCACTAAAGTACTAAAACAAGTGAGGCACGTTAATGAGGCCAGTTTCTAAAAGAAAAGCAGGCAAAGCATGTAGGTTCGTTTTCAGAAAGGATGAACTGGGAAGCATAGAGTTGTAAACTACCTTGATTAGACCAGACTTGGTCTATAAGCAGAAATGTTCACAGTACAGCATCGTAAGGATGCAAAAAAAATTCACAAGAATGTGATCAGAAAGAAGGCTGACTAGGTTGGAAAAATTTTCCTCTATTGAGAAAGAAGAGGGGTGAAAGCTGAATATTACTCCCTCATTCAGAAATGGAAAGGGATTAAAACTGGTAACAATAGGCCAGTTATTTTAACATGTCATTGGGAAAATGTTTGCTCAGAACATTTAAAATATGTAATATAAGCAAGCAGAGGCAGCATGGCTTAATGAAAGAGACAATTTTATTAGAATTCATTATCTACCATGTGTTAATTCCTTTAAAGAGGAACCAGTAGATGTAATACCTTTTGGAAATCCAAAGCTGCTTGATAACATATCACACCTTGGGCTATTAATGAGATAACAGCCCCTGGTGTCAGGAGTAGTATATCAGCATGGGATTTTCTAGCTACAGGTGCAAACTTTTAAAGTGTGTATTGATTATCATGTGATTCTAGTCCCATTAGTTTAAATGGGGCACCGCTATTATGTGATTTTCTTATAACACGGGATGACATGAGAACAGAACTTCTGCATTATAGCAGAACTGACTGTAATAGAGGACAAAGAGTTAGGATAAGGAGGCATTTTCAGGATGGCAACATGTATCCAGTGTTGGGAAGGTGAATGTACTGTAGCCAAGTTTAAGGATCACCTGGGAAAAAAAAGTGGGAAGGCAAGTAATGAGAATGGTACAATGAATACAGAAAGATAGTTTGAGAGTATGCAAAAATTTGGCAAATGGAGTGTAATTTGGGAAAAAATATAAGGTTATGCATTTCACCAGGCAGAATAGAGGAACTGGATATTATTTAAATGTAGGAAGACTACAGAGAGCATAGGGATTTAGGAGTCTTGTGTATGAATCACTAAAATCTACTATCAGAGTTCAGCAGGAAGACAAATGAACTGTTTGCCCTCCTTTTAAAAAAAAACAGTATAAAAATAAGGTGGTTTTTGCTAAAACTTTCCCGCACTTGTTAGACCACACCTGGAATACTGTAAACAGCCTAGATTCCCTTATTTTAGGAAAGACATAATGACATTGGAGGCAGTCCAGAGAAAGTTTACAAGGTTGATTCTGGATAAAGAGGGACTGTCTAATGAAGAGACGTTGAGTAGATTAGGCTTGGATTCATTGGAATGTAGAAGGATGAGAGGCAATCCAATTTTTTTTTTAAAAAAAACCAATACAAAATTCTTAGGGGGATTGACAGGGTAGATGTAGAGAAGTTGTTTGCCCTTGTAGGGCATTATCTTCAATAAGGGACCATCTATTAAGGCAGAAATGGGGAGGAATGTCTTTTGAATGGTGAATCTGTGGAATGCTATGCCACAGCAGTAGAGACTGGGTTGTTTATAAAGGCTGAGATTGACAGGTTTTTAACCAGTATGGGAATCGAGGGTTATTGGAAAAGGCAGGAAAGTGAAATTGAAGATGGAGACTGGTCATGATCTCATTGAATTGCACAGAAAACTGGATGGGCTAAATAGCCTACCCCATTCCAATTTACTGTGTTTCCATTAGGCCTATCACGGTTAGAATTACCTTTTAGGAAGGAAGGGAGCGTGCTGAAAAGCAGAAACACATTTTAGGGGGAAATTAGATGAGCACAAAGGAGAAATGGAATTGAAAGACATGTTGATTGAGTGATTATAGTGGAGTGAGGGGTAGACATCTGTGGAACATAAAGATACCGACCATCACGCCTGAATACAGAGTCATTTCAATGCTGAGCAGTGAATAGTGATCATAGGGAAATATTCAATAATAGCAGTTAACTGTACAGTGAGCTGGGCGCATATACTCAGTGCTGTTTAAATATACAGGGGAAATGGATGAATATCTGGTATAATGGGTAAATGTAGTTGGTCCCAGTTAGAGGTGTAGTGGAAATATCAATGTAGAATTGAAATGCATATACCAGACAGGAGTACGTTGTTAACCGAACATGTGTAGAAAATCAATAGGCATTCCATATTTAACTTATACTGAATAACTATGATTCGGAGATGCCGGTGTTGGACTGGGGTGTACAAAGTTAAAAATCACACAACACCAGGTTATAGTCCAACAGGTTTAATTGGAAGCACACTAGCTTTCGGAGTGATGCTCCTTCATCAGGTGATTGTCATTGGACAAATATATTCACAGACAGGAGAAAATTCAGAAGTGCAGAACTACTTTAGGTATGAGATATGTGCATGTATACTGATTATCAGTAATTTGACTTTCATTGTGCATGTATACTGATTATCGGTAATTTGACTTTCATTGTGCATGTATACTGATTATCGGTAATTTGACTTTCATTGTACAATACTGGTTCTGCGTGGGATTTGATGTATGTACAAGTAGTTCTTGAATGACATGTGCTTTGGCAGTGCAATTTGCTCATACCATCGCTGAGGAATTCACGACCAGGAGTTTCAAAAACGCTTAACTCTCTTGGCAATAGGGGAATTCCAGTGGTGATTGTTTTGTTCTGCGCTTTTGCCAAACTCTCCGCGCTGTTCTGTGCATGCGCCGAATCAGCTGCTACCAGAGCAGTTTTCTGAGGGGTACTGTATAGAGAGCAGCTTTCTGAGCATTGAGCAGTTTGCTGTGAAATATCCGTGACTTCTGCATTACCCTCTTCTTGGAAAACATAGAGGGGCATAGTGACAAGAATGTTAGCACGAAGTGTCCTGATGATAAAATTGCAGGTGGTGAATGCAAAAGAAAGGCTATAACACCAGAAGAGAAGCTCGATGTTAAAGTGTTTTGAGCATCAGGAGAGAATGTGATATAGCTCACTTAACAGTCTACCTATGCATCATGATGATCCTCTGTTCCTGCATTAACAATTTTTTAAAAATGTACTGTGCTAAATTTACCTTCTTCATTGATAAGCGAAGTTTATGGAATGAGACTACGGCGTTATAGGAGAACCACCTGTAGTCCATATTATAGGCACCAATACTACTTGTTCATCCTGTATCATATAGTAGTATAATGGGTGTATGTCTGATCTCTGTTATAGATGAGAGATGAGATACATGTGTGATTAGGGCTTTATGGTGTGATCTCCGCAGTATATTATAATTGGTCCAGTTGGCACTTACCCACTGAGTCTACCATTCTTGGACAGATTCTAAATTCAACATTCAATGATAGTGCTCATGTTTGGAGTTTTGGAAATTGGGCTCAAGTGATCTATGCCACTCCCCTGTCTCTGCACCTTTTGTGGGAAAGTGAGGACTGCAGATGCTGGAGATCAGCTGAAAATGTGTTGCTGGAAAAGCGCAGCAGGTCAGGCAGCATCTAAGGAGCAGGAGAATCGACTGAAGGGCATTCCTGAAGAAGGGCTCATGCCCGAAACGTCGATTCTCCTGCTCCTTAGATGCTGCCTGACCTGCTGTGTTTTTCCAGCAACACATTTTCAGCTCTGCACCTTTTGTGTTGGGGAAATAGCAATTTAGAATTGAAAGATGTATTATGCTATGAAATGCGTGTATCATTCAAATCTACATAACCGAGCATGTTAATTTCAGAGCTGTACTCATGTCTACTCCTCTGATTTTTGTTTCCTCAGCTTCAGATCGAGAAGTTGTCACTGTTTGAGCCAGGAGCCAAATATCATGGCATTCTCCAGGCAACTAACACAATATTCAGAGAGGAGGGTCTTCAGGCATTCTGGAAAGGTCACATCCCAGCCCAGCTTCTCTCTATCTCCTATGGAGCCGTCCAGGTGTGATGCAAGATTATGTCTCTCTCTCTCTCAAAATTGTTCTCCGAGCACCTTTTAATGTATTACTTTCAAACTTTTGTCTGTGAATATTTCTGCTTTTTGAGCTGAAAGATGATGGTAGAATACAGGAGAACAGAGTGGGGCTGTGGAAGTGAAGTGAATGTGTTTGTGGATTAGTCCTGCAGTGCTGGGAGTGCACATTCCACCATGGTAGCTTTAGAGCATTAGATCCTTAAAAAGAATGCTTCTAGGATTTATTTTAAATCGTGTGGTTCGGTGATAGGACTCTCATCTTTGAGTTAGCAGAAGACAGTATCAACCTCACTTGAGATTCTGATGCTAATCTCCAAACAGTGCAACACTAAGACATGGCAATGTTTTTTAGAAGTAATGTTAAACGAAGAGCCTATCTGGTGCACTTGAAAGACCTACAGCACAATTTGAAGATGAATTGGTCTCTCTAATGTCCTAGCCAATATCTTTTCTTCAATCCACTATAACAGTTTATCTGGTTATGATTTATATGGCTGTTTTTATTAGGACTGGCTGTGTGTAAATTAGCTTTTCTTCCCTGCATTTCCAGTCAAACATTTAGTTCAAAAATATGAAATTGGTTGTAAGACATTTGATTTGATTGCAAGTTCTTTCCATTTTGATTATCATCTTGTTGCTAGATTTACTCCAGCACGTTTTTTTTCCTTCATCTTGCAGTTTGTGAGTTTCGAATTTCTAACCAAGTTGGTTCACAATGCCATGCTTTATGACTCGAGGATTCCCATCGCACACTTTGTATGTGGGGGCTTGGCAGCATGTTCGGCTACGGTCACTGTGCAGCCACTTGACACTCTCCGCACCAGATTTGTGGCACAGGGAGAGCCAAAGGTGAGAAACTAGGCATTTAAGGGGACAGGTGAGTGGTAATAGCAATGTGAGGGTATTAGAATGGTAGAGAATGATGTGGGTAAAAGGTATAGTGATGGAACAGTGGTGTCTATCATCTTGAATCGTAGAATGGTTAGATCATAGAATGACAACCTCATGACCAAGCTGTCTGTGACCAATTCATTTAGTCCCACTTCCCCATGTTTTCCTCATGCCTCTGCCATTTTTTTTACTCTTCAAAAATTACCCAATTCCATTTTGAAAGTTATGGTTGAATCTACTTCCACAACATAGTTAGGTGGCACCATTCCAGATTCTGATTAAGAATCAAAGGCTGTCTATGAATATGAACAGATAAAGAGCCAAAACAACCTGAAACTGAAAAAGAAAACATCAGAGTTTACAATCTGGAATTGTTGAATTCTGGAAGTCTTGATGGCTGTAAAGTGTCTCACTGAAAGATGAGCTGCTGCTCCTCAAGCTTGTGTTGAACCTTACTGGAATAGGTTGAAGGCAGACGACTCCATATTTTGTCTTTTCTGTTTTGTTTCCAGAAACCAGTGCATTTTTTCCAGGAATACCTTTTGACTCTTTGCTCCTTTTCTTCTCCTGTTAGTATTCCCACTAGTCCTGAAGGACTATCTCTTCAGATATTCATTCTGTCTTCTACTGTATCTCAGACCTTCCTTTGTTTGTGGCCCTCCACTCTTTTTGTTCAAAACCTATTACACCTTTAATTTTTCTCAGTACTGATAAACATTCATTGATCTGATTGTTAACTCTTTCTCTTTCCATAGGTGCTGCCAAGGCTGCTGAGTTTTTCTAGTATTTTCTGTTTTTATTTTGAATTTCCAGCATCCACTGTATTGTTTCTCATTCTGTCACATGCACCCTGTCTTCTCGTTTGTTTATCTCTCTTTCATCAGCTAGGAGGCTTGGGTTCCCTCTTTTAGCCATTTACTTTGTATCTCAGATGTCTCCTCATTTAAAGATTGCCTGTTATTATGATCTAGTTTCATTGGCCACTTTGATATCTCTTTACCAGGGCCAGATTTGGTCTCAATCCACTGAAAAATGATCCTTCCTGAATTAGTTCATTTTACTCTGGATTACTGTCTTTTTCCATAGCCAACCAAAATTTTTGATGCTATGATCACTGTTCCCTGACTGATTTTTATCCACTTGGTCCATCTCGTTCACCAGATTCAGATCCTGCAGTGACTCTTCAAACATCCTGAGCACCTCATCAAATTTCAGAGAATCTTCCCTATAAACAATTACTAATCTAGTCTTTAGTCCCACCACCCGTTATAAAGGTTCCGTAATATTCTCTAATTTTGCATAGTTGTACCACTATGGTGTCTGCGCCCCAAACAAATAGATTGTGCCCTTGACTCCTCTAGAGAAACTGTCTTTTCGTTGTATTACTTTCCTTAAGCAATGCTGCCAGCCCTACTTACCACTGCTTTTTTAAAACCCCTGAAATATTTAATACCCCATCCTGCACTTGGAACCAAGTCTCCTTTATCACCTCAGCATTGTGGTTCTTCCTGGTAATTTCCAACTGCAGCTCACCAACCAGCTTTAACAAATATGATACATTCACATACAGTGCACATTAAACAATTTAGACCTTTTATTGCTTTCCCTATTACTCTAACTACAGATAACGTCTTACTATTTCTTACTGTAATGCTATCCATCAGTCCCAATCCCTAGTTTTTTTTTCTCTCTTTCAGTTGTTCCTTCTTTGTTCCCAATCTTTATTATATTAACACTTTTTCAGGATAGGCAGGAAACTCAAGACAGCTGGTTATCAGGCTGACTAGAATTTTTAATGTCGGGGCCAGGGTGTTGCAGACTGCCTTTATAGATTAGATTCGATTCATTACAGTATGGGAACATGCGCTATGGCCCAACAAGTCCACACTGACCCGCTGAACAGTAACCCACCCAGACCCATTCCCCAACCCTGTATTTACCCCTGACTAATGCATCTAACACTATGGGAAATTGAGCATGGCCAGTTCACCTGACCTGCACATCTTTGGACTGAGATGAAACCAGAGCACCCGGAGGAAACCCACGCAGACACAGAGAATGTGCAACCTCCACACAGACAGGAATCAAACCCAGGTCCCTGCCGCTCTGGGGCAGCAATGCTAACCACTGAGCTCTAAGCCACCCCCTTTTTTTTTTTAAATCCGTCATTATTTGCCCTACTGTCTCAGGCCTGGGGGCTTGAGTTATTAGATTACATAGGCTTTTTTGCTTAAAGTGGAGAAAATCTGTGTCTGTTTCTAATCACTCTCAGCTGAGACAATTGAACATTTTGAGTGGGGACATCAATGAGATCTAGATCCAAAGTGTGTCATATTTGAAAGTCCTTCTACATTGTCGTCTTATTTAGATGAGGTAATAAAGTGAGTCTAAAATTTGAGCAACTGAGTGTTAGAAAGAGGAGGCTGGGCTGTTTTTAAATATTTATACCCTACTAATTTTAAAGGTATCCTTGTATAATAAGAATTTATTTGGATTCTTTGAATCAGAGTTTCAGGTGACACTGTTTATGTAGGAGGTGGTGGTCCTCGTACGCAGAGATTGAGTCCCGATGACATTGGGTTGTTGAGAGAATTATCTAATACCCTGATCACCCTCCAGTTGTGATATCCACTCACACTTGTTGCCTTGTCTAATGCTTGTAGTTTACTTTTCTAAAGACTTTTTTTTGGAATATAAACAGAAAATATTGAAGGTTTGGGCGCTGCTGTGTTGAAAAGGGTTGTTGTTCTTCAATTCACAAAGTTAGAATGTATTGTTCATATATTGGTTTCGCAAGATCCAAGAGCTTATGGAGCAGCTGGATTTGACACTTTGTTGGGATGAGCTTGCACCAGCTGCCTGTGGGTTGAAAGCTGCTGAGCAGCAGCCTTTGGATTGTTCAAGTTGCAGTTTATCACAGACCTGAGAAAAGACTATTGAATACATGCCTCCAAACGTTTCTATTTCTCACTCTCCACATAGGAAAAGAGAATCTAACTTGAATGAAGACCAAGCTCCAACTGACAAATGACTGAATTGAGAATGTTCTTTCAACAACTTGTTACCATCACCACAACTCAAAAGCACTGAGAAAGTCACCTTGTTTCCCCTTTGGGGGATCAACTGAATTTGTTAGATTTGCCCATGTTTTCCACCCATGTAATTTCTGCAGCACTGTCTTATTTGAGTAAACGAATGTGTTTGGGTCAAAAGATGATAGTGTTACCACTTGTTAAAGGACAAGTTTTTATTTTTTAAAAGAATTCATTGGTACATGATTGGAGTATTTTGACCTAAATAATGCTCATAGTCATTTGGTTATTTATACATTTGAAATGGCCCGTAGAATAGAAAGGTTTGATTTCTAGCACACATCAGGGACAAACGTTTGAGTTAGTTATTTGAAGTAATTATCTAGATTTATGTTTTCTATTCTGTTTGTAGTCTTGTGTTCCTCTGTAATATGGTACATGTATGGGAGGGAAAGTAAGGTACATGAGTGAACAGAATTGTTTCACTCCTGCCTAGGTTGTGAAGCAGCTCAATGATAGCTAGGTTTATGCATGAGGGGTTGATGTGATGGATTGAATCTTTCTCTTGCGTTTAAAATGACATATATGCTGCTTTTAGAATGCTGATTGACTCTTGACTATGGTGTGATTAATATCTATTTTGCAGATTTATAGAAGTCTGTGGCATGCAATAGTCACCATGTACAGAAAGGAAGGACCCCTGTCATTCTATCGAGGACTCACGCCCACTCTTGTAGCTGTCTTCCCCTATGCTGGGTTCCAGTTTGCCTTTTACAACATTTTTCAGCATATCTCTGAGTGGGCTGTGCCATCGCGTGAAGCCTGGATGGGTGAGTGACCAGTGGCAGGAAGTGTGAAGATATTGGCTACTGCACTAACCAAACAGGAGAGCAGTATTTCTGTGGAGGTAGAAATGTGATTTGGTAGTGAGGCATTAGCCTTCATTTGTTGAGAGGAGGAGTAAGCAAAGAAGAAACTTAGTTTCTGACAGGCTGACACTTTGCAGAGCTGCCATGGACACTCAGTTCTGAAGAAGTCATGTTGAACTCAACATTAATTCTGTTTTTGTCTCCACAGATGCTGCCAGATCTGCTGAGTTTCTCCACCAAATTCTGTTTTCATTTCAGATCTCCAGCATCTGTAGTATTTTGCCTTTATTATGTACAAAGCCACACTTTCTTCCCTCTTGGCTGGCCTAGTGTCACGGATGAAACTGGAAGCAGCATTATGCTTCGTGTTTGATCGAGCAGCTGCCTGTCATCAGCATGCAGTACCTCCGTCCACACTGCCCAATTCCTCCTTGATGCAGTTGACCACATTGTTCTTGAGCACCATTTGAGCTCATCTCCCCTGTGCTTCTCTTGTTCACGTTCTTTCTTCCTCACTTACAGCATGCAAATTATTCAAGGCAGTTACTGCTTCGATATTGAATCATGCTGTCCATCTCTGCTCTGTTCATCTGGTCGACCATTTGTCTTTTACGATCTCTTACATACTCCTAGGAGTATTACCCTGATTTCTAATCCAGCCCAACACTTTTTTTTCATGCAATAGCTTCTCCTTAGCTAGTTTGCATTACCTTTAGAATGCGCTATGATCCTATTATCTGTCTACCCTCTCTTTTTGCCTATGTACTACTATTTGAAAATTAAATCTACAGACACTGACTGCTTGGCTGACATCCTGTGACAATTGCATGCAAGGTTTCTACAATGTGACATTGTTGAGTTCGGCTCCTGCTTGTTCTTTTTTTTTCTGTTTGATGTTCCTACTGCCTATTCCATCTTGCTTTGTTAG
Source organism: Chiloscyllium punctatum (assembly GCF_047496795.1). Classification (NCBI taxonomy): domain Eukaryota; kingdom Metazoa; phylum Chordata; class Chondrichthyes; order Orectolobiformes; family Hemiscylliidae; genus Chiloscyllium; species Chiloscyllium punctatum. Next base: position 8,958,051 of record NC_092777.1, read on the forward strand.
ACCAAATGTCCTGTTTGATCCTGGTGTAAATTCAGAACACATGTCTACCATCCAGCAAGATCATTTTGGTCCATCTGTACAACTGCCTGCCCACACCTGACCATACTTTTTTTTTGTTAAATGTTTTTGGGATGTGGGCTTCACTGGTAAGACAAACTGGTGAACAATGTAAGCTTGTTTCCACTAGTTGAAGGTTCCTTAACAAAAAGATACAGATTGGGAATCACCATTAGAAGAACAAGTGGCTAATTAAACACTTAAAAACTAACAGCACTAGGGCATAATAAACCACAGACTACAATGGAGTCATGATGGTTGCTCATTACAGTCTGAGAGATAATTGGAGATGGGTAAAATAGCCACATCCCATGAATGATTTAATACAAAGCTTTTTATTGTTAAGATACAAGATTTTATTACATGGAAAAACCTTATTGTAAGGGATGATTTGAGGCAGAAACTAGAATATACTTTTAAAAGGATTTGGTGAAAGGGCAGGAGTTTAGGATTAATTTGGGTAACTTCAATTGAAACGTACATGCATAATGAGATACATATATCTCCATCTCCCTATTTTGTTTTTGAAATTTTGGCAGGCCCGGACACTCTGTGAGAGCACTAGAGGCTCAAGATATTTAACAGTCAATCAAAACAGAGATTTGTGTAAAAAGCATGCTGGTTTCTCAGTTGCTGACACAGCAATTGCAGTGTGTAGAGGTCACTGTCTCATTGTGGTTATTTGTGCTGAAACCAGCGCCTGGCACTTGCCTCTTTTAAAGGTAATAGCATCATACCTACCGACAGGAGGGCACATTGCTCCTGTTCAAAATAAAGCTCCACTTGAGGATGAGTAGACTAATGAGTTCTCCTAAATCTGAGAAATTGCAGGGAAGCCTATTCCAGCAGCTTTGCCCAGATTGCCATATTAATGTTTATGGTGTATTGGTTGGTGTGTTTTTTTAGTTTTGAAAGATGGCAACAAAGCATTACTATATACTTTTTCACAGTCTTTGCTTTTGTAATTTACAAATGTCATTGTTGTTCTGGTTGTGCGTGACAGTCAATTTGCAGATAGCAACCACTCCCAAATGGTAATCAGATAAACGACCAGATTTTAGTTTATTCATTAACAGGATGTGCATGTCATTGACCAGGCCAGCATTTATTCCCCATACTTAATTGTCCAGAAGGTAGTTAAGAGTCAACCACATTGATTCCAGAGCCACAACAATCATATGTAGGCCTGACAAAGCAAGGATGGCAGATATCTTTCCCTAAAGGACATTGTGTTCAGAGAAGAATGATCCCTGGTATAGGGGGATTGCCTTAAGAGCAAAAGCCAAAATGCTCGAGACTCTCCTCATTGGAGTTTAGAAGAAAGACTGGTGATATCTTTGAAACATAAGGTTCTTTTAAGGAACTTGACTGTGTTAATGCTGAATGGATGTTGTCTAGGATCCCAGAGGGCATAGTCTCAGAAAAAAGGTGGTGCCAATTTAGAATTGAGATAAGGGAGGGATTTCTTCTCAGACCTGTGAAGGTGAAGACTTTGTGTATATTTAAGGCTGAGATTCTTGATCAGTTGGGAAACCAAGGGCTAAGAGGAAAGGTCAGGAAAGTGGACATGGGCATGTCCTGTGAGCCCTCATTCTGTTGAATGGCAGAGTAGGATTGAGGAGCCAAATGACCGCCTCCTGTACCAGTTTTCTTATGATCTTACAGCCAGATGGGATTTTGCTAACAATCAACAATGGTTTCATGGTCATCGAGTCAGAATCAGATTATGTACAGCACGGAAACAGACCCTTCGGTCCAACTCATCTATGCAGGTCAGACGTAATCTAATCCCATTTGCCAGTACTTGGCCCATAACTCTCTCAACCCTTCCTATTCATATACCCATCCAGATGCCTTTTGAATGCTGTAATTGTACCAGCCTCCACCATTTCCTCTGGCAGCACATTCCACACATGCACCACCCTCTGCATGAACAAGGTGCCCCTTGGTTCCCTTTTAAATCTACTCCCCACCCCCACCCCCCCTCCCCCCAACCCCAGGGAAAAGACTTTATCCTATCCATGCCCCTCATGATTTTGTAAACCTCTATAAGGTCACCCCTCAGTCTCTGACGCTCCAGGGAAAACAGCCCCAGCGTATTCAACCTCTCCCTATAGCTCAAATCCTCCAACCCTGGCAACATGCTTACAAATCTTTTTTGAACCCTTTCAAGTTTCACAACATCCTTCCGATAGGACGGAGACCAGAACTGCATGCAATATTCCAACAGTGGCCTAACCAATGTCCTGTACAGCCGCAATATGACTTCCCAACTCCTGTACTCAGTACTCTGACCAATAGAAGAAAGCATACCTAACGCTGCCTTCACGGCCCTATCTACCTAGAACTATTCTTTCAAGGAACTATGAACCTGCATTCCAAGGTTTCTTTGTTCAGCAACACTCCCCACGACCATACCATTAAGTCCTGTTCTGATTTCCTTTTCCAAATGCAGCGCCTTGCATTTATCTAAATTAAATTTCATTTGCCACTCCTCATCCCATTTGCCCATCTGATCAAGATCCCATTGTATTTAGAGGTAATCTTCTTCGCTGTCCACTACACCTCCAATTTTGGTGTCATTGCAAGCTTACTAACTGTATCTCCTATGTTCAGATCCAAATCCTTTATGCAAATGACAAAAAGTATTTGACCCAACGGTAATCCTTGTGCCACGTCACTGGTCACAGGCCTCCAGTCTAAAAAGCAGCCCTCCATCACAAACCTCTGTCTTCTACCTCCAAGCCAATTCTGTATCCAAATGGCTAGTTCTCCCTGCATTCAGTGAGATCTAACCTTGCTAGCCAGTGTCCTGTGAGAAACCTTGTCCAATGTCTTACTGAAGTCCATACAGTTCACATGTATTCTGGATAGGAGCAAGAGTAACAGGCTAGTCGTTATGGAGACTTTAACTTTCCAAATATTGACTGGAAATACTATAGTTTGAGTACTTTTAGATAAGTCAGTTTTTGTCCACAGAGTGGTTTCATGACACAGTATATAGACAAGTAAACAAGGGGCGAGGCCACATTGGATTTGGTACTGGGTAATGAACCTGGCCAGGTTTTAGATTTGGAGTTAGGTGAGCACTGGTAATAATGACCACAATTCGGTTATGTTTACTTTTGCAATAGAAAGAGAAAAGTATACAAGGCAGGGCAAGAGTCTTTGCTGAGGGAAAGGCAACTATGACGTGATTAAGGATGCATAGGATGGGGAAGGAAATTGCAGGGGATGGGCACAATTAAAATGTGGAGCTTAGCAAGGACACACAGTTGCTGTTCCTTGAATAAGTATGTACCTGTCAAGCAGGGAGGAAGTAGTCAATTGAGGGAGTTGTGGTTTACTTAAGAAGTTGAATCTTTTGTCAAGTGGAAGAAGAAGGTTAATGTTAGGATGAGATGTGAAGGCTCGTTAAGGCATTTGAGTTACCAATTAGCCAGGAAAGAATTATAGAGAGAGCTAAGAAGAGGCAGGAGGGGACATGAGAAGTTGTGGAAGGAATCAAGGAAAACCCAAAAGCTTTCTATAGGTATATCAAGGAAGAAAAGAATGACTGGAGAAAGATTAGGGCCAATCAAGGATAGTACTGGGAGGTTGTGCGTGAAGTCCAAGGAGATGGGGGAAGCGCTAAATGAATTTTTTTTTTTTTGTCTTCTACTAGCCTGAATACTGACAATATTGTCAAGGAGAATACTGAGATACAGGTGACTAGACTAGACGGGATTGAGGTTCATGAGGTGGTATTAGCAATTCTGGAAAGTGTTAAAATAGCTAAGTCTCCTTGGCTGAATGGGATTTATCCCAGGATTCTCTGGGAAGCCAGAGAAGAGAGTGCAGAGTTCTTGGCCTTATGTTATCACTGTCTACAGGAATAGTGCCAGAACATTGGAGGATAGCAAATGTTGCCCCCTTGTTTAAAAAGGGGAGTAGAGACAACCCTGGTAACTATAGACCAGTGAGCCTTTCTTCAATTGTGGGTGAAGTGTTGGAAAATATAAGAGATGTGGCCCAAGTGTTATATCTATCTGTCTCTTGAATACCTTCAGCATTTTGGCATCAACTTCTTTGTATGGTAATGAATTCCACAGGTGAAGAAATGTCTCCTCATCACCATCCTAAATGGTCTATCCCGAATCCTGATGAAGAGCCTATGCTCGAAAACGCTCAATACTGCCTGACTTGCTGTGCTTTTTAATCTACCCTGTCTAGTCCTGTTAGAAGTTTATATCTCTGATATTCTTTTCCTTCATTCACCTGAGTGAAAAAAATCCTAAGCTAGCATGGTGGCTCAGTGGTTAGCACTGCTGCCTCACCATGCCAGGGACCTGAGTTCGATTCCAGCCTTGGGCAACTGTCTGTGTGGCGTTTGCACATTCTCCCTGTGTGGGTTTCCTCTGGGGGCTCCGGTTTCCTCCCACAATTCAAAGATGTGCAGGTTAAGGTGAATTGGCCATGCTATTTTGCCCGTAATGTTCAGGGATATGTAGGTTAGGTGCATTAGTCAATGGTAAATATAGGGTAGGAGTCATGGGTCTGGGTGGGTTACTCTTCGGCGGGTCAAAGTGGACTTGTTGGGGCAAAGAGCCTGTTTCCACACTAGAGATTCTTAAACTCTAAATTTCTTATCATTAGTTTTTTGATGCCAGGTTTTTATTGAATTCAAATTTCACTGCCCACCATGATCATCTATGTTGGTTAAGAAATGCATATTGCCCAGAACCCAAGGAGCCTCACACTTTGCATCCAAATGCAATAGCAGTTACCATCACGTCTTGGATATTGCACTGGTACTGCAGTGGGAATGTCAGCCTGGATTTTAGGCTAAGCTTTCAGACTGAAGGAGAGTGCTTAATTGTGCCACATGTTCTTAACCGTCTCTCTTTTTTTGCCAGTTAATGTAGAGAATCTAATGTGTGGCAGCTGTGCAGGGGTCATTAGTAAGACACTCACATACCCCTTTGACCTTCTCAAGAAGAGACTGCAGGTGGAAGGATTTGAGCAGGCACGCATGGCCTTTGGACAGGTGAGGACTTCACACACTTGTGCACCCCCTTGCTGCTTTGGCTGTATTATGTGCTGTGTGAAAATCTTTTTTGATTAGAGGTTCCTGGATCTAATGAGCTGAATAGTTAAACACCAGTTCTTTCCATTTTAATTGTGGAAGAGTCTGTCCCTGGTCTTGTGGGTTTTTGACTCATCGTACACAGGAATTGTTTTTGAATCAGTAGCCATCATAACACCGGGCAGGCACTGTCACATTGGCCCAATCTCCGTGATTTGCCATGGTGTTGTATATCTACTCGTGTCCAAAGTAGTTCGGGGATATCCTTGTAACTAACTGTAGTGTGTAATTGTTATATACACGTTGTTGCCATTGAGCATATGACAAACGCTATCTGTGAAATTGTTATTGTCTCAATTCTATTGATCACTCAATAGTTTGTCAGTTGCAGTGTTTCTGTTACTGCAGTAATAATACCAACAATATTCAAATTGTGCCATGGCAGATTGAGATTTTAATTTTGGTTTTAGGGGGAAAAAAAAATCTGATTTTATTTTGGTACAAGTGTCCACGAAGCTATCAGGTTAATTCAAAAGCTGTAAGGATTTAGGGGTCCCCTTTAGGGAAGGAAATCTGTTATCCTTCTCCAGCCTGAACTGTTTGACTCCAATCTTCCTGCCAATTTCATTTGTCTCTGTCTCTGAAGTGGTCAAACAAACAATTCCGTTGTTTCAAGTTCAAACTGTAGGTCAACAGAAGGGTTTGCATTTTCCCGCTTCACCTGAATGATTGAATAATAGCTGGAAACCATTAAAATGTGTCCTGAAGAAATCAGAATACAGCAGTAAAAGTTCGCTTAGTCTTGTAATGTGGGATCCCTGTTCCCTATCATCTGAGGTCATAGTTATACAGAATGGAAACAGACCCTTCGGTCCAACTCGTCCAAGCTGACCAGATATCCTTAAATAATTTTGACTTGCAGGTGCTGGTGTTGGACTGGTGTGGACAAAGTTAAAAATCACACAACACCAGGTTATAGTCCAACAGGTTTATTTGGAAGCACTGGATTTCAGTGTGCAGCTCCTTCATCAGGTAGTTGTGGAGGTTAAGATCATGCTCACCAGAATTTATAGCCAAAGGAGTCTTGTGTTTCCAAATAAACCTGTTGGACTATAACCTGGTATTTGTGATTTTTTAACTTAAAATAATCTAGTCCCATTTGCCAGCATTTGGCCCGTATCCCTCTAAACCCGTCCCTATTTATACATCCATCCAGATGCCTTTTAAATGGTATAATTGTAACAGCCTCCACAACTTCCTCTGGCAGTTCATTCCGCACACATACGACCCTCTACGTGAAAAAGCTCTCCCTTAGGTACCTTTTTAAATCTTTGCACACTCACCTTTAAACCTATACCCTCTAGGTTTAGACTCTCTTCCCCGGGCAAAAGACCTTCTATTTACCCTATCCATGCCCCGCATGATTTTATAAACTGCTCACTCTCAGCCTTTGAAACTGCAGGGAAAATAGCCCCAACCTATTCAACCTGAATAGATCTGCCTGAAAGCTCTCATTCCTCTGTCTCTTCCCACTTCATAATTTTGTTGCTGGCTTAAATAACAATTTACATTTATATAGTGCCTTTAATGCATTAAAACTCGTTGGAAAGTCATTGAACAAGGTTTAATACAAGGGCACCCAATGCACTAGAATAGATGCCCAGGTACTAGTCAGAAGCAGTTTTAAAGGAGAGTTGAATAGAAAGAGATGGCAAGGCTTGGGGAGAGAATTTTGCAGTTTTCTGCTCCAAGCGGAATGAAGAGCTGCTAATCATGGACTGCAGAGAGTGAGGTTTACACAACAAGCCATATGGAGGAAAGTTGAAAGCTGAAGGTTGTGGAGGATTTCAAGACTAGGGAGTATTTTAAAATTGAGGAAATGCGTGACAGGGAACCAGTGCAGTTTAGAGAGCACTGGTGAGATGTGCGACTAGAACTTTAAGAATTAGGAAATGTGCAGCATTTTTGTTAAATTTTGAGACCAAAAATTACAATTCATGAAATCTCTCAAAGATTGAGTATTCTAAACAAAATAGTTTTAATTAAATCATACAGTTTTTCCCTCAGGTGATCAACCTGAAATGACTCTGTCATTTTAAAATCAAACTTTATTGAGATCCTGCATGTTTCAACAGGACTCTTCCCATTGATGTGTATCCTGTTCCTGAGTGCACCCTTTCCTCTAGTTTAAATACAGGATACAATCTACTCAATGCTCTTTTGGATACTGATTGGTTAGTTAGATGTATGATTGGTGGTTAGTCAGCAAATTGCCAACTTGATTTGCATTGGCTGAAGAATGAGAACTTTTCCTAGACTTGCTGTGATAGCATGATTAGCTTTTAATCAGTTTGCTGCAATTAACCTCTCTTTCAATTCAAATGGTTCTAATCCATTCAGCTCCGATCACCACCAGCCCATTTTCGCAGAATGAGCACAGCTGTAAGCCAGTCTCTTAACCCTTTCCTTATGAGAGTTTTGAATGAGTTGAAGTTTTCAGGGAGTGGAAAATGGGAGGACAGTTATAAGTACAGTGAATTCTTGTGGTAATAAAACCATAGGTAAGATCTCAAAACTAGTTAAACCAGGACGTGGGTATTGTGGGGAGGTTTAGGGATGTAGAGTCATAGAGAGATGACACAGAAACAGACTCTTTGGTCCAACTTGTCCATGCAGACCACAGCCTTAATAAATCTAGACCCATTTCCCTTTTAAGTCCTTTCTATTCTTACACCCTTTCAGATTTTTTTAAATGTTGTAATTGTACCAGCTTCCACTTCTCCCAGCAGCTCATCCATACATGCGTGGAAAAAGTTACCCCTTAGATTTCTTTTAGATCTTACTCCTGTCACCTTAAACGAATGCCCTCTATTTTTGACTCTCCCACCCCAGGGAAAAAACCTTGGTTATTCAACTAGGAAAAAGTGAGGATTGCAGGTGCTGGAGATCAGAGTCGAGAGTGTGGTGCTGGAAAAGCACAGCTGGTCAGGCAGCATCTGAGGAGCTGGAAAATTGATGTTTTGGACATAAGCTTTTCATCAGAAATGAGGCCTTCACAACATCCTTCCTGTCGGCAGGGAGACCAGAATTGCACGCAGTACTCCAAAAAGTGGCCTAACCAATGTCCTGTACAGCTGCAACACAACCTCCTAACTCCTATATTCCATGCACTAACCAATAAAGGCAAGCGTACCAAATGCCACCTTCGCTGTTCTGCTACCTGTGATTCCGCTTTCAAGGAATTATGAACTTGTACTCTGAGGTCTCTTTGTTTAGCAACACTCCTCATGATCTTAACATTAAATGTATAAGTCCTGCCCTGATTTGCTTTTCCAAAACACAGCACTTTGAATTTATCTAAATTAAACTCCATCTGCCACTCCTTCGTCCATTGGAAAACTTTTCTTAATTAGATCAGACATAAGGCTGTAAACAGTGTCAGACAGTAGCCAGTGTGAAGTGGCTTGGGGATAGAGTTTGAAGAAGGGGTCAAAAACCTCAATGGTATAAAGTCATAGAGATGTACAGCACAGAAACTGACCCTTCGGTCCAGATCGTCTGTGCTGACCAGATATCCCAACCTCATCTAGTCCCATTTGCCAGCATTTGACCCATTTCCCTGTAAACCCATCCAATTCATATATCCTATTAAATGCTACAATTGTACCAGCCTCCTCCACTTCCTCTGGTAGCTCATTCCACACACGCACCACCCTTTGTGTGAAAAAGCTGCTCCCTTAGGTCCCTTTTAAATCTTTTCCCCTCACCTTTTAAAGGAGGGAATTGTTTTGTTTATCCAGTATTTGGCATGATGAAGCAATGCAAACAAGAGCGATGTGTCATCAACATGCATTGCAATCTGATCTGCTGTTTGGAGTACGTTGCTGAAGTGCAGTATTTGAGATTGGGGGGGAATAACCAATCCCTCTAGAGGCAGAAAGACGTGATGTCATTTTCAGGACATTTCCTGCTGGAAATTAAGAACAGAACCAGATAGGACCCACTCACCTGGAGCCAGTGGAGTCACAGGGGATGAAGATGGTGTGATGAACAGGATCACGTATATAATGTCTTGCTCTTTCACTACCTCTAGGAGAAAGTGAGGATTGCAGATGCTGGAGATCAGAGCTGAAAAATGTGTTCCTGGAAAAGCGCAGCAGGTCAGGCAGCATCCAAGGAGCAGGAGAATCGACGTTTCGGGCATAAGCCCTTTCTCAGGAATCTTATCGACGTTTCGGGCATAAGCCCTTTTTCAGGCTTCCTGAAGAAGGGCTTATACCCGAAATGTCAATTTCTCCTGCTCCTCAAATGCCACCTGAACTGCTGCGCTTTTCCAGCTCTTTCACTACCTCTGCCTTGTTCCCCCATGCTGTTCTGTTAGGATGTGGAGGTGCCAGTGTTGGACTAGGATGGACAAGGTCAGAAGTCACATGTCACCAGGTTATAGTCCAGTGGGTTTATTTGAAATCTCAAGCTTTCAAAGCGCTGCCCCTTCACTTCACCTGACGAAGGGACAACACTCTGAAAGCTTGTGGTTAAAAATAAACCCGTTGGACTATAACCTGGTGTCATGACTTCTGATTATGTCAGGGAGTCATACCTCTGGAAAGCTTTGGAAGATCTAATTGTAATTGATTTACACATGTCTGAAAATATGGAATGACAATCAGGTGGCCAATGTGGCTGGTGTTCATAGTGGCAAAATTCCACTCTCTCAATACTATTGGGGGCACATCAATAAATGATCGGAAGGAAACATATGCTCCATGACACACACAACAGGATGCCAGGTTTAAATGTACCTGTATCAATATTGCTAATGCTGCTTATGCCATATATCAGGATTCCACCCCCCCCACCCCTGGACCTGGGCATTTTGGGTGATTAAAAAGAGAAAGCAGAAATCTTACTGTGATGCCATTTGCTGGAAAGTGGAGCTGTGTGGGTAACAAATGAAAGCAAGATCAGTTGTGGAGTTTCCCTCAATCATACTGCCTGCAGCAATTTGCTGTCTAAATGCATGCATGGAGGTTGGTTTAACTAATGAACTGCGTCTGGAGGGCTGAAAATTAAACTTTTCAGATAGTGAGACACAACTGGGAAAAAGCTTGTAGTTAGTCAGCTGGGGAATAGGACAGAGGGCAGTGCCAGGATGGATGGCCGGTTTGGTGATTTGAGGGTGAGGATGAAGGTGCAGACATTAATCTCTTTGCGGTTTCTGTGTTCCAGGTACAGACCTACAATGGTTTCCTGGACTGTGCCTATCAAGTGGCTCGAACTGAGGGCCTGAGAGGATTGTTCAAGGGCCTGTCCCCTAGTATGCTGAAAGCAGCCGTCTCCACTGGATTCACCTTCTTCTGGTACGAACTCTTCTGCAATATCTTTAGAAACCATAAAGAGCATTTGGAATATCAGCGACACTTCAGACACACAACTCCCTCACAATGAGAACCAACTGATCTACTTTTGACTGACTGCCCCAACTTCGCAGTGGTTTATATTTTTATTGTGGGTTCTTGCAATTCATTGGGAACGATGATGTTCCTTTAGAATCCCTTCCACTCCATCCAGTTGCACAGAGAATCGTTGCACTTATTGGATCTGTGTCACGAAGGTATGAGTGCAGCTGACTGAACAACCTATTGATAGCTGTTTATGAAGTATAAAACACCAGGAGAATTCAACAGCATTTATCTGTTACTTTAAATGGAGAGAATAAAGTTGCTACTGTTCTCATTTAACTCCTGAACACAGCCAGCAATGGAATGGGAACTAGGGTGCAATTACAGCCCTATTTAAAAATTAATTTAATATTTATTTTTCTAAAGCAATGCATATATTTGGTAACCTGTGTATCCATTTGGCTTCATTTTTATGTAAAAATGCTAAAGTATAAATATATATGGACATAAACATGTGGAGTTTGAGAATTTTGCACTGATGATGTTCAGATTGCCAACTCCTGTCAACTATTTATTTTCTTGGTCAGTTTTACACAGCTGTGGAGTTTCCACATTCAATGCATAGGAAGGATGCCCAAATCACTCCCTTGGATCACATGTCCCAGGTGCTAGTTCTGATTCTTAGTTGATATGGAGTCAGCAGAGCAGGTAATAGAGGCTTCACCCCTTTCTCAGCAGTGGGGATGGGGAACTTGGTCACTCCTGACCACTTCTTACTCCAGAAGTGAATGATAGCCGTGAATGGAATCAGGTACAAGTCGTGATGCTCTCTTTGGTCAAATAGCCTTGTAATGCCTCCCACCTGCGTATGAATGTAACTGGTAATGCATATAACATACAAAAGGTTGTCAGTAATTCATGAGAATGTGCCAGAAAAGCCCAATGTTAGTGTCTCTACCTCTGGGCCAGGAGTCCGACCTGGTCTGAATGCATATCATAACCTGTCTGAACAGATTGGCTTTATATAAAAAAAACAAAGTAAGTCACTTGATGATAGGAGCAAAGTGAAAAGGAAAGAGAATTGAGTTAAATGTTAAAGCATTTAAACTTTGAATCATTCTAAAACTGTAATGCATTTAAGGAGTTGCCTCTTCTCTATGGTTTATCCATTTTGCAATAAATATTTCTGACCATTCAAATTGTCCATGTTTTGTTTCTTGAAATTGACTGTCCATATTCTCTCAATATAATCAAGTGGAATTTTTACAGCAATTCTCATAGCTATGTCTTATTTACATGACCACTTTGTGTATAGAAGTGATTCCAATACAAGATGACTGAAGAGTTCCTCTGATTTGAGGGATAAATGTTGACCAGGATAGTGTGAGCTTAAAGACTTCACCTGTTATACTTGAGTAAGCCTTCAAACGTGCTCCAAAATTTGTAATAATCAGATCAACATCTTTACCCTATTACATCTGCACCACTCAACCAACCAGCTAATCCTATTTCTGAGCCCTTGGATTAATTATATCTTTGTATGACTTGGCATTGCAAGTGCACATCTAAATACTTTAAAGTTAATGAGGGTTTTTGCCTCTACCAGCCTTTATTGGCAGAGAGTTCCAGATTCCCAACACCCTCTGAGTGAAAATGCTTTTCCCTCACAACTCCTCTAAACCTCCCTTTAAATCTGTGCTCCCGGTCATCAATCCCTTCCTGTCTATGCCCATCATAATTTTTTACCTCTCAATCATGTCCCATTCAAGTTTCCTTTGCTCTGGGGAAAAATAACCTCAGTCTCACTTGAGCCTTGGCAACGTCCAGTTAAATGTCCTCTGCACCCTTTCTAGAGCTATCACACCTCATCTATAATGTGCGTTACGGAACTGCACATGATATTCTCCCTGTGGCCGAACCAATATTTTGTATAGCATAACTTCCTTGCTTTTGAATACTCAGCTAGTAAAGGTAAAGCATACCATAGGCTTTCCTAACCACTTCATCCACCTGTTAAAGGACTGATGTATTTGTATACCAAGGTCTGTTTGATCCACAGCACTTTCCATGGTCTGACCATTCAACATGTTTTCCTTGCTTTGTTTGCCCTGACACGAACATCTCTCTGATTAGTTGAACATGATTTTGCCTTCACAAAGACATTGGGAAATTCTGCTATAACCTTCCTACTGCATTCTAGCACCTACCCAATAACAAATGTTAGGCTAGGTGGCCAAAAACTTTCTGCTTCACTCCTTTCTCAAATAAAGGAGTTGTATTTGCTACTTAACAATCTGCTGAGGCCCTTTTAGAACCTAAGGAATTTTGGAAGATGATGCCACTTCTTGTTAAACTATCAGGCTTGGGGCTATCAGTGTTGGGAACTTAATCATACAGCACGGAAATAGACCCTTCAGTCCAAATTGTCCATACCAACCAAGTTTCTCACTTACCTGCATTTGGTCCATATCCCTCTAAACATTTCCTATTCATGTGGTTTACCAAATTTTTTTTAAATGTTGTAACCATATCTGCATCTACCATTTCCTCTGGCAGTTCATTCCACAAAAACAAACAACTCTGTGTGAAGAGTTTGCCCCTTGAGTCCCTCTTAAATCTTTCTCCTCTCACCTTTTAAAAAATATGCTCCCTAGTTTTGAACACCCCCACTCTAGGGAAAAGGCCTTTAGCTATTCACCTTTATCTCGGCCCCTCATGACTTTAAACTGAAGTTTAGGAGATTGATAAAAAAACAGTCCAGGCATATCCAGGCTCTTCTTATAATTGAAACCCTCCAGTCCCAACAACATCCTCGTAAATGTTTTCTGAACACTCTCCAATTTAATAATATCATTTCTATAGCTAGGTGACCAGAACTATACATCCCAAAAGTGGCTTCACCAATGTCACGTACAACTGCAGCATGAAATCCCAACTGTTATAACTGTGGTCTGACCAATGAAGATGTGTGCTTAAATCCTATCTACCGGAGATGCAATTTTTAAAGAACTACCTCAACCTCTAGGTCTCTCTGTTCAACAACACTCTCCAAGGGCATACCATTAATTCTCTTAAGTCCAGCCCTTTCTCTTAGCAAAATGCAATACTTTGCATTTATTTAAACTAAACTCTGTCTGCCACTTCTCCGCCCCATTGGCCCAATTGATCAGGATCCTTTTGTAACCTTAGATAACCTTCTTCACTATTGACTATACCACCAGTCTTGGTGTCACCCACAAACCTACCAACCATGGTTCATAAATTCTCATCCAAATTGTTTATATAAGTGACAAATAATGGTGGACCCAGCACTGACTCCTATAGACCACCGCTGGTCACAGGCCTCCAGTCCAAAAAGAAATAACTCTTCACCGCCACTCTGTTTCCTATCATCAAGCTAAATTTTTATCCAATTGGCAAGCTCTTCCTGAATCCCATATGATCTAACTTTATTAACCAGTCTACCATGTGGAGCCTTGTCAAGGCTTTACTAAAATCCACGTTAACAATTACCACCACTCTGACCTCGTTGATCTTCTTGGATGCGTCCTCAAAAATACCCAGTGTGTCAGACACTATTTCCTCTGCACAAGTCCATGGTGACTCTCCTTAGCCAGTCCTTGTCTCTCCAAATGCTTGTAAATCCTATCTTTCAGAATCCCCTCCAACAACTTACCCACCACTGATGTCAGTCTCACCAGTGGGTCCATAGTTCCCTGGCTTCTCCTTAGAACCCTTCTTAAAAACACAACATTAGTCACCTTGCTAGTTCTCTGGCACCTTACCCATGGCTGTAGAGGATACATACATCTCTGCTAGGTGCTCCACAATGTTCTGGGATACACTTGATTTAGTCCAGGAAATTTATCCATTTATGTTTTTTTTAAGACCTTCACCATCTCTTCTGTAATGTGAATTGTTTTCAGATATCCATATTTATTTCCCTGTGTTCCCTAGCCTCCATTTCTTCAGTATGGTGGCTCAATGGTTAGCACTACTACCTCACAGCACCATGGACCTGGATTTTATTCCACTCCCCCAGCCACTGTCTGTGTGGAGTTTCCCCCCACATTCTCCCTGTGTATTTGTAGGATTTCCTCTGGATACTCTAGTTTTCTCCTCCATCCCAAAGATGTGTAAATTAGGTGGATTGGCCATAATATCCAGGGATGTGCAGGCTAGATGAATTAGCCATGGAAAATCCAGCCTTACAGGAATAGTGTAGGGGAGTGGGTTGGAGTGTGTCTGGTTGGGATGAGCTTCAGCGAGTCTTGGGCCGAATAGTCTGTTTCCGTGCTGCAGGGATTCTGTGATTCTCCACAGTGAAAACTGATGTGGAATATTTATTTAGTATCCCTCCCATCTCCTCTGGTTCTTTATTGTGGTCTTTAAGTGGCCCTCTTCTTTCCCTTGTTGCTCTTTTGTTCCTACTGTGCTTGTAGAATCTCTTTGAATTATCCTTAATCTTATCTGCCAAGGCTATCTCATATCCCCTTTTTACCATCCTGATTTCCCTCTTAAGAATGTTCTTACACCCCTTAAACAGCTCAAGAGATTCACCTGATCCAGGTTGCCTATACCGAACATGCCTCCATCTTATTCTTGACCAGAGCCTCAATATCTTTAATTATCCATTTCTCTCTACATTACCAACCTTACCCTTTGAGGTTCAGTATTTTCCCAGCACCTTTTTCCTGCTGATGGTGATTGTTTTAAGTGCCTCCCTCCTGTTTACCTCTTGATTTTCAATTACCTTTGGGAATTTTTCTATTCTTTTACCATGAAGGCAGGATAGGTGTTCAAAGCTGATTTGTTTTTCATTATCAGTTCCCCAGATTCAGAATCTAGAGGATCAATACTAGCTTTCTATTTCAAATGTTTGGAAAAATTCTTACTGGCTGTTTTCACATAAGTAGCTAGCGTTCTCTCCTATTCTCTTTTTTGTCTCTATTATCTTTTTAGTTCTTCTTCGCTGTTTCTTAAACTCTGACCAATCTTTTGACATTCCACTAAGTTTTGCTGATTTATACTGTGGTTCTTTGAATTTCGTGCTATCTTTTGTCACGATTCACTGCAGTACCACACTGAGATCAGTGTTTCCAGAATTGTCATGAGAGAAGTATGCCCAATTCCCCAATTTACCTGGTCTCAGATTGACAGAAATTACACACTAGGTTTGTGTGTAATGAAAATTACTATTTATTACAAGTGAAGTAGTTATAGAATCATGCAGCTTAGAAACAGACCCTTTGGTCCAATCAGTCCACACCAAACAGAATCCCAAACTAAACTACTCCCACCTGCATGTTCCTGGCCTGTATCCCTTTAAACCTGTATAAATCCAAATGTTTTTCAAATGTCATTGTACCTGCATCCACCACTTTCTCAGGAAGTTGATTCCATGCGTGTAAAATGTTTGCCTCTCATTTCCAAATCTCTCTCTCTCCTCACCTGAAAAAAGTGCCCCCTAGTCTTGAAATTCTCCATTTTAGGGAAAAGACAAGAACCACAAACTCTATCTATACCTCTCATTATTTTCTAAACTTTTATCTGGTCACTTCTCAACCTCCTACGCTCCAGTGAAAAAAGTCCCAGCCTATTCAGCCTTTCTCTATAATTGAAACCTTCCATATCCGGCAACATCTTGGTAAATCTCTTCTGAACACTCTCCAGCTTGATAATATTCTTTCTATAATGGGCAACCAGAACTGGAGACAGTTCCAGAAGAGGCCTCACCAATTCCTGTACAGCCTCAACATAACGTCTCAACTCCTAGACTCAAAGGACTGAACATTGAAAGCAAAGCGGCCAAACGCCTTTTTAACCATCTTATCTATATGTAACTGGGAGAAAGTGAGGACTCAGATGCTGGAGATCAGAGTCAAAGAGTGTGGTGCTGGAAAAGCACAGCCAGTCAGGAAGCATCCGAAGAGCAGGAGAATCGACGTTATGAGCATAAGCCCTTCATCAGGAAGGCCTGAATTACGTACCTCCGTCCCTAGGGACCTCTCTTCTAAAACGCTACTCAAGGCCCTACCATTAATTGTATATGGTTTACCCTTGTTTGTTGTATTAAAATGCAATACCTTCTATATTCTCATCCAAATCGTTTGTATAAACGAACAAACAAAAGATGACACCGAACCGATCCCTGTGGAACACCGCTGGTCATAGGCCTCCACTCCGAAAAGCAACTCTCCACCATTACTTTCTGGCTCCTGCCATTAAGCCTATTATGTATCCAATTGGCAAGCTCACCCTGAATCCCATGTGACTTAACTTCACTAATTAGTTTACCATGCAGAACCTTGTCAATGGTTTCACTAAACTCCAAATAAACAACGTGTACTGCTCTGCCATCATCAACCATTTTGGTAACCTACTCAAAAAACTCAAATCAAATTGGTGAGACATGATTTTCCTCATACAAAACCATGCTAACTAACCCTAATCAATTTTTGCCTCTCGAAATGTCCATAAATCCTATCTTTTATAATCGCCCTCCCCCCAACAATTTACCACAACCAAAGTCAGACTCACAGGTTTTTAGTTCCCTGGTTTCTCCTTACAACGTTCTTAAACAAAGGTATAAAATTAGCTATCCTTTAATCATCAGGCTCCTCACCCGTAGCAATAGATGATGCAAATATTTCTGCAAGGGGTCTTGTAATTTCCTGCCTTACTTTCCACAATGTTCTGGGATAGATTATATCAGGTTCAGGAGATTTATCCACCTTTATATTCTCTAAGATTTCCCAAACTTCCTCTTCTGTACAGTAAACTGTTTATATTGATTAAGAGATTCAATTGAGCCAAGTTGTCTATCTAAAATAAGACTATTTTATTCTTGATGAGAACCTCAATGTCTTGATTCATCCATTGTTCCTGACTCTTACCGGCCTTACCCTTTACTCTAACAGGAACAAAATGCCTCTGAACTCTCATCATCACACTCTTGAACGCCTCCCACTTCTCAGATGTCTTTTTACCTGTGAACTGCCTACTCCAATCAGCTTTTGAAAGATCTTGTCTCATACCATTAAAATTTGTCTTACTCCAATTAAAATCTAACTTTTATGGAAGGATTATCCTTTTCTGTAACCGTTTTTAAACTAATAGAATTATGACCATGAGACCTCCATTTTTATTTTAGTCTTATTGCCCAAACAAAGTTTAGTTTTGCTCCTTCTCTAGTAGGACCATCCACATATTGATAAAGAAACTTTTCTTGAACGCATTTGACAAATTCTTCACCATCCAAACTGTTAACATGATGGTAAGCCCAGTCAATGTTTGGAAAATTAAAATTCCCCATTATTACAGGCTTAGTTAGTTAGCTGACATATTTCTGAAGTCTCCCCACATATTTAATGTTGAACCTTTATAGAGGGTGCAGAGGAGATTTACCAGGATGCTACCTGGACTGGAGGGCATGTCTTATAAAAAAAAGGTTGAGGATGCTAAGGGTTTTTACAAAGAAGGGGGAGAGGTAACTTGATAGAGGTGTTACAAGATGATGAAAGGCATAAGTAGAGTGAATAGTCAGAGACGTTTTCCCCAGGACAGAAATCGCCAGGGGTCATAATTTTAAGATGATGGGAGGAAGGTTTAGGGGAAGGTGTCAGAGGTAAGTTCTTTACACAAAGAGTGATGGGTGCATGGAGTACACTGCCAGCAGTGATAGTAGAGTCAGATACATTAGGGACATTTAAGCGACTCTTGGATAGGCACATGGATGAGAGTAAAATGAGGGGTATGTAGGTTAGTTTGATCTTAGAGTCAGATAAAAGGTTAGCACAACATCGAGGGCAGAAGGGCCTGTACTGTGCTATACTGTTCAATGTTCTCTATTTGTTTCTCAACGTCTCTTTTACTATTGGGCACCCATACAGTACAACCCCATCAAAGTGATCTTTCCTTTCTAATTTGTAAGTTCTACTCAAATTTTTACTGGACGATTTTTCAGAAATATCTTCCCTAGTTACAGCAGTAACGTATTCCTTAACCAAAAATGCCAACCTTTTCTTGCCTCCTTCTCTATCCTTTCTATAGCATTTAAATCCTGAAACTTTGAACTGCCAGTCTTGTCTATCTCTCAGCCAAATTTCTGTAATAGTTATGATGTCCCAATCCAATGTTATTAAACATGCCCTGAGTTCATCAGCCTTACCTGTAAGACCCATTGCATTGAAATAAATGCAATTTAGTTGTTCAGAGTTACTACATACTTACAACCCTTCTTAAACAAATGTACAACATTTAGCTGTCCTCCAGTAAACAGGCATCCTACCTGTAGTTATAAACGATATAAATATTTATGCAAAGGGTCTTGTAAATTCCTTCCTTACTTTCCACAACATTCTGGGATACATTAGATCAGATTCTGGAGATTTATCCATCTTTATTATCCACCTCAGAGTTACTACATACTCTGATTCTCTCTTGTCTTTCTTTTCTAATTGATGTACTCTCCTCATGTTCAGAACCTTCCCCATCAATCTTTCCACTTACACTGCTACTTAGAATTCCTGCACTTGCCTTCTCTATCAGTGTAAAAGTCTCCTTTAATAGAATGAGCAAATCTCCCTGCCAAGATATTGGTCCCTTTCCAGTTTAGGTTAGATCCAGCTTTTTGAACAGATCTTTTCTATCCCAAAAGACATTCCAATTGTCCAAAAACCTGAATCCCGAAACAATACACCAGCTCTTCAGCCTTTGATTTATCTCCTTTAACTTTTTGATCCTTCCCTTGTTTGAGTTTGGCATTGGGACTAAATCAGAAATAAAGTTTTATTTTTTAATCTTCTACTCAACCTCTTAAATTCATTCTGTACTGCTTTACTCTTTTCCTGAATATGTCACTCATACCAATGTGTACAATAATTTCTGGCTTCTCAATCCCACCTTTAATGTGAAGCGTTTAGAGACGTCCTTAATGCTAGAACCAAGAAAGCAACAAACCATCTTAAATTTTCCTCTGCCACGGAATCTCTTGTCTGTGCCCCTGACATAAATTAATCGAGCTACATGGAAACAATAATGAACCAATCAGCATATCTTTGCTAATTAAAATTCTAATTCCTCAAAAACTCCCCTTAAACACATACATTCAGGAAAAACCATATGGGTGGAGGGGGAAAACTGGGAAAGCAGTTTGCTGGTGCTTGTTCACAGGATCAGCTGAGATTGTCCTTGTGCAGATCAGAACAATGCTCCTCAATCTTCCTTCTTTAGAGTTATTCACTGGTTTACAGGAAGCGGAGAGTGACTGATTCAGACTTATAAAAGTTTTCTGAGTTCTTAATTAAGTCACAACTTACAATAAATGCTGAAGGAATGGTTTTCTTCAGGCTGACAGGGCTTTTACTGCAGAGTACAGAGTGTGTTTCTGAGCTGGTGGTGGTCTGAAGGCTTCTCTCAATCATGTTCATAGCCCTAAGCTGTTCAGCAAACTGAGAACCAATCACATAATTATTGACATGCAGAAGGCCTTTGTCATTGGTCTGTGTACTAGTGACCAGTTATCAATGAGCTGCTTCTTTCTGACTGAATCTCTCTTTGCTCACGCCCTTAGCTCCAGCTTGCCTGCACCTTCTTCTGTTATTGCTGTGTAAACAACACTGACAATGAGTGTTCAGTTACTTGCTTTTGAAACATGCAATAGTCCTTCAGTAATCTTTGGTTTAAAACAATTATTTTCCCATTTTAGTCCACAGTTAAAAATACAGAAAATAAAAAGACACTATCTTTATACATTATTCAGTCAAGATGATGCTTCATTCTAACAGCCCTTTTTGCTCACTGCAATAAATCTTTGTTAACAATTATCAAATATATCTAAAAAAAGTCTCTCACTTCACCTCTACAGTCCTATTTTCCTGTTTCCCACTTCACCTTAGCCTGCTCTGCCTTCATAGTTGCAATTACCTTTATTTGGGTTTAAAACATTAGTGATGGGTCCACATTTCTCCTTCTCAAATTGAACATGCAATTATATCATGCTGAGATCACTGTCACCTGGAGGCTCATTTATATTTAATCTCACTCCATTGCACAGTACCAGATTTAAGATGACTGCTACTTGTAGACCTTATAATGAACTACTCATAGAAATTGTTCTGAATATACTCTATGTATTCTGTCCATGTGGGTGGCTGTCATGTAAATTTAGGAGTAGCAGTGA
This sequence comes from Chiloscyllium punctatum, assembly GCF_047496795.1. NCBI lineage: Eukaryota > Metazoa > Chordata > Chondrichthyes > Orectolobiformes > Hemiscylliidae > Chiloscyllium > Chiloscyllium punctatum. The sequence goes on from NC_092777.1 coordinate 8,978,758, forward strand.
TTTCTTCCACAGTTGAATAACTTTGTGACAGGCACAGCCAAGGCCAATCAGGTAAACTATTGGAGGGCCTCTGTCCTTTGTGGTACCAAGCGTCAGAACTGGTTAATTCTGACATAGAGTTTTTTTTAATTCATGGGCACCATTGTCCTTGAACTGAGTGGTTTTGGGAGCCATACGCTTGCCTTCATTAGTCAGGGCGTAGAAAATAGGGGAGAGGAATTCTTGTTCCAACGTTTTAAAACATTTGATAGGCCACAGATGGAATAGTGTGCGCTGTTCTGGTTACCATACTATTGAAGTGATGTGATTACAGGGGAGAGCTGCAGAGGAGAGTCACCAGGATATTGTCTGGGATGAGAAGTCCCACTCACGGGGAGAGATGGATATGCTGGGTTTGTTTTCCTTGGAGCAGAGGAGGCTGAGGGGCTATCTGATTGAGGAATGCTAAATTATGGGAGGCTTAGACAGATAGAATGTGAGAATCACTTCTCCCTGGCAGATGTGTCTAAGTCCAGAAGGCATAAGTTTAAGGTGAGAAACAAATAGTACAGAGAAGATGTGGAAAGGATTTTTCTTTACACAGAGATGGCAGAAATATGGAACGTGCTGTCGAAGAGGGTGATGGAGGCAGGTAATTTCACAAGCATCTGCATGAATACTTAAAATGCCAGGACCAATGCTTATGGACCAAGAAGAGATAAATGGGATCAATATAGTTTGGTGTTTGTTGGTTGGCATAGACATGGCGGACCGAAAGGCTTTATTCTGTATCGTTTTGCTCTATATCAGACACAGTTAAGAGTCAACCACATTGCTGAGGGTCTAGAATCACATATCGGCCAGATAAGGGAAGGATGACAGTTTTCCTTCCCGAAAGGACATGAGTGAATCAACTGGATATTTACAATTGACAGTGGTTTCATGGTCACCATTAGACTAGTTTTTTTTATTCCAGACTTTTATTGGGTTCAAATTTCACCATCTGCCCCCTGGTAGGATTCAAAGCTATGTCCTCAGAGCATGAACCCTGTGCTCTGGATTGTTGGTCCAGAGACATTTACCTATTCCACCGCTTTCCTGGAAAAGTTAGAAAACTGGGGAAAAGAATGCAACAGGCAAGAGAGATGGGAGGTAAGCTGTGGAGGATAGGCCCATGGATACATCAGAGGAGTGACAAGGAGCATGAACTGAATAGCTGTAAATGCTACTGGCCATGGTTCATTGGAAGCACTCTTAGCATTCATGGAATATTGCACTGTCCATGGCCCCACTTGCTTTCTGTGATCTTTTGTAAAAGATCCCGTGGCAGTGTTTAGAAAGTTAAACAAGTTGTCCCAAGAGTCCTAGCCAAACATTATCACTCGGTCAACAACATTTAACAACAGGTTATCTGGTTGGTATCACTATCATTTGTGAGAGCTTGCAATACATTTCTGATATCACAACCTTTTTTGACTAGGGTTTCAAAGGCTCTTTGGCTGCTCTGTTTGGTATAGAGAATGGTGCCAATACACTCCTGCTGCTCTGACCTGATTCCTGAACCTGTAACCGTTGGTTCTTCAGATATGACACTGCTGGCTTGGCCAGCATTTATTGCCCATCCATAATTGTCCTACGAAGGTGGTGAAGAGCTGACTTCTTGAACCGTGTGCAGTGTGTGGGATGTTGGGACATCCACAATTTGGCCCTTGGCAACTGAGTAGTGATTGGAATACTTAAAGATAACCGTGAACATTCTGGCACATTAATTAAGACCATTAATTTCTGCAGGCGCTCCCCTAGTACTTATCCAATATATTTTAATTAACAAGTTTAGAGAAAACAGGCAGTGAAAAAACACAACTATCTACAGCAAACAGTTGAAACAATGCCAAGATCACAGAGCAGCTCCCAGCAGGATCACAGACAGTGTCTTTGACTCAGCAACAGTCAAAATAATAGTGTTTCTTCAACAAGACTCAATTGATTTCCAATTTCTTAAAAGCTGAAGAGGAAACCTGAGACTGTGAGGTGTAGAGACAAGAGCAGCGGACCTACCTTGGGTACCTCGCTGCAATATAATTGCCTTTCTATTTCTCCAAAGTACATCCTTTCATCTTTCATAACATTATATTTCATCCAACACCTTATTATGCATTTGCAATCTTTTTACACATTTTTGAGGTTACATTCATACCTTTTATCATCAGCAAGGTGATAAGTTACACTCAGTCATCTCACTGATTGAAAATAGCTGAGGTCCAAGTATTGTGTGTCTTACGAAATGTCAATATATTACGTATGCATTTCACCACATGCAAACATTACTGGTTTATGGCCAGTTGAATGAGTCAGGTTCCCACTATAGGAACATGTCTTTCACTGTTTAGAGATTCTTATTACACATGAGAGGAAGCAGGATTTCCAAAATGAAAAACCAGAAAACCAAGCACATGGTATATATTGGTCACCCCATATTGTAAACCTCAAAAAGGAGGTTCAGTATGACCATGACATCCATTTCCCAAATTATTTGTGTCCTTGTCTGGAGTGAGGAATGATTGTGTATAGATTAGCTTTATATACCAAATATATATTATATTTTAAAATATATATTGTGGATTGTCATAGATCACAGGATCAAATTGGCTGTTATTGTTCTGATGACTTTTTTATAATGAAGCTTTCAGTGCTGAATAAATCAAATCTTCTTCTATTTCACTTGGGGATTGGAATGTAGGAAAGTGTTGCTACAATTTACAATTAGCTAGGAGTTTAATGGGACCATACTTGGAAGATATGCACAGTTTTGGGTTCCTTATTCAAGGGAATATTGCAATGAATGTTGATGAGATTGATTCCTGGATGACATACCTGTCCTACGAGGAGGGGTTGAGTAGATTGGGGCTCTATTCTCTAGAGTCTGTAGAATTAGAGGTGATCTCACTGAAACATATCAATCACAAAAGGGTTTGACAGGGTGTGTGTTGAAATATTACCTTTTCCAAAAGTTGCTAACATATTATGGGAGGTGATGATCCTGTCATTTTGTCACTGGTCTAGCAATCCAGAAACTCGAAGAATGCTCTCGGTTCAAATCCTAGCACAGCAGATTGTGGAATTTGAATTTTGAAGTAAATCTGGAATTAAATATCTGATGATGATGATGAAACCATTGTCAATTGCTTTAAATCCCATCTGGTTCACTATTGTGCTTAAGGGATGGAAATCTGCCATCCTCACCTCGTCTAGGCTACATGTGACTCCAGACCCACAGCAATGTCGTTGGCTCTTAACTTCCCTCTGAATTGGAAAGACACTCAGTTGAATCAAACAACCTGAAAATTTAAGAAAGAGCATGAAGCTGAACAACTGCCTGGCATTGATCTAGGTACTGGAAACAACAAAGGCAAAAACAGTCCTGTCAACCCTACAAAGTCCTCCTTGCTAACATCTGGAGGGATAGTACCAAAATTGGGAATACAAGCCTGATATAGTCATACTCGCAGAATCATATTTGACAGACAACATCCAAGACAGCATCATCATCAACCCTGCATATGTCCTGTCCCACCAGCAGGACAGACCCAGCAGAGGTGGTGGAGCAATGGAATACGGTTGGGAGGGGTTGTCCTGGGAGACCTCAACATTAACTCTGGACTTCAAGAAATTTTATGGCTTCAGGTTAAACATGAGCAAAGAATCCTCACACTCAGTACCATGTATTGTCTTCCCTCAGCCGATGAATCATTACTCCTGCATTTTGAAGAACACTTGGAGGAAGCACCAATAACACTCAAGAAACTTGACAACATCCAGGATATAGCAGCAGGCTTGATAGGCACCACATCTCCAAACATCCATTCTCACCACCACTGACATTCAGTAGCAGCAGTGTATATCATCTACAAGATGCACTGCAGAAATTCAACAAGGCTCTTTAGACTGTACCTTCCAAACCCATGACCAAGTTGAAAGACAAAGACAGTAGGTGCATGAGAACCCACAACCTGCAGGTTCCCCTCCAAACCACTCACCATCTTGATATGGAAACATATTGCCATTCATTCACCGTCGCTGTGTCAAAAATCTCTCCCTAAGAGCATTGTGGGTCTACCTACACATGGACTGTAGCGGTTCAAGAAGGCAGCTTACTACCACTTTCTCAAGGGGCAACTAGGGACAGGCAACATCCCATGAATGAATAAAGAAGAAAAAAAAACATTTTTTGAGAACTTGGTTTCTGAAGTGTGAGGAAAAGTGGATTTTTATTAATTCTGTGAAAATCTGATCTTTCTTTAAGGTCATAAAATCATTTTAAACAGCTCTCACTAATGAAAGAGGTGCAGGTTAGGTGGATTGGCAGTGCTAAGTTGTCCATAGCATCCAGGAATGTGCAGGCTAGGTGGATTGGCCATAGGAAATACAGGGTTACAGGGATAGAGTATGGGGGTGGGGTGGGGGGATGCTCTTGGGAGGTTTGGTATGGACTCAATGGACTGAATGGCCTTCTTCCACAATGCAGGGATTTTATGATTCTAATTATGTGTCTTTAACTTAATGACCAACAATCCACCTCAGGCAATAATTATGAAGTTGTTTCTTAACTTGGGTTTCATAACCAACAGCGAGAGACAGAGAGAGAGTGTGTCCAGACAGTACGTTCATTGGGAGAAGAGGCCAATGATTGCAGAGATGTTGTTAAAAAGCTGCAGTCGGGGCTGGGAGAAAACTGAGAAAAGAAATCTCCAGAGGCAGAAGGTTGTGGAGGTGTCGGAGTAGAAGCGAACATCTGACAAGGCTATTGAATACATGAGTTGAGGGAACCCAAGTGAGCTCAGTTAGCAGAATGTTTTCAGAATTCTGGGGAGAGATATAACCTGAAAAAAACTAGCATCTAGTGAAGGTGCTGCAATTTGCTGAAAGTAAACTGAGTTGAGCCATACAAACTGAGCATGAAGCTTTCGAGTGGAGGTAAGGGTGACTCTTCACTGAGTGTCACAGAATCATAGAATCTCTACAATGTGGAAGCAGGCTATTTGGCCCATCAAATCCACACTGACCCTCTGAAGAGCATCCCACCCTGTCCCAGACCTATCTCTGTAAGCTGCATTTCCCATGGCTTATTCACCTAGCCTCAAAATCCCTGGACATTATGGGCAATTTAGTATGGCCAATCCACCCTAACCTGCACATCTTTAGACTGTGGGAGGAAACTGGAGCACCCAGAGGAAATCCATGCAGACACACAGAGAATGTGCAAACTCTGCACAGTCAATTGCCCAAGGCTGGAATCGAACTCTATCCTTCACACTGAGGCAGCAGTATCTGTAAGGGTATTGCTGGGATAAAAATAATGAATCTTTCTTTCTTATGTTTGTAATGAGATTGTTTCAAAAGTTCTTGATTAATGCAATATTGTTTGCATGTTATCCCTTTTTTAAATAATTTTTGTGTTAATTTGTTTACAGTACACTGGCAGCCTCTTGTAAATACATTCTGTTATTGACTATCACATTAAACACCAATAAAACTTATTATCTATCAAGCTAGGCCTCAGCCTGGGAGCTGACTTATCCAGTACTCCTACCAACTGGGGTCATAACCTGTAAACGTCAGCTCACTTGGTAGCAGTTGTGTCTCTGATTTTGAAGGTTCTAGATTCAGGCTTGGAGGAGGATGTTCACATTCTGAAATTATTAAACTTAATGTTGAGTACTGAAGGCTATCTAGGAATCAAGGTTGAAGATGAGATGCTGAGCCTCGCTGGAGCACTGCAGCAAGCCTGAGACAGAGGTGTGGCCAGGGAACACAGTGGTGTGTTGAAATGGCAAACAACTGAAAGCTCAGGATCTTTTCTTGTGGATGGAACATAGGTATTCTGCAAAGTGGTCGCCCTGTCCATGTTTCATCTCCCCAGTCTTTGAGGAGACACATTGTGAGCAGTGAATACAGCAGACCAATCACTGCTTTTGGAAGGTATGTCTGGGGTATCGGACAGTGAGGATGGAGGAGGCAAGCAGGTAGGTGTTATACCTTCTGCGATTGCATAGGAAGGTGCTGAATGCTGACAAGGAATGCTGTTGTATATCACTTGTTGCAGCCTGAAAAGCAAAATATGTTCCAGTCATAATTTTGTTTTCTATTCACCTATATGTAATCCATTTTAGTACAGTACTCCCAATGAGCTGTACATTTGTGCAACAATCCCTGATGTGGCACTTTGAATGTCTTCTGAAAATTCAAATAGACCATATCAACCTAGATCTCCCTTATCTGTTCTTTCAGTTATGTCCTTAAAGCCATAACAGATTTGTCAAAAACAACTTCAATCTCATAAAAGCAAAGTACTGCAGAAGATGGAGATTTGAAATAAAAACAAAAAATGCTGAAAATAATTTAGCAGGTATGGCAGCATCTGTGGAGAGAGAGAACCTGAGCTAATGTTCCAAATTGAATATTAGATTAGATTAGATTACTTACAGTGTGGAAACAGGCCCTTCGGCCCAACAAGTCCACACCGTCCCGCCGAAGCGTAACCCACCCATACCCCTACATCTACATTTACCCCTTACCTAACACTGTGGGCAATTCAGCATGGCCAATTCACCTGGCCTGCACATCTTTGGACTGTGGGAGGAAACCGGAGCACCCGGAGGAAACCCATGCAGACACGGGGAGAACGTGCAAACTCCACACAGTCAGTCACCTGAGAAGAATCATATTACATTAGATATCTGGCCCATAGGTTCCTATTTTCTCTCCAACCATACTTGATGCTTAATGGGGACAGTGTTGAAACTTACAAAATTCTTACATCTCAGGGTAAATACAGGAAGGATGTTTCCCAGGAGCCAGGAATCTAGACACACGGGGCACTGTCTCAAAATGAAAGGGGCTGACCATTTGGGACCGGGATAGAGTAGAATTTCTTCACTCAGAGTGTGTGGAATCTTTGGAATTCTCTCCCCCAGGAGTCTGTGGAAGCTCAGTCATATTTGATTGATTTATTATCACAGGTTACTGTGAAAAGCTTTGTTTAAGAGCAGTAACAGGCCAATCATTATAAACAAGGACATACAGAACATAGGGTGAGAAACAACAAGATAGCGGAGTATAGGTTACATCATACGGTGTGTGATAGGTAAGATCAACATTAGCAAGATCAGCATTATTTGAAGATATGTTTAAGACAGGTATCAATAAAGTAAAATTAAATCAGCACATTAAAAGTGTGGAAATAATGAGAATATGGCCTTGAAGCAGATGATCAGCTGTGATCTAGAATGATGGAGTGGGCTCGAGAGGCTGAATAGCTCACTCCTGTTCCTATATTCCTATAATGTTTCATAGAACACAGAACAGTACATCACAGTACAGGTCCTTCAGCCCTCGATGCTGTGCCGAACTTTTATCCTACTCTAAGATCAAACTAACCCACATACCCTTCATTTTACTATCATCCATGTGCCTACCCAAAAGTCACTTAAATGTCCCAAATGTACCTGACGCTACTACCATTGCTGGCAGTGTATTCCACACACCCACCACTCTCGGTATAAAAGAACCTACCTCTGACATCTCCCCTAATCCTTCCTCCAATCACTTTAAAATTATGTCCCCTCATGATAGCCATTTCCCACCCTGGGAAAAAGTCTCTGGCTATCCACTCTATCTACACCTCTCATCATCTTGTATACCTCTAACAAATCACCTCTCATCCTTCTTCACTCCAATGAGTAAAGCCCTAGTTCCCTCAACCTTCATGAGACATGCCCTCTAGCCCAGACAGCATCCTGGTAAATCTCCTCTGCACCCTCTCTAAAGCTTCCATGTCTTTCCTATAACGAGGTGACCAGAACTAAACACAATATTCCAAGTGTGGTCTAACCAGGGCTCTATAGAGCTGCATCATAACTTTATGGCTCTTAAACACAATCCCTCTGTTAATCAAAGCCAACACACCAAATGCCTTAACAAATTGGCAACTTTGAGGGATCTATGGACATTGACCCCAAGATCCCTCTGTTCCGCCACACTGCCAAGCTTCCTGTTTTTAACACTGAACTCTGCATTCAAATGAGACCTTCCAAAATGAATCACTTCACACTTTTCCAGGTTGAACTCCATCTGCCACTTCTCAGCCCAGCTCTGCATCTTGTCTATATCCTGTTGCAACCAACAACAGCCTTTACACTAGACACAACTCCACTAGCCTTCGCGTCATCGGCAAACTTACTAACCCACCCTCCCACTTCAGCATCCAAGTCATTTATAAACATCACAAAGAACACAGGTCCCAGAACAGATCACTGTGGAACACCACTGGTCACCGAGCTTAGGCTGAATACTTTCCATCTACCACCACCCTGTCTTCTATGGACCAGCCAATTCTGTATCCAGACAGCCAGATTTCCCTGTATCCCATGCCTCCTTACTTTCTGAATGAGCCTACCATGGGAAACCTTATCAAACGCCTTGCTAAAATCTATATACACCACATTCACTGCCGTATCTTCATCAATGTGTTTTGTCACATCCTCAAAGAATTCAATAGGCTTGTGAGGCATGACCTGCCTGTCATAAAGCTATGCTGACTATCTCTAATCAAACTATGGTTTTTCAAGTAATCATAAATCTTGACTCTCGGAATCCTCTCCAATAATTTGCCCACCACTGACCCAAGGCTGACTGGTCTGTAATTCCCAGGATTATCCCTTTTCACATTCTTGAACAAGGGAATGACATCTGCCACCCTCCAATTATCTGGAGGGCTCAAAGATCATTGCCAAAGGCGCAGCAATCTCTTCCCTCACGTCCCATAGTAACCTTGGCCCAGATCCTCCATCCTTATGGTTTTCAAACTTTCCAGCACACCTTCCTTCTCAACATCATCCTGTTTGAGCGTATCAGTCTGTTTCATGCTGTCCTCACAAACGTCAAGGTCCCTCTCACTAATGAATATTGAAGTAAAGTTTTCATTAAGGACCTCCCCCACCTCCTCCAACTCCAGGTACAAGTTCCTTCCACTGTCCCTGATCGGTCCTATCCTCACTCTGGTCATCCTCTTGTTCCTCACGCAAGTGTAGAACACTTTAGGGTTTTCCTTAATCCTACCAGCCAAGGCTTTTTCACGGTCCCTTCTATCTCTCCTAAGTCCATTCTTCAGTTCCTTCCTGGCTACCTTGTAACCCTCTAGAATCCTGTCTGATCCTTGCTTCCTCAACCTTAAGTAAGCTTCCTTCTTTCTCTTGACTAGATGTTCCACATCTCTTTTCATCCAAGGTACCTTCACCCTACCATCTCTTCCTTGCCTCAGTGGGACAAACCTTTCCAGCAAGTGTTCCCTAAACAACCTCCACATTTCTGTTGTGCATTTCCCTGAGAATATCTGTTCCCAATTTATGCTCCACAGATCCTGCCTAACTGGTACAGGTAGAAATCCTGAAATTACTACTTTGCTTATCCTGCCTTTTAGCTTCCAACCTAACTCCCTATACTCACTTTTCACTCATCCCTTTTCCTAGCTATGTCATTGGTACCAATGTGTACCAAGACTTCCCCTTAAGAATCCTGTAGACTCAATCCAAGACATCCCTGACCCTGTCCCCATGTATCTGGGAGTTTTGTTTGTGACTATAGACTACAGAAGTCTGTTCCACTAACCATTGAATCTCCTATTCTCCCCTTTCCCTTCTGAGCCACAGAACCAGGCTCAGTGGAAGAGACCTGGCTGCTGTGGCTTTCCCTGGTAGGTAACCTCGACCCCCAACAGTATTCAAAGGGGTACATTTATTATTGAGGAGAATGGCCACAAGGGATCCCTGCACCGTCTGCCTATTCCCTTTCCCTCTCCTGATGGTCACCCAGCTACCTTTGTCCTGTAACTTAGGTGTGACTGCCTCCCTGTAACTCCTCTCTATCACCCCCTCAGCCTCCTGAATGATTACAGAGGAGGAAGTGCTGGATGTCTTGAAAAGCGTAAAAGTGGATAAATCCCCAGGACCTGATCAGGTGTCCCCTAGAAGTCTGTGGAAAGCTAGATAAATGATTGCTGGGCCTCTTGCTGAGATATTTGTATCATCAATAGTCACAGGTGAGGTGCCGGAAGACTGGAGGTTGGCAAACATGGTGTCACTGTTTAAGAAAGGTGGGAAAGACAAGCCAGGGAACTATAGACCAGTGAGCCTGACCTCAGTGGTGGGTAAGTTGTTGGAGGGAATCCTGAGGGACAGGACATACATGTATTTGGAAAAGCAAGGACTGATTGGGGATAGTCAACATGGCTTTGTGCATGGGAAATCATAGAACATAGAAAAATACAGCGCAGTACAGGCCCTTTGGCCCTCGATGTTGCACCGATCCAAGCCCACCTAACCTACACTAGCCCACTATCCTCCATATGCCTATCCAATGCCCGTTTAAATGCCCATAAAGAGGGAGAGTCCACCACTGCTACTGGCAGGGCATTCCATGAACTCACGACTCGCTGAGTAAAAAATCTACTCCTAACATCTGTCCTATACCTACCACCCCTTAATTTAAAGCTATGCCCCCTCGTAATAGCTGACTCCATACGTGGAAAAAGGTTCTCATGATCAACCCTATCTAAATCCCTAATCGTCTTGTACACCTCTATCAAGTCACCCCTAAACCTTCTTTTCTCCAATGAAAACAACCCCAAGTGCCTCAGCCTTTCCTCATACGATCTTCCTACCATACCAGGCAACATCCTGGTAAACCTCCTCTGCACCCATTCCAGTGCCTCCACATCCTTCCTATAGTATGGCGACCAAAACTGCACACAATACTCCAGATGCGGCCGCACCAGAGTCTTATACAACTGCAACATGACCTCAGGACTCCGGAACTCAATTCCTCTACCAATAAAAGCCAGTACGCCATATGCCTTCTTCACAGCACTATTTACCTGGGTGGCAACTTTCAGAGATCTGTGTACATGGACACCAAGATCCCTCTGCTCATCCACACTACCAAGTATCCGACCATTAGCCCAGTACCCCATCTTCTTGTTACTCTTACCAAAGTGAATCACTTCACACTTTGCTATATTGAACTCCATTTGCCACCTTTCTGCCCAGCTCTGCAGCTTATCTATATCCCGCTGTAACCTGCCACATCCTTCCTCACTGTCAACAACTCCACCGACTTTCGTATCATCCACAAACTTGCTCACCCAACCTTCTAGCCCCTCCTCCAGGTCATTTATAAAAATGACAAACAGCAACGGTCCCAAAACAGATCCTTGCGGAACACCGCTAGTAACTGCACTCCAAGATGAACCTTTACCATCAACTACTACCCTCTGTCTTCTTCCAGCCAGCCAATTCCTAATCCAAAGCTCCAACTCACCCTCAATGCCATACCTCCGTATTTTTTGCAGTAGCCTATCATGGGCAACCTTATCAAACGCCCTACTAAAATCCATATACACCACATCTACCGCTTTACCCTTGTCTAACTCCTTAGTCACCTTCTCAAAGAATTCAATAAGGTTTGTGAGGCACAACCTGCCCTTCACAAAACCATGCTGACTATCCTTGATCACATTATTCCTATCCAGATGTTCATAAATCCTATCCCTTACAATTCTCTCTAAGACTTTGCCCACAACAGAAGTGAGACTCACCGGCCTATAGTTACTAGGGTTATCCCTACTCCCCTTCTTGAACAAGGGAACCACATTCGCTATTTTCCAGTTTTCTGGCACTATTCCTGTAGACAACGAGGACATAAAAATCAAGGCTAATGGCTCTGCAATCTCCTCTCTTGCTTCCCAGAGAATCCTCGGATAAATGCCATCAGGCCCAGGGGACTTATCTATTTTCACCCTTTCCAGAATTTCCAACACCTCTTCCCTACATACCTCAAAGCCATCCATTCTAATTAATTGTGACTCAATATTCACATCGGCAACAATGTCCTGTTCCTGAGTGAATACTGACAAAAAGTATTCATTCAGTGTCTCTCCAATCTCTTCAGCCTCCACACGCAACTTCCCACTACTATCCTTGACTGGACCTATTCCTACCCTAGTCATTCTTTTATTCCTGACATACCTATAGAAAGCCTTTAGGTTTTCCCTAATCCTACCAACCAAGGACTTTTCATGTCCCCTCCTTGCTGCTCTTAGCTCTCTCTTTAGATCCTTCCTGCCTACCTTATAACTCTCAATCGCCCCAATTGAACCTTCACGCCTCGTCTTTACATAGGCCGCCCTCTTCCCTTTAACAAGGGATTCCAATTCCTTATTAAACCACGGCTCCCTCACACGACCCTTTCCTCCCTGCCTGACAGGTACATATTTATCAAGGACACTCAATAGTTGCTCCTTGAACAAGCTCCATATATAGATTGCACCCTTCCCTTGAAGCCTACTTTTCCAAGCCACGCATCCTAAGTCGTGCCTCTCCGTATCATAATTTCCCTGCCCCCAGCTATAACTCTTGCCCTGCAGTGCACACTTATCCCTCTCCATCACTAGAATAAAAGTCACCGAATTGTGGTCACTGTCCCCAAAGTGCTCACCTACCTCTAGTTCTAATACCTGGCCTGGTTCATTACCCAGAACCAAATCTAGTATGGCCTCACCTCTTGTTGGCCTATCTACATATTGTGTCAGGAAACCCTCCTGCACACATTGGACAAACACCGACCCATCTAACGAACTCAAGCTATAGCTTTTCCAGTCAATATCTGGAAAGTTAATGCCCCCATAACAACCACCCTATTACTTTCACTCTTCTCCTGAATCATCCTCGCAATCCTTTCTTCTACATCGCTAGGACTATTAGGAGGCCTGTAGAAAACTCCTAACAGGGTGACCTCAACTTTCCTATTCCTAACCTCAGCCCAAACTACCTCAGATGGCGAGTCTTCATCCATCATCCTTTCCACCGCTGTAATACTATCTTTGACAAGCAATGCCACACCTCCCCCTCTTTTACCCCCACCTCTGACCCTACTAAAACATTTAAACCCTGGAACTTGCAACAGCCAATCCTGTCCCTGTTTTACCCATGTCTCCGTAATAGCCACAACATCGAAATCCCAGGTACCAACCCATGCTGCAAACTCACCTACCTTATTTCGTATACTTCTCGCATTGAAGTATACACACTTCAAGCCACCTTCCTGTTTACAGGCACCTCCTTTGAGATTGATGCCATGTTCCTAACCTCCCTACACTCCAGGTCCTGCACCCTAAAAGCTACAGTCTAGGTTCCCTTGCCCCTGCAAAGTTAGTTTAAACCCCCTCCAAGAGCACTAGCAAACCTCCCCCCAAGGATACTGGTGCCCCTCAGGTTCAGGTGTAGACCATCCTGTTTATAGAGGTCCCACCTTCCCCAGAAAGAACCCCAGTTGTCCAGAAACCGGAATCCCTCCCTCCTGCACCATCCCTGTAGCCACGCATTTAACTGTTCTCTCTCCCTATTCCTCGACTCTCTATCACGTGGCACGGTTAACAAACCAGAGACAACACCTCTGTTTGTTCTAACTCTGAGCTTCCAACCTTGCTCCCTGAAAGCCTGCCTAACATCCTCAGCCCTCCTCCTACCTATGTCGTTGGTGCCAATGTGGACCATGACTTCGGGCTGCTCCCCCTCCCCCTTAAGGACCCGGAAAACACGATCAGAGGCAACACGTACCCTTGCACCTGGGAGCAACATACCAAAGGTAGGTCTCTCTCGCCCTCACAAAACCGCCTATCTGTGCCCCTCACTATCGAGTCCCCAATAACTATTGCTCTGCTCTTCTCCACCCTTCCCTTCTGAGCAACAGGGACAGGCTCCGTGCCAGAGGCCTGAACCCCATTGCTTACCCCTGGTAAGTCATCCCCCCCACAAGTATCCAAAACGATATACTTGTTCTTGAGGGGAATGGCTGCAGAGGGTCCCTGCACTGGCTGCTTCCTCCCAGTCCCCTTCACTGTCACCCATCTGTCTGCAATCTTTGGAGTTATTACTTCCCTAAAGCTCCGATCTATGACCCCCTCTGCCTCCCGAATGATCCTAAGTTCATCCAACTCCAGCTCCAGTTCCCTAACACGGTCTTGGAGGAGCTGGAGATGGGTGCACTTCCTGCAAGTGTAATCAGCAGTGACCACCAGGCATCCCTCACCTCAAACATGTTGCAAGAGGAACATTGCACTGCCTTCACTGCCATCCCTCTAAAAGTAACCTTTTCAAAAAAACTAGGTCTAAAGAATAGAACAAGCAAAATGCAGCACTTACCTACTTACCACAACGGGTCTTATTATTAGGTTAGAGGAGGAGGGCGGGTGGGAGGCCGCGGGTTCCACTGTAGTGCCTCGGGTTCCTCTCCTGCGCGCTTTTATAGGGGGAAAAAACCAGGTAAGCTTGCGCTACACCAGCTTCCGGGTCCGCGCCGCGCTTTTTTAAAAATAACTTTCAAATTTAAACCGTTAAACAAACGTCACTGAGCCTTCAAGCAGCCACTGCCAAACAGCCCTTACCTGCTCCGCTGAGAGAGTGAGCTCACAAACTTGATTGAGTTTTTTGAAGAAGTAACAAAGAAGATTGATGAGGGCAGAGTGGTTGATGTGATCTATATGGACTTCAGTAAGGCGTTCGACAAGGTTCCCCATGGGAGACTGATTAACTCTCACAGATTACAGGGAGAACTAGCCATTTGGATACAGAACTGGCTCAAAGGTAGAAGACAGAGGGTGGTGGTGGAGGGTTGTTTTTCAGACTGAGGCCTGTGACCAGTGGAGTGCCACAAGGATCTGTGCTGGGTCCTCTACTTTTTGTCATTTACATAAATGATTTGGATGCGAGCATAGGAGGTACAGTTAGTAAGTTTACAGATGACACCAAATTTGGAGGTGTAGTGGACAGCAAAGAAGGCTACCTCAGATTACAACAGGATCTGGACCAGATGGGCCAATGGGCTGAGAAGTGGCAGATGGAGTTTAATTCAGATAAATGAGAGGTGCTGCATTTTGGGAAAGCAAGTCTTAGCAGGACTTATACACTTAATGGTAAGGTCCTAGGGAGTGTTGCTGAACAAAGAGATCTTGGAGTGCAGGTTCATAGCTCCTTGAAAGTGGAGTCTCAGGTGGATAGGATAGTGAAGAAGGCGTTTGGTATGCTTTCCTTTATTGGTCAGAGTATTGAATACAGGAGTTGAGAGGTCATGTTGCGGCTGTACAGGACATTGGTTAGGCCACTGTTGAAATATTGCACACAGTTCAGGTCTCCTTCCTATCGGAAAGATGTTATGAAACTTGAAAGGGTTCAGAAAAGATTTACAAGGATGTTGCCAGGGATGGAGGATTTGAGCTATAGGGAGAGGCTGAACAGGCTGGGGCTGTTTTCCCTGGAGCATCGGAGGCTAAGGGGTGACCTTTAGAGGTTTGCAAAATTATGAGGGGCATGGAGAGGATAAATAGACAAAGTCTTTTCCCTGGGGTCAGGGAGTCCAGAACTAGAGGGTTTAGGGTGAGAGGGGAAAGATATAAAAGAGACCTAAGGGACAACTTTTTCACACAGAGGATGTTACGTGTATGGAATGAGCTGCCAGAGGATGTGGTGGAGGCTGGTACAATTGCAACATTTAAGAGGCATTTGGATGGGTACATGAATAGGAAGGGTTTGGAGGGATATGGGCCGGGTGCTGGCAGGTGGGACTAGATTACGAAGTTAAAAAGCACACAACTCCAGGTTATAGTTCAGCAGGTTTAATTGGAAGCACACTAGCTTTCGGAACGACGCGTCGCTCTGAAAGCTAGTGTGCTTCCAATTAAACCTGTTGAACTATAACCTGGAGTTGTGTGCTTTTTAACTTTGTACACCCCAGTCCAACACCGGCATCTCCAAATCGGGACTAGATTGGGTTGGGATATCTGGTCAGTATGGATAGGTTGGACCGAAGGGTCTGTTTCCATGTTGTACATCTCTATGACTCTATCTGAAGTTCATCCAGTTTTATTTCTGGAGAGTTCAGGACTATCCTCGGCTGAACTGGAAATACTAACACTGTTTGATTAAAAATACTTCAGAAAACATGAAATGTAGTCAGCAGAGTGCTCCCCACACTCCCAGAAAACATCGCTCAGTGCAGAGGAAGGTCATTCAGTCTGTTCTACCCATGATGGCTCTTTGAAAGTCACAATTAGTGACTAGTCTGAATCAGTCACATACTCCTGCTGTTTCCCCATAGTTCAGCAGATGTTTCTGTTTCAGTTATTTTGAAAGTTCCTGTTGAATCCACCCTTTCAGGCAGCGTGACTACAACAGAAGCTCTAGATCAGAAACAGTCCCTTCAGCCCTTAACTTCTGTGCTGATATTTTTGCTGAATCCCAGCTTCTACCCACCCATTTTCATTTCGGTTAAATCAGTCTTTCTATTCCATTCCTCCTCAAACAAGCCAACCAACAAGTAAACTCATCCAAATGGTTATGAACTTCCCTATAAGTGGAATTGTTTTCCCTGCGTTAAACCACTTTATGCGTGTTATAGACTTCACTCATGTCTGCAGTTAGTTTTCTGTTTTACTGGAGGATTCTGTGAAATTGTTAAGTTCACACCCCTGCCCCTGTTATTGGAAGGGTCCATCTGGACTGGGGGTCACCAGCAATGTGCAGAGACAAGGTTATTGAAGGCTTTGGGCGCAGTTTGAGTAAGACAGAGAAAAACAGAAATAGAGACAGAGACAGAACCAGCTGTGGAGGGTGGGGGGAAAGAGTCCAGGAGGAAGAGAACAGAGACAAACAAACAGACAGAGAGAGAAAGGGAGTCTGGGGAATGTGAGGAAATGACGAGTAGGAAGCAACTGGAGGCTGGCACCAGGAGGAGCTCAGCGCTGGCTCTGACTCCGGGACGGGGCCGCGCCGCTGATCGTGCTGCGGGACAGTTCCTGGCCATGCTCCCGGCCCTTCGGCGCTTCCTACAGAGGAGCTGATCACAGTGTCACCGGGAGCCGGAGACCCCGCCAGGTCAGTGCAGTACTCACCCCCAACCCCCCGCTACCGGGACCGGGCCAGCAGCCACAGGCAATTCGGGCAGGGAAGGCATCACATCCCGATCCCGATCCTGTCTGCGGCAAGTTCCTCATTCACTCACTCCATTAATACTCTCCCTCACTCCAATCACCCTCACTCAACACTCACCCTCACTCAATTAACACTCACTCCATTAACTCCCCCTCACTCCATTAACACTCCCCCTCACTCCAATCACTCTTACTCCCATCACCCTCACCCTCACTCCAATCACCCTCACTCCATTAACACTCACTCCAATAACACTCCCCCTCACTCCATTAACACTCACCCTCACTCCAATCATCCTCACTCCATTAACACTCACCCACACTCCAATCACCCTCACTCCATTAACACTCACTCCAATAACACTCCCCCTCACTCCATTAACACTCACTCCAATAACACTCCCCCTCACTCCATTAACACTCACCCACACTCCAATCACCCTCACTCCAATAACACTCCCCCTCACTCCATTAACACTCCCCCTCACTCCATTAACACTCACCCACACTCCAATCACCCTCACTCCATTAACACTCACCCACACTCCAATCACCCTCACTCCATTAACACTCACCCACACTCCAATCACCCTCACTCCATTAACACTCACTCCAATAACACTCCCCCTCACTCCATTAACACTCACCCTCACTCTCATCACCCTCACTCCATTAACACTCACCCACACTCCAATCACCCTCACTCCATTAACACTCACCCTCACTCCCATCACCCTCACTCCATTAACACTCACCCACACTCCAATCACCCTCACTCCATTAACACTCACCCTCACTCCCATCACCCTCACTCCATTAACACTCACCCCAATTACACTCACTGCAATCACCCTCACTCCATTAACAGTTACTCCAATCACACTCCCTCTATTAACACTCCCCCTCCCTCCAATCACCCTCCCTCCAATCACCCTCCCTCCAATCACCCTCCCTCCATTAACACTCACCCTCACTCCAATCACACTCACTCCAATCACACTCACTCTCACTTCCATCACCCTCACTCCCATCTCCCTTACTCCAAACACACTCACTCCATTAACACACCCTCACTTCATTAACACTCACTCCAATCACCCTCACTCCATTAACCCTCACTCCATTAACACTCACCCTCACTCCATTAACACTCACCCTCACTCCCATCACCCTCACCCCAATCACCCTCACTCCATTAACACACACTCTCACTCCATTAACACACACCCTCACTCCAATCACCCTCACTCCATTAACCCTCACCCTCACTCCATTAATCTTCACCCTCTCACTCCATTAACACTCACCCTCACTCCCATCACACTCTCTCCAATCATCCTCACTCCATTAACACTCATTCCATTAACACACCCTCGCACCAATTACACTCACTCCATTAACACTCACCCTCACTCCATTAACACACACCTTCACTCCCATCACCCTCACTCCCATCACCCTCACTCCCATCACCCTCACTCCATTAACAATCACCCTCATTCCCATCACCCTCACTCCATTAACACTCACCCTCACTCCCATCACCCTCACTCCCATCACCCTCCATTAACATTCGCCCTCACTCCAATCACCCTCACTCCATTAACACTGACTGTATTAACACTCACCCTCACTCCAATCACACTCAGTCCATTAACACACCCTCACTCCAATCACACTCAGTCCATTAACACACCCTCACTCCAATCACACTTACTCCATTAACACTCACCCTCACTTCCATCACCCTCACTCCATTAACACACCCACACTCCATTAACACTCACCCTCACTCCAATCACCTTCACGTCTTTAACACTGACTCCATTAACTCTCACCCTCATTCCATTAACACTCACTCCATTAACACTCACCCTCACTCCAATCACCCTCACTCCATTCTCACCCTCACTCCAGTCACCCTCACTCCATTAACACTCACCCTCACTCCCATCACCATCACTCCCATCACCCTCACTCATTATCACGCACCCTCACTCCCATCGCTCTCACTCCCATCTCCCTCACTACATTAACACTCGCCCTCACTCCAATAACAGTCCATTAACACACCGTCACTCCAATCACACTCACTCCATTAACACTCACCCTCACTTCATTAACTCTCGCTCCCAACACCATCAATCCCATCGCCCTCACTCCATTAACACTCACCCTCACTCCATTAATTGTCACTCCAATCATCCTCACTCCATTAATACTCACCCTCACTCTATTAACACTCACCCTTACTGCAATCACACTCCATTAACACTCCACCTCACTCCATTAACACCCCCCTCACTCCAATCACCCTCACTCCCCCTCACTCCACTCACCCTCACTCCATTAACATTCCCCTCACTCCATTAACACACACCCTCACTCCCCTCACCCTCACTCCATTTACACTCACCCTCACTCCCATCACCCTCACTCCCATCACCCTCGCACCATTAACACTCACACCATTAACACTCACCCTCACTTGAATCACCCTCACTTCTTTAACACTCGCTCCATTAACACTCACCCTCACTCCAATCACACTCCATTAACACACCCTCACTCCAATCACCCTCACTCCCCCTCACTCCACTAACATTCCCCTCACTCCATTAACACACACTCTCACTCCCCTCACCCTCACTCCATTTACGCTCACCCTCACTCCAATCACCCTCACTCCATTAACACTCACCCTCACTCTAATCACACTCACCCTCGCTCTTATCTCACACACTCGATTAACACTCACCCTCACTCGATTAACACTCACCCTCACTCGATTAACACTCACCCTCACTCCAATCACACACCATTAACACACCCTCACTCCAATCACACTCACTCCATTAACACTCACCCTCACTCCAATCACCCTCCCTCCATTTACACTTACCCTCACTCTAATCACACTCCAATAACATTCACCCTTACTCCAAACACACTCACCCTCACTCCGATCACACTCACTCCATTAACACGCACCCTCACTCTAATCACACGCACCCTCACTCTAATCACACGCACCCTCACTCCAATTACACGCACCCTCACTCTAATCACACACACCTTCACTCTAATCACACTCACCTTCACTCCATTAACATTCACCCTCACTCTGGTCACACTCACCCTGATCACACTCACCTTCATTCTGATCACACTCACCCTCACTGTAATCACACTCACCCTCACTCCAATCACACTCACCCTCACTCTAATCACACTCACCTTCACTCTAAACACACTCACCTTCACTCCATTAACACGCACCCTCACTCTAATCACACGCACCCTCACTCCAATCACACTCACCCTCACTCCAATCACACTCACCTTCACTCTAATCACACTCACCTTCACTCCATTAACATTCACACTCACTCTGATCACACTCACCCTCACTGTAATCACACTCACCCTCACGCCAATCACACTCACTCGATTAACATTCACCCTCACTCTGATCACACTCACCCTCACACTAATCACACTCACCCTCACTCCAATCACACTCACTCTCACTTCAATCACACTCACCCTCACTCCACTCACACTCACTCCATTAACATTCACCCTCACTAATATCACACTCCCCCTCACTCCAATCATACTCACCCTCACTCCAATCATACCCTCACTCCAATCACACTCACCCTCACTCCAATCACACTCACCTTCACTCTAATCACACTCACCTTCACTCTAATCACATTCACCTTCACTCCATTAACACGCACCCTCACTCTAACCACACGCACCCTCACTCTAACCACACGCACCCTCACTCTAATCACACGCACCCTCACTCCAATCACACGCACCCTCACTCCAATCACACTCACCTTCACTCCATTAACATTCACCCTCACTCTAATCACCCTCACTTCAATCACACTCACCCTCACTCCAATCACAATCACACTCACCCTCACTCCAATCACAGTCCATTAATACGCCCTCACTCCAATCACACTCACTCCAATCATACTCACCCTCACTCCAATCACACTCACCCTCACTCCAATCACACTCCATTAACACACCCTCACTCCAATCACCCTCACTCCATTAACACTCACCCTCACTCCAATCACCCTCACTCCATTAACACTCACCCTCACTCCAATCACACTCACCCTCACTCTTTTCACACCCACCCTCACTCCAATCACACTCACTCCATTAACATTCACCCTCACTCCAATCACCCTCACTCCAATCACCCTCACTCCAATCACCCTCACCCCAATCACCCTCACTAATCACACTCACCCTCACTCCATTAATATTCACCCTCACTCCATTAACACTCTCCCTCCAATCACCCTCACTCCATTAACACTCCCCCTCATTCCATTAACACTCCCCTCACTCTATACACATTCCCCCTCACTCCACTAACACTCCTCCTCACTCCAAACACCCTCAGTCCATTAACACTCACCCTCACTCCCATTACCCTCACTCCCATCACACTCACTCCATTAACACACACCCTCACTCCCTTCACCCTCACGCCCTTCACCCTCACTCCCATCACCCTCAGTCTATTAACACTCGCTCCATTAAAAGTCACCCTCACTCCAATCACACTCACCCTCACTCCAATCACACTCACCCTCACTCCAATCACACTCACCCTCACTCCAATCACAATCACCCTCACTCCAATCACACTCCCCCTCATTCCATTAACACTCCCCTCACTCCATTAACACTCCCCTCACTCCATTAACACTCCCCTCACTCCATTAACACTTCCCCTCACTCCCCTCATTTCAATCACACTCACTCCATTAACACTCACCCTCACTCCAATCACCCTCACTCCATTAACACTCGCTCCATTAACACTCACCCTCACTCCAATCACACTCACCCTCATTCTAATCACACTCACCCTCACTCCATTAACATTCACCCTCACTCTAATCACACACACCCTCACTCCAATCACCCTCACTCCAATCACACTCACCCTCACTCCAATCACACTCACCCTCACTCCATTAACATTCACCCTCACTCTAATCACACACACCCTCACTCCAATCACCTCACTCCATTAATGCTCACCCTCACTCCAATCACACTCACTCCATTAACACTCACCCTCACTCCAATCACACTCACCCTCACTCCAACCACACTCCATTAACACTCACCCTCACTCCAATCACCCTCACTCCATTAACACTCCCCCTCACTCCAATCACACTCCATTAACACACCCTCACTCCAATCACACTCACTCCATTAACACTCACTCTCACTCCAATCACCCTCACTCTATTCACACCCACCCTCACTCCATTAACATTCACCCTCACCCCAATCACCCTCACTCCAATTACACTCACCCTCACTCATCACACTCACCCTCCATTAACATTCACCCTCACTCCATTAACACTCTCCCTCCAATCACCCTCACACCATTAACACTCCCCCTCATTCCATTAACACTCCCCTCACTCCATTCACACTCCCCTCACTCCATTCACACTCACCCTCACTCCAATCACACTCCATTAACACACCCTCACTCCAATTGCCCTCACTCCAATCACACTCACCCTCACTCCAATCACACTCACCCTCACTCCAATCACACTCACCCTCACTCCATTAACATTCACCCTCACTCCATTAACATTCACCCTCACTCCATTAACACTCACTTCATTAACACACCCCCTCACTCCATTAACACTCCCCCTCACTCCAATCACACTCCATTAGCACACCCTCACTCCAATCACCTTCAGTCTAATCACACGCACCCTCACTCTAATCACATGCACCCTCACTCTAATCACACGCACCCTCACTCTAATCACACGCACCCTCACTCTAATCACACGCACCCTCACTCCAATCACACGCACCCTCACTCCAATCACACTCACCTTCACTCCATTAACATTCACCCTCACTCTAATCACCCTCACTTCAATCACACTCACCCTCACTCCAATCACAATCACACTCACCCTCACTCCAATCACAGTCCATTAATACGCCCTCACTCCAATCACACTCACTCCAATCATACTCACCCTCACTCCAATCACACGCACCCTCACTCCAATCACACTCACCTTCACTCCAACCACACTCACCCTCACTCCAACCACACTCACCCTCACTAATCACACTCACCCTCACTCCATTAACATTCACCCTCACTCCATTAACACTCTCCCTCCCTCCAATCACCCTCACTCCATTAACACTCCCCCTCATTCCATTAACACTCCCCTCAGTCCATTAACACTCCCCTCACGCCATTCACATTCCCCCTCACTCCACTAACACTCCTTCTCACTCCAAACACCCTCAGTCCATTAACACTCACCCTCACTCCCATTACCCTCACTCCCATCACACTCACTCCATTAACACACACCCTCACTCCCTTCACCCTCACTCCCATCACCCTCGCTACATTAACACTCGCTCCATTAACACTCACCCTCACTCTAATCGCCCTCACTTCTTTAACACTCGCTCCAATCACACTCACCCTCACTCCAATCACACTCACCCTCACTCCAATCACACTCACCCTCACTCCAATCACACTCACCCTCACTCTTCTCACACCCACCCTCACTCCAATCACACTCACTCCATTAACATTCACCCTCACTCCAATCACCCTCACTCCAATCACCCTCACTCCAATCACCCTCACCCCAATCACCCTCACTAATCACACTCACCCTCACTCCATTAATATTCACCCTCACTCCATTAACACTCTCCCTCCAATCACCCTCACTCCATTAACACTCCCCCTCATTCCATTAACACTCCCCTCACTCTATACACATTCCCCCTCACTCCACTAACACTCCTCCTCACTCCAAACACCCTCAGTCCATTAACACTCACCCTCACTCCCATTACCCTCACTCCCATCACACTCACTCCATTAACACACACCCTCACTCCCTTCACCCTCACGCCCTTCACCCTCACTCCCATCACCCTCAGTCTATTAACACTCGCTCCATTAAAAGTCACCCTCACTCCAATCACACTCACCCTCACTCCAATCACACTCACCCTCACTCCAATCACACTCACCCTCACTCCAATCACACTCCCCTCACTCCATTAACACTCCCCTCACTCCATTAACACTTCCCCTCACTCCCCTCATTCCAATCACACTCACTCCATTAACACTCACCCTCACTCCAATCACCCTCACTCCATTAACACTCGCTCCATTAACACTCACCCTCACTCCAATCACACTCACCCTCATTCTAATCACACTCACCCTCACTCCATTAACACTCACCCTCACTCTAATCACACACACCCTCACTCCAATCACCCTCACTCCAATCACACTCACCCTCACTCCAATCACACTCACCCTCACTCCATTAACATTCACCCTCACTCTAATCACACACACCCTCACTCCAATCACCTCACTCCATTAATGCTCACCCTCACTCCAATCACACTCACTCCATTAACACTCACCCTCACTCCAATCACACTCACCCTCACTCCAACCACACTCCATTAACACTCACCCTCACTCCAATCACCCTCACTCCATTAACACTCCCCCTCACTCCAATCACACTCCATTAACACACCCTCACTCCAATCACACTCACTCCATTAACACTCACTCTCACTCCAATCACCCTCACTCTATTCACACCCACCCTCACTCCATTAACATTCACCCTCACCCCAATCACCCTCACTCCAATTACACTCACCCTCACTCATCACACTCACCCTCCATTAACATTCACCCTCACTCCATTAACACTCTCCCTCCAATCACCCTCACACCATTAACACTCCCCCTCATTCCATTAACACTCCCCTCACTCCATTCACACTCCCCTCACTCCATTCACACTCACCCTCACTCCAATCACACTCCATTAACACACCCTCACTCCAATCACACTCACCCTCACTCCAATCACACTCACCCTCACTCCAATCACACTCACCCTCACTCCAATCACACTCACCCTCACTCCATTAACATTCACCCTCACTCCATTAACATTCACCCTCACTCCATTAACACTCACTTCATTAACACACCCCCTCACTCCATTAACACTCCCCCTCACTCCAATCACACTCCATTAGCACACCCTCACTCCAATCACCTTCAGTCTAATCACACGCACCCTCACTCTAATCACATGCACCCTCACTCTAAGCACACGCACCCTCACTCTAATCACACGCACCCTCACTCTAATCACACGCACCCTCACTCCAATCACACGCACCCTCACTCCAATCACACTCACCTTCACTCCATTAACATTCACCCTCACTCTAATCACCCTCACTTCAATCACACTCACCCTCACTCCAATCACAATCACACTCACCCTCACTCCAATCACAGTCCATTAATACGCCCTCACTCCAATCACACTCACTCCAATCATACTCACCCTCACTCCAATCACACTCACCCTCACTCCAATCACAATCACACTCACCCTCACTCCAATCACAGTCCATTAATACGCCCTCACTCCAATCACACTCACTCCAATCATACTCACCCTCACTCCAATCACACTCACCCTCACTCCAATCACACTCCATTAACACACCCTCACTCCAATCACCCTCACTCCATTAACACTCACCCTCACTCCAATCACCCTCACTCCATTAACACTCACCCTCACTCCAATCACACTCACCCTCACTCTTTTCACACCCACCCTCACTCCAATCACACTCACTCCATTAACATTCACCCTCACTCCAATCACCCTCACTCCAATCACCCTCACTCCAATCACCCTCACCCCAATCACCCTCACTAATCACACTCACCCTCACTCCATTAATATTCACCCTCACTCCATTAACACTCTCCCTCCAATCACCCTCACTCCATTAACACTCCCCCTCATTCCATTAACACTCCCCTCACTCTATACACATTCCCCCTCACTCCACTAACACTCCTCCTCACTCCAAACACCCTCAGTCCATTAACACTCACCCTCACTCCCATTACCCTCACTCCCATCACACTCACTCCATTAACACACACCCTCACTCCCTTCACCCTCACGCCCTTCACCCTCACTCCCATCACCCTCAGTCTATTAACACTCGCTCCATTAAAAGTCACCCTCACTCCAATCACACTCACCCTCACTCCAATCACACTCACCCTCACTCCAATCACATTCACCCTCACTCCAATCACACTCACCCTCACTCCAATCACACTCACCCTCACTCCAATCACAATCACCCTCACTCCAATCACACTCCCCCTCATTCCATTAACACTCCCCTCACTCCATTAACACTCCCCTCACTCCATTAACAATCCCCTCACTCCATTAACACTTCCCCTCACTCCCCTCATTCCAATCACACTCACTCCATTAACACTCACCCTCACTCCAATCACCCTCACTCCATTAACACTCGCTCCATTAACACTCACCCTCACTCCAATCACACTCACCCTCATTCTAATCACACTCACCCTCACTCCATTAACATTCACCCTCACTCTAATCACACACACCCTCACTCCAATCACCTCACTCCATTAATGCTCACCCTCACTCCAATCACACTCACTCCATTAACACTCACCCTCACTCCAATCACCCTCACTCCATTAACACTCGCTCCATTAACACACACCCTCACTCCAATCACCCTCACTCCAATCACACTCACCCTCACTCCAATCACACTCACCCTCACTCCATTAACATTCACCCTCACTCTAATCACACACACCCTCACTCCAATCACCTCACTCCATTAATGCTCACCCTCACTCCAATCACACTCACTCCATTAACACTCACCCTCACTCCAATCACACTCACCCTCACTCCAACCACACTCCATTAACACTCACCCTCACTCCAATCACCCTCACTCCATTAACACTCCCCCTCACTCCAATCACACTCCATTAACACACCCTCACTCCAATCACACTCACCCTCACTCCAATCACACTCACCCTCACTCCAATCACACTCACCCTCACTCCAATCACACTCACCCTCACTCCATTAACATTCACCCTCACTCCATTAACACTCACTTCATTAACACACCCCCTCACTCCATTAACACTCCCCCTCACTCCAATCACACTCCATTAGCACACCCTCACTCCAATCACCTTCAGTCTAATCACACGCACCCTCACTCTAATCACATGCACCCTCACTCTAATCACACGCACCCTCACTCTAATCACACGCACCCTCACTCTAATCACACGCACCCTCACTCCAATCACACGCACCCTCACTCCAATCACACTCACCTTCACTCCATTAACATTCACCCTCACTCTAATCACCCTCACTTCAATCACACTCACCCTCACTCCAATCACAATCACACTCACCCTCACTCCAATCACAGTCCATTAATACGCCCTCACTCCAATCACACTCACTCCAATCATACTCACCCTCACTCCAATCACACTCACCCTCACTCCAATCACAATCACACTCACCCTCACTCCAATCACAGTCCATTAATACGCCCTCACTCCAATCACACTCACTCCAATCATACTCACCCTCACTCCAATCACACTCACCCTCACTCCAATCACACTCCATTAACACACCCTCACTCCAATCACCCTCACTCCATTAACACTCACCCTCACTCCAATCACCCTCACTCCATTAACACTCACCCTCACTCCAATCACACTCACCCTCACTCTTTTCACACCCACCCTCACTCCAATCACACTCACTCCATTAACATTCACCCTCACTCCAATCACCCTCACTCCAATCACCCTCACCCCAATCACCCTCACTAATCACACTCACCCTCACTCCATTAATATTCACCCTCACTCCATTAACACTCTCCCTCCAATCACCCTCACTCCATTAACACTCCCCCTCATTCCATTAACACTCCCCTCACTCTATACACATTCCCCCTCACTCCACTAACACTCCTCCTCACTCCAAACACCCTCAGTCCATTAACACTCACCCTCACTCCCATTACCCTCACTCCCATCACACTCACTCCATTAACACACACCCTCACTCCCTTCACCCTCACGCCCTTCACCCTCACTCCCATCACCCTCAGTCTATTAACACTCGCTCCATTAAAAGTCACCCTCACTCCAATCACACTCACCCTCACTCCAATCACACTCACCCTCACTCCAATCACATTCACCCTCACTCCAATCACACTCACCCTCACTCCAATCACACTCACCCTCACTCCAATCACAATCACCCTCACTCCAATCACACTCCCCCTCATTCCATTAACACTCCCCTCACTCCATTAACACTCCCCTCACTCCATTAACAATCCCCTCACTCCATTAACACTTCCCCTCACTCCCCTCATTCCAATCACACTCACTCCATTAACACTCACCCTCACTCCAATCACCCTCACTCCATTAACACTCGCTCCATTAACACTCACCCTCACTCCAATCACACTCACCCTCATTCTAATCACACTCACCCTCACTCCATTAACATTCACCCTCACTCTAATCACACACACCCTCACTCCAATCACCCTCACTCCAATCACACTCACCCTCACTCCAATCACACTCACCCTCACTCCATTAACATTCACCCTCACTCTAATCACACACACCCTCACTCCAATCACCTCACTCCATTAATGCTCACCCTCACTCCAATCACACTCACTCCATTAACACTCACCCTCACTCCAATCACACTCACCCTCACTCCAACCACACTCCATTAACACTCACCCTCACTCCAATCACCCTCACTCCATTAACACTCCCCCTCACTCCAATCACACTCCATTAACACACCCTCACTCCAATCACACTCACTCCATTAACACTCACTCTCACTCCAATCACCCTCACTCTATTCACACCCACCCTCACTCCATTAACATTCACCCTCACCCCAATCACCCTCACTCCAATTACACTCACCCTCACTCATCACACTCACCCTCCATTAACATTCACCCTCACTCCATTAACACTCTCCCTCCAATCACCCTCACACCATTAACACTCCCCCTCACTCCATTAACGCTCACCCTCACTCCATTAACGCTCACCCTCACTCCAATCACACTCACCTTCACTCCATTCACACTCACCCTTATTCCATTAACACTCCCCTTACACCATTAACACTCCCCTCATTCCAGTAACACTCCCCCTCACTCAATCACCCTCACTCCATTAACATTCACTCCAATCACACTCACTCCATTAACACTCCCCCTCCCTCCAATCACCCTCCCTCCAATCACCCTCCCTCCAATCACCCTCCCTCCAATCACCCTCCCTCCAATCACACTCGCTCCATTAACACTCGCTCCATTAACACTCGCTCCATTAACACTCACCCTCACTCCAATCACACTCACCCTCACTGTAATCACACTCACCCTCACTCCATTAACATTCACCCTCACTCTAATCACACACACCCACACTCCAATCACCCTCACTCCAATCACACTCACCCTCACTCCATTCACACTCACCTTCACTCCAATCACACTCACTCCATTCACACTCACCCTCACTCCAATCACCCTCACTCCATTCACACTCACCCTCACTCCAATCACCCTCACTCCATTAACATTCACTCCAATCACACTCACTCCGTTAACACTCCCCCTCCCTCCAATCACCCTCACTCCAATCACCCTCACTCCATTAACACTCCCCCTCACTCCATTAACACTCCCCTCACTCCATTAACGCTCCCCCTCACTCCAATCACCCTCACTCCATTAACATTCACTCCAATCACACTCACTCCATTAACACTTCCCCTCACTCCAATCACACTCACTCCATTAACATTCACTCCAATCACACTCACTCCATTAACACTCCCCCTCCCTCCAATTACCCTCACTCCAATCACCCTCACTCCATTAACACTCCCCCTCACTCCAATCACACTCACTCCATTAACACTCACCCTCACTCCAATCATCCTCACTCTAATCACACTCACCCTCACTCCAATCACCCTCACTCCAATCACACTCGCCCTCACTCCAGTCACCCTCACTCTAATCACACTCGCCCTCCCCAATCACACTCACCCTCGCTCTCATAACACTCACTTTCCCCAATCACACTCATACTCACCCTCACTCCAATCACACTTACTCTCATTCCAATCACACCCATCCTCTCACTGCTCCTTATACTCACCCCAAACACACTACTCCTCACACTGAACTCAAACATACTTGAAACACATTCCTTCTCACTCACGTCACACACACTAACTCCATACACATTGTCCCTCACACTCATTTAATACACACTACTCTCAGTCCTATTACGCTCCTCCTCACACTGGACCCAAACACATGCACCCTCACACTTGTCCTCATATTCACTCCAAACACTTTTCTCCTTCAATTCCAGCCTCGGATGTATGTATGAAGTTCGCACATTCTCCCTGTGTCTGCTTGGGTTTCCTCCGGGTGCTCTGGTTTCTTCCCACAATCCAAAGTTATGCAGGTTAGTTGAATTGACCATGCTGAATTGACCATGCTAAATTGCCCATAGTGTTCAGGGATATGTAGGTTAGGGGCATTTGTCAGGGGTAAACATAGGATAATAGGGTAGAGGAAGGTTTCTGGGTGGGTTACTCTTTGGAGGGTCAGTGTGGACTTGTTGGGCTGAAGGGCCTGTCCCCACGTTGTGGGGATTCTGTGATTCAGTCATACATTCCAAACATATTCCTCCTCACACTCTCTCCATACAAACACCCCCCACACTCATTTAAAACACACACACTGTCCAAACACTCACCCCAAAAACACCCCTCACACTGAACCCAAACATACTCAGCCACACACTCCTCCTCATACTCACTCCAAACACCTTCCTCCTCCTCACACTCCAAGCAGACTCACTCCAAATACACTCACTATAAACACATTGTTAATGGACTTGCTACAAACTCACTTTCCTTATTCACCTCAAGCACCTCACTCACTATAAACCCAGTACAAACACTCTCACTGTTCCTCTCGCTTCATACACAATTTGAAATGCTGAAATATACAGGGCTGTAGACCAAAAACTGGGAAGTGTAATTAGACTGGATTATGTTGACCAGTACAGACAGAACAGGCCAAATGACAATCTACTATGCAGTAAATGTGCTACGTTTATGTTTAACTCTCACGTTTCACACACTGATTCCTGCAGAATAACACACGGGTTCTCGCACATTCTAGGACAAATTCTCACAAAACTTTATCCCTCACAGGCAGTTTACATCCTCATGTAACCTCACTCACTCTCTTATTCACACACAAACACTCCTAAACTCACTTTCTCACTTCAACTCACTCATGCTCACACCAGGGTTGTGTCCAGATTCTCAGATATTGGGGGACACTAGCGAGGGCCGTATTGGTGTATGAACTGTTGTGGAGAAAATATAGAGAATCACCAGGAGACGCAGACAGTTATTTAAGAAGTAGGCCTTTTATTTGCAAACAAAAAACCGTGACACTGAGAAAGCAGATTCTCGAATGTCCACGAACCTCAGGGTCCGTGGATTTTTATACTTTTGTTATCATGTTACTGTTAGCTTATCAGCATGTCCAACTATATTAATCAATGTACCTCACTCTAGCTACACAATAAACCAGCGATGTTAGTTCCCATTATCTCTTTAGTTGTACATTCTACTTAATGTTATTCTAATATCATGATTAGATATTTATTACTAACTCTGCTACAGTGATCTTCCATTCCAGACTAACCTGTCAAGGTAGATATTTAGCTATTCCATCTATTACGTTAGTCCCCTGTCTCAAGCCGACTCTACTAACTATTAATTAGATATTTTAATGTCATGTCCCAAATATTTATGGTCCCAATCCTGTCATAATTACATTTAACAGAGAAACTGGTTTTATTACTTGTGTTATGTCATCTCGCCATAGTGACCTTTCATCCTTAACCTTACTCTGCTAATTGGTGTAAGAATGTTCCACTATGGTTATCCCATCCTGCCTTCCACAGACCACAGATTGCCAGTGGTCTTCATGCTTTAACCCTTCCCATGCTTTCATGTTCTTTATTTTCCATAGAACCACCTTTTCTGAAAGTGTAGCACTGGAAAAGCACAGCAGGTCAGGCAGCATCCGAGGAGAAGGAGAATTGACGTTTCGGGCATAAGCCCTTCCAGATGAACGGATAATGCCCGAAACATCGATTCTCCTGCTCCTCGGATGCTGTCTGACCTGCTGTGCTTTTCCAGCACCACACTCTCGATTCTGATCTCTAGCATCTGCGGTCCTTACTTCCTCCCACCTTTTCTGAAAGTACTGTATATTTAAGAATCATAGAAGCCCTACAGTGTGGAAGCAGGCCATTCTGCTTATCGATTCCACACTGGCCATGTGAAGAGCATCCCACCATTCAATTGGAGGAGCATCACTGTTCCCAATCCACAGACCTATTAGTTTGAGAACATAATGCTGCACTGTGTAGCACTTCTTCAGTCCTGACCCTCTGACAATGCAGTACTCCCTCAGTACTGACCGTCCGACAGTAGGGCACTCCATTAATGCTCTCCCACTGACAGTGCAGCACTCTGTCAGTGCTAACCCTCCGACGATGCAGCACTCCCTCAGAACTGACCCTCTGATAGTGCAGAAGTCACTCCCTCAGTACTGACCCTCTGGCAGTGCGGCTCTCCCTCAGTACTGACCTTCTGACAGTGTGGCACTCCCTCAGCACTGACCCTCCGACAATGCGACACTCCCTCAGCACTGACCCTCCGAGAATGCGGCACTCCCTCAGCACTGACCCTCCGACAATGCGGCACTCCCTCAGTACTGACCCTCTGACAGAGCGGCACTCCCTCAGTACTGACCCACTGACAGTGCAGCACTCCCTCAGCACTGACCCTCCGACAATGCGGCACTCCCTCAGTACTGACCCTCTGACAGTGTGGCACTCCCTCAGCACTGACCCTCCGACAATGCGGCACTCCCTCAGTACTGACCCACTGACAGTGCAGCACTCCCTCAGCACTGACCCTCCGACAATGCGGCACTCCCTCAACACTGACCCTCTGACAGTGTGGCACTCCCTCAGCACTGACCCTCCGATAGAGCGGCACTCCCTCAGTACTGACCCTCTGACAGTGTGGCACTCCCTCAGCACTGACCCTCCGACAATGCGACACTCCCTCAGCACTGACCCTCCGAGAATGCGACACTCCCTCAGCACTGACCCTCCCGACAATGCGACACTCCCTCAGCACTGACCCTCCCGACAATGCGACACTCCCTCAGCACTGACCCTCCGACAGAGCGGCACTCCCTCAGCACTGACCCTCCGAGAATGCGACACTCCCTCAACACTGACCCTCCCGACAGAGCGGCACTCCCTCAGTACTGACCATCCCGACAATGCGACACTCCCTCAGCACTGACCCTCCCGACAATGCGACACTCCCTCAGCACTGACCCTCCGACAGAGCGGCACTCCCTCAGTACTGACCCACTGACAGTGCAGCACTCCCTCAGCACTGATCTCTAACAGTGCGGCACTCCAGGATGACTTCACTCAATCAGATCCTCTGCTCAAGTCTCCAGAGAGGGTCTTGAACCCATGACCTTGTGACTGGGAACTGGGAGTAAAAGCTGCTGAGCTCCAGGTGAATCTTGGTGGGTGTGGGATCCAACTTGATTTGCTGTAATTGTCTCGGCTGCACTGACCGGAGGGTCTAGCTGGTTTGGATCTTGGATTGGTCAAAGTAATGGGAAGGATGCCAAAATCTGAGGAGGCCACATCCCAGGAGCAGCCAGCAGCAAACATCTGGAAATAAGAGTCTAATGATGATCATGGCACTTTGTGATTCCATTTGTGCTTGTTAATCTGAATGACATATTGCCTATGTTTACTCTTTGTCCAGCTCCATTGAATGGGAACAGAAGAATTAAACTGTCAGACCACAGTTGACAAAGAATGTCTAGCTTTTTGATCCTCCTGGTATTAGTTCACTGGGCAGCCCAGTGCTGAGCTGGCACATTACAGAGTCATGCTGTGGGATGTGGCTGTGATTTCGAAACGAGTCCTGTCACAGAATGTCCCATAGTTCAATAGAATACTAAGGGGACGGGCCATCACAGAGTGGGCACATTCACGGGATTGCTACACACAAGCTGGATTGGGTAACACTGGGGATAGGAGCGACAGGGAGTTGGATAAGATCACTCTAAAAGGATTATTGCACTGTCACAGGGTCAGAATTGAAGGAGCGCCGCACTATCAGAGGGTCAATACTGAGGGAGTGCTGCACTATCGGAGGGTCAGTATTGAGAGAGTCCGATACTGTCGGAGGGTCAGTACTGAGGGAGTGCTGCACTGTCGGAGGGTCAGTACTGAGGGAGTGCTGCACTGTCGGAGGGTCAGTACTGAGGGAGTGCTGCACTGTCGGAGGGTCAGTACTGAGGGAGTGCTGCACTGTCGGAGGGTCAGTACTGAGGGAGTGCTGCACTGTCGGAGGGTCAGTACTGAGGGAGTGCTGCACTGTCGGAGGGTCAGTACTGAGGGAGTGCTGCACTGTCGGAGGGTCAGTGCTGAGGGAGCGCTGCACTGTTGGAAGGTCAGTTCTGAGGTGGTGCTGCATTATCAATACTGAGGGAGTGCTGCATTGTTGGAGGGTCAGGACTGAGGGAAGTTCTTTTTTAATATTCATTTATAGGATGTGGACATTGCTGATCCCTTTTTGCTCAGAGGGCAGTTAAGAGTCAATCACCCTGTTGTGTGTCCGGAGTTTCATGTAGGCCAGACCATGTAGGAATGGCAGTTTCCTTCCCTAAAGGACATTAGTGAATTGGGTGGATTTTTCAAACAGTCGACAGTGGTTTCATGATCATTAGACTCTTCATTCCAGACTTTTATTGAATTTAAATTCCACCAGCTGCCATGGTGGATTGGAACCATGTCCCCATGTCCCCTGGGTCTCTGGATGTAATAGTCTAGCAATAACCCACTGGGCCTCCCCTCCTATCAGAGGGACAGTACTGAGGCAGAGGGCTGGGATATGGACAAGTTGGTCAGTGTGCCCATGAACCTGCTAAATTGATCTGTTAATGCCTTTAAAGAAGGAAATGTATCATCTTCATGGACTTGAGTGCAGGCATGCCTCCAGCCCCAGACCAAGATGCACGATCAGCTCCTCCTCAGGAGAGCTCAGCAGTGGGTGAGAAATTCTGGCCAGGCCTGAGAGACCCCCATTGCTTAAACTAATTGAGAAAATATTCAAACAAAGACGAGTTTTGTATCCTAAATATCCAGCAGACACTTCAGCTTCTGAGAGAACACAGACTGGTTTAACTTTTCATCCCCAGGCTGTCTCTTCGGGCTGTGGTTTTTATGCCTCCTTTTGTGTACTGCATTATCTCTGGGGATTATGATCTGCTCCACCTGGAGACCTCCTACTCCCTGTCCTGCTGCTCCCCCTTGTGTTGCTTTATTATCAGACCAGGATCAGACTTTGTAAAGCTTCTTACCAGTGGCTCCGCAGTGTGTTTCCTATGAGTTAATCTGGGAAGAGTGGTAGTTTCACTGAGCTGTTAGAAGGTTTCTGGTATCAATGGAAGATGGAATTGACAAGAGTGGTCCTCCAAGAGTGCCTTCAGTGGTTGGCTATGGGCCTTCATTTGGGACCAGTGCCCACTCTGATTCAACCAAGAGATGGTGCAACACTCAGCCACAGAGCCAGCTTTCAAGGGCACAGGTCACTGGCACAGCTCTGCTCAGTATACTGAATCCACTCACTCATCAAACATGGCCCAGAAGAGGTGCGTCATACTGAAGGCTTTTTTTCTAAAGTAGCACAGCACAGAGAGAGCTTTACTCTATATCCAACCCCATGTTGACCCTGTCCTGGGAGTGTTTGATGGGGACAGGGTTGAGGGAGCTTTATTTTCTGTTTAAAAAGAGTAGATGGAGTTCACTGATTTTCAGGGTTGAGCATCTGTCCCATGCTTTCAGCCACCCCTACACACCAAGCCTTGTCATTACACAGGCTGCTGCCACATACTGCACATTGTCAGCTACTAAAACTCCCTATTATCAGCTATTTATTCTCCTTGGCTGGTCTTTATCCATTCCTCTGTCCAACTGATTTTCTCTCTCTTTGGGCTGTATCTCCCCTTTTGTTTACTCCACACCCCCCCCCACTCCCCCCTTGCCCCATCCTATCTTCTGTATAAAAACCATCCTTTTCTGAGCTGCCATTAGTGCTGAGAAAGGGTCACTGGATTCGAAACATTACCTTTGATTTCTCTCCATAGATGCTGCCAGACCTGCTGAGATTTACCAGCAATTTTTGTTTTTGTTTCAGATTGCCCACATCCACAGTTCTTTTGGTTTTTATGTACAGTGTAGAAGGAGCTTTACGCTGTATCTAACCCCATGCTGCCCTGTCCCAAAAGTGTTTGATGGGAACAATGATTTTGGATTGTGTGCTATTCCCAGTGTTAATGACCATCATGATGTCGAGCTCAGGCAATCGGAGTAGTGGGTGTGAATGTTTGTTTCTGTGTCTCCTGACGTCCTGTGAGACTTACTGTTTGTTTGTTTGTTTGTCACTGACCAGCCTCTTGTCTCTCTGTCCAGTTTGTCTCTCAAGTGTCTGCTCACATGACCTGAGGGAACAACCATGGAGAGTGTAGCAAAAGATGATTACAAGATCCAATCATTTGATGCGGATACACAGCAGCTGCTGAAAACTGCGCTGAAGGGTACGTGTGTGAGATGAGAGGGATGCTTGTGAATCCGGTAGTCACCCTCCTGTCTCTCCCAGAAGCTGGTGTGGGCAGGTTGCCAGGCTGTTTGCTGTCTTCCAGTAACCTCAGACACTTGGCCAGTCAGTACGCAGGATCCAAGATTGTGAAGGGCCTGTGTCCAAGGAAGAAGGCACCAGCATTTTCCAGTAACTCACACCTCAGTGTGAGCGCACTTTATTTCCATTGCCACCTCCCTTGCTCCCAGCCTCTAAATGGGGAAGAGTGCTGCCAGTGGGAGAATGGGGGAGGATGGCATAGTGTCTTGGTTCTGTCCTAGATTACATTGAAACTGAAGTAAATAAGAATTAGCTGAGCTGCACCAGGGGTTTCTCACTGGGATGAGCCCAGTTCAGGGTGAACAGACTTTGCTGTCCTTGTGTGTCTCCAAGTGTCTGAATGAAGAGTGTTTTTGTAGGAGGATGTGGGTGGAGGAGATGCAGAAAGAGGACTAAATGTTTCTGCTATTGTTGTTTGACAGAGCCTGCCTCGGTTGACCTGGAGAAAGTGGCCTCAGTGATAGTTGAACAGTCTATGAAGGATCTGGTGTTCAGTAAAGAGGCTGGCAGGATCTGCTACACCATAGTGCAGGTATGGTAGAGAGCTGTGGGGAGAGACTTTCCTCACCTCACACCTGCTGCAAGGTACTTCCAAAGACCCTAACCCCAAATTGACTCAGGACACACTGGAAGAAATATCCCAAAGTGGGCCATTCGGCACATCTATTCCATGTTGACTTTTGGCCAGCATACCATTAGCTCAAATCATCTCTACATAGCCCATTCCCACATCCATTCATCATTCTCTGCCTCACAGTTGAATTCAAAAGTTCCACGGCCTCTTTTTCTTTGAACTGGTATCATGCCAGTATTTTATCCCTTAGTTAACCATCTCTAAAACAAGCTATTATAGAGTTACAAGTCATACAGCATGGAAATAGACCCTTCAGGAGAAATTGAGGACTGCAGATGCTGGAGATCAGAGTTGAGAATGCTGAAAAAGCAAAGCAGGTCAGGCAGCTTCCGAGGAGAATTGATGTATCGGGCAAGAACCCTTCATCAGACCCTTCAGTCCAGCTTGTTGGCACTGACCGGATATCCTAAACTGATCTGGTCCCATTTACCAGCATTTGGCCATATCCCTCTTAACCCTTCCTATTCATCTACCCATCCAGATGCCTTTTAAATGTTGTAATTGTACCAGCCTCCACCACTTCCTCTGGCAGCTCATTCCACACACGTACCACCCTCTAAGTGAAAAAGTTTCCCCTTAGGTCCCTATTTAAATCTTTCCCTTCTCACCTTAAACCTATCCCCTTGGCTATTCACCTTATCCGTGGCCCTCATGATTTTATAAATGTCTATAAGGTAACCCCTCAGCTGTTCCTGCTGTGAAAACATTGCCTGATTTGTTCCCTACATTATGACAATTCCCACTCTTCATTGATTGTAAAATATTCCTAAAGTCCTGAAGCACTGAGAGTTCCAGCTCTCAGTCACACACTCCATCATTCTCTTCATCTACCTAGTGTAGTTTACACCATAATTATTAACACTCAGTGTCAGTTCAACCGGCACCCACTCTCTCGCTGGATGAGTGCAGCTGAAACAACCCCCAAGACCACCCCATGCACAAGCATTCACCTCCTCCACCACTGACACTCAGTAGCAGCAGTGTGTACCATCTAAAAGATGCACTGCAGAAATTCACCAAGACTGCTAGACAACACCTTCCAAACCCATGATCACCACCAGCAAGATATCCCCCACAAGCCATTCACCATCCTGATGTAGAAATATATCACTGTTCCTTTGCTGTCTGTCGGTCAAATCCTGGAATTCCCTCCTTAACGACATTGTGGGTTTACCTACAGCACATGGACTGCAGCGGTTCAAGAAGAAAGCTCACCACCACCTTCTCAAGGGCAACTAAGGGCGAGTAATAAATATTGGCCCAGCCAGGAATGCCCACATTCCACAAGTGAATACACAAATATCTGTCACACGCTTGTAGTCTGTCTCTCTCTCTGCCCTTCTCTCCATCTGTGAGGGTATTACTGCTGTTCTCTGGTCCCTTGTTCCAGACACTTCATTTCTTCTATCCACCCTCCTATCCTTTCAGAATATGAAATATTTCCACCATATCATCTTGTATTTTGCGTTGCTCTATTTTAGTATCAGATCTCACTCAGTGACACTATGATCAGTTGTGATTTAATTCATTCAGGTTTCCTTCCACATGCTTCCTCAGCCTTTTCTAAATCCTACTGCAGTTTGCTCAATTCTTTAAGCTATCCACATTACCTGCTGGTTTTAAGGTTCTGATAATAGGTAGAGGAGATCTGGGAGTTGAATTTGGTTCAGAGATGGAGAGTTGGCCACATGGTCTCATCAACCCTTGGCTCGGCCACCAGGAATTTTGAATCTTATTTTTGTCCAGTTCCTGGAGCTTGATGTGATACCAGCTGAAGGTGAATAGAAGTGAAATGTGCAGTGTCTGGGCAACATGCTGTCAGTTTCCTGTGATATTGTGCCACCTTCCCCCCACCCCACCCCAACTCACCCATTCTTGCACACGCACACAGACACACAATCACATGGAGGCAGATACAGATGTACACTCAGTGAGACAAAGACACACTCATAGACACACTCAGGGGAGGTAAACATACAGTCATCGAGACAGAGACACATACACATACAGGGAGACAGGCAGACATTCACAGACACTTGCATGCACATATGCAATCACACAGACACATGCACACACTGATGTTCGCATACACACACACACACACACACACACTCTCTCAGCTCCAATCAGGCTCTAGGAGAGGCCAGGGCCAGGGCAGAGCGAAGTTCCGTGATCCAACTAGGAGCCCAGTCTTGGGCCCTGGTTCTGAATGGTCTTTCTTGTTTCTAGGCTGAGAACAAACAGAGTGGGAACAGCAACTTCCGACGTTACATCTTAATCCGACTGCAGCAGGAATTCCTGGTAAAGGAACAACTCCGGGAGCGTTCAGTGAATGACTGGGTCTGCCTGGTTACCTTCATCTGCAACATTTTTGACTATCTGAAGGTGAGTAGCCCACTGGGCAGTTGGGCTGGGACTAGGGAACCTCCGAGCAGCAATGGGGACACTCTCTGCAAACCTGCAGCTCCAGATTCAAGCTCTCAGTAACATAGTGTGTCTGTCACCACATCCCCTGCCCTCAGGATAATCACTGCCACTAACCACCTGCTCAGGATAATCTCTGTCAATCCCCCCCACTCCCCCACCCTCAGGATAATCTCTGTCAATCCCCCCCACTCCCCCACCCTCAGGTTAATCTCTGTCAGTGCTCCCAACCCCCAGTCCTAGAGTAATCTCTGTTATTCTGCCCCACTCTCAGGGTAATCTATTATTCCCCCACCCTCAGGATAACCTCTTTCACACCCTGACCCTCAGAGTAATCCCTATCATAGAACATAGAACAGTACAGCACAGAACAGGCCCTTCAGCCCACGATGTTGTGCCGACCATTGATCCTCATGTAAGGTAAACCTAATCTACGAACCCTCAAATTTCTGTGACCATATGCATGTCCAGCAGTCTCTTAAATGTCCCCAATCACCTCACTTCCACAACTGCTGCTGGCAACGCATTCCATGCTCTCGCAACTCTCTGCGTAAAGAACCCACCTCTGACATCCCCTATATATTTTCTGCCAAACAGTTTAAAACTATGACCCCTCGTGTTAACAATTTCTGCCCTGGGAAATACTCTCTGGCTATCGACTCTATCTATGCCTTTCATTACCTTGTATACCTCAATTAGGTCCCCTCTCCTCCTCCTTTCCTCCAATGAAAAAGGTCTGAGCTCAGTCAACCTGTCTTCGTAGGATAAGCCCTCCATTCCAGGCAGCATCCTGGTAAACCTCCTCTGAACCCTCTC
This sequence comes from Chiloscyllium punctatum, assembly GCF_047496795.1. NCBI lineage: Eukaryota > Metazoa > Chordata > Chondrichthyes > Orectolobiformes > Hemiscylliidae > Chiloscyllium > Chiloscyllium punctatum. The sequence continues at coordinate 9,019,577 of NC_092777.1, forward strand.
CAAACCATCCACATCTTTCCTATAATAGGGTGACCAGAACTGGACACAGTATTCCAAGTGCGATCTAACCAAAGTTTTATAGAGCTGCACCAAGATCTCACGGCTCTTAAACTCAATCCCCCTGTTAATGAAAGCCAAAACACCATATGCTTTCTTAACAACCCTGTCCACCTGGGTGGCAATTTTAAGGGATCTATGTACCTGCACACCAAGATCCCGCTGTTTCTCCACACTGCCTGGAATCCTGTCTTTAATCCTGTACTCAACTTTCAATTTCGGCCTTCCAAAATGCAGCACCTCGCATTTATCCAGGTTGAACTCCATCTGCCACCTCTCAGCCCATCTCTGCATCCTGTCAATGTCATGCTGCAGCCTACAACAGGCCTCTATACTGTCAATGACACCTCCAACCTTTGTGTCGTCTGCAAACTTGCTGATCCATCCTTCAATCTCCTCATCCAAGTCATTAATAAAAATTACAAAGAGTAGACACCCAAGAACAGAGCCCTGTGGAACACCACTCACCACTGACTTCCAGGCAGAATACTCTCCTTCCACTACCACTCACTGTCTTCTGTCAACCAGCCAATTCTGTATCCGGACAGCTAAATTTCCCTGTATCCCATTCCTCCTGACCTTCTGAACGAGCCTACCATGGGGAACTTTATCAAATGCCTTGCTGAAGTCCATATACACCACATCCACTGCTTGACCCTCATCAACTTGTCTAGTAACATCCTCAAATAACTCAATAAGATTTGTGAGGCATGACTTGCCCCTCACAAAGCCGTGTTGACTGCATTTAATCAAGCCATGCTCTTCCAGATGGTCATAAATCCTATCCCTCAGAATCCTTTCGAACACCTTGCAGACGACAGATGTGAGACTGACTGGTCTGTAATTGCCGGGGATTTCCCTATTTCCTTTCTTGAAGAGAGGAATTACATTTGCCTCTCTCCAATCCTCAGGTACGACTCCGGAGGAGAGCGAGGATGCAAAGATCTTCGCAAGTGGTGAAGCAATCACATTTCTCACTTCCCAAAGCAGCCGAGGACAAATCTGGTCTGGCCCTGGCGACTTGTCAATCTTAATGTTTGTCAAAATTTTCAGCACATCAGCTTCCTCAATCTCTATCCGTTCAAGCACACTTACCTGCTCCTCAATGGTTTCATTCACTACAAGGTTCTTTTCTTTAGTAAAGACAGAAGCAAAAAACTCACTTAGGGATTCCCCTACCTCCTCAGACTCTATCCACAAGTTCCCTATGCTATCCCTGATCGGCCCTACTCTTTCTTTGATCATTCTCTTATTCCTCACGTAAGTGTAAAATGCCTTTGGATTCTCCCTAATCCTTCCTGCCAAGCCTTTCTCGTGCCCCCTCCTGGCTCTCCTCAGACCATTTTTGAGCTCCTTCCTCACCTGCCTGTAATCCTCTAGAGCTGAGCAAGACCCTTGCTTCCCCCACCTTACGTAAGCTGCCTTTTTTCTTTTGACGAGAAGCTCCTCCGCTCTCGTCATCCAAGGTTCCTTTATCTTACCCCTTCTTGCCTGTCTCAGAGGAACACATTTGTGCATCACTCGCAACAACTGTCCCTTAAACAGTCTCCACATGTCTTTAGTGCCCTTTCCATGGAACAATTGCTCCCAGTCCATGCTTTCCAACTCACGTCTGATAGCATCATAGTTTCCTTTTCCCCAATTAAATATTCTCCCATTGTGCCTCCTTCTCCATAGCTTTGTAGAATGTGAATCTTGATTAGTGGTGCTGGAAGAGCACAGCAGTTCAGGCAGCATCCGAGGAGCATGCTCTTCCAGCACCACTCAGTACGTTGACAGGCCGACGAGGGGAGAGGCCATTTTGGATTTGGTGCTCGGCAATGAGCCAGTGCAAGTGTTAGATCTTGCGGTAGGAGAACATTTTGGTGATAGTGACCACGACTGCCTCACATTCTACATAGGTAAAAACAATGACTGCAGATGCTGGAAACCAGACTCTGGATTAGTGGTGCTGGAAGAGCACAGCAGTTCAGGCAGCATCAGAGGAGCATGCACTTCCAGCACCACTAATCCAGAGTCTGGTTTCCAGCATCTGCAGTCATTGTTTTTACCTATGTAGAATGTGAGGCAGTCGTGGTCACTATCACCAAAATGCTCTCCTACCACAAGATCTGACACCTGCCCCGGCTCATTGCCGAGCACCAAATCCAAAATGGCCTCTCCCCTCGTCGGCCTGTCAACATACTGAGTTAGGAAACCCTCCTGAACACACCTTACAAAAACAGCTCCTTCCAAACCATCTGCTCGAAGGAGAATCCAATCAATATTGGGAAAGTTAAAGTCATCTCCCCAGTCTCCAGGTAATCTCTGTCACCCTCTGACCCCCCCACCCCAGGGTAAGCTCTGTCACTCCCCACCCTCAGTAAATGTTCCTGCTTAATGTCAGGCTGCTGCTGTTATTGACGGAGCTGACATGTTGCTGGATGAATTTTAATGTGTTTCTCAGACTGAAGGTGAGCTGGAGTTGATCGTATTGACCAGCTTTTGAAATCCAGTGATGCTCCCATAACCAAGTTTTCTCTTTGACATAACCTGGTCCGGCCCCTGGGTGCTGGGCTCTGACAGTGCAGGAATGTTGGGAATTCAGAGTCTGAAGTAGAGGTAAGGGCACAGCTTGGATCCTCAGCCTGAATTCATCGTCTGACCATTGTCCTGGTGTTTGCTGGTCTCTTATTTTGAATGTTGTTCTTCTGTGAAGCACTATGATGAGTGATGCTATATAAATGCAGAGTGGAGGGCAGATATCCTGTGCGCCTGGGTTCTCACTCCTGTTGTGTGTTTCAGGTGAATAACATGCCCATGATGGCCCTGGTTAACCCTGTGTATGATTGTCTGATGCGTCTCGCCCAGTCTGACTCACTGCAGAATGAAGACGAGGTGAGGAGGGGAAGCAGGACCATGGTGAAATTACTTGGGAGCCCCTCTCTGCCTTCACGATCCCCGTCTCTGCCTCTGCACAGTCTGATGATCAGAATTCATTTTCCTATTTCCAGATTTTTGTCAAGTTTACTCTCTCTTTCACTCTCTGTCTCACCCTCCCTCCGAGATCCATCTCTCCTGTCGTCATGCATTCTGTCGTCTTTTGCTTCTTCAATTCTGTGCCACCTCAAATCCCTCTTGTGGTCCTTATGCATTGCTGGACCTTCCTGCTTTATTGGTGTCATCCCAGATCTTGACTCCATTGTTGGATAAGGCCCCAGCTCCTTTCTGCTATTCTTGTGTTATTCTTCCAGCGGCCACTGAAGCACTCTGCGCTGCCTCCTCTTGGGCAGTGCCCTCAGTTTCTGATCCCACTGTAGTCTCCCTCACTGCTCACTGTTCCAGTTCTGTGCTGATCTTGTCCTCCTGGCAAACTCCCCGCTCCCTCCCTAAGCTTACTGTTTTGCACTCTCCCCCTGTGTCAGCTCTATCTAACCATCTGGAAGGTCTGTTTGCTTGTGAACGAGGCTGTCGCCATCCATGGAATTATGGTGGATGATTAGGTCAATATCCTGGCTTTAACGTTTCCCAAACCGAGGGGTGATATCACCTGCCCTTGAGTGAAACTTTCCTGTGACTACTTCCAACATTTACCCCATCAAGACCTTTGCAATTGACCATGTTTCACACGACATGCTTTTCTCATTCGAACATCTCAGTTCTGATCTTCTCTTGGCCTTTATGGAAGAGTTTCCACATTTCACTTATGAAAGTTCTGTCTCTAATTTTTAGACTCTGTCCCTAGCCATAGACCTCCCCCAACCAGAAAGAAGAATTTATTTCTATTCGCCTTTAATTATTCTGATTAATACTTTGAAAACTTGGGTCAAATTGTCTGTTAACTTTCAGTCATCCTCTCATTACAGTCTCTAGTAATTTCCTGACTGTAGATGAAAAGTAAGCTATTCATGATTTTCTGTTTCCCCTCTCTCCTTTGTTAAACCATAGGTGGCTGACATGCACAATTTTCCAATCGAAAGGAACTGTCCTGACTTGGGAGAATTTGGGAAGATTGCAAGCTTCCGAGCATTTGTCACTGTTTTACTTAATTCCTTTTTCTTCATTGCTATTTCTCTAATGACCCTATCCCCTGGATTCAGCACTAGATTTGCTGGGATTTTTAATACCTGACCTCTTCCCTTACTGTAATCATTTGGCATCTCCATCGATTCCCTGTTTTCCAATACTGTCAGTCAGGTTTCAATGGGACATGTGGGCAGCACGGTGGCACAGTGGTTAGCCCTGCTGTCTCTCAGCGCCAGAGACCCGGGTTCAATTCCTGCCTCAGGCAACTCCCTGTGTCTGCGTGGGTTTCCTCCAGGTGCTCTGGTTTCCTCCCACAGTCCAAAAATAGGTGAATTGCCCATGCTACGTTGCCCATAGTGTTAGGTGAAGGGGTAAATGTAGAGGAATGGGTCTGGGTGGGTTGCTCTTCGGAGGGTCAGTGTGGGCTTGTTGGGCAGAAGGGCCTGTTTCCACACTGGAAGTAATCTAATCTAATCCTGATCAGGCTCTTATTCTGAAGAGCCTGAATCAGTTGCTTCCATTGATTTTGATGTCCCTTTAAATTTCTTCTTTGTAGCTGTAACTCTCTCCTTTGTCACACTTTGCTGTTGATTGCATCTTTCCCATGCTCCAGGATTTGTTATGGTTTGAATTTATGTTTGCTTTTTTTTTGGTTTATGTTGTCTCTTATCTCTAAGAATCCTTGGCTGATCAAAGTTTGTGAGAAGATTTGTGGCTTGGGTGCTCATTGTTGGGGTTCTGTTCACCGAGCTGGGAATTTGTGTTGCAGACATTTCGTCCCCTGTCTAGGTGACATCCTCAGTGCTTGGGAGCCTCCTGTGAAGCGCTTCTGTGATCTTTCCTCCGGCATTTGTAGTGGTTTGAATCTGCCACTTCCGGTTGTCAGTTCCAGCTGTCCGCTGCAGTGGCCGGAATATTAGGACCAGGTCGATGTGCTTATTGATTGAATCAGTGGAATTCCCTGGCTGTTCACTCATCCACTGATTCAATCAACAAGCACATCAACCTGGACCCAATATACCGGCCACTGCAGCGGACAGCTGGAACTGACAACCGGAAGCGGCAGATTCAAACCACTGCAAATGCCGGAGGAAAGATCACAGAAGCGCTTCACAGGAGGCTCCCAAGCACTGAGGATGTCACCTCGACAGGGGACGAAACGTCTGCAACACAAATTCCTAGCTCGGCAAACAGAACCACAACATCCTTGGCTGATTTTGTTTTTTGTTTTGGCAAGTAGAACTCTTGCCCCTTAAGAGCATAAACTGCTGTCCATATCACATCAGACTCTTCTTGAGTACCCCAACCCACTGCCAACAATCATCTGTCTCATTACATCCTTGCCTTACTGGAAATCTTAGTGACTGTTTTGCATTTCTTGCTCTCAGATACAATGGTGAGCTCGAATGATCACCGATCAGATAAATATTCCTGCACCATTGGGCTAATGTAGAAACGTCACCTCGTTGGTTCTAGTGCATATTACTGTTCATTATCTTTTTAAAATGTACTAACCTCTTTGTCCCAATCTGGTTTAAAGTTAAAACCATCCACTCTGCCTCTTCTAGGTACTTGTTTAATCTTAGTATTTATACAATCTATCACTTCACAGTTGATACACAAAGTGTTCAAACATAGTTCCCAGTACAACTTTAAATCCTATTCTGTTTCCTAATTCCATCCAAAAATGTCTCACTGCCTGCTGCTGTGTTATTACATACACTTTATAAAATCTTTGAAATTATATTCTGTAATTTATGGCCACAATTCATTCAATTTGTTTCTTACACAAGGAAACATAGAAAATATAATTGGGAGGAGGTCCCTTTGAGCCTGGTCCACCATTTAACCTGATTGTGGCTGATCGTCCAACTCAGTGCCTTCCTCCCCATTCTCTCTGATCCCTTTAGCTCTAAGAACGATATTTAACATTCAGTGTTATGGCTTTAAATTCAATGGTAAAGTTGGTGCTTTATGTAAGGAACATTTAATCATTCCGCAACATTTAACCTGTCCTGCTCTAATTTTTTTGAATAACAACTTTATTTCTTTCTCCTGTTCTCAATTTACATCTTTTAGATTTTGTTTGACTCTGGATTAGTGGTGCTGGAAGAGCACAGCAGTTCAGGCAGCATCCAAGTAGCTTCGAAATCGACGTTTCAGGCAAAAGCCAGAAACGTCGATTTCGAAGCTACTTGGATGCTGCCTGAACTGCTGTGCTCTTCCAGCACCACTAATCCAGAATCTGGTTTCCAGCATCTGCAGTCATTGTTTTTACCTTTTTTGTTTGACTGTCAAGCCTAAAGTACATGGCACTTTGTTTCCTTTTGTTTCTTTTAGAAGTATTTGCTATAGTGAAGCTTTGTGCCTGCTTTCTCCCTGCGTGGGTGGTTTGATAATCGTGGTCCCCGGCTCTCCCTCTTTCTAGGTGGACTGCCTTGTGCTGCAACTCCATCGAATTGGGGAACAGCTCCAGAGGATGAACACCCAGCGGATGGATGATCTCTTCTGCCAGCTGCGAGATGGTTTCCTGCTGCAGCACCAACCCTCCTCACTGTCCCGCCTGCTGCTGCTGGAGATTATCGAGTTCCGTGCTGGTGGCTGGAGGATGTCCGAGAATGCTCATAAATACTACTACAGCGAGGTGGCAGACTGACAGCACGAGAGAGAGAGAAAGGCTACAGATTGGGGTGAACGGGGTCTAAGGTGGAGATGAGCTTTTTGTGCTAATTGAAATCTGGCGATGATTTTTTTTAAAGGTGATTGATGTATGTGAGATTGACCAGCTGAGGGCCCAGATGGTTCAGGTTCCCAATCGCTTAGTCACAAACTCTTCTTGATAACATAGACTTCTGAAAATACGGGAGCCAGTCATTGGGCAGGACTTGGAGTAGGTGGTTGATGCCAGTCTGCCCCATCTATGCTGATGCCCAAAGATAAATTTTTATAAATTTTAATACAGCTATCTCTTGAAGGCAGATGTGACTCATGTCTCCCTACTTTGGCAGTGACTGTGGGCTTCTGTAGTGGTGCAGTACCAATATCAGTGCCTGCTGTACTGCTTCCTTTACACTGTGAGATCGCGAAACTGAATGAGAGATCCCAGTTAGAGCCGTAGAGTCCTACAGCACGGAGTCAGGCCCTCTAGGCCAAACTGGCCAAGCCAACAAAAATGTCCATCCACGCTAACCCCATTTCCACACGCCCAACTCCTGAGAGGGTTGATGGGGACCGGGGGTTAGTGGTGGCAGGGGTTGGTGGTGAGTGGGGGCAATCACACATTGCTTATGTTTGTAATAATGAGATGCTGGGGCAACGTATTGGAAGTTCCACAGTCTCGCCCTCCCATTGACTTTGAAAATCTTTCTCCAGCTCACCTCCACCTCCCCATTGTGGCCTTACTCCAGTTGCTGGTTTCTGGCCAGGATTGGCATGTGAGTGGCATTGACTGGCGCAGTGTAGACAGAGGGTAGTGATTGGCTGCCTGCTCCCCAGAGTGGGGTGACTTCCAACTTGGCTGCTGATACTGGAGCTGCTTTGTTTGTCACAGTTGATTGGTTTTGAGGAGTTTTGTCACAATAAAGGGGCCTATTTGATTTTGAGACTTCGCTGAATTCTTCATTAAATTATCAGGAGATTAAAACCCAATCTGAGGGAAAGGGGGAGACTATTCAGCCTTTCAATATGCCAGCCCATTCCAATTGATTATGGTGGATCAATATCTTGAGATCATATTCTTACTTTGGTTCCTTATGTTAGAAACATCTGTTAGTTGCTGATTTGAATTATTTCAGTTGAAAGCTCTTTTGGAAGTTTCAGCTTGGAGGTGTCTCCTGACATCAACCCTGAAGAGCCTGGCTCCAATTAAAAAAATTTCTGCCCCCTGTTCTGGTCCTGCCCTCCCCATCAGAGAGAATGGTTCGTCTCTCTCGATCCTGTTGAATTCTCATAAACACCTCAACTCGATCAGTTCTGAGCCTGGCTGTGTTCACACAACTGCTGACCAGAGGTGGCGCTAGTTCTCCACATTCACAATGCATTTCCTCAACTCATTGGCTGGATGGTGAGTGGTTGATAATGTGCGATGTTCTGCCTGTCTTTCTCATTACTTCTAGAATTCAACTCACTCTGAGCAGCAGCTCTTACACGTGCACTTCTCTCTCTTTCTTCCCTTTCTCTCTCTGGAACCACTCTCTCACTCTGTCTCTCCACCTCATCTGTCTCTCGTTACCCCATTTCTTTTTATCGCTCTACCCTATCCATCTCTCTGTCCACTTATCTCTCCACCCCATCTCTGTCTGTCTCTCTCCTCTCCCTCTGTAGTCCCCTGTGCCTCTCTCTCATGAAGAAGTTCATAATCTACTCCCTGGCCTTCCAGTGACTCTGGTTTCTGGTCTATTCTTGGTCCATAGTCAGTCCCCTGTCTCTGATACTTCACTCACCTGGACCACTGAGGGTGACCTACGACAAGACTCTCGCAGATGTGGGCATTGCATTCCTGCACTTGTCCTGTAAGAACTCATACAATCCCAGTCAGAGAGGGTTTGGCATCTTGGTTTAATCTCCAAACCAACCACACCCTCGTCATCGTGAAGTGCCCAATTTGAGATTGGCTATCAGAATTGAGGCTGGACTGTTCAGGACTGTCTGACAGCTGGACCTGTTCCTTGCTCAGCTGTGCTGCTGTCAAACAGGATAGAGACAGCAAAATCACAAACAGTAAAGATCAGCGAGAGACAGTTATAGGAGAGAGGAAGTGCTGGAATAGAAATGCAAACAAGCTGCTGTAAGGAATGGGCAATGACAGGCAGCTTTGGGCTGGGGGATGCTGTGTTGGCTCTGACATTGCTGGCACCTGGACAGCTTGGCACTGTGCCATCCACACATGGTTAACGGTTAGGCTGGTGTGCCATATGTAGGCTGGTTGCACAGCCCCTTCTTGTGTTGGGGAGGAAGCTGGAAGGGAAGCCTCAGCTTTGCTTGGAAGCATCTCGCAGACATTCCTAACACGATACTGTGCTCGACTCTCCGTTTGGGTAATCCAATTCTCTCAAAGCCCATGTTGTGCGAACTCTGCAAAGCACATTCCTGTATCACTTAGATGAGCATGCCAAGAATCAAGCAGTGGTTCTGAGCTGGTTTATGTTAAAGTAAATGTTGGTTAATCTACTACAAACAAGAGCCCACAGTTCAAGGCTCATGGCTGATTCCACCTTGAAGAACTTTCCAGATGGTTCTATACCAATCAGCTATTTCTCAAAGTTGCAGCTTTTTCTATAGAAAGCACGTCATTCCTGTCGAAATTCAGTTAATTAGTGGAAACAGCAAGATCCCACAAACTCCATTTCAGCAGTTAATCTGTTTTAGTGATGTCACTGAGGATAAATGTTGGAGCTAACACGAGAGACGATTCCTGGCCTCTTGTTCAATGCAGTGCAATGGGATCTTGGAGTGCTCCCTTCAGCACTGATCCTTTGTCTCCATCAAACAATTCCTGGACAGGGACTGGGTTTGATACAGTGTAAAACAACCTCTACTCTTTTAAAATGAAAATAAAGCTTTCTGTACTGTTTTAAACCAAAAGTAAAGCTTGACATTGATCGTGTCAAATACTCCCAGGACAGATACTGCACCGAGTTAGATATGGAGTGATGTTTCCTCTATATTGTTGTATAAACACAGGCATAGTAATTCAGTTAATATAGTCACCATTGTTATTCACAATAATTTATTAAACATCTAGCTTTCCTATCTCAAGTTTCTTCTGCTTCCTTGTTGAATGTCTTAGATTTTTCTGACTGGATCATTCATTTCATCGCTTCCCTCAATTAGTCAATTTGACATGACCTTTTGTGTATTGAACCCTTCACTTAGTGATTCTCTGAGCATTCCTGATGTTACACAAACCATCCCCCTACTCAGTCCCTCCTCCCTTCACTCTGAGAATTCTTGAGTTGGAATATCATCTTTAACATTGTAACATAGTGCACAGTGTATTACAGAGCATCATCGGATAAAATTTGACATCATTGGTCCTAAAGAGGCATTAAGAGAAATGATCAAAGAGTTGGCCTGAGAGTTAAGTTATAAGGAGCGGCTGACAGGAATAAACAGCCGGAGAGGTTTTGGGAGGAAAGTCGAGCCTGGGGCCCAGGCTACTGAAGGAATGGTTACTGGGTGCAGTTTGAAGCCTAGAATTGGATGAGCACAGATATCTTGGAAGCTTGCAGAGCTGGAAGAGATAAGAGAAGGATTGAGAATATTAAAATTGAAGCAGTTTCCTCGTGGTCAGCGAGTATAGTGGTGGAACACAACTTGATACAAATAGTAATATAGGCAGCAGGCTTTTAGCTGATTTCAGAATGACAAAGGATGAACATAAGGAGCCAATTGATGCTGCTCCACCTTGGGCTTTAAATCCACTTTCTAACAAGTGTCCTTTATTCTTAAATGGTCTAATGCCTCTACAATGAAGGTAGATAAAGGAGAATCAGGCGATACAGTGTGCTGTATTTGGACATTCAAATGACATTGAATAGGCTGCCATACAAAAGGGTTAATACACGTTAGGGCTCATGGAGTTGGAGGTAAAATGTTGGGCTAAGAAGTGGGTGTGGTGTATATGGATTTCGGTAAGCCATTTGTTAAGGTTCTCTGTGGCAGGCTCATTCAGAAAGTTAGGAGGTGTGGGATACAGTGAAATTTGGTTGTCTGGATACGGAATTGGCTGGCGGAAAGAAGACAGTGGATGGAAAGTATTCCACCAGGAGATCGCTGACCAGTGGTGTCCTGCAAGGATCTATTCTTGGGCCTCTGCTCTTTGTAGTTTTTATAAATTACTTGGATGAAGAAGTTTGCCGATGACACAAAGGTCAGGGGTGTTATAGATAGTGTTGAGGGCTGTTGCAAGCTTCAACAATACATTGACAGGATGCAGAGCTGGGCTGAGAAGTGGCAGATGGAGTTCAACCTGGATAAATGCGAAGTGATTCAATTTGGAAAGTTAATGACAGGATTCTTGGCAGTGTGGAAGAAAAGTGGAATTTTGGTGTCCATGTACATAGATCCCTCAAAGTTGCCAGGCAACTTGATAGGGCGGTTAAGAAGACATATAGTGTTTTGGCTTTCACTAACAGGGGAATTGATTTTAAGAGCCATGAGGTTTTGCTGCAGCTCTATAAAACTGTGGTTAGACCACACTTGGAATATTCTGTCCAGTTCTGGTCACCTCAGAGGAAGCTTTAGAGAGGGTGCAGAGAAGATTTACCAGGATGCTGCCTGGATTGGAGGGCTTGTCTTATGAAAAAAGGTTGAGGGAGCTAGGACTTTTCACACTGGAGAGAAGCAGGAAGAGGTGTACAAGGTAATGAGAGGCATAGATAGATTGGATAGCCAGAGACTTTCCCCAGGGCAGAAATGGCTGTCACGAGGGGTCATAATTTAAGCTGATCGGAGGAAGGTAGAGGGGCGATGTCAGAAGTTGGTTCTTTACACAGAGAGCGGTGGCTGCGTGGAATGCACTGCCAGCAGTGGTGGAGATATTAGGAACATTTAAGCGACTGCTGGACCAGCACATGGACTGCAGTAAATTGAGGGGTGTGTAGGTTAGGTTGATCTTAGATTGAGATAAATGCTTGGCACAACATGTGCTGTATTGTTCTATGTTCTATATTCATATGGATAGGGATTAGGTTAATAGACAGGAAGCGGAGTGTGAGCATAAATGGGGCGTTTTCAAGTTGCAGGCACAAGGATCAATGCTCAGGTACCCAGCTATTTATAATCCAGATTAATGGCTCAGACAGGCAGTAATGTTTACTGATGATCTCAATCAAGGAGGAAATGTAAGTTGTGTGGGGGTCACAAAGAGATACAAACAGGTTAAATGAATAGGCAACAAGATGACAGAGATAGGATGAAGTGAGGAAGTGTGAAATCATTGACTGTGGTCATCAGATCAGAAAAGCAGAATATTTTTTAAATTTGTCAGCTAACCTATTACATTTCTTGCAGGAGCACACACAAATCTCTCTGATCTTCACATTTATGAATTTTTAAAAAAATCATACTTCCTCACTTCATCCTCTCTCTCCCATATTGTTGTCTATATCTCTTTTTGTGATCTCCTCACAATTTACATGTCCTCCTTGATTGATATCATCCATAAACACTACTGTCTCTCTGAGCCTTTAACCTGGATTATAAATAGCTGGGTACCTGAACGTAGATCTTTGTGCAGCAATTTGAAAATGCTTATGGTTTGCTTCCAGAATATTAATCTATCCCCTATCAATGCGAATATCTTACTCCAACTTCATTTGTCCTGATCTGTATTAAACTTATGCTTGGAACCAGCAGAGGTGGCAGAGGCAGGCCCGGTCGATTCATTTAAGATACGCCTGGACAGATGTATGAGCAGGTGGGGAGCAGAGGGATACAGATGCTTAGGAATTGGGCGACAGGTTTAGACAGTACATTTGGATCGGCTCAGGCTTGGAGGGCCGAAGGGCCTGTTCCTGGGCTGTAAATGTTCTTTGTTCTTTGAGTGATGTTTGGATATCCAAGCTCATCTACTGGCTCACCTTTATGAGTTATATCCTTGAAAATCTTGAATAAATTTGTCAAACAGGAAACAAGATTGAAGACAGGATTGTGAATCCTTGGAATGGTCCAATCTGGAGGTGGTAAATTATTTATTGAGAGGATTTAGAAGCAGACCAACTAAGGTAGGGACAGTGTCATCTCACTGGGTACTCCCTTAACTCAGTCTTTCTCAGAATCTCACACAGTGGCTATTTTCTCTCAGCCAGTGTTTCCTGACAAACGTACTGTTACTGCTAAACCACAAGCTGAGTGCTGGCTAACTACTGCTCCACAGTTTAGGTCTTTTGAGTCAAAAAGCACAGGAGGATATTTGGATCATTGTACCCATCCTGGCTCTCTGAAAGAATAATTTTGTTAGTCTCCTCTTTTGTTGTTTCCCAAAAACCGAGCACACATTTCCCCATCAAGTACTCATCCATTTTTCAATGCAATTTCTGAATCTGCTTTCACAATCCTTTTACACAGTTTATTCCAGATCATTGTGAGTCACTGCATAAAAGAGAAATTCTTGTCTCTTCTCTAGTCTTTTGTCAATACTTTGAATCTGTATTCTCTGGTTTCCAGACCTTGATCACTTGAAGTAGTTCTCTTCATGGGTGAATTATCAGAACTTAAACTTAGCTGTGGACCAGGACAGGAGTGACAGAATGACATGAAGCTCCTTCAGAGGACCCCTAAGCTCCTTTAGAGGACCCCTGACATCAGGAGTTAGGTGTGAGTTTGGCACGATTGAAGGCTCAAATAGCAGAAGAATGATTGGTGGGGGAAGGGTAAAGTGAGGCTGATAAACCACGTCATAGAGTCGGACTCTTCTGTGACACTGGGGAGATGCCAAGGATGGGCTAACATTGCTCATATGAGGGACACCTCCATTTTTGGCATAAATAAGTCAAAGGACACTTGCCTGGAAACTCTTAATACATCAATTTCTGTCATAGGCACAATTAATTTTTTTCAAAAGCTACACAACTGAGGAAACTTCCACTAAAACAAGTAATACATCAGAACAGTAATCTCATTACCCAGTACAAAGCAAACATGTTTTTTATGTACAATTTCATCTCAAGATTAAAAAGCTGCAATTGGAGATATGTATAAAATGTCTATCAGCTGACCTGCACCTCCCCCCCCCGCCCCATTCAGAAGGAAACAAATGTGACTGTATTTCAAATCATGCTTAAAAAAAAATAACATGGCATAACAGGAGGGCACAGAAAGATGGCATCTGGACTGTCCGTTGGCCATGGTTTGCACAGTACATCATGGTCTCTGCACAGCTTTCATAAACACTGAACATGGGAATGGAATGGTAGTTGGGAAGAGAGTTGGAGATGGGAAGGGTTACATTGTACTGTGGTCAGTGCACATCAGTCTACATTCCACACAAACAGGAGCAAAGTCTCTGAATTAAGCTGCTCCACATCCACACAGTTTGGTACCCAGTGGCCAGTGCTGTCTGTGTGTGTGTGAGGAAGGAGAAGTGGGCAACATGTGAAGACTGGACTTTCAGGCTGCATGGGAATAGAAGGAATCCATTCAGCCCCTCAAGTCTGTGATGGCTGATCTAAAGCTTAATAACACTTTGACCTTGCCTCACAAAAATCATTCCCAGTTTGAAGTTTTCGGTTGAGACCTGCCCCTGTCTCCAGCCTCCACAGCGTTTTGGGAGAGTGGGTTTCAGATTTCCACCTCCCCTCTGCGTGAAGGAATGCTTCCTGCCATCATCCCTGACCAAGCTGACTCAAATCTAAAGATTGTCCCTCCCTTGTTCTGGAATCACCCCAAGAAAGAAGATACCGTTTCTCTCCATTTATTGTTTTAATTCTTTAAACATCTTGATAAGGTCACTGATAATTCTGTCTGCTGCATTCAGGGGATTATATGGCTAGTCCAAAGCAGACATAATGTAACTTTTTGAGACCCAGTATCATTCAGATGAACATGAACACAGGAAGGATCAGGCGTAGGCCATTCAGTCCTTCCAGCTTGCTGCACCTTTTAATTAGATTATGGCTTATCATCTCCGAAATTCTAATATTTCCTATCCCTTGATGCCAATCAATCCACACTGCTTTCCTCTCGAGGCTGGAGATCCATCATGAGGGGCACTGTCAAGTACGGAGTGCAAACTATCGACCTTGGATCTCTCCAGCTGGACCATCCAGTTCATGCAATAATTTGGTGAAACTCCAAGGCTTCAGTTGTAGACAACTCTAGAGGAAGGTAATGGGTCAGAGGAGCAGTCGGGCGAGGGGTTGGAGAGAGAGCTGAATAAAGCCAGGGACTGGATAGGACTTTGAGCTGACAGCAACCGCCCCCTCAGACCTGCAGGGTCAGTGAGAAGGCACCTGATACCCATGGAATCACTGGTCTGCTGGTCTGTTCCAAATGCCCTTAGGCTCTATGTAGTGCGCTCCTTGGGAGCACAGTGGGTGGGTTAATGTGGAAGTGGTGAGACTAGGAGGTGGTAGGTAAAGGGAGCTGGTAGAGTAATAGGGGCTGGTTTTGAGACATCACGGTCAGTATTTTGCCTATTACGAGCTGGTAACTGTGCAGACTGTATGAGCTGCATCCAACTGCTTACCTGAATTGAGGTGATATCAGAAGGGGATAAAATACCAAAAACCATTCAAGAGAAGTCTGTCATAACAATTTCCACTGCAGGACAAACCTGTGGATCCTGCTTATCTCCAGCAAGCTGTCCAATTAGCATGCTAGAGAGTTTCTTGAATTCAGAGTCTCTTAGAATCCCAGGGGAGTTGCAGATGTCCCACTAACAGAGAAACTGTTTTGTATTGTGGATGTCACATCACATGGTACAGGTACAGAATGGACAGGCACAGAAAGCATATCAACCAGGGATAGATATAGGATTTGGGTATGGAATGTCGTAGACGAATAGTATAGATATAATTATGGGACAGGAATGGTCATAAAAGAGCGTGGCACAAATATGGGTATGTGATGTCTACAGGATGGAAAAGAGTATTGGATAGGTATGGGCACAGGGTGGGACTGGTATAGGATGGGTACGGCTAATTTAGATTTGTAAAATAGGACCAATATGAGATAGGCATGGATAGATGCAGGACGGGGCTCAAATGTGGATTGGAGGGAAAGATATGAGACAGGTACAGGATGGTATGGAATGGATACAAGATGGTTATGGAAGGGTACAGTGCACTACTGACAGGTACAGGCTGGGAAAGGATGGGTACAGGGTGGATATAAGATGGAAATGGGTTTGCACAGGATGAGTATAGGATGGTTACAGGACAGGTATAGGATGGGTACAAGATGTTTACACAACAGGTAAAGGATGCATAAAGGACGGTTACAGGACAGGTATAGGATGGGTATAGAATGGTTACAGGACAGGTAAAGATGAGTATAAGATGGTTACAGAAGGGTACTAAGTACTACCAACAGGTACAGGCTGGGAAAGGATGGGTACAGGGTGGGTATAAGATGGATATGGGGTTTGCACAGGATGGCTACAGGACGGATACACTGCTGAGCATGATTTCCAATGTACAAATAGTGCATGTTTCACTAATCTTTCAGAGCCAATCAATTAAGCCGATTGCTACTCTGAGCCCTGAGTCCTCCAATCAGAACAGCCCCTTATTCAAAGCCACAACAGCTGGATTTTTCCCGCTGAGATTCGATGTACTCATCGATTCGGAATTTGGGTTCGTTGGGTTGATTGACAGATCTGTGTTTCAGCTCCCTGGAATGAGAGAGAGAACATGCATTATTACTGCAGTCTGTTTATTGACACCCCTCCCCAACCCTACATCCCATCCAGCTGTGGGAATCTGACTGACCTGTATCTGTCCCATACCCTCTTCAAATCCACCCTTTCCCAGCCCATTAACCCACGGAGAATCCAGACCATGGAAAAGAGCCTGATAGAACCAGGCATTGGAATGGTGCCATATCCTGTCCACATTAAGAATATAGAACACTACAGCTCAGTGAGGCCCTTTGGGCCTCAAAGTTGTGTTAAGCCTTTGACCCACTCCAAGGTCAAACTAACCTACATACCCTTTATTATTGTACTATCTTCCTTGATGTATCCGACTCTACTATCACCGCTGGCAGTGCATTCCACACACCCACCACTCTCTGTGTAAAGAACTGACCTCTGACATCTCCCCTAAACCTTCCTTGAATCACCTTAAAATTATGCCTCCTGGTGATAGCCATTTCCACCCTGGGAAAACGTCTCTGGCTATCCACTCTATCTACGCCTCTCATCATCTTGTTACACTTCTATCAAGTCACCTCTCATCTTTCTTCACTCCCATGAGAAAAACCTAACTCCCTTTCTTCATAGGACATTCCCTCCAGTCCAGGCAGCATCCTGGTGAATCTTCTCTACACCCTCTTTAAAGTTTCCACATCTTTCCTCTAATGAAGCAACCAGAACTGAACGCAATATTCCAAGATTGGTCTATTCAGGGCTCTACAGAGCTGCAGCGTAATCTTGCAGCTCTTAAACTTCAATCCCCCTCCTAGTGAAAGCCAACACACCATATGCCCTCTTGAAAACTCAATCAACTTGGGTGGCAACTTTGAGTGATCTTTGGACATGGACTCCAAGACCCCTCTGTTCCTCCACACTGCCTTTAACCCTGTATTCTGCATTAAATTCAACCTTCCAAAATGAATCACTTCACACTTTTCCAGGTTGAACTCCATCTGCCACTTCTTAGCCCAGTTCTGCATCCTGTCAATGTCCTGTTGCAACCTACACCAGCCCTTCATACTAGATACCACTCCACCAACCTTTGTGTGATTGGCAAACTTACTAACCCACCCTTCCACTTCCTCATCCAAGTCATTTATAAAATTCACAACAAGCAGAGGTCCCAGAACCAATCCCTGCAGAACAGCACTGGTCACCGAGCTCCAGGCTGAATACTTCCCATCTACCACCATCCTCTGTCTTTTACGGGCCAGCCAATTCTGTATCCAGACAGCCAGATTTCCCTGTATCCAGTGCCTTGTTACTTTCTGAATGACTCTACTGTGGGGAACCTTATCAAACTCCTCGCTAAAATCCATGTACATCTCACCTACTGCTCTACCAACATGTTTTGTCACATCTTCAAAGAATTCAATAAGGTTTGTGAGGCATGACCTGTCCCCTCATAAAGCCATGCTGACTATTTCTAATTAAACTATGGTTTTCCAAGTAATCATAAATCCTGTCACTCAGAATCCTCTCTAATAAGTTGCCCACCACAGATGTAAGACAGATCCCAGGATTATTCCTATTCCCTTTCTTGAACAAGGGAATAACAACTGTCACCCTCCAATCATCTGGCACCACTCTAGTGGATAGTGAGGACACAAAGATCATTGCCAAAGGTGCAGTAACCTCTTCCCTCGCTTCCTGCTGTAACCTTATTCCACAAAGCTCAATGAACACAAAAACTATTGGATTATCTGGTTGTCAACTAGTTGGTCTTTACTGTCCCTTTATTGACTTGCTCTGAACAGTTCTGATAGCCCATATTCCAACATCAAATCCAAACTTACTTAGCCACAGCCAGAAATGCCAGCTCAACATTGATACCAGTTTTGGCACTGGTCTCTATGAAAGGAACTCCATATTCCTGTGGATAAGAGACAGGCATATTATTAGTATAGGATAAGAGCTTGGATAGGTTCTGAACATCTTACACATCCTGTCACAGTCGATGTTTCGAGCATGTTCCTGATGAAGAGCTTATGCTCGTAACATCGATTCTCCTGCTCCTCGGATGCTGCCTGACCAGCTGTGCTTTTCCAGCACCACACTCTCTGATAATGAAAGATGAGCTTAGATCCAGGAGCTGATTTTACAATGGCAGCCGGCAACCTTACCCATCATGGCACACATGGCAAGGTACATATGTGGGTTCGAGAGGTGAACCCATTGGGTTTTGAGGAGACAACTAAAGTATTACTAAGCATCCTTCACTTCCTCAGACATCCCAAATCTCCTTAAAGCCAATAAAAATCTGTGGAAGTGGAGTCACTATTGTGATGCAAAATATGTGGTAGCTAAACTCGATGTAGCAAGGCACCATAAACACCAATGTATTAATATCTTATTAATGGTGATACTAAAGGCTTAGATGCTTGGAAGCACACTGAAGAAAACTCCCCTACTCTTCCTCACATAATGCCAAGGGATCTTCACACCTTGAAGAGCACAGACCAGGCTACAATGCACTGTGTTGCACTTTCCCAACCTGCACTGTAGTGATTTAGGTGACCAGGTTCTGGAGTAGGAATTGAACCCCCAACCTCCTGACTCAGATGTAGGAGGTGCTACCCTTTGAGACAACTAAAACTTGTCGATTTCACATTGTGCAGAGTGGCTACTGTATATGTCTGAACTGCATTTCACTGATACGAGTGTGTTCAGCTTACCCTGGCCAATTTCTCGCCTTCTTCTCTCTTGATGGCTCTCTCACTGGTTATGTCAGCCTGCAATGAGAAAACAGAGCAATCTGGATGAATGTAGTGTGTTTCAAGTGGATATGTATATGTGACACAATTGACGATTCAACTGGGTAAGAAGCTGTATGATGATCAAAAGATGGTGATGGTCAAGGGAGATGATGGTCAAGGAATAGTGATAGTCAAGACACAGTGATAGTCAATAGAGGGTGGTCAAGAGCTAGCTATTGGTCAAGTATGAGCGACAGGCTATACCATATCAGAGCAAGTATAAGAACAGTGAGAAGGACCAAGGGTCAAAAAATACTTTCTGGATGGAGATAAAGGAGCATACATGTGGGAAAAAAGCAGTTTATGTGCATTATATTTATTCTAAATAGATAATATAAATCCTCCCATTGGATCTCCATTATGATTCACATTATTCCCAGTCACTGGGAATGTGTCAAATTATTTAATGATGAACACTGTGTCTTGGATGAGTGGAGATGAGGAACAGATATTATGAATGAGAGATTGTGGGCATAATAATATAACAGACAGAATTCAAATGGGTGGAAGGATTGGATGTTGTGTAAGATTCTTTGAAGTACACCTTAACATCTAGAAGAATTGTTAGAATACAACAACAAGGTGGTGAAGACTTTAGAGAACAAGCCTCAAATTTGGGGGGGTGGAGATCATGAGAACTGCAGATGCTGGAGATCAGAATGGATAAAGTGTGGAGCTGGAAAAAGCCTCAGCAGGTCAAACAGCATCAGAGGAGGAGGGGAGTTGATGTTTCAGGTCGGATCAGGTCTGATCATTCTGTTGAAAGGTTCTGAGCTGAAACGTTGATTCCCCTCCTCCTCTGATACTGCTTGACCTGCAATGCTTTTTCTACTTCCACCCTTTATCCACTCAGCTCTGGGGGGGTACCAAAGCCCAGACCATACTCTGTCCTGATTTATTATACCACTAGCCAATGGGCCATTCTCTTCTTCCACTGTAATGAAATTGTGTAAGGGTTTCTCTTCATTCTCCTCTCACCCAGTTATTTCTAATGTATATTAATCCAGGCTGACCTTCTTCCACCTTTGCTGGCTGAAGATGATGCAGTGCCATTCCCTGGATGCTAACAGTTCCTTATTCAACTTATCTCTCTATGAAAGTGTCTTAGACTGTTTACCCAAGTGGGAAGGGACAGCCCATTCCAAGCATCTCATCTACTTCCAGTCTAAATCTCGAAGCTGTCAGGATCACTCACTGATGTCCTCCTCTTCAGCCAAATGGCACTGAGGTGAATTGCAGCACCCATGTTCTTCAGTGCTTTTCATGGCCCAATCATGACACCTTTCTACAGAACTAAACCTTGGCAAAACTGGAAATGACGAAAGCAAGTCAGTGTTTCAGTTATGCAACACTTTGCTAAAACTGTCATGTTTCCACACTGTAAAGATTCTATGATTCTATGAGGTAATAATAAATGACATTCAAATTAGTACCCACCTTGTTACCTAGCAACATGATGACCACGTCCTGTTGTGCATATTCATGTACCTCAGTTAACCAGGCCTGAGAGAAAATGCGGCAGAAAAAATATTCATCAGATTTTTATAATTAACTAAAAGCTCACCACCTTTAGGAAACAGAAGTGGCAAAGTAGCAATGCAAGGTCAACCCTGAGGCTCATACACAAGAGTCAAGTGACAGCTCCACCTACTGGCAGTGACAGTGAAATTTGCAAAGCTACATCAGTGTATAGTCAGCAACAACAGGGAGGGAAGTAGTGGGGCAGGGAAAGAGTTACTGAGTGAAGTTCCTTCTATTCTTTTAAACTGAAATTAAATCTCCCCTCTACTCTTTTAAATTGAAAATAAAGCTCTCTTTACATTGTCCCCATCAAACACTCCAAGGACAGGGATAGCTTGCAATTGGGTGCAGGGTAAATCTCCGTCTACGTTGTCCCCATCAAACATTCCCAGGATAGGGATACCATGTAGTTGGATACAGAGTAAATCTCTCTCTACACTATTACCATCAAATGCTCCAAGAACAGAGACAGCATGGGGTTAGGTACAGAGTAAATCTGCCTCTACACTGTGCCAATCGAGTGCCCCCAGCACAGTCATACGAAAGTATGTGTTTAGAGTTTGTCTTCTGGGCTCTGTATGCCATTGGCCTTGGAGAACGTATCATGTGGATTGAGTGGAATTCAACCAAGGCCATAAAGTTTAAATTTGGAGGACCAGTTGCAGAAACCAACTTGTATTTTTTGAGTAAAAGACACTTCTCTGGGGTGATCTAGTTGAAATGTTTGATATGATTAAAGGTGTCAATATGGTTGATAGGGTCAAGTTTTTCTGGGCCCAAATTGTAACATGAGATCCATTTGGGGTGGTGTTGGGTAAGTTTACTTCACATCAAGAGGTTTTGGACACCTGGACTTCTCACCCACAAAACACTCTGGAGGCTGAAAGTCAATGGGACCTTTCAAAACTGAGAGTGATTGATCCTTATTGGGCAATGGTCTCATGGATTGTGATACCAAGGTGACTAAATAGATTAAATACATATCTGTAAGTATCTAATTACAAACAAACAAGATTGAAGGACCAAAAGGCCACATCTTGTTCTGAAGGGAGCCTAGACTTTCAGAGAGAATAAGGAGAATGAAAATGTGGAAGTTGCTGTCGATCCTAGTGTGTCAGGTACAGCAGAAACAGTGGTTAAATTTAGCATGGCTTCTAAGCAGTCTGACTCACCAGCACTATTGGTTTAAAACAGATAAAGAGAACCTAATATGATATTTTGAGAGTTCACTGCTTCAAGCATTATTATAGCTCATTAAGTAATGAGCTGGGAGGAGAGCTTTGGGAAATTTGTAGCTCTCTAACCTCGATCTGCTGCTGCAACTCAATTGATTTTCTGCACTCCACCTCCATTCAGTCTATCTGTTTCACGTCACATCTATGTCAACAAGCGTCATCCTCTGGAATAAAGCACTCCAAATGAGCCTTGACATTTCCACTATCAGCTTCACCAGGGCTATGCTTACACAATAAATAGGTGCTAACAGCATTCACAGCCCTACTTCCTGTCATAAACAAATAATCCTCTTCAGTTTTCAATTCTCCATCCTGCAAAGTCCCTGCTTCCTGAATTCAATCAAGACTGCTTGCCCCTGTCCATCTCAATCTCAGTATTTATCTTAATTCTCAGCAATTTGAGGGGGAACTGGCTGCCCCCCCGGATAAACAGCAGCAGCACAGATACCAATTAATCATACATTTAACCAATAGTCATAGCTCCACCTCCTCTCCCTGATATACAAAATGCTTTTGAGTCTCCCATTCAATTCTCCCTTTTTGCCTGCAATCTGAGAGAGGTTGGGTAATCCGAACTTTGTGGTCACATACATTACACTGCCTACTCCCTCTTACAGGGGTTCTGCAAAATGGGGAATTCAGTCCCAGGGTATGTGGCCCATCCACAGCATGTGAGAGGTTTTCAAGAGTTCTGCCTAATCATTGTCTTTTAAGAATAAAACCTTTTTTAGAAATGTGATAATTACCAGCGATGCTGCATTCAACATTAAGATTGAGATTTTATTTTCAAAAGAGTTTAATTCATCATGCTTGAACAGTCAGCAAGTTAATCCAAAGTTAATATACATCGTCAACAGTACTAGCCGAGTGGAAGACACAGCTTACCAAACTGTAGAATGTTCAAATCCTGCCAGGGTTGATGGTGGAATTTGATTTCAGTAAAGGATATCTGGAATTAAGAATCAAATCTGTACATCTCTATGACTCTATGAAACCATTGCTAATTGTTGGAAAAACTTATTTGGCACATTAATGCCCTTTCGGGAAGGAAATCTGCCTTCCTCACCTAGTCTGGCCTACATGTGATTCCAGACTCTCAGGAATGTGGTTGATTTTCAGCTGCCCTCTGAAACGGCTGAGCAAGCCACTCAGTTGTATTAATCGCTACAAAGTCTCAACAAAGAAATGAAACCACATGGATCACTTAACATTGACATAGGCACTGGAAAAGGCAACAACAAAAACCGCCCTAGCGACCCTGTAAATTCCTCCTTACTTACATCTGATTCATTTAATTTATTTATTGTCACGTATATTTTGTTACAAAATACAGTGAAAAGTAAACTAACTCCACAGAGGCTGGTATCCCGTCATCAGCTCACCCTTTACTTACATGTGAGAGTCCTTGACACAGATCCAACTCCCTCAGAGACAGCTCTCAGAGTGAACAGAACCTCTGACACTCCTTTCTTTTATATTGAACTCAAATTTCACTATCATTTCTAGAGGAATTTGAACCCATGACCTGAAGTACTTTAGCCTGGGATTCTGATTCAGTAACATTACTGCTACTCCACCACCACTGCCCTGACACTCCTGTTTTTATTTGTCAGCCAAGGCTCCCTGATTGAACCAGATTAACAGCCACAATTAAGGAACTCATAATCTGTGAAGTCTACCTCATTATAATCACTACAAATCGTGCTGTTATACTTTCGCCACTTTCCAGCGCCATTTTAAAATACAGAAAAATAAACAAAAACATATAAAAGCAAAATAAATAAAGTTCAACTTTACAGTTCTCCTTGTTCCTCTCACCATGTTGCTGAACAAGAATTGCCACTCTCCGGTGTTATCTTGCCTCCGCTACCACCATCATGAGTCCTCGCTGGGCCTCGCCAATACAGTTGCCACTGATGTTGCTGGCCCAAAATTGGCTCATCTGCCTAAAGTCCTTGAAGCGCTTTTGCCCAAGACGTCGATTTTCCTGCTCCTCAGATGCTGCCTGACCTGCTGTGCTTTTCCAGCACCACTCTCATCTAGAATCTGGTTTCCAGCACTTGCAGTCCATGTTTTTACCTAGAGTTCGCTCCCGTACTACCTTGCCGACGGAGCCACTGCCGATGCCACCAGGCCCTGCCTTCATGAGACTGTGCTGGACACAGATGCCGGGGGAACCCAAATTCATCTCTACTCTAGTCGGCGCTGAGCCCACCTCGTTGATGCAGAAACTGCTGGGAATTCAAACTCACCATGAATCAACGTTGGGCTTACCTTGCCACCATCAATGCTGCTGCTATCATCATGACCTAGCTCTTCACAGAGCTAAGTAAAACGAAGAAAAAAAATGAGAAAAGAGAAAAAAAGAAATGCAGATGGAGTGGATGAGCCCCAGCTGAGGAGCCCCACTCTGCCGCCATCTTGGATGCTCATCTAGGGCTTGTCCCCAAATTGGGAGAGCTGTCTCACAGACTAGTCCAACAACAGACTGACGTACTCATACTCATGGAATCAGGTAATGTCCCAAACTCATCCCTGGATATGTCCTGTCCCAGGAGAGACTTGGCGGGTGGCACAATGGTATACAGTTAGGATGGAGTTGCCCTACAAGTCCTCAATATTGAGACCAGACTCCATGAAGTCTCATAGCTTCTGGTTAAACATAGACAGGGAAACCTCCTGCTGATTACCCCATTTCCCTGCACTTGGTCCATATCCTTCTAAATCTTTTAAATATTGTTAACATACTTGCTTCAACCACTTCCGCGAACACCCTCTACCTAAAAATGTTGCACCTCAGGTTCCCATTTATTTTATTCCCCTCTAACCTTAAACTGATACCCTCTGGTTCTGAACCCTGGGAAAAAGACTGAACTCATTCACCATATCCATGCTTTTATAATCTTGTACATTTCTATAAGACCCCCCTCAAGCTCCTACGCTCTAAAGAAAAAGGTCCTAGCTTGTCTAATCTCTCCCTATAACTCAGACCCTTGAGTCCTGGCAACATCCTTATAAATTCCTTCTGCACTCTGTCCAGTTTAATAACATCTTTTTTGTAGCAAAGTGACCAAAACTGAACACATAACTCCAAGTGAGGGCTCACCAACATCCTGTATAACTGCGACATAACTTCCTAACGTCTATATTCTGAGGGAGAAAATATGGGTCCCGGCCTCCCCTTAACAGGGTCACAGAACACACAAGATAAAATGTCTGCATTTAGCCACTAAGCCTACCCACAATGCCTCAAACTGGCCAAATCATCCGCCCCAGACATCACACATACCTCAGGACATGACTCATCCAGCCCCAGACCAAGAGAATTTACTTCCTCAGATTAATTTATAATGTGCCTCCCACTCCAAAATAGCCCAGCACCTCCGAAGCCCTTAGGGCACAGCTGCTCCCACTAGGAGTCAAGCCTTCACAAAGGGCACACAGAAAAGGAGGAACCAAAGGTACTTTGTTTCCCCCTCAACTATACGAACACATTGATACCAGGATGAAACCCATTAACACCTACTCCAGCCAAGGATCGGAATCATCTGAGTCAAGTAAGAAACTCATTGTCAGACAACAGACACTTGAATCTCTTCAATGAATAAACTTTATTTCTCTTTGTTGTACAACTCACACCATTCACACTTCATTCAACTCACACCATTCACTTAACGCACACTTCATTGTTGTAAGGGTATAAAACTCCACTGTATTCTCTATTCAGGGAAGAAGCTATGGTTCCTTCTGAACAGCCTGTCAGTAACTGTTTCAAGGTAAAAACAATGACTGCAGATGCTGAAAACCAAATACTGGATTAGTGGTGCTGGAAGAGCACAGCAGTTCAGGCAGCATCCAACGAGCAGTGAAATCGACGTTTCGGGCAAAAACCCTTCATCAGGAATAAAGGCAGTGAGCCTGAAGCGTGGAGAGATAAGCTAGAGGAGGGTGGGGGTGGGGAGAGAGTAGCATAGAGTACAATGGGTGAGTGTGGGAGGGGATGAAGGTGATAGGTCAAGGAGGAGAGGGTGGAGTGGATAGGTGAAAAAGAAGATAGGCAGGTTGGACAAGTCAAGGAGACAGTAACTGAGCTGGAAGTTTGAAACTAGGATGAGGTGGGGGAAGGGGAAATGAGGAAGCTGTTGAAGTCCACATTGAAGCCCTGGGGTTGAAGTGTTCCGAGGCGGAAGATGAGGCGTTCTTCCTCCAGGCATCTGGGTGGTGAGGGAGCGGCGGTGAAGGAGGCCCAGGACCTCCATTATCTCGGCAGAGTGGGAGGGGGAGTTGAAATGTTGGGCCACGGGGCGGTTTGGTTGATTGGTGCAGGTGTCTCGGAGATGTTCCCTAAAGCGCTCTGCTAGGAGGCGTCCAGTCTCCCCAATGTAAAGGAGACCACATCGGGAGCAACGGATACAATAAATGATATTAGTGGATGTGCAGGTGAAACTTTGATGGATGTGGAAGGCTCCTTTAGGGCCTTGGGTAGAGGTGAGGGAGGAGGTGTGGGCACAGGTTTTACAGTTCCTGCGGTGGCAGGGGAAAGTGTCAGAATGGGAGGGTGGGTCGTAGGGGGGTGTGGCCCTGACCAGGTAGTCACAGAGGGAACGGTCTTTGCGGAAGGTGGAAAGGGGTGGGGAGGGAAATATATTCCTGGTGGTGGGGTCTTTTTGGAGGTGGCGGAAATGACGGTGGATGATTTGGTTGATGCGAAGGTTTGTGGGGTGGAAGGTGAGCACCAGGGGCGTTCTACAGATACAAAAACACCAGCAACAGTTCTCCTTCAGGATCCTCCGCTCCACGCTTGCAGCAATGTGCCGTCACCTAACCTCTCTACAGTCAGCCCTGCCTCAGCTGAGGGCCACACTCTCTCAGAATTGCAAAGGACACACTCTGTACTACATCCTCAGGAGAATTCATACTCTCAACAAACAGTATTTCAATTCCATCTCAAACATCAAAAACTGTAAGTACAACAAACTTTTATCCACCCACCTCCATAACCAGCGCTCCTCAAACATTCCAGAAGATTCCCCTGGCCTCGGAAACGCCATTAGCCATGCAGCTGACGCAGCTACCACCCCCACGCTGAGTGATGATGTCACTTCCGCCCCCATCATGGCCACTCCCACAGCCACTTCCGGCCCTCACATCATCGCTGATGCCACACGCTCAGTGACTCCCGCCACCCCTACTGCCATGATCACCACCACTTCCGCCTCCACCAGCGCCACTCACCTGCATTCTGCTGACACACCCCCCACAGACCCCACTGTCACTATCCCCACACCCCAGAACCCCGAAGGCAACATTACCCCAGCTCATGCCTCCACCCCCATTCCCCCCACCATCGCACCCACTCCAGATACTGGCTCTGACCCCACTCCCAGCTCTACACCCGCACCAGATCCCAGCTCCCGGCCCTGCCGAGTTTTCACCATCCCTCCAGACCTCCCACTCACTGAGGACGAACGATCAGTCCTCAGCAAAGGACTCACCTTCATCCCCCTCCGTCCACGCATCAATGAATTTAATACACGTCGTGACATCGAACAATCCTTCCGCCACCTCCGCCTCCGAGCTTACTTTCACAATCAGGACTCCCGCCCACCTTCCGAGGACCCCTTCGCCCACCTCCAACACACAGCATCCACCTGGACACCCCGCGCTGGCCTATTACCTGCCCTCGACCTCTTCATTTCCAACTGCTGCCGGGACATTAACCGCCTCAACCTGTCGTCCCCCCTCCCCCACTCCAACCTCTCACCCTCACAACGCGCAGCCCTCCAATCCCTCTGCTCCAATCCCAACCTCACCATCAAGCCAGCGGATAAAGGGGGCGCAGTGGTAGTCTGGCGCACTGACCTCTTCACCGCTGAAGCCAATGCCAACTCGAGGACACCTCTTCCTACTGCTCCCTCGACCATGACCCCACCCCCCATCACCAAACCATCATCGCCCAGACCATACAGAACCTCATCACCTCAGGAGATCTCCCACCCACAGCTTCCAACCTCATAGTCCGGGAACCCCGCACTGCCCGGTTCTACCTCCTTCCCAAGATCCACAAGCCTGACCACCCTGGCTGACCCATTGTCTCAGCATGCTCCTGCCCCACTGAACTCATCTCTACCTACCTTGACACTGTCCTATCCCCCCTAGTCCAGGAACTCCCCACATACGTTCGAGACACCACCCACGCCCTCCACCTCCTCCAAGACTTCTGTTTCCCTGGCCCCCAACGCCTCTTCTTCACCATGGATATCCAATCCCTCTACACCTCCATTCGCCATGACCAGGGCCTCCAAGCCCTCTGTTTTTTCCTCTCCAGACGTCCCCAACAGTACCCTTCCACTGACACTCTCATTCGTTTGGCCGAACTGGTCCTCACCCTTAACAATTTCTCCTTTGAATCCTCCCACTTCCTCCAGACCAAAGGGGTAGCCGTGGGCACACGTATAGGTCCCAGCTATGCCTGCCTCTTTGTTGGCTACGTAGAGCAGTTGATCTTCTGTAATTACACCGGAGGTCCTAGGCCTCCTTCACCGCCGCTCCCTCACCACCAGACGCCTGGAGGAAGAACGCCTCATCTTCCGCCTCGGAACACTTCAACCCCAGGGCATCAATGTGGACTTCAACAGCTTCCTCATTTCCCCTTCCCCCACCTCATCCTAGTTTCAAACTTCCAGCTCAGTTACTGTCTCCTTGACTTGTCCGACCTGCCTATCTTCTTTTCCACCTATCCACTCCACCCTCTCCTCCTTGACCTATCACCTTCATCTCCTCCCCCACTCACCCATTGTACTCTATGCTACTCTCTCCCCACCCCCACCCTCCTCTAGCTTATCTCTCCATGCTTCAGGCTCACTGCCTTTATTCCTGATGAAGGGTTTTTGCCCGAAACGTCGATTTCGCTGCTCGTTGGATGCTGCCTGAACTGCTGTGCTCTTCCAGCACCACTAATCCAGTAACTGTTTCAGCAGAGTCATGTCTCTTTCACGATGTCGCTCTTTGTTAAATAAATCCTTGTCAGCTCTCAATCTGATTTGTGTGTTTGTGATCTCTGATTAATTGGGCTAAATTCTCCGACAATACTCAATGCCCTGATTGATGAAGGTCAGTGTGCCAAAAACCACCTTCGCTGCCCTGTCTACCTGTGACTCCACTTTCAGAGAACCGTGTACCTGAACTCCAAGATCCCTCTGTTCCACTGCACTCATTAAGGCCCTGCCATTCATGAAACCCTTGCCTTGATTTGACTTTCCAAATTGCAAGACCTCACACTTATCTATATTAAACTTCATTTGCCATTTCTTGGCCCATTTCCCCAGCTGATTAAGGTCCTGCTCCAATTATTTCTGATAACCTTCCTCATTGTCCATGATACCACCTACTTTAGTGTCATCTGCAAACTTACTAATCATACCTTGCACATTCTCATCCAAATCATTGATATAGATAACAAACAGCAATGGGCCCAGCACCGACCCCTGAGGTACATCACTAGTCACAGGCCTTCAGTCCGACAAGCATCCTTCCACTTTTAGGAGAAAGTGAGGACTGCAGATGCTGGAGATCAGAGCTGAAAATGTGTTGCTGGAAAAGCGCAGCAGGTCAGGCAGCATCCTGAAGAAGAGCTCATGCCCAAAACGTCAATTCTCCTGCTCCTTGGATGCTGCCTGACCTGCTGCGCTTTTCCAGCAACACATTTTCAGCATCCTTCCACTATTACCCACTGCTTCCTACCATCAAGCCAATTACGTATCCAATTTGCCAGCTTCCCCTGCATTCCATGCAATCTAACCTTCCTGTGCAGCCAATCATGTGGAAACTTATCAAAGGCCTTACTTAAATCCATATAGACTATGTCCACTGCCCTGCCCTCATCAACCTTCCTGGTCACTTCACCAAATAACTCCAACAAATTGGCTTTATCTCTCATGCACAAAGCCATGCTGACTACTCCTAAATAAACCCTGTCTTTCCAAATGCATGTATATCTTATCTCAGAATCTTCTCAAGAAACTTGCCTAATACCAATGGTAGATGCTTACTGGTCTATAGTTCCCAGGTTTTTCTTTACAGCCCTTCTTGAATAAGTGCATAAACATTTGCTATCCTCTAGTCTGCTGGCACCTCACCCATGGCTACTGATGATGTAAAAATATTAGCCAGGGCCCCCTACAATTTCTTCTCCTGCCTCTTCCACTGTTCTTGGATATATCTGATCAGGACAATCAGACTTATCCACCTTCATACACGTCCAACATGTTCTAACATGTCCAACACCTCCTCTACTGTGACATGGACTGTCCCCAAAATATCACCATTAACTTCCTCAAGTCCCCAAGACTTCCTGTCTTTCTCCACTTATTATCCATATATCCTATATTCACATCCAAATCAAAATGACAAAAAGTAGTGTACCCAGCACTGATCCTTGCAGTGCACCGCTGATCACAGGCCATATGAAAAGAAATTTCATAATACTCTGAGTAAGTGCATTCCTAATACAAAGAAAAATTCCAACGGGGGGTCCCACTATCTACGGTTAACTAAAGAAGTTCAGGTAACATCAAGTAAAAGGCAAAAATGTGTGGTGGGTCAAATGACTGGTCAGAATTGAGTGAATTGCAGAGATTGACAAATAGGTAATCAGGTCTAATAAATTAGAGTATGAGCGAAAGCTAGCTAGGACTGTACCAACAGATAGTTTCCAGGATATCTGTAAAGGAAAAGAGTAGGTTAAAAGGAACGTTGGTCCTCTCAAGGGTGGAAACAGGGTGCTAATAGTAGATAATAAGGAAATGGTGATCTAAAGAATAAATACAAATAGAAAACAAATCCCAGTAGATCAGTGGTTGAAGGAAGAGAGGTACCTGGTAAAATTATAATCACCAGGGAAGCAATACTGAGCAAACTGATGGAGCTGCCAGTTCACCAATCCTTGGGTATAAAGGACTTCAAAGGTGGCCAATGAGGAAGAAGTTGCACTTGCATTAAACTTTCCAAATTTAAAAATAGATCCTAGTCAGGTCCCATCAGACTAGAAAATGACAAATACAACTCTTCTTTTGAAGAAGGGAAGAAGGCAGAAAACAGAAAACTCTGGGCCAGTCAGTTTCATGTCTGTCATGGGTTAGAGTTAGGGTTAGGGTTAGGGTTCAGGTTAGGGTTAGGGTTAGGGTTAGGGTTCAGGTTAGGGTTAGGATTAGGGTTAGGGTTTAGATTAGGGTGAGGGTTAGGATTAGAATTAGGTTTCCGGTTTAGATTAGGGTTTGGGTTAGAATTAGGGTTAAGATTAGAATTAGTTTTAGGATTATGGTTAGAATTAGGGTTCGGATTAGGGCTAGGGTTAGGATTAGGGGTAGGATTAGGGTTAGGGTTAGGATTACGGTTAGGAATAGGTTTAGGATTAGGATTAGAATTAGGATTCAGATTAGGGTTAGGGTTAGGATTAGGGGAAGGATTAGGGTTAGTGTTAGGATTATGGTTAAAGTTAGGATTAGGATTAGGGTTAGGGTTAGGATTAGGGTTAGGATTAGGATTATGGTCAGGATTAGGTTTAGGTTTAGGTTTAGGGTTAGGGTTAGGAGTAGGGTTCAGATTAGGATAGGGTTAGGGTTAGGATTAGTGTTTGGATTAGGGTTAGGAGGTTATAATGAGACAACTGGAAAAGTTCAAGGCATTCAGGAATAGTCAGTATAGTTTTTTGAAAGGGAAATCATGCCTAAGCAATTTGTTAGATTCCTTTGAAAACTGTCTATCTGAGATTCTTTACACTTTTATTCCAATTGTCAAACATTTGTCATGGATTTGAATCCTTGATTCAGAAGTAGGCTTCTAAATTTACTTTCCATAGCTGTTTTTGCCTTCTCCAAGTTGGATTTGACAACTTAATCTAGCCCAAATTTGATAGTCTATTTAACTACACGGGTCTGCAGAGTTAAACTTGATATCATTCCCCTCAGCCCAACCTATTGCTTATATATTTGTATGTGATAGCAGCAGCCACTGGATGGCGATCAGGACAGGAGCTTTACTTGATACCTGGTCACTCAGGCCCATCGAGCCCCCAGTGAGACAAATGGACTCAGTTTTCATAAGCTCTAAAACCTTTCTAATAGCCTACTAGGTCACAGGTTCACTGAAGAGACTCACTCCAGAACATAATAGAGCAGAGTGGCCATGATCTTGTGCCTGGCATTTCTGCTCCTGCTTCTGTGTATTCGGGAATCACATTTCACCAGGTTGTAGTCCAGCAGGTTTATTTGAAATCACCAGCTTTCGGAGCAACAGCCCCTTCATCAGGTAAAATGAGAAGGAGGAACACAGAGCACAGAATGTACGGCCAGAGAGATCAAGGGCAGAAAGATCAAAAGATCATACAAATGATGTGAGTGGAATGTTGAGTCTCTGCAGATGACCAAGGTGTTGGATGGTGTGAATAAAGTGTCAACAGCTGAATACCAATTAAGCTTCTTAACACTTCCCCAAGACTGTTTCTGCCCCTCAAGGCTGACATTGATAGTTCCACGCATTGTGACATTCTCAGCAATGACTAGTTAATTAGAGATAAAAATTGAAGGTGCACTTTATCTGAAAAAAAAGGCAGCTTATATCTCATCCTTGGCATGTTTTAACTGAGAACATGGCTCTTCCTGGACATATTAGGGTTAAGGTTTGAATTAGACTGAGGGTAGGAAACCTTCCTGATCACTTTCTGGTTGAGAGAGAACAGTGCATATTGGCAGCTGGAGCTCAGTGGGTGGTATTCTCACTGCTGACTCAAAGGCTCTGGGCTCAAGACCCACTTTATGACTTGTGCATGGAAGATCAAGGCTAATGTTCTCGCTGAGGGGGTGCTGTACTGCCACATTTTGGATGCGATATTACTCTGAGACCTGACTTTCCTTCTCAGTTAGACATTAATAATTCAACTGCACTATTTAACTGAAAAGCATGGCAGTTATCCTTAGTATTCTGGTGAATATTTATCCTTCAATCAACATCATAAATCAACAGATTATTTGGCAAGTTTTATTTTGCCGTTTGTGGGAGCTTGCTATGCATGAATTGGCTGTTGTACGGCCTTACCATGTCAATTTACACTAAAAAGTACCTAGTTGACTGCAAAGTGTTTTGGGATGTCTTATGGCCAAGAAAAGTGCGAAGAAATGTGATCTTCCTTTCTAACAAAGGGCACAGCCCTCCCTGGATGTATTTCAATTGAAGGTGGGAGCATTTTTAGACATTAGAAAAGGCAGGAGATTGACGCTAGGTAATAGAATTGGACTAGATCATTCAGCCACTGCAAACCCAATGGGCTGAATGGCCTCCTTCCGTGCAGTAACAATTCTGAGATTCTGTGACTTTTGCTGTCAGCTTGAGATGCAAATGTGGCTTGGTTTAATGCTTTCTCTGTCTATACTGTGTCAAAGTACAATTCTAGGGTTATGTGCTTGACACTGCAACACTGAAAGTGTTCCAACAGTGCAGTACTCTCTTGGTGCTGTACTGTGTCAGCTGCCTGGATTACTTACTGATGTTTGTAGAGTGGATCAGTGAACCCATGACCTCCTGGTTCAGAGATGAGCTTGTTGCTCTGAGTTGACATTCAGTTTGCGAAGGTGACTAAATGATGAAGCTTAGAGTCATTGAGTCATACATAACAGAAGGAGCATTTTATCCATCTGCATCAACCTATCTACGTTAATCCCACTCTCGAATTTGATCATGGTGAAAACAGTGGGCATTGAAACAAGGAGGGTAAAAAGGTTGGCTCAGTGGTTAGCACTGCTGCCTCACAGCGGTAGGGTCCCAGGTTCGATCCCACCTTGGGCAACTGTCTGTATGGAGTTTGCATATTCTCCCCGTGTGTTTGTGGATTTCCTTCCACTGTTCAAAGATGTGCAGGCTATGTGGATTAGCCAGGGGAAATGCAGGGTTACAGAAATAAGGTAGGGCTGTTAGTCTGGTTGGGTTGCTCTTTGGAGAGTTGGTGTGGGCTGAATGGCCTGCTTCTGGATTGTATGAAAATGGACTCTCCTTTTGCATGATTAATGCAAGATCATTCCACCATCTGAATTCCCCAAATTTATTTGCCTGAGAGTCAGGAAATTTGAAGCATCTTACCCTGATGTTGTCAAACGATGACTTGCTCGTGATATCATATAGCAGCAGCAGTGCTGTAGAGAGAGAGGGAGAGTTTAGTTTCAGTCAGTCATAACCAACCCTTACAGCGTGCAGCAGTCAACCACTCTCACCACCATCTCTCTCTCTCTCTCTCTCTCTCTCTCACACACACACACACACACACACACACACACACACACACCAGATCAGTTGACAATATGGAGTTGAAATCAACCTGCACTGGCTCCAGCAACATCTCAGATTTAAAATTCCCACCCTTGTTTTCAAATCCCTCCATGGCCTCATCCTCCTTATCTCTACAGTTGCTCCGAACCTCCAACATTCAGAGATTACTGTGGTCTTTTGATTCTGACTTCCTGCACTTTCCTAAATCTCACAGCACTCCGTCACTGTATCTAGGTTCTGGAATGTCCTTCTCACACCTCTGAAGCTGGCTTTTCAACATGAACCCAGACCTTTGGCCACCTGTCCTTATATCTCCTAATGTGGCCTGGTGCCAGATTCTGTTTGTGCAGTGCCAAGTGGACCACTCGACATTGGTTCAAGGCACTATGGAGATGCAGGCTGTTGTTGTAGTGGTTCGGCCGGAATCAAGTCAAGGAGCTTGGTAAGGAGCTGGTGAGACAAAGCTATAAGTGAAGTGAAAGTTGAGTAGTCCTGGGTGACCACAGGCTGCTCTCTCTAATTAAAGAGAGGTTTCTGGTGTATAACTTGACGGCCACCATGTTTCAGGCAAGGGACAAGTTTGAGAAAGCAGGGCTCTCATAATGACCTTAGCTGGTACAGGAATTGATCTCACACTATCGGCATCTCTCTGCAGCACAGACCAGCCATCCAGTCAACTGAGATAATGGACCCCCAACAATCAAGCCAAGCTATTTCAACAGCAAGGTCACCATTAGGGCAGCACAGTGGCTCAGTGGTTAGCACCGCTGCCTCACAGCGCAAGGGACCCAGGTTCGATTCTTGCCTTGGGTGACTGTCTGTGTGGAGTTTGCACATTCTTCCTGTGTCTGTGTGGGTATGCTCTGGTTTCCTCCTACAGTCGAAAGATGTGCAGGTTAGGTGAATTGGCCAAGCTAAATCACTCATAGTATTCAGGGATGTATAGGTTAGTTGCATTAGACAGGGGAAATGTAAAGTAATAGGGTAGGGTCATGGGACCTTGTAGGAAAACCTTCTGAGGGTCAACGTGGACTTGTTGGGCTGAAGGGCCTGTTTCCACACTGTAGGGATTCCTATTCTAATTATAAACAGGTTCAGTGCACAAAGTAGAGTTTGAAACAATCTGCAAGAGTTCCAACCATTGACACTCTGCCAGTAACTTCCACCTAGAAAATACAGGTCAGGTGAACAGCCATCAATAGGTGATGCCTCTGATGTCGAATGAATAATTAGAGGAACTGTCTTTGATCAAGCACAAAAAATGAGTGCAAAATGGAGGGACCAGTTGGTTAGCAGTGCCCATGAAACCTAGCGTGCAACCGGTCGATACCTGAGAAGGTGAAGGGACAGAAATGGTGAAACCAAGAGAAAAGCCACTTGAATCAATTGTCATCAAGTAAATTGAGTTAGTTGGCAATTCTGCTCCAGGTCTGCATTCAATATTCAAAACTTCTCTTCTGTGTGTAGAAAAAATGTAGAGTTGTTTGTCAGGAGTGACTGAACAGCCTTGTGGGAAGCCTGAAGGTGTCCTGGTGCCTAGTTGTTGGCTGAAGTTGTTCTCAGGGTCTGTAGCAGACAATGGAGAGGTTAATTCTAAGTTAATGGATGGACTAAAGTTGTCATTTAAGATTTATGTGGAGGCTGGCGAAGACATTCCAGAGCAAATGTCAACGTGGAGGTTTGAACTGGTTACTATGGAACAGTGTTTAAAACATGGAATGGTTGCTAAGGTGTTGTGTATTGTACTGGGCAAGACTAATATCTGTTCAACTGATGGCAGTTATTCTTGAACAGACCTTATTTATATTGCTTCAACTGAGAAGATAGTGGAGAGAGCATTTTGAGAAATTGTTCAGTATACAGGACTACACTCATAGAGGTAAAAACAATTACTGCAGATGCTGGAAACCAGATTCTGGATTAGTGGTGCTGGAAGAGCACAGCAGTTCAGGCAGCATCCAAGTAGCTTCGAAATCGACATTTCGGGCAAAAGCCCTTCATCAGGAATAAAGGTAGTGAGCCTGAAGCGTGGAGAGATAAGCTAGAGGAGGGTGGGGGTGGGGAGAAAGTAGCATAGAGTACAATGGGTGAGTGGGGGAGGGGATGAAGATGATAGGTCAGGGAGGAGAGGGTGGAGTGGATAGGTGGAAAAGGAGATAGGCAGGTAGGACAAGTCCGGACAAGTCATGGGGACAGTTACTGAGCTGGAGGTTTAGAACTAGGGTGGGGGGTGGGGGAAGGCGAAATGAGGAAACTGTTGAAGTCCACATTGATGCCCTGGGGTTGAAGTGTTCCAAGGCGGAAGATGAGGCGTTCTTCCTCCAGGCGTCTGGTGGTGAGGGAGCGGTGGTGAAGGAGGCCCAGGACCTCCATATCCTTGGCAGAGTGGGAGGGGGAGTTGAAATGTTGGGACACGGGGCGGTGTGGTTGATTGGTGCGGGTGTCCCGGAGATGTTCCCTAAAGCGCTCTGCTAGGAGGCGCCCAGTTTCCCCAATGTAGAGGAGACCGCATCGGGTGCAACGGATACAATAAATGATATTAGTGGATGTGCAAGTAAAACTTTGATGGATGTGGAAGGCTCCTTTAGGGCCTTGGATGGAAGTGAGGGAGGAGGTGTGGGCACAGGTTTTACAGTTCCTGTGTT
The DNA here is from genome assembly GCF_047496795.1 of Chiloscyllium punctatum. Taxonomy (NCBI): domain Eukaryota; kingdom Metazoa; phylum Chordata; class Chondrichthyes; order Orectolobiformes; family Hemiscylliidae; genus Chiloscyllium; species Chiloscyllium punctatum. The sequence continues at coordinate 9,056,469 of NC_092777.1, forward strand.
GGCAGGGGAAAGTGCCAGGATGGGAGGGTGGGTTGTAGGGGGGCGTGGACCTGACCAGGTAGTCACAGAGGGAACGGTCTTTGCAGAAGGCGGAAAGGGGTGGGGAGGGAAATATCTCCCTGGTGGTGGGGTCTGTTTGGAGGTGGCGGAAATGTCGGCGGATGATTTGGTTTATGCGAAGGTTGGTAGGGTGGAAGGTGAGCACCAGGGGCGTTCTGTCCTTGTTACGGTTGGAGGAGTGGGGTCTGAGGGCGGAGGTGCGGGATGTGGACGAGATGCGTTGGAGGGCATCTTTAACCACGTGTGAAGGGAAATTGCGGTTTCTAAAGAAGGAGGCCATCTGGTGTGTTCCATAGTGGAACTGGTCCTCCTGGGAGCAGATCCGGCGGAGGCAGAGGAATTGGGAATACGGGATGGCATTTTTGCAAGAGGTAGGGTGGGAAAAGGTGTAATCTAGGTAGCTGTGGGAGTCGGTGGGTTTGTAAAAAATGTCAGTGTCAAGTCGGTCATCATTAATGCAGATGGAGAGGTCCAGGAAGGGGAGGGAGGTGTCAGAGATGGTCCAGGTAAATTTAAGGTCAGGGTGGAATGTGTTGGTGAAGTTGATGAATTGCTCAACCTCCTCGCGGGAGCACGAGGTGGCGCCAATGCAGTCATCAATGTAGCGGAGGAAGAGGTGGGGAATGGTGCCGGTGTAATTACGGAAGATCAACTGCTCTACGTAGCCAACAAAGAGACAGGCATAGCTGGGACCTATACGTGTGCCCACGGCTACCCCTTTGGTCTGGAGGAAGTGGGAGGATTCAAAGGAGAAATTGTTAAGGGTGAGGACCAGACCGGCCAAACGAATGAGAGTGTCGGTGGAAGGGTACTGTTGGGGACGTCTGGAGAGGCAAAAAAGGAGGGCTTGGAGGCCCTGGTCATGGCAGATGGAGGTGTAGAGGGATTGGATATCCATGGTGAAGATGAGGCATTGGGGACCAGGGAAACGGAAGTCTTGGAGGAGATGGAGGGCGTGGGTGGTGTCTCGAACGTATGTGGGGAGTTCCTGGACTGGGGGGATAGGACAGTGTCGAGGTAGGTAGAGATGAGTTCAGTGGGGCAGGAGCATGCTGAGACAATGGGTCGGCCAGGATGGTCAGGCTTGTGGATCTTTGGAAGGAGGTAGAAACGGGCAGTGCGGGGTTCCTGGACTGTAAGGTTGGAAGCTGTGGGTGGCAGATCTCCTGAGGTGATAAGGTTCTGTATGGTCTGGGAGATAATGGTTTGTGATGGGGGGTGGGGTCATGGTCGAGGGGGCAGTAGGAAGAGGTGTCCTCGAGTTGACGTTTGGCTTCAGCGGTGTAGAGGTCAGTGCGCCAGACTACCACTGCGCCTCCTTTATCCGCTGGCTTGATGGTGAGGTTGGGATTGGAGCAGAGGGATCGGAGGGCCGCACGTTGTGAGGGTGAGAGGTTGGAGTGGGGGAGGGAGGTAGACAGGTTGAGGCTGTGGGCACACGTATGGGCTCCAGCTATGCCTGTCTCTTTGTTGGCTACATAGAGCAGTTGATCTTCCATAAGCACACCGGCACCACTCCCCACGTCGATTTCGAAGCTCCTTGGATGCTGCCTGAACTGCTGTGCTCTTCCAGTACCACTAATCCAGTACTACACTCATAGCTCATTTATATATTAAATTTGAAATGATACATGTACATAGTTTTCTGGAGTACAAGACGACTAACCCAACATAAATAATAGTTTAAAGTTTAACAGGGTGCGGGAGCACGAGGTGGCGCCAATGCAGTCATCAATGTAGCGGAGGAACTGTAAAAGCTGTGCCCACACCTCCTCCCTCACCTCTATCCAAGGCCCTAAAGGAGCCTTCCACACCCATCAAAGTTTTACTTGCATATCATTTATTGTATCTGTTGCTCCCAATGCGGTCTCCTCTACATTGGGGAGACTGGGCGCCTCCTAGCAGAGCGCTTTAGGGAACATCTCCGGGACACCCGCACCAATCAACCACACCGCCCCGTGTCCCAACATTTCAACTCCCCCTCCCACTCTGCCGAGGACATGGAGGTCCTGGGCCTCCTTCACCGCCGCTCCCTCACCACCAGATGCCTGGAGGAAGAACGCCTCATCTTCCGCCTCGGAATACTTCAACCCCAGAGCATCAATGTGGACTTCAACAGTTTCCTCATTTCGCCTTCCCCCACCCCCCACCCTAGTTCTAAACTTCCAGCTCAGTAACTGTCCCCATGACTTGTCCGGACTTGTCCTACCTGCCTATCTACTTTTCCACCTATCCACTCCACCCTCTCCTCCCTGACCTATCATCTTCATCCCCTCCCCCACTCACCGATTGTACTCTATGCGACTTTCTCCCCACCCCCACCCTCCTCTAGCTTATCCCTCCACGCTTCAGGCTCACTGTTTTTATTCCTGATGAAGGGCTTTTGCCCGAAACATCGATTTCGAAGCTCCTTGGATGCTGCCTGAACTGCTGTGCTCTTCCAGCACCACTCATCCAGTACTACACTCATAGCTCATTTATATATTAAATTTGAAATGATACATGTACATAGTTTTCTGGAGTACAAGACGATTAACCCAACATAAATAATAGTTTAAAGTTTAACAGGGTGGACTTCAAAGTTGTTCTTACAGTGATGTGTGACTGTAATGTGGTTTTCTATATTTTAGCCCAAGTCTCACAAACTACAAAAATTTGGGTTCTTATTGAGACGGATGTTTGAATGTGTATTAACCACTAACTATGTACACAGCATCTCAAACTTATGGATACTTACGTTACTATTATAATATATACAGTGTTGACTGGCTGACTGGTGGACTGACAAAATCAGAGGTGACTGACTCACAGGCTGACAGAATGAGAGATTATCTAACTCACAGGCTGACAGAATGAGAGATTATCTAACTCGCAGGCTGACAGAATGAGAGGTTGACTAACCAACAGGTTGACTGACTGACATAATGTACAGAGAGTACGATAGACACCTTTTATACTTCAGTGTAACATGTTGTGATATCTGAGATCTGTGCAATATTACAATAGGACTTGTAACTAAAACAAAATGAGTAATATTTTCAGTCATTTTTATGTAAAAGGAAATTATTTTTTTCAGAACTCTTCACAGGTGCTCAACAAAAATATCCTAATTTGACAAGAAATAAGGAAAAGAACAAACAATTTACTTTTCCTTCCCACTTTCTTTCCAGTGATCTGTTGGTCTTCTCTTATTTGCTTTCTGGCTGTCTGCTTCCATTATCATTTATTTTACTCTGCTCTCACAACATCTCAGGCTGAGTCAACACTGAATATTGAAGCTGCCAAGCAACATCATATAATCAGAAACTGACTGATTTAACAAAATCAAAACTCTTTGCTCTATTGGAGATTGCATGATACGAGAAAACATTCACTTTCTTTTTGACTTTCACTTGGGACGGGAGGTGGAATTTGGTTCAAGGAAATTTCTCATGTTTCTCCTTTGTCAGATTTCCTCTAGCAAGTTATCTTCTGGACAATGATGGAGGTTTTCTTCAATTTTCAAAAGATACATAGCTGAGGAACTGGTATATGGGAGAAGGATTCACATTTTTGGATCATTGGAATCTCTTTTGGGGTAGAAATGACCTGTACAAGAAGGATGGATTGGACCTAATTTGGAAGGGGATTAATATACTGGCAGGGAAATTTGCTAGAGCTGCTTGGGAGGATTTAAACTAGTAAGGTGGGGGGAGTGGGACCAAGAGAGATAGTGAGGAAAGAGATCAATCTGAGACTGGTACAGTTGAGAACAGAAGTGAGTCAAACAGTCAGGGCAGGCCATGACAAGGTAGAACTAATAAATTAAACTGCATTTATTTCAATGCAAGGGGCCTAATAGGGAAGGCAGATGAACTCAGGGCATGGTTAGGAACATGGGATTGGGATATCTTAACAATTACGGAAACATGGCTCAGGGATGGGCAGGACTGGCAGCTTAATGTTCCAGGATACAAATGATACAGGAATGATAGAATGGGAGGCAAAAGAGGAGGGGGAGTGGCATTTTTGATAAGGGATAGCATTTCAGCTGTACTGAAGGAGGATATTCCCAGAAATACATCCAGGGAAGTTATTTGGATGGAACTGAGAAATAAGAAAGTGATGAGCACCTTATTGGGATTGTATTATAGACCGCCTAATAGTCAGAGGGAAATTAAGAAACAAACTTGTGAGGAGATCTCAGCTATCTGTAAGAATAATAGGGTGATTATGGTAGGGGATTTTAACTTTCTAAACATAGACTGGGACTGCCATAGTGTTAAGGGTTTAGATGGAGAGGAATCTGTTAAGTGTGTATAAGAAAATTTTCTGATTAAGTATGTGGATGTACCTACTAGAGAAGGTGCAAAACTTGACCTACTCTTGGGAAATAAGGCAGGGCAGGTGACTGAGGTGTCAGTGGGGGAGCACTTTGGGACCAGCAACCATAATTCTATTAGATTTAAAATAATGATGGAAAAGGATGGAACAGATCTAAAAGTTGAAGTTCTAAATTGGAGAAAGGCCAATTTTGACGGTATTAGCTGATTGGGGGCAGATGTTCACAGGTAAAGGAACGGCTGGAAATTGGACAGCTTCAGAAATGAGATAACAAGAATCCAGAGAAAGTATATTCCTGTCAGGGTGAAAGGGAAGGCTGGTAGGTATAGGGAATGCTGGATGACTTAACAAATTGAGGGTTTGGTTAAGAAAAAGAAGGAAGCATATGTCAGTTATAGACAGGATAGATCGAGTGAATCCTTAGAAGAGTATAAAGAAAGTAGGAATATACTTAAGAGGGAAATCAGGAGGGCAAAATGGGGACATGAGATAGCTTTGGCAAATAGAAATAAGGAGAATCCAAAGGGTTTTCACAAATATATTAAGGACAAAAGGGTAACTAGGGAGAGAATAGGGCCCCTCAAAGATCAGCAAGGCAGACTTTGGGTGTGGAGCCACAGAAAATGGGGGAGATACTAAATGAATATTTTGCATCAATATTTACTGTGGTGAAAGGTTATAGAAGATATAGACTGTAGGGAAATAGATGGTGACATCTTGCAAAATGTCCAGATTACAGAGGAGGAAGTGCTGGATGTCTTAAAACGGTTAAAGGTGGATAAATCCCCGGACCTGATCAGGTGTACCCGAGAACTCTGTGGGAAGCTAGAGAAGTGATTGCTGGGCCTCTTGCTGAGATATTTGTATTATCGATAGTCACAGGTGAGGTGCCGCAAGACTGGACGTTGGCAAATGTGGTGCCACTGTTTAAGAAGGGCGATAAAGACAAGACAGGGAACTATAGACCAGTGAGCCTGACCTCAGTGTTGGGCAAGTTGTTGGAGGGAATCCTGAGGGTCAGGATGTACATGTATTTGGAAAGGTAAGGACTGATTAGGGATAGTCAACATGGCTTTGTGCGTGGGAAATCTTGATTGAGTTTTTTGAAGAAATAACAAAGAAGATTGATGAGGGCAGAGCAGTAGATGTGATCTATATGGACTTCAGTAAGGCGTTTGACAAGGTTCCCCATGGGAGACTGACTAGCAAGGTTAGATCTCATGGAATACAGGGAGAACTCGCCATTTGGATACAGAACCTGCTCAAATGTAGAAGATAGAAGGTAGTGGTGGAGGGTTGTTTTTCAGAATGGAGGCCTGTGACCAGTGGAGTGCCACAAGGATCGGTGCTGGGTCCTCTACTTTTTGTCATTTACATAAACGATTTGGATGTGAGCATAAAAGGTACAATTAGTAAGTTTGTAGATGACACCGAAATTGGAGGTGTAGTGGACAGCGCAGAGGGTTACCTCAGATTACAACAGGATCTTGACCAGATGGGCCAATGGGCTGAGAAGTGGCAGATGGGGTTTAATTCAGATAAATGCGAGGTGCTGCATTTTGGGAAATGAAATCTTAGCAGGACTTATACACTTAATGGTAAGGTCCTAGGGAGTGTTGCTGAACAAAGAGACTTTGGAGTGCAGGTTCATAGCTCCTTGAAAGTAGAGTCGCAGGTAGACAGGATAGGGAAGAAGGAGTTTGGTATGCTTTCCTTTATTGGTCAGAGTATTGAGTACAGGAGTTGGGAAGTCATGTTGCGGCTGTACAGGACATTGGTTAGGCCACTGTTAGAATATTGCGTGCAATTCTGTTCTCCTTCCTATTGGAAAGATGTTGTGAAACTTGAAAGGGTTCAGAAAAGATTTACAAGGATGTTGCCAGGGTTGGAGGTTTTGAGCTATTGGGAGAGGCCGAACAGGCTGGGGATGTTTTCCCTGGAGCTTCGGAGGCTGAGGGGTGAACTTAGAGAAGTTTACAAAATTATGAGGGGCATGGATAGGATAAATAGGCAAAGTCTTTTCCCTGGGGTTGGGGAGTCCAGAACTAGAGGGCATAGGTTTAGGGTGAGAGAGGAAAGATATAAAAGAGACCTAAGAGGCAACTTTTTCACACAGAGGGTGGTACATGTATGGAATGAGCTGCCAGAGGATGTGGTGAAGGCTGGTACAATTGCAACATTTAAGATGCATTTGGATGGGTATATGAATAGGAAGGGTTTGGAGGGATATGGTTCGGGTGCTGGCAGGTGGGACTAAATTGGGTTGGGATATCTGGTCGGCATGGACAGGTTGGACCGAAGGGTCTGTTTCCATGCTGTACATCTCTATGACTCTATGACATGAATTTACTTCATCTCACAACATGTTTCTGCTGATGACTTTGAAGAATATTCATCATGACCTTCTAAACAACATTGAACTCTGAGTTTCATACCTCCTATATCATGACATAGCTTCATTTAGTCTTTCTGTTTACTCTGCTATTCATGTCAGTCTTACTAAAACTAAACCTTACTCTGGTTTAAAAAAAATTGACCATGAGGTTATTCTTCAATAATCTATGTGATACCGGGTGATACCCGATATCAGATTGTGAGAGATACTGGGTGATATCCAATGTTAGAACGCGTTTGAAAATGGACGACATCCGATATTAGTGTCTGTTTGATCCCGGGCGGCACGGTGGCACAGTGGTTAGCACTGCTGCCTCACAGCGCCAGAGACCCAGGTTCAATTCCTGCCTCGGGCAACTGACTGTGTGGAGTTTGCACATTCTCCCCGTGTCTGCGTGGGTTTCCTCCGGGTGCTCCGGTTTCCTCCCACTGTCCAAAGATGTGCAGGTCAGGCGAATTGGCCATGCTAAATTGCCCGTAGTGTTAGGTAAGGGGTAAATGTAGGGGTATGGGTGGGTTGCACTTCGGGGGGGGGGGCGGTGTGGACTTGTTTCCACACTGTAAGTAATCTAATCTAATCTAATCAATATCAGAGTGTGTATGTCACCAGGTGATATCTGACACCACTGTGCATTTGATACCAGGAGATATCCGATTTCAAAGTGTGTGTCATACCAGTCAGTATCCAATATCAGAGTGTGTGAGATATAAGTGATATCCAATATCAGAGTATGTTTGCTACTGGAAGATATCTGATATCAGACTGTGTGTGATAGTGGGCTCTATCCAATATCAGTGTGTGTCACTGGGTGATATCCAATATCAGACTGTGTTTGATACCAGACAATATCTGATATCAGAGTGTGATTGATATTAGGCGATATCTGATATCAGAGTATGTTTGATACTCGATGTGTGAGATACCCAATGATATCCAATATCAGTGTACGTTTGGTACTGGCTGATATCTGATATCATAGTGTATCCGGTGATATTTGATATCAGAGTATTTGTGATACTGAGTGATATCCAATATCAGAGTGTATGTGTTACTGGACAATATCCAACCTCAGAGTAAGTGCGATACCAGATGATATCTGATTTCAATACCAGGCGATATTCATTATCAAAGTGTGCTTGTAACTGGGCGATATCCGATATCAGATTGCATTTATTACCGGGACGTGTCTAATATCAGAGTGTGTTTTGATACTGGGCAAGATCTTTATCAGAGTGTGTTTGTAGCGGGGCAATATCCAATATCAGAGTGTGTTTGTTACCAGGGCATTATCTGATATCAGAACGGGTCTGATACCAGCTATATCTGATATCAGTGTGTGCATGTCACCGGACAATATCTGATATCAGAGTGTATTTGATACCAGGCAATATACGATATCAGAGTGTTTGATACCCGGTGAAATCTGATATCAGAGTATGTGATACTAGTCGAAATCTGATATCAGAGTGTTTCTTGCTCGATAATATCCGATATCAAAGTGTGTGTGATATCAGACAATATCAATATCAAAGTGTTTGTTACTGGGGTATATCCAATATTTTGATATTAGGCAATATCCGATATCACAGTGTGTGTGATATTGGGCTATGTCTGATATCAGAGTGTGTGAAATTGAGCTATATCTGCTTTCAGAGTGCATTTGATAGTGGAAGACATCCGCTATTAGATTGTGTGAGATATCTGGTGATATCCAATTTCAGAGTATATTTGGTACCCGGCGATATCTGATATCACAGTGTGTTTGTTACCAGACAATATCAGAGTGTGTTTGATACTGGGAGATATCCAATATCAGAGAGTGTTTGACACTGGGTGATATCTGATACCAGAGTGTATGTTATCAGGTGATACCTGATATTAGAGTATGTGTGATACTGGGTGATAGGAGAAAGTTCAGACAGCAGATCCTGGAGATCAGAGTTGAGAGCGTGGTTCTGGCAAAGCACAGCAGGTCAGGCAGCATCCAAGGAGCAGGGGAATTGATATTTTGGACATAAGCCCTTCATCAGGAATGTCCTTCCTGATGAAAGGCTTATGCCTGAAACATTGATTCTCCTGCTCCTTGGATGCTGCCTGACCAGCTGTGCTTTTCCAGCACCACACTCTCAACTCTGATACTGGGTGATATCCAACATCAGATTGCGTGTGTTAACAGACAATATCTGATCTCAGAGTGTGTTTGATACTGGGTGATATTAGATTTTGGAGTGTGTTTCGATACTGGGTGATATCTGTTATCAGACTGTGTTCGTAACTGGGTGATATCCAATATCAAAGTGTGTTTTTTACCAGGGCAATATCGAATGTCAGAGTGTTCCTGACACCGGGCAATGTCCGATATCAGAGTGTGTGAGATAATTGTTTGTGTCTGATATCAGAGTGTGAGAGATACCGGGCGATATCCACTATCAAAATGTGCTTGTTACTGGGCAATGTCTGATATCAGAGTGTGTTTGATATCAGTCAATATTGATATCAGAGTGTTTGTTACCAGGTGATATCTGATATCAGAGTGTGTGTGATACTGGGTGACATCCATAGAACATAGAACATAGAACATAGAAGAATACAGCACAGTACAGGCCCTTCGGCCCTCGATGTTGCGCCGATCAAAGCCCACCTAACCTACACTAACCCACTATCCTCCATATACCTATCCAATGCCCGCTTAAATACCCATAAAGAGGGAGAGTCCACCACTGCTACTGGCAGGGCATTCCATAAACTTACGACTCGCTGAGTGAAGAACCTACCCCTAACATCAGTCCTATATCTACCCCCCCTTAATTTAAAGCTATGCCCCCTTGTAATAGCTGACTCCATACGTGGAAAAAGGTTCTCACTGTCAACCCTATTTTAACCCCCCAATATCAGTATGTGTGAGATACCTGTTAAAATTTGATATCAGAGTGTGTGTGAGATACCAGGTGATATCCCCTATCAAAGTGTGTTCATTACTGAATGATATCTGATTTCAGACTCTGTTTGATACCCATTGATATCAGAGCATGTGTGATACCCAACAATATCCAATATCAGAGTGTGCTTGATACCAGGTGATATCTGATATCATTGTGTGTATTATCAGATGATATCTGATATCAGAATATTTTTGATAATGGGTGATATCCAAATCAGAGTGTGTGTGTTACTGGACGATATCGAATCTCAGACTGTTTTCGATACCTGGTGATATCTGATATCAGATTGCATTTTGATGCTGGGTGATATCTACTATCAGAGTGTGTTTATAACTGGGTGATATCCGATATTGGCATGTATTTGTTACCGGGGTGATATCCGATGTCAGAGTGTGCCTGACACTGGGCAATATCCGATGCCAAAGTGTGTGAGATTCTGGGCGACGTCTGATATCAGTGTGTGAGATATCTGTTGGTATCTGATATCAGAGTGTGAGAGATACTGGGTGATATCCAATTTCAGAGTGTGCGAGATACAGGGGAAACCCAATACCAGAGTGCATTTGTTATCAACTGATATCCAATATCAGAGTGTTTGTTACTGCGTGATCTGTGATATTAAAGTGTGTGAAATATCGGGTGATATCCGGTATCATAGTGTGTGTGATACCGGGCAATATCCGCTATCAGAGTGTATTTGTTACTGGGCGAAATCTGATAACAGAAAGTGTTTGACACCCAGCGATATCCAATATCACAGTATGTTTGATATAAGAGAATGTGTTTGATATTGGGCAAAATATAATACCAGAGTGTGTTTGTTACCAGGCAATATCCAATATCAGAGTGTGAGAGAGACATCAGGTGATATCTGATATCAAAATGTGTGTGATACCAGGCAACATCCAATGTCAGTGTGTGTGAGATACCTGTCAGTATCCAATATCAGCACGTGTGAGATACTGGGTGATATCCATTATAAAAATGTGTTTGTTATCAGGCAATATCTGATATCAGCATGTGGGAGATACCAGGCAATATCCAATTTCAGATTGCGTTTGCCACTGGCCAATATCCGATATCAGTGTATTTGTTACTGAGCAATGTCTGATATTAGAGTGCATGTGATTAGATTAGATTATCTACAGTGTGGAAACAGGCCCTTCAGCCCAACAAGTCCACACCGACCCTCCAAAGAGCAACCCATCCAGACCCATTCCCTTACATTTACCACTTCACCTAACACTACGGGCAATTTAGCATGGCCAATTCACCTAACCTGAACATTTTTGGACTGTGGGAGGAAACCAGAGCACCCGAAGGAAACCCATGCAGACATGGGGAGAATGTGCAAACTCCACACAGACAGTTGCCCAGGGTTGGAATCAAACTCAGGTCCCTGGCGTTGTGAGGCAGCAGTGCTAACCATTGAGCCACCGTGCCACCCATTTTAAGAAGGCCTGCTTGTTAAGAAGGCATATGATGTGCTGGAATTCATTAGCAGGAGGATTGAGTTGAAGATCTGCAAGGTTTAGCTGTAGCTCTATACAGCCTTGGTTAGACCACAGTTGGAATATTGTGTTCAGTTCTGGTCACCTCATTATAGGAAGGATGTGGAAGCTTTAGAGACAGTGCAGAGGAGACTTATCAGGATGCTGCCTGGACTGGAGGGCAGGTCTTATGAAGGGAGGTTGAGGGAGCTATGGCTTTTCTCAGTGGAGAGAAGAAGGATGAGAGGTGACTTGATAGAGGTGTACAAGATGGTGAGAGACATAGATAGAGTGGATAGCCAGAGACTTTTTCCTAAGATGGAAATGGCTATCACGAGGGGACATAATCTTAAGCTGATTAGAGGAAGATTTAGGGGAGATGTCAGAGGTAGGTTCTTTTATACAAAGAGTGGTGGGTGTGTGGAATGCACTGCCAGCAGTGGTAATGGAGTCATTAGGGACATTTAAGCGACTCTTGGATTGGCATATGGATGATAATAAAATGAAGGGTATGCAGGTAAGTTTGATCTTAGAGTAGAATAAAAGGTTGGTACAACATCAGGGGCCGAAGGGCCTGTACTGGTGCTGTACTGTTCTATGTTCTTTGTTCTATGTATCAGAGTGTGTGAGATACCGATTGATATCTGATGTCAGGCCGTTTTTGTTACTGGGCAATATCCAATATCAGACTGTGTTTGATACTGGGTGATATCTGATATCAGAGTATGTGCGATACCATGTGATATCCGATATCAGAGGTTGTTTGTTACTTGGCGCTATCCGCAATCAAAATGATTGTGATACCAGGTAATATCCAATATCAGAGTGTGTGAGATACTTGACAAAATCCTATAACAGAGTATGTGTGATACCAGTCAATACTGATATCAGAGTGTTTATTAACTGGCGATATCTGATAACAGAGTGTGTTTGATACTGGGGAAAATCTGATATCAGAGAGTGTGTGTGATGCCGGGTGATATGCAATATCAGAATGTGTGATACCAGTCAATATTGATATCAGAGTGGGTGTGAGATACTGGTGATATCCGTTACAAAGGATTCTGGGTAATCCAAGATGGAGGATGGGAAAAGTTTCTGGCTGAAACAGCTGCTCCGCTTTTGAGGTAATTTCCTTGAATTCCAGGAACAGCAATAACTGTTTTGATTACTTACAGTGTGGAAACAGGCCCTTCGGCCCAACAAGTCCACACCGACCCGCTAAAGCGCAACCCACCAAGACCAATTCCCCTACATTTACCCCTTCACCTAACACTACGGGCAATTTAGCATGGCCAATTCACCTGACCTGCACATCTTTGGATTGTGGGAGGAAACGGGAGCATGCGGAGAAACCCACGCAGACATGGGGACTATTTTTTGATTAGATTACTTACAGTGTGGAAACAGGCCCTTCGGCCCAACAGGTTCACACTGACCCGCCGAAGCGCAACCCACCCATACCACTACATTTACCCCTTACCTAACACTACGGGCAATTTAGCATGGCCAATTCACCTGACCTGCACATCTTTGGACTGTGGGAGGAAACCGGAGCACCCGGAGGAAACCCACGCAGACACGGGGAGAACATGCAAACTCCACACAGTCAGTCGCCTGAGGCGGGAATTGAACCTGGGTTTCTGGCGCTGTGAGGCAGCAGTGCTAACCACTGTGCCACCGTGTTACCCGTGCTGTTGCATTGTTTTGGAACTTTGGAAAAAAAAGTCAAAACAACAGCAGTTTTAAAAGGAAGAACAACAGACAAAGGAAGCACATGGTGAGGTCATTGCAGGAGAGAGAGAGAGAGAGAAAGAAACTGACACCAGAGTGAATCTGCACAGTTACTGCCTTTGCTGTTTGAATTCATGGATCGACATTGGCGTGCATCTGGGAAAATTAACAAACAGTGAAATTCACGACTGATCTTGGAGGAACCTGTTTGGGCGAACTCACAACACAGAAACAACAAGTGAATTGTTTTAAGTGTGGCCTAGAGAAAGTCTGCAGTAGTGAGTAGAGTGGGTTCTTTCTTGATTATATGTTTTTTGAGATCTGTCTCTTGATTAAACTTAAAATATAAGCCATAACTATTAATTTAACCTGGGGCAGTGTTTTGTAGAGGAATAAGACGGTGTTATTTTCTAGGTCTGTAGATTGTGAAGGAGCAAAAATGGCCTTTAGTAGAGTGATATGTGCTTCTTGTCAGATTTAGGAGTTTAAGGAGAGTTTATGGGTTACTGCGGATTATATCTGCAATAAATGCTGTTGGTTGCGAATCCTATCAGATCGAATGCATTGGTTAGAGAGCTAGTTAGAGGCAATGAGGAATTTGCAACAGCAATGGTATGTGATGGATGGCAGCTAGAGGAAGGGGGGAAAGTCTCAGATACAGTCACATAGATGGATTAACTCCAGGAAAGGTAAGAGAGGTAGGCAGGTAGTGCAGGAGTTTACTGTGGCTATCCCCATTTCAAACAACTATGCTGTTTTAGAAAATGTAGGGGATGATGGATTCTCAGGGGAACGTAGCATGAACAACCAAGTTTCTGGTATTGAGACCGGCTCTAATGCAATGAGGGATACGTTGCGTTCCAATCGATCAATTGTGTTCGGGGATTCTCTAGTCCGAGGTACAGACAGACGTTTCTGCGACCAGCAGCAAAATAATCAGAATGGTGTGTTGCTTCCCTGGTGCCAGGATCAAGGATGTCTCAGAGAGGGTGCAGAATGTTCTCAAGGGGGAGAGGGGCCAGCAAGAGGTCATGTACACATTGGAACCAATGACATAGGAAGGGAAAAAGTTGAGATTCTGAAGGAAGATTACAGCGAGTTAGGCAGGAATTTAAAAAGGAGGTCCCCAAGAGTCGTAATATCTGGATTACTCCCAGTGCTACGAGCTAGTGAGGGCAGGAATAGGAGAATAGAGCAGATAAATGCATGGCTGAGGAGCTGGCATATGGGAGAAGGATTCACATTTTTTGGTCATTGGAAATCTTTTGGGGTAGAAGGATGGATTGCACCTAAATTGGAAGGGGACTAATATACTGGCAGGGAGATTTGCTAGAGTTGCTCAGGAGGATTTAAACTAGTAAGGTGGGGGGTGGGACCCAGGAAGATAGTGAGGAAAGACTTCAATCTGAGACAGGTACAGTTGAGAACAGAAGCGAGTCAAACAGTCAGGGCAGGCAGGGACAAGGTAGGACTAATAAATTAAACTGCATTTACTTCAATGCAAGTGGCCTAACAGGGAAGGCAGATGATCTCAGAGCATGGTTAGGAACATGGGACTGGGATATTATAGCCATTACAGAAGCATGGCTCAGGGATGGACAGGACTGGCAGCTTAATGTTCCAGGATACAAATGATACAGGAATGATAGAATGGGAGGCAAGAGAAGAGAGGGATACTGTTTTTGATAAGGGATAGCAGTACAGCTGTACTGAGGGAGGATATTCCCAGAAAAACATCCAGGGAAGTTATCTGGGTGGAACTGAGAAATAAGAAAGGGATGATCACCTTATTGGGATTGTATTATAGACTCCCTAATAGTCAGAGGGAAATTAAGAAACAAACTTGTAAGGAGATCTCAGCTATCTGTAAGAATAATAAGGTGGTTATAGTAGGGGATTTTAACTTTCCAAACATCGACTGGGACTGCCATAGTGTTAAAGGTTTAGATGGAGAAGAATCTGTTAAGTGTGTACAAGAAAATTTTCTGATTCAGTATGTGGATGTACCTACTAGAGAAGGTGCAAAACTTGACCTACTCTTGGGAAATAAGGCAGGGCTGGTGACTGAGGTGTCAGTGCGGCCAGCGACCATAATTCTATTAGATTTAAAATAGTGATGGAAAAGGATGGAACAGATCTAAAAGTTGAAGTTCTAAATTGGAGATTGGCCAATTTTGATGGTATTAGGCAAGAACTTTCAAAAGCTGATTGGGGACAGATGTTCGCAGGTAAAGGAACAGCTGGAAAATGGGAATGAGATAACAAGAGATAACATGAGATAACAAGAATCTAGAGAAAGTATATTCCTGTCAGGGTGAAAGGAAAGGCTGGTAGATATAGGAAATGCTGGATGACTTAAGAAATTGAGGGTTTGGTAAAGAAAAAGAAGGAAGCATATGTGAGGTATAGACAGCATAGATCGAGTGAATCCTTAGAAGACTATAAAGGAAGTAGGAGTATACTTAAGAGGGAAATCAGGAGGGCAAAAAGGGGACATGAGATAGCTTTGGCAAATAGAATTAAGGGGAATCCAAAGGGTTTTTACAAATACATTAAGGACAAAAGGGTAACTAGGGAGAGAATAGGCCCCTCAAAGATCAGCAAGACGGCCCTTGTGTGGAGCCACAGAAAATGGGGGAGATACTAAATGAATATTTTGCATCAGTACTTACTGTGGAAAAGGACATGGAAGATATAGAATGTAGGGAAATAGACGGTGACATGTTGAAAAATATCCATATTACAGAGGAGGAAGTGTTGACGTCTTGAAACGGTTAAAGGGGGATAAATCCCCAGGACCTGATCAGGTGTACCCAAGAATTCTGTGGGAAGCTGGGAATTGATTGATGGGCCTCTTGCTGAGATATTTGTATCATCAATAGTCACAGGTGAGGTGCCAGAAGACTGGAGGTTGCCTAATGTGGTGCTACTGTTTAAGAAGGGTGGTAAGGACAAGCCAGGGAACTATAGACTGGTGAGCCTGACCTCGGTGGTGGGCAAGTTCTTGGAGGAAATCCTGAAGGACAGGATGTACATGTATTTGGAAAGGCAATGTCTGATTAGGGATAGTCAACATGGCTTTGTGCATGGGAAATCATGTCTCACGAACTTGATGGAGTTTTTTGAAGAAGTAACAAAGATGTTTGATGAGGGCAGAGCGGTAGATGTGATCTATATGGACTTCAGTAAGGCGTTCGACAAGATTCCCCATGGGAGGCTGGTTAGCAAGGTTAGATCTCACAGAATACAGGGAGAACTAGCCATTTGGATACAGAACTGGCTCAAAGGTAGAAGACAGAAGGTGGTGGTGGAGGGTTGTTTTTCAGAATGGAGGCCTGTGACGAGTGGAGTACCACAAGGATCGGTGCTGGGTCCTCTACTTTTCCTCATTTATACAAACCTTCACAAACCTTGCATTTATATAAATGATTTGGATGCAAGCATAAGTGGTATAGTTAGCATGTTTGCAGATGACACCAAAATTGGAGGTGTCGTGGACAGCGAAGAAGGTCACCTCAGATTACAACAGGATATGGACCAGATGGGCCAATGGGCTAAGAAGTGGCAGATGGAGTTTAATTCAGATAAATGCGAGATGCTGCATTTTGGGAAAGCAAATCTTAGCAGGACTTATACACTTAATGATAAGTTTCTAGACAGTGTTGCTGAACAAAGAGACCTTGGATTTCAGGTTCACAGCTCCTTGAAAGTGGAGTCGCAGGTAGATAGGATAGTGAAGAAGGCGTTTGGTATGCTTTCCTTTATTGGTCAGAGTATTGAGTACAGGAGTTGGGAGGTCATGTTGCGGCTGTACAGGACATTGGTTAGGCCAGTGTTGGAATATTGCATGCAGTTCTGGTCTCCTTCCTATTTGCAAAGATGTTGTGAAACTTGAAAGGGTTCAGAAAAGATTTACAAGGATGTTGCCAAGTTTGGAGGGTTTGAGCTATAGGGAGAGACTGAACAGGCTGGGGCTGTTTTCCCTGGAGCATCAGAGGCTGAGGGGTGACCTTAGAGAGGTTTACAAAATTATGAGGGGCATGGAGAGGATAAATAGACAAAGTCTTTTTCCTGGGGGGGGGCAACATTTTCACGCAAGAGGGTGGTATGTGTATGGAATGAGCTGTCAGAGGATGTGGTGGAGGCTGGTACAATTGCAACATTTCAGAGGCATTTGGATGAGTATATGAAGAGGAAGGGTTTGGAGGGATATGGGCCGGGTGCTGGCAGGTGGGACTAGATTGGGTTGGGATATCTGGTCAGCATGGACGGGTTGGACCAAAGGGTCTGTTTCCATGCTGTACATCTCCACGACTCTATGTCTCTATCAGAGTAGATGTGATACCATCAACATGCAATATCAGAGTTTGTGCATTTCTGGGTATATCCGACATCAGAGTATGTTTGATACCGGGTGATATCAGGTATCAGAGTGTGATTGGTATTAAGTGATATCCGATATCAGAATGTGCGCGTTACCAGAGTATGTTCGATACTGGGCAATATTCGAAAACAGAGTGTGTTTGGATACTGGGTGATATACAATATCAGTGTCTTTGCTACCTGGGCAATATCTGATATCAGAGTGCATTTCTTACCATATTATCCCATGTCAGAATGTGTGTGAAAATGTGAGAGTTACTGGGGATATCCAATGTCAGAGTTTGTTCAATATTGAGCGACATCTGATATCAGTGTATCAGGCAATATCAGATCTCACAGTGTATGAGTTACCGGTTGATATCCAATATCAGAGTGAGAGAGATACCGGGCAATATCCCATATTAGAATGTTTGTGATACTAGGTAATATCTGATATCAGAGTGTGTGAGATACCAGGCGATATCTGATATCAGAATGTGAGTGATGCTGGGTGATATCCCACATCAAAATATGTGTGACACTGGGATACATCCAATATCAGAATGTGTTCGATACCAAATGATATCCGATTTCAGAGTGTTTGTGACACCTGGCAATATCCAATTTCAGAGTGCATTTGATACTGTGCGATACCCGATATCGGAGTGTATCAGATACCAGGAGGTATCTGAGATACTGGCCAGTGTGTGAGATACTGGGCTATATCCGATATCAGAGTATATTTGGTAATGGGCGATATCCAATATTAGTGTTTTGTTACCAGGGTGATGTCTGATATCAGAGTGTTAGTGACATCTAGTGATATCAGACATCAGGGTGAGTTTGATACTATGTGATATTTGATATCAGAGTGTGTCTGATACTGGGAGATAGCTGATATCACAGTGTGTGAGATACTGGGCTATATCTGATATCAGAGTGTGAGAAACCAGGCAATATCCAAATTCAAAATGTATGTAATACCGGGCGATTTCTGATATCAGAGTCTGTTTGATTTTGAGTGTGTTTCATATCAGAGTGTATGTTTGATAACGGGTGAAATCTGTTATCAGCATGTGTTTGTTACGGGCGATACCCGACATCAGCATGTGTTTGTTACCGAGGCGATATCCGATGTAAGAGTGTGTGTGACACCGGGCAGTATCTGATAGTAGAGTCCGTGTGTTACTGGGCAATATCTAATATCAGAGAGTCTGTGATTTTGGGCAATATTGAATATCAGAGTGTGTGTGTGTTACCGGGTGCTATCTAATATCAGAGCATGTTTGATGCCTGGCGATATGCTGATATCAGAGTATGGGTGACACTAGGCAATATCTGATATCAGAGTATGTGAGATACTGGGAGATATCCAATGTCAGAGTGTGTTACTGGATGATAAGCAAGATCAGAGTGCATTCGAGACTGGGTGATATTTGATATCAGAGTGTATTTGAGACCGGGCAAAATCCAATATCAGAGTGTGTGAGATATTGGTCGATATCCGATATCAGAGTGTGAGAGAGACTGGTTGATGTGAGATATTGCTCAGTATCACATTGGTTCTGATATCTGATATCAGAGCGTGTGAGATATCAGGCAGTATCCAATTTCAGAGTGTGTTTGATACCAGGCAATATCTGATATCAGAATGTGCTTGATAGTGGGTGATATCCCATATCAAAGTGTGTGCGATACTGGGTGATATCCGATATCAGAGTATGTGAGATATCGGGCAATATTCAATATCAGAGCATGTTTTTGACACCAGGCGATATCAGACTTTATCCGAAATGAGTGGGTGTGTTACTGGGTGATACGTCAATATCAGAGTCTAGAGTGTGGTGCTGGAAAAGCACAGCAGGTCAGGCAGCATCCAAGAAACAGGAGGTCCTGAGGTGGAAGATGGTTCTTCCTCCAGGCGTCAGCTGGTAAGGGAGTGGCGATGGAGGAGGCCCAGGACCTGCGTCCGAACTTTACCCCCACCTCTATCCACATATTGCACTCTCAGCTACTTTCTCCCCAGCCCCACCCCTTCCCATTTATCTCTCTACCCGAGGCTCCCAGCCTCATTCCTGATGAAGGGCTATTGCCCGAAATGTTGATTTTCCTGTTCCTCGGATGCTGCCTGACCTGCTGAGCTTTTCCAGCACCACACTCTTGACTCTAATCTCCAGCATCTGCAGTCCTCACTTTCACCTAGTTGATATCGGAGTCTGTTTGATACAGGGCGATATCCATTATCAGAGTATGTTTGATACTGGGGAGAAGTCAATATTAGAGTAGCTTTGATTTAATCTAGCCAGCTCCAAATTTCCATCTCTAGTTGAGCACAAGGCAGTTACCTTGCTTTGCAAGCTGTCAGCTGTACGTTGTCCTTTATCTTGACTTCAGCCTGTGGAATTTTACTGTTGCCCTGTGGTCCTCTCTGCACAAAGACCACTTCCTATGGTCTTAGCACATGTCCGGATCTCCCTTTCTGATCCCTGTTGTCAATAACTCAGTTTACTTTAACCATTTTAAACCATTCCTTCCCATCATCTATCCTCCTGCTGCTACCACTGGCAAGGATACTCATTCATGGTATGTGGCTCTCCTGCCCATTGCTAATTTCCCACAGGAGCAATTCAGAGTCAATCACATCACTGTCAATCTAGAGTCATAAATAGACCAGATCAGGCAGCAGTTGCCTTCCCTAAGTGACACTTGTGAACATGATGGGTTCTTCCAACAATTGACAATTGTCCCATGGTCTTCATCAGTCTTTTGATGCCTGACTGTTTGATTGGATTCAAATTCCATCATCTGTCTCCGTGGGATTGTAACCCTTGGGACCTCAGAACCTAACCTGGGTTTCTAGAGTAATGATTTCGTAATGCATGTAAAACCACTAGGCCATTGCTTCCCTGCTATATACCATTGGGAAGGGAATGGCCTTGTGTATTATTGCTGGAATGTTAACCCAGGGACCCAGATAATGTTCTGGGGATCTGGGTTTGAAGTCTGCCACAGCTAATGGTGGAATTTGAATTAAGTAAAAAAATCTGGAATTAAGAATCTAATAATCATAATCAATTGTCAGCAAAACCATCTGGTTCACTCCTATCCTTTTGGAAAGGAAACTGCCATCTTTACCTGGTCTGATCTTCTTGTGACTACAGACCCACACAACCCTCCAGGCAATTAAGAGCAATGGACAATAAATGCTGGGCTAGTCAACAATGCTCCTTCCCATGAATGAATAAAAGAAAAAGAAAAAAGATCACATTCCTTTCTCACACTAACAATGCCACGAGCCAGTGTCACACACAGCACAGCCCAAACCCATTCAGGTCTTAGTGAGACGTGAGGTAAAAACAATGACTCCAGATGACTCCAGACTCCACTGCAGTTCAGGCAGCATCTGAGGAGCAGGAGGTCCTGCTCCTGGGAAGCTGCCTGAATTGCTGTGCTTTTCCAGCACCACTCTAATCTAGAATCTTAGTAATCATGAGTCAGATCTCAGTAGCAAACAGATCCCAAATCTGCCTCCATTTTGGGAACTCATACTCTCTCGAACATGCTCGCGCAAAGTGCAGATTAAAGCCATACTGTTTACCTTCCAGTCTGATAGAAAAAATGCAGAATACAGAAATATTACTAGCACCCTGGACCTATCACACCCCTGCTTCCCGCTACCTTCACTACCCCCTCGGATGCGCCAGGGAAAATAGCCCAGATTATTCAGTCTTTCCCAATAACACAAACCCTCCAACCTTGACTACATCTTTGTAAATCTTTTCTGAACCCTTTCAAGTTTCACAACACCCTTCCTATGGTAGGGAGAATAGAATTGCATGCAGTATTCTAAAAGTGGCCTAACCAATGTACTGTACAGCTGCAACATGACCTCCCAACTCCTATATGTAATGCACTGACCAATAAATGCAAACATATCAAATGCCTTCTTCACTATCCTACCTACCTGAGACTCCACTTTCAAGGAACTATGAACCTGCACCACAAGGTTTCTTAGTTCAACAACACTCCCCTGGTCCTTACCATTAAGTATATAAGTCCTGCCCTGATTTGCCTTTCCAAAATACAGCACTTCACGTTTATCTAAGTTAAACTCCATCTGCCACTCCACGGCCCATTGGCCCATCTGATCAAGGTCCCATTGTACTCTGAGGTAATCTTCTTCACTGTCCACTACACCTCCAATGTTGGTGTCATCTGCAAACTTACTAACTATATATGTCCTATTTCTTGATTGTTTTATGCAGTTCCCAATATGAGCAATCATATACTTATCCATGTTAGGTTTAGAATTAAAAAGATCCATCTGCCAGATTTCTTCAATAAGGAACAATATTATTCATTTATTATAAGATTTATTTGACAAAGATGGAAGGATAATTAACAGAGTTTGAAATATGGAAGTGCAAGTATCTATCTTGCTCAATACTACCACGCACACAAACCAATTAAAGAGAAACTAGAACTTTTTCTGCGGAGATTAATTTTGAAAATCAAAACTGATCTATTTCCAAAAGGTGTCACTGAATACAGGCTTTTCTCACTGTGATCTTTGCAGATCAAGTTCACTCCAGAATCATTGAGAAGAAACCTTTGTAGAGGTTTTACAGGTGAATAGTAGATTTAGTGTTTCAGTTATCAAACTAGATCCTCAAAACAATTATTTGAGAAAGACAGAGGTTGGAGCTTCTCCCTTGTAGTAGGTTGTTATCTCAACTGGCTCCATATCCAAAACAAATTAACTCCTGACAACCATAAAACTAGACATGAGATTTCCAGTAAATAAGTTCAAGCAATTACTTTTAGCCATGTGCCTTCTAAGAATCTGATCTTGAATGTGGCCTCATTTTTGCATTCCCCCAAGAGGATCCAGAGGATATACTTTCTGCTTCCATATTAATGCAAGAAAACATTACAGGGTCTCGTGTTAATAGACTGACTGCACCATCGTTTGTCACTATATTGTATGACTGCTTTCTCCCTCTCCTCAGATCACACTTCCAGCTTCTTAATGGTTTACCATGTGAACTTAACAGCAACACTAGGGCCTGGTTCAATGCCAGCAACGTGTGAGATGTGAACTCGGCAAGCTGATAATTCACCACAATGCAGTCCTACCTTGAGCGTCTCTGTAGTAAGCATGAGTGACACTGCGAAACCTCTCCTGTCCAGCTGTGTCCCAGATCTGGAAATAGATACAGACCCTCATTATTTCAATTAGTCGACACTCCACTCTCGATTAACACAGAACCTGGTGAAAATACATTCAGGATGTACCGAGGCAGAGAGTTATGAATCAGTGTAATGGAAGTGTGCGTCCCATGACCTCTTCCACTCACTCGAACAGTGATATCTACATCCTCAAATAAAAGCAATGCACTGTGAATGTTGGAGATCTAAAATAAAAACAGAAAGTGCTGCAAACAAGCTGCAGGTCTGGCAGCATCTAAGTCTAAATGGATCCTTTTACCATGTGTGTGTAAAACATACTCACACATGTGTGAATGGAATTGGAGTCTAATTATGTATTTTATGAATTTATCCTCAGAATCTGGACAGTCTTTGCTGCCATTTTTTTATTGCCCTGAGGACATTGAGTCAACCACACAAAGCCAGACTGACAAAGGTTGACAGGCCCCTTCCCAAAAGGCATGGGTGAACCAGCTGGTCTGAAATCTAATTGAAGTTTTCTTTTGTGGATCATATATCAAGATAACAGATAAACAGGAATCAGTTCCATGTTGAAATCTAATTCAAGGATTTGGATGTTTTGTAAATAGAGAAGCAGATATCTGGTAAGCAGATAAAACCGAATCAAGCAGTTTAGAAACATAGAAAAATAGAAGACATGGCTGATCATAGAGTGATAGAGGTGTACAGCACAGAAACAGACCCTTCGGTCCAACTCGTCCATGCCAACCAGGTATCCCAACCCAAACTAGTCTCTTGGCCCATACCCAACTCAACAGCCTAATCCTGCTTTCTCTCCATAAATCTCTGACCCCATTCACCCCAAGTGCTATACCTAGCCGTCTCATTTAATACATTCAATGTTTTGGCATCAACTACTTCCTGTGGTAATGAATTCCACAGGTGCTTGAGTGGTTTATATATGAAATGCTATTTTCAAATCCCTCCTTTCTATCTCTATGATTAGTCTGAGATTTCTGTATTCCTGCAATTCTGGCCTATTGTGCATCTCCACCCTGATATCCTTCCATTCACCAACGGCAGCCTTTCCCAATAACATAAACCTTCCAAAAGCACAGCAGGCCAGGTAGCATCTGAGGAGCAGGAGAATCGACATTTCGGGCATGAACATCGATTCTCCTGATCCTTGGATACTGCCTGACCTGCTGTGCTTTTCCAGCAACATACTCTTGACTCTGATCTCCAGCATCTGCAGTCCTCACTTTCTCCTCCTCCATAAACCTTCCAACCCTGGCATCATTCTTGCAAATCTTTTCTGAACCCTTTCAAGTTTCACAACATCTTTCCTATAGCAGGGAGAGCAGAATTGCATGCAGTATTCCAAAAGTGGTCTAACCAATGTCCTGCACAGCCACAACATTACCTCCCAACTTCTCTACTCACTGCACTGACCAATAAAGACAAGCATACTAAATGCCTTCTTCACTATCCTGATTACCTGCAATTCCACTTTCAAAGAATTATGAACCTGCACTCCAAGGACTCTTTCTTTTCAGCAGAACTTTACTGTTAAGTGTATAAGTTCTGCTCCAGATTTACCTTTCCAAAATATAGCACCTCACATTTATCTAAATTAAACACAATCTGCCACTCCTCGGTCCAATAGCCCACCTGATCAAGATCCCTTTGTATTCTGAGGTAACCTTCTTCGTTGTCCACCACAACTGCAATTTTGGTGTCATCTGCAAATTTATTAAGCATTCCTCCTATGTTCACATCCAAATCATTTAGATAAATACTAGTCACAGGCCTGTAGTGTGAAAGGCACCCCTCCACCACCAACCTCTGTCTTCTACCTTTCAGCCAGTTCTGTGCTCAAATGGCGAGTTCTCCCTGTATTCCATGTGATCTAGCCTTACTAACCAGACTACCATGAGGAACCTTGTTGAACACCTTATTGAAGTCCATATAGATCTGCCTTCAACAAACCTCTTTGTTACTTCTTCAAAACCTCAATCAAGTTTGTGAGACATGATTTCCTAAGCACAAAGCCATGTTGACTATCCCTAATTAGATTCTGGATTAGTGGCGCTGGAAGAGCACAGCAGTTCAGGCAGCATCCAAGGAGCAGCGAAATCGACATTTTGGGCAAAAGCCCTTCATCAGGAATAAAGGCAGTGAGCCTGAAGCGTGGAGAGATAAGCTAGAGGAGGGTGAGGGTGGGGAGAGAGTAGCATAAAGTACAATGCGTGAGTGGGGGAGGGGATGAAGGTGATAGGTCAGGGAGGAGGGTGGAGTGGATAGGTGGAAAAGGAGATAGGCAAGTTGGACAAGTCCGGACAAGTCATGGGGACAGTGCTGAGCTGGAAGTTTAGAACGAGGGTGAGGTGGGGGAAGGGGAAATGAGGCAACTGTTGAAGTCCACATTGATGTCCTGGGGTTGAAGTGTTCTGAGGCGGAAGATGAGGCGTTCTTCCTCCAGGCATCTGGTGGTGAGGGAGCGACGGTGAAGGAGGCCCAGGACCTCCATGGCCTCGGCAGAGTGGGAGGGGGAGTTGAAATGTTGGCCACGGGGTGGTGTGGTTGATTGGGTGTGGGTGTCCCAGAGATGTTCCCTAAAGCACTCTGCTAGGAGGAGCCCAGTCTCCCCAATGTAGAGGAGACCGCATCGGGAGCAATGGAGTCCTTGTCTTTCCAAATGCATGTAAATCCTGTCCCTCAGGATTCCCTCCAACAGTGTACCCACCACCGATATCAGGCTCACCAGTCTATCGTACTCTGGCTTTACCTTACACCTTTCTTAAATAGTGGCACCATATTAGCCAGTCTTCTAGCACCTCACCTGTGGCTATCATTGATTCAAATATCTCAGCAAGGGATCCAGCAATCACTTCCTTAGCCTCCACAAAGTTCCAGGGTAACACTTGACAGGTCTTGGGGATTTATTCACCTTTATGTGTTTTAACACGTCTAGTACCACATCCCCTGTATTATGGACATTTTTTGAGATATTGCTATTTATTTCCCCACATTCTCTATCTTCCATATCCTTCTCCACAGTAAACACTGATGTAAATACTCGTTTAGGATCTGCCCCATCTCTTGCAGTTCCACACATAGGCAGCCTTGCCGATCTTTAAGGGATCCTCTTCTCTCCCTAGTACTCTTTTGTCCTTAATGTATGAGTCCAATCCCTTTGGATTCTCCTTTACCCTATTTGCCAAAGCTATTAAGTTTCACAACGTCCTTCCAATAGGAAGGAGACCAGAACTGCACACAATATGACAATCCTTGACGTTAGTACTGCCTCATTCAGAGTCAAGTACCACAGTATTAGTATCTCTGACATGGAGCCTTTTTGTCTATCAGACAGATAAAGGCATTTAACAGCCTCATTCTGAACTCATATTCTATGAGGTCAAGCTGGCAGACCTCATTATAATCACTATAGACACTATTGTGTTGTCACCATTCATTGTGTTCTGATGACAACCGTGTGTCAGTATTTTCTTTATTCATTCACGGGGTGAGGGCATCACTGGCTAGGCAGCATTTATTGCCCATCCCTAATGGCCCAGAGGGCAGTTGAGTGTCAACCACATTGCTGTGGGTCTAGAGTCACATGCAGGCCCAGATGAGGTAAGGATGGCAGTTTCCTTCCCTAAAGGCCATTAGTGAACCAGATGGGTTTTTCTGACAATCAACAATGGATTTATGGTCATCATTAGACTCCTAATTCCAGATTTTAAACGATTTAATTGAATTCAATTACCAGTACCTGCTGTTGCAGGATTTGATCCCAGGTCCCCAGAACATTATATGGGTCTCTGGATTAACGGTCCTAGCAATAATACCATTAGACCATTCAGACTCTCTGGTACTGTGTCAGTATTTATAGGGGGTCCCCTGCGGGTGTATGTCAGTATTTACATGTTGTACCCAGGGAGAGTGTCAGTATTTCCAGGGTGTCCCTTGGGAGTGTGTCGGTATTTATGTGTGCTCCCCTGGGGAACGGAGTCAGTAATTACAGGAGGTCCCAGAGGGATGTGTGAAGTATTTATCAGGGGTCCCCAATGGGGAGGATGTCAGCATTTCCCTGGGGGGAATGTGGTATTTGTGGGAGATATTGGTAATGTTACATTAGCTGTGGAGTTTTCCTGAGGTAGAGGGGGTGGTTTAACAAAGTCGATTTACAATTTCTCCAAGTAGTATCTTACTTATGGTAAATCAGCAAAGATTAGCTGTACAGAACTGCTCCTAGATTCGATGAGAATGTGTGGTGTTTTTCAGTGGAAAGTGTACCCTGTGATTGACATTGGTTTCATTCCAGTTGTTGTCACAAAGCACTGACCTGTAGCTTGACTTTGACCCCATCCACAACCACCACCTTATTCTGTAAAACAAAAGGGGAAACTGATTAGCAGTAGGAAATGCTAGCAGCAAGAATAGTGGATATATTGAACACACTACCATTGACTAGTGTTATTCAAATTTCAATTTGAAAACATTTCGAGAAATATTAATCTTTCTCTCAACCACAGTGCATGCTGAGCTTCCATCCTGCATGAACCATTGGTCACCCTGAACCATCCAGCATCCAAAATAACTGGTACGCTATCAATGATTGATAAATTCCATATAATGACATGTTATGAATTATTGACAGTTACATAAATGTTTCCAATGTCACGACATGAGATCAATCAATTGTTGAGCAGTTGCTTTCAGTATTTGGTTATTAAAAAGTGCCATTACACCTTCACCACTGGAAGGTTTCACCTGTACAGCTTGTCTCAAGTGGAGCTAGGCTCCTCGATCCCACCAACTGACAATTATATATTAATTAACTGAGTTTTAAATGAATCTTGCATCCCTTGTAATATAAAGGGGGCATAGCTTTAAATTAAGGGGGGGTAGATATAGGACTGATGTTAGGGGTAGGTTCTTCACTCAGCAAGTCGTAAGTTCATGGAATGCCCTGCCAGTAGCAGTGGTGGACTCTCCCTCTTTATGGGCATTTAATAGGTATATGGAGGATAGTGGGTTAGTGTAGGTTAGGTGGGCTTTGATCGGCGCAACATCGAGGGCCGAAGGGCCTGTACTGCGCTGTATTCTTCTATGTTCTATGTTCTAGATACAGACTGTATTTTAGGTTAGGTGGTATGTGCTTATATCGTGTTAAATAACTGCTTACGAAAGCATGTAAGGATTAGCTTCAGTGCTATTCTTCACCAAGTGGCAATCAGGAGTGTATGACTTATGCAGCCACTTCAAAATAGCACCCCGTCACCATCTAAATAACACTGTCATCTCACTCTTTTAAATGGAAGGTACTTGGTCTTATTTCTTTTGTTTTGTTTTAACCCCATGGATCCAGCAGTTAATAGGAAGTTCTTGCACCAACCTGCAACTTTAGTGCTGTCACTCTCTTAGAAGTTAGCAAAATACCTGAGGCAGCTCCATCAAAAGTGAAATCAAGAACCACTTCTAAACACTAAGGAAATTTGGAACTCTCCTCTATGAATGGCAATTGGCAAATCCAGTTTGAAACTGGATCTTTTTATTGAATGATACAAAGGGATATGCACAGAGGCAAGTATAGGGAGTGTGGTTTTAGATCAGCTATAACATCATTGCATGGTGGGAAAGACTCAAGGGGCTGCATGATGTCTTCCTGCTCCTAAGAAAGGAGTTGGATTATGGCATGTTCAAGGTAATGTCTCGGTGAAGCTGCACATACTGCTGCCCAGACCTTATATTCACCATGTTAAAACTGGTCTTCAAATTAGACTAGCTTTTTGTTGAATCAAGGTCGTGGTGAATTGTATACATTCATTAGCCACCTTGTTATTAAAAGATTTTGTTACATGACAGGGTATATTAGCCTCTCTCAGAAATGAACTGGATAAACAATTTTGTGGTTTATAAGACAGATATGCTTTGGGACTAGGTTTTTAAATTGAGGTAAAATGGAGTCAAATGATTTCTTTTGAAATCTGCCCAACAACAAAAACCTGTTTGATTGACAAAGACTGACTTGAAAGGTTTTCTTGGGAATATGTGCAAGCTTTTCATGTTGGACTTTGATGGACTTTGAATTTCCAATTCCCAAAAAGGTATTGAGGATCTTGGGTATTAAATGTCTGTGCTTTAAACTGTTCATTTAGTTCCAATTGCCATTTCTGAATATATTGCCATGAACATGGAGTTCAAGAGGGACAGATAGTCTTGAAAACTTGTGAACAGTTAGTCTGCCAGGATTAAGGAGAGGGACAGAGCAACTAGAAGCTGAAAGTCTTTGTGTTGCATTTTGCAGAAATGCTGATGGACACAAACTTGAGGGGAGTTAAAATGAGGCTTTAAAATTTGCTCAGATTTTAGTTCAATCAACAAGTTTCCAGTAATACATCACTGTGAAAAACCTGATGTTTTCAGGCTGAGAAAGGGGAAGATTAGAAACAATCTCTTAGTGACCTAAGTATCAGCTCGGACTGACCTCAGGAAAACTTGTATGATTGGACTAGATTCCCTACAGTGTGGAAACAGACCCTTTGGCCCAACAAATCCATACTGACCCTCTGAACAGCAACCCACCCAGACTCATTCCCATTCCCCTACAGTTACCCCTGACTAATGCACCTAACACTATGGGCAATTTAACATGGCCAATTTACCTGACCCGCACATCTTTAGGACTGTGGAAGGAAACCGGAGTACCCAGAGGAAACCCACACAGACACAGAGAGAATGTGCAAACTCCACACAGACAGTTGCCCCAGGTAGGAATTGAACCCAGGTCCCCAGCGCTGTGAGGCAGCAGTGCTAACCACTGAGCCAACGTGCTGCCCTAATACATATATCTACGTAAAGGAGATTGTAATACGTATGTGCAAAGTATTTTTTCGGTTATGTTAAAATAAAAGAGGTAGACTATATTATTTTGTGGCTTAAAGTATAGGCTGCCTGTAAAAATAGCATTTAGTTCAAAGTGCTTTTAGTCTGGTGTTACAGTACAAGTCTGAAAAATGTGATATCTAGTCATGTTATCCCTTCTGCTATTAGCTGGGGAGTTTGAACAGTTTTAAAAAATGTCATTGGTTTATGAAAGGGGTCATAATAAATTGAAGGCTCCTGCATGATTTCAAACCAATATCTTCAGATAAGTACACAGGCTTTAAACAAATCCAATTTGACAGTGACCTTTACTTTAATCAATGAAAGGCTAAAAGAGATGCATATTGCTGAAGCTTTCCTCAAATGAGAGGAATTCTCCCTTCAGGTTTGCTAAAAATGAATTTAAAAGTATTGGTAGAAAAGTTAGAAATAGATTTAAAACTGGATGCTAAGATATTACAGAGCTTGGAGATATTGGAGGAAGAAAAATTAAACTCCAGTAACTTGGAACGCAAAAGACAAGAAATGAAAAAAAAATTAACTCAAGAAGAGGAGAGAGGAAAAATGAGCAAAATGTGATGGCTTGAATCTGAATTTCAATTAGAAAGACATTTTAGGAAATTTAAGCTGGAGATGGAGAAGCTTCACTGACATGTATGATGTGGGGAGGGGGTTGATAATGGGGCAGGTTTAATTCATGGCTTTGGTTCAGCAAGGAATATTCACCTGGTGTCGAAATTCATAGACAAAAGAGTTGAAGTGCATTTTTGTCTTGTTTGAAAAAATTACTCAAAAGTTACAATGGCCAGGAGAAACTTGGTCAGTTCACAGAAGCACAGAATTGTTATGGTGCAGGAGTCCATTGTGTCTGCATTGTATTAATCATCGAGTGTCAAATTCCTGCTTCTCTCCTTTATCCATGCACACAATTTCTATTGAAATAACCTCCAATGCCCACTTAAATGCCTCCATTCAATCTACCTCAACCTCATTTTCTGGCAGTACATTCAATACAGCACAGAGATCAGTACAGAAAAAGGCCATTTGGCAAATCAAGTCTGTGCCAGTCAGAAACAATCACCTAACCATTCTAATCCCATTTTCCAGTACTCGGCCCATAGCCTTGGCATTGTGGCCACACATCTAAATACTTCTTCAATGTTGTGGGTTGCCACCACCTCTGGCTGAAAGATATTACCTTCACATCTCCTCTAAACCTCCTGCCCCTTACCTTAAATCTATGGTCCCGAGTCACTGGTCCCTCCATCAAAGAGAAGAGTTCCTTCCTCTCCACTTGATCTATGGCCCTCATAATTTTACATATCTCAAAATATCCCCTCTCAGTCTCCTCTGCTCTAGTGAAAACAAACCCAATCTGTCCAATCTCTCTTAGAGTCATGGAGTCCTCCAGCACAGAGACAGGCCCTTTGACTTAAACTGGTCCTTTCTGGCCAAAATGTCCAAATACGCGAGCCCCATTTGTGCACATTTGGTCCATATCCTTCTAAACCTTTTCTATCCTTGTATTTGTCCAATTACTTTTTAAATGTTGTTAATGTACCCACCTCAACCACTTTCACTGGCAGCTCATTCCAAATGCATTCCACCCTCTGTGTAAAAAAGTTACCCCTCAGGTTCCCTTTTATTCTTAGCCCTCTAACCTTAAACTGATGTTCTCTAGTCCTTGATTCTCCAATCCTGAGAAAAAGACCGAATGCATTCACCTTATCCATGCCTTTCATGATCTTATACACTTCTATAAGATCCCCCCTCAGTCCCTATGCTCTAAAGAAAAAAGTCCAAGCTTGTCCAATCTCTTCCTATAACTCAGGCCGTTGAGTCCAGGTTTGATTCCAGCCTCGGGCAACTGTCTATGTGGAGTTTGCACATTCTCCCCATGTCTGCACGGGTTTCCTCCCACAATCCAAAGACATGCAGATCAGGTGAATTGGCCATGCTAAATTGCCCATAGTGTAGGTTATTAGCCAGGGGTAAATATAAGATAGGGGAATGGGTCTGGGTGGTTTAGTCTTTGGAGGGTTGGAGTGGACATATTGGGCCAAAGGGTGTAGGAATTCTAATTCTGAAGTCCTTTTAGTGGCTGTTAATTGATTGACATAAGATTGAGAGAGTTTTTATTTTTGAGCATGAAGTAACTTCAGATTTTTCTGATAAAAGAGTGAAAAAGATTGTTTTCATGTCGGATAAGGGGTCAGTTCAGAGCTTGATGTGAGGAAAAGATGTGAATTTCTCTCCAGTGAGTTTGCTAGAGAAAAGATCAGAACATTGAGCGAAAGAGTCATTTTGTGGTACAGAACTTGAATGCTGCTAAGAAAAAGACACACTTTGCTGAAGCTTTTTATTTTGCACTCATCAGGACAACTTAAAGGTCTTAGAAGTCTTAAAACGGATGAAGGTAAATGAATCCTCAGGACCTGATGAAGTTTATCCCAGGACTTTGTGGCAGGCTAGTGGAGGTATCTGTATTAGCCATGGGTGAAGTGCCTTGAAGACTGGAGGGTGGCTAATGGTGTACCATTATTTAAGAAATGCCTGGTAACTACAGAGCTGTGAGCCTCTGGTGGGTAAGTTGTTCAAAGAGATTCTGAGGAGCAGGATCTGCAGAGGCAAGGACTCATTAGGATAGTCAGCATGTCTTTGTGGATGGGAAATCGTGTCTCACAAATTTCATTGAGTTTTTTGAAGGGGTAACCAAGAAAATAGATGAGGGCAGTACAGTAGACATTGTGTATATGGACTTTAGCAAGGCCTTTGACAAGGCATCATATGGTAGTTTTTTGAGTAAGGTTATCACAGGATCCAGGGAGAACTAGCCAATTGGGTACAAAATTAGGTTGAAGGTAGAAAACAGTGGTGTGGTAGAAGTTGTTTTCAAACTGGAGGCCTGTAACCAGTGGGGTGCCACAGTGATGGATCAGTGCTGGGACCACTGTTATTTGTCATTTATATAAATGATTTGGATGAGAATTTAGGACTTGTGGTTAGTAAGTTTGCAGATGACATTGGTGGCACAGTGGACAGTGAAGAAGCTTAGCTGGGAATTCAGTGAGATCTTGATCATTTGGGCCAATAGGCTGAGGAATGGCAGCGGAGTTTAATTCAGATAAATGCGAGGAGTTGCAATTTAGCTGGTCAAACCAGGGCAGGATTTAAACAGTCAATGGTGCGGTCCTGGGGAATGTTATAGAACAAACAGATCTAGGTTCATAGCTCCTTGAAAGTAGAGTCACAGATAGACAGGGTGGTGAAGAAGGCTTTCGGCATGCTTGCTTTCATTGGTCAGAGCATTCAGTATAGGAGTCGGGACAACACATTGCCACTATCCTCATAGAGGTTTACAAAATTATGAGGGGCATGAATAGGGTAAATGGATAAAGTCTTTTCCCTGGGGTTGGGGAGTCCAGAACTAGAGGGCATAGGTTTAGGGTGAGAGGGGAAAGATATAAAAGAGACCTACGGAGCAACCTTTTCATGCAGAGGGTGGTACGTGTATGGAATGAGCTGCCAGAGGATGTGGTGGAGGCTGGTATAATTGAAACATTTAAAAGGCATTTGGATGGGTACATGAATAGGAAGGGTTTGGAGGGATATGGGCCGGGTGCTGGCAGGTGGGACTAGATTGGGTTGGGATATCTGGTCGGCATGGATGGGTTGGACCAAAGGGTCTGTTTCCATGCTGTACATCTCTATGACTCTATGACTCTATACCAGATGTTGGTAAGGCCACATTTGGAGTACTGCATGCGGTTCTAGTCACACTACTATAGAAAAGGTATTATTCCATTAGAACGAGTGTAGAAAAGATTTGTGGGGATGCTACCTGAACTGGAAGGTTTCAGAAATATGGAGAGGCTGAGTAAGCTGGGACTTTTTCTTTGGAGCATAGAAGACTGAGGGCATCCTTATAGACGTCTGTGAAACCATGAGGGACCTAAATAAGGTAGATAGCCACAGCTTTACCCCAAGGTAGGGGAGTCTTACACTAAAGGCCTTAGTTTAAGGTGAGAGGGGACAGATACAAAGGGTCCAAAGGGGCAATTCTTTCACACAGAGGGTGATAAATGGGCTGCCAGAGGTAATGGAGGTGGTGAATATAATTTTTTTATATAAGAAAGATTTGGACGGGTATGGGATAGGTATGGAGATATAGGAACCCAATGCAGACAAATAGGACTAGATTAATTGTGAAAACATGATGGCATGGAAAAGTTGGGCCAAAGGGCCATTTCCATACTGTAAACCTCTAAGACTCTCTGACTCAATATTAAGTGCCAGAAGCCAACATTTATAGTGCATGAGAGGACAATGCTGATTGGTTGTCTTGTGGACACTGATTGTTAGAGGCATTGTCACAGAGAATGCGAGGAGTTGCAATTTAGCTGGTCAAACCAGGGCAGGATTTAAACAGTCAATGGTGCGGTCACTGAGGACTGACCATTCAACTTCTGGCTTTGTTTAGATTTCAAACTCCACACGTCTACACATACGAAATAGAGTCATAGAGATGCAAAGAACAGAAACAGACCCTTCAGTCCAACTTGTCCATACTGACCAGATATCCAAAATAAATTTGCCAGTATTTGGCTCATATTCCTCTAAATCCTTCCGACTCATGTACCCACGCAGTTGACTTTTAAATGTTGTTATTGTACCAGCCTCCACCCCTTCAGCTTGCAGTTCATTCCATACAAGCAGCACCTTTTGTGTGAAAAAGTTTCCCCCTTAGGTTCCTTTTAAGTCATTCCCCTCTCACCCTAAACCTATGCCCTCTAGTTTTGGACTACCCTTCATGGGAAAAAGGCCTTGACTATTTATCCTATCCATGCCTCTCATGATTTTATAAATTTCTATAACATCATTGGTGGCATGGTGGCTCAGTGGTTAGCACTGCTGCCTCACAGCACCAAGGTCCCAAGTTCAATCCCAGCCTTGGGTGACTGTCTGTGTGGAGTTTGCATGTTCTCCCCGTGTCTGCGTGGGTTTCCTCCGGATGCTCCAGTTTCCTCCCACAGTCCAAAGATGTGTGGGCCAGGTGAATTGGCCATGCTAAATTCGAGTGTCTGATTCTGCAGTATAGCACTTCCTCAATACTGCACTGGAGTATCAGACTCGGCAGTACAACATTCCCTCAGTACTGCACTGGAGTGTCAGACTCGGCAGTACAGCATTCCATCAGTACTGCACTGGAGTGTCAGACTCGGCAGTACAGCATTCCATCAGTACTGCACTGGAGTGTCAGACTCGGCAGTACAGCATTCCATCAGTACTGCACTGGAGTGTCAGACTCGGTAGTACTGCACTGGAGTGTCAGACTCGGTAGTACAGCACTCCCTCAGTACTGCACTGGAATGTCAGACTTAGTTTTGTTTTCAAGTCACTTTAATGGGAGTTGAACCAAGAAAAGATTTTCAAATGTTGCCAGGGTGGAGGGTTTGAGTGAAAGGGACAGGCTGAATAAGCTGGGACTATTTTCCCTGGAGCATTGCAGGCTGAGGGATGACCTTTTAGAGGTTTATAAAATCATGGTTTATAAGTCTTTTCCCTGTGGTGGAGACACCATGGAAGCCAGTACAATTTCAGCATTTAAAAGGCATCTGGACAAGTATATGAGCAAGAAGGGTTTAGAGGAATATGGGCCAGGTGCTGGCAAATGGGACTAGATTAGGTTAGGATACCTGGCATGGTGGCTCAGTGGTTAGCACTGCTGCCTCACAGCACTAGGGACCCAGGTTCAAATCCAGCTCAGGTGACTGTCTGCGTTGAGGTTGCACATTCTCCCTGTGTCTGCATGGGTTTCTTCCAGGTACTCTGGTTTCTGGCTGTGCTAAATTGCCCAGAGTGTTCAGGCATGTGTAAGTTAGATGCATTAGTCTGGGGTAAATAGAGGGTAGTGGAATGGCTTGGGTGGGCTACCCTTCAGAGGGCTGGTATAGACTTGTTGGACCAATGTTTCTGTGCTGTACATCACTATAACTCGAAATAGTAACAGAAGTAAAGAGTGGTACCCACAATAGAATCATTGAACGCCATTCTGGAAATATACTGGCTTTCAGCTATTTTAGATTTACTGTAAAATGCTTGTCAATTGTCCTGATGAATGCAACATGAAAAACCTTTGGCAAAATGTTTCTGTTTTAGTAATACTCAGACTCTGTCCTCCTCAATGACTCTTTCTTTATTTGTTTGGTGTTTCTACCTCATTTAAGCTGTGATCATTGGTGGCTTGGGACTCTTTTATGTAAGAAATATGAAAATCCTCACTGGGATTGGCTTCAGATCAGAGCAAACACATTCTTCATTGATGTTGGGTCTTGTCTTTTAACCTTACACTGCCACATGATTGACAACATTCGGTTACAAAGGGATGTTCTGTGAAAAAGTGTAAATTGCTGCCAAGGCCTGACCCTCTGTTGTCATGGTGGTCTGGTGAAAAGCTCCTCAATATTGCTGAGCTTAATCTTCCCCATGATTTAAGCACAGTCAGCTTAATCCCCTCAAGTGGTATTATCCACCCCAACACTCCCAACAATCCACTGTCTTCTGAAGATCTTGGAATGTGGACCAGTTTTGAAGTTTGACATACCACCCAAATCAGTGAATGGCTTTTAACTGACCCTTTAGTGATAGAGGGTGGGTTGTTAACTCTGGTCACGACCTCTCTCAGCACACACAAATTTAATTCTAACCTAATCACCCAGTAACTCATTTTGTATATTAGTGAGTGACTGCGTGTGTGCATACATGCTTGCATGCCTATGTGTATTTGCATAATACACCTACCATCTGTCACAATTGCACTTACAAGCAACTGGCACCAGGGAGTGCCCGTGAGTAGGAAACCTTCCTTATTTTCCCTGCTGTGCTAGAACACCAGTGACACGATCAAGAGATGTTTGAACTGTACCCCTATCACCCATGAATCTGAGTCTTATTGTTTGGGGAAAAGAGGGAGTTTGATTTGGGACCTGAATTCACAATCACTTACAGAATCTGTATCCCTCTATTCCCTTCCCATTCATGTCTTTGTCCAGGTGTTTCTTGAATGCTGCTATTGTATCTGCTTCCACCACCTCCTCTGGCAGTGTGTGCCAGGCACACACCATCCTTTGTGTGAAAAGCCTGCCTCGCACATCTCTTTTAAACCTCTCCCCCACCAACACCTTGAATTTGCGTTCCCTCATAGCTGACCCCTCTGCCTTCTGCATTTCAGTGAAAACAAACTCAACCTTTCTTCATGGCTAACATCTCCGATAACAGGCCACATCTGTACTCTCTCCAAAGCGTCCACATCCTTTGGGTAATGTGGTGACCAGAACTGTACAGGATCATTCAAATCACTGATGAAGGTACATGACCATAAAATGCTGAGGGCATTAGAAGAAGGGCCACTGATCACAAAGCATTAACTCTGCTTTCTGTGCATAGGTGATGGCAGGCCTACTGAGCTTCTGCAGCTATTTCTGTTTTTATTTGAGATTTCCAACATCTTTGTTTTATTTGGCCATAATGCCCCTTTGTTATCTATATGCTATCACATATCACGGTTCATCTCGATTTCAATTTACTATTACTGTACTTCCAATGTCCTGATCTTTAAATGTTTACGCAGGTATTTAGAACAGTAGGAACAAAATTCTGCAGATGCTGGAATCTGAACTGGAAACAACAAATGTTGGAGATCACAGCAGGTCAGGCAGCATCCACGGTGAGAGAGCATGCTAACATTTCGAGTCTAGATGACTCTTCATCAGAGCTGAAGTGAAGTGTGGAGGGGACAGCATTTATGCTATAGTTTAGGGGGTGTGGAAGTGGTGTAGGGTGCTGGCGGAGAGAAGACGTTGATAGTTCAGATGAAGTGATCAGAATGCGTGAACAGCAGAACAATGTGGTGCCTCTTGTCAGATTTTAAAGGACAGACAGTTCCAATGGGATGGGGGGAGAGGACATAATGACAGAATGTAACAAGCTAAAAGAAAGAGAACACATGGGAGTTTACAGAAGGCCGCAAAAAGCCTAGCCTGAAGGTGAAATGTTGTTCCTCCAGTTTAAGCTGTGTTTTACTGGAACACTGCAGCATGCTGAGGACAGACACATGGGCATGTCAGCAGGACACTATATTAAAATGACCAGCTACAGGAAGGTCAGGGTTACACTTGCACACAAGCTGGAGGTGTTCTGCAAAGCAGTTACCCTGTCTGTGTTTGGTGTCTCCAATGTAGAGTAGGCTACATTGAATGTAGTGAATACGATCCACAAGAGTGGAGGAGGTACAGGTGAAATACTGCTTCACCTTGAAAGGCTATTTAGGCCCTTGGATCATAAGCAGGGAGGAGGTGAAGGGCCAGCTGTTGCACCTTCTGCAGTTACATGGGAAGATGCTGTGTGGAAGGGTCTGGTGTTGGTGGTTATACAATGAACTAGGGTGTTCCAGAGGGAACAATCCCAGCAAAATGCAGACAGGGGGAGTGGGGGGAAGATGTGGGGAACTCAATCACGCTGTTGTGACTGATGGCAAGGAGCAAGGATGGAATCACGGGTGATAGGTTGGATACAGTTGAGGGCCCTGTCAACTACGATGGGTGGGAAACCACGGTCATGGGAGAAGCAAGCCATGTAGCAGCGCTGTTTTGGAATGTGGCATCATCCGAACAAATGCAACGTAGGCAAAGGAACTGGGAGAATGGGACAGAGTCCTCACAGGATGTGGGGTGTGACAAACTGTAGTGAAGGTAGTTATGGGAGTCTGTGGCTTTGTAATGGAAGGTAGTGGACAGTTTATTCCCGAAATGGAGAAAGAGAGGTCAAGAAAAGGAAGGAAAGTGTTGGAAATGGACAATGTGAAAGCTATAGAGGGGTGGGAATTGGAGGCAAAATTAACATGTTTTTCAAGGTCCTGTGGGAGCATGAAGTGGCACCAAGGCAGTCATCGATATACCAGAAAAAAGAGTTGTGGGAGGGGGCACAAGGATTGGAACTGGAACAAGGATTGTTCCACACTCCCCATAAAGAGGCAGGGCATAACTGGGACCCATGCGGGTGCCCATTGCCACATCTTTAACTTGGCAGAAGTGAGACGAATTAAAGGAGAAATTGTTCAGTGAGAGGACAGGTTCAGCCAGGCAGAGGAGAGTGATGGTGGATGGAGATTGTTCAGGCCTCTGGTTGAGGAGGAAGCCATGAGTTTTCAGACCATCCTGGTGGGGAATGGGGGCATAGAGGGGTTGGACATCTATGGTGAACAGGAGGCAGTTAGGGCCAGGGAACTGGAAATTGTCTATATAGTGGAGGTCATCAGAGGAATCACAGATGTAGGTGGGCAGGGTCTGGACAAGTGGAGAGATGATGGAGTCAAGGTAGGAGGAACTGAGCTCAGTAGGACAGGAACAGGCTGAAATGATGGGTCTACCAGGGCAGTTTGGCTTGTGGATTTTGGGAAGGAGGTAGAAGCGGGCTGTCCGGGCTTGGGAGACTACTAGGTTAGAGACAGTGGGGGGAAGATCTCCAAAGGTAACAAGATCGGTGACAGTCCTGACAACAATGGCTTCATATTTGGATGAGGTATCATGGTCCAGCGGAAGGTAGGAAGAAGTGTCTGAGAGCTGGTGTTGAGCCTCCACAAGGTAAAGAATAGCGTGCCAGATTCCAATAGCACCACCTTTGTCAGCTGCTTTGATAACAAAGTGAGGGTTGGCCCTAAGAGAGCAAATTGGGAGAATGGGATGGAGTTTTTGCAGGATACTGGGTGGGAGGTCTGGTCCAGGTAGTTATAGGAGTCAGTAGGTTTGTAGTAAATACCCGTCTGGAGACTGTTGCCGGAGATGGCAACGGTGAGGTTGAGAAAGGGTGGGGGGGGGGGGGAGTGGGGGGGAAGGTCTCTGAAATGGGACCAAGTGAATTTGAGGGGCGGGTTGGAAGTGTGGGCGAAGTCGATGAAGCCAGGGCACTGCTCCAAGCAGTCATCGATGTATTACAGAAGAGTTGGGGTACAGCGCCTGTGTAGATACTGAATTTGATAGGCATCTTGAAACCCATTGTTTTCAACTGTTCGATATGGAATTTGTAGGGATTTGTCCACTTTAATAGCCTCTCGCCTACTCAACACATCTTCCCTACTTATGCTAACGTGATCCACACTAATGAAACTTCTATCTCTAATCTCAACATTCATCATGTTCCTCTCCTCAGTGAACACTGATGCAAAGTAATCATTCAGAATCTCGCCCATTTTGGGATTCTCCTTAATTCTGCTCACTAAAGCCATTTTAGCCCACTTGATTCCTCGTTTAAGACTTATCCTACTCTTCCGATATTCTTCCAGGGCCCGTTCTGTTCTTAGCTGTCTAGACCTTATGTACACTTCCCCTTTCCTCTTGGCTAGTTGTACAATTTCTCCTATCATCCACGGTTCACGAATCTTGCCTTTCCTATCCTTTGCTTTCAATGGGATATGCCTTTCCTGCACTATCTTTGAAAGCCTCCCACATCTCAAATGTGCACTTCCCTTCAAATAGCTGTGTCCAATCCACATTTCCAAGCTCCTGCCTAATATTGATATAATTGGCCTTGGCCCAGTTTAGTACTCTTCCCTTAGGACCACTCTCTTCTTTATCTACAAGTATTCTAAAACTTACAGAATCGTGGTCACTGTTCCCAGAGAAACCCCTCATCACAACTTCTACCATCTGGCCTGGCTGATTCCCCAGTACCAGGTCCAATATGGCCCCTTCCCTCGTCGGTCTATTGAAATACTGTTCTCTTGGATGCTTCCTACAAATTCTACCCGATCCAGACCTCTGACATTATGTGTATCCCAGTCAATGTTGGGAAAATTAAAATCTCCCATCACCACTATCTTATTGCCTCTACATCTTTCTAAATCTGTAGTGTCGTGACAGAAGCTGGGGGTCCCCTGTACAATGGGTTTCAAGATGCCTTCGACATAACCAGAGAGGTTCTCACGCAGAGTTCCATTGCCTGATATGATGGGACATCATAAGTGACTGCCTATACTCCACTCCATCCGCAACAACCCCTGGTTAAGCATCAAATCCGCTGACAAAGGTGGAGCAGTGGTAGTCTGGAGAACGGACTTCGATATTGCAGAGGCTGAACGCCAACTCTCTGACACCACATCCTACCTCCCCCTTGTCCACGACCCCACTGTGATCCATCATGCCCAAGTCCAAGACACCATCAGTGCCCTCACTGCATCCGGTGATCTCCCCTCCATTGCCTTCAAACTCATAGCCCCCCAGCCCCATACCGCCTAGTTCTACCTGCTTCCCAAGATCCACAAGCCCAGCTACCCTGGTATACCCATCATCCTGGCATTCTCCTGCACCACTGAACTTATTTTGTCCTACCTTGATTCCATCCTCTTTCCCTTAGTTCGGGCATTTCTAACCTACATCCGCGACACTAACCATGGCTCCATATCTTCAACAACTTCCAGTTCCCCGGCCCTCTTCACTATGGACATGCAGTCCTTATACACGTCCATACCCCACAAGGATGGTCTCTAGGCCCTCCTCTTCTTCCTCTCCAATAGACCCACCCAGTCCCCCTCCACTAATACTCTCCTCCACCACATCGTACAAGTCCTCACCCTCAACAAATTTTCCATTAACTCCTCCCATTTTATCCAAAACGTACCTGGATGGGCCCCAGCTACGCATGCCTCTTTGTCTATCCCAGCTTGCTGAGGAGGCGAGAGAGGAAATAGCTGGGGCCCTGACAAATATCTTTGTGGCATCCTTAAATACAGGTGAGGTGCCGGAGGACTGGAAGGTTGCTCAAGTTGTCCCCCTGTACAAGAAGGGTAGTAGAGATATTCTGGGTAACTACAGACCAATGAGCCTGATGTCGGTGGTGGGAAAGTTGCTAGAGAAGATACTGTGGGATAGGATCTATTTATATTTAGAAAAGAATGGGCTTATCAGTGATAGGCAACATGGTTTTGTGTGGGGGAGATCATGTCTTACCAACTTAATAGAGTTCTTTGAGGAAGTGACCAAGTTGACAGAT
This sequence comes from Chiloscyllium punctatum, assembly GCF_047496795.1. NCBI lineage: Eukaryota > Metazoa > Chordata > Chondrichthyes > Orectolobiformes > Hemiscylliidae > Chiloscyllium > Chiloscyllium punctatum. The sequence continues at coordinate 9,097,883 of NC_092777.1, forward strand.
GAAGGAAGGACTGTTGATGTCATATACATTTAGTAAGGCGTTTGATAAGGTTCCCCATGGTAGACCAATGGAGAAAGTGACATCACATGGTGTGCAGGGTGTTCTAGCTAGGTGGATAAGGAACTGGTTGAGCAACAGGAGACAGAGAGTAGTAATTGTAGGGAGTTTCTCAAAATGGAGAAAGGTGACCAGTGGTGTTCCACAGGGGTCAGTATTGGGGCCACTGTTGTTTGTGATATACATAAATGATCTGGAAGAGGGCACTGTTGGTCTGATCAGCAAGTTTGCAGATGACACCGAGTAGCAGAAAGCATAAGAGACTGTCAGAGAATACAGGAGGATATAGATAGACTGGAGAGTTGGACGGAGAAGTGGCAGATGGTTTTCAATCCAGACAAATGTGAGGTGATGTGTTTAGACAAGACTAATTCTAGAGCGAAAATTACAGTGAACGGAAGAGCCTTGGGAAAAGCTAGTGGGCAGAGAGATTTGGGAGTGCAAGTCCATTGTACCCTGAAGGTGGATAGAGTGGTCAAGAAGGCATATGGTATGCTTACCTTCATTGGACGGGGTATTGAGTATAAGAGCTGGCAAGTCATGTTAAAATTGTACAAGACATTGGTTCGACCACATTTAGAATACTGTGTACAGTTCTGGTCGCCACATTACCCAAAGGATGTGGACGCTTTGGAGAGGGTGCAGAGAAGGTTTACAAGGATGTTGTGTGGTATGGAAGGTGCAAGCTATGAAGACAGGTTGAGTAGGCTAGGTTTATTTTCATTAGAAAAAAGGAGATTGAGGGGGGATCTGATTGAGGTTTACAAAATCATGAAGGGTATAGACAGGGTGGATAGAGACAAGCTTTTTCCCAGGGTGAAGGATTCAATAACGAGAGGTCACGCTTCCAAGGTGAAAGGTGGAAAGTTTAAGGGGGATCTACGTGGCAAGTTCTTCACACAGAGGGTGGTGGGTGTTTGGAATGTGTTACCAGCAGAGGTGGTAGAGGCAGGAACAGTAGATTCATTTAAGATGCATCTGGATAAATGCATGAGTAGGTGGGGAGCAGAGGGATACAGATGCTTAGGAATTGACTGACAGGTTTAGACAATACATTTGGATCGGCTCAGGCTTGGAGGGCTGAAGGACCTGTTCCTGGGCTGTAAATTCTCTTTTTTCTTTGTTTGTTCTATTTCTTACAGAAACTCAGCACCCACGGACCAATCAAACTGGGAACATTCCTCGTCACAATGGACATTTCCGCACTCTACACCAGCATCCCCCACAATGACAGCATCGCGGCAACAGCCTCAGTACTTAATACCAACAGCTGCCAATCTCTGAGCACCATCCTACAGCTCATCTGCTTTATCCTTGATAACAACATCTTCACCTTTGACAGCCAGTTCTTCATCCAGATACAAGGAACAGCCATGGGGACCAAACTGGCACCCCAATATCTTCATGCACAGGTTTAAACAAGATTTCTTCTCTGCACAGGACCATGAACCAACACTATACACCAGGTACATTGACGACATTTTCTTCCACTGGACCCATGGAGGGAAGTCAATGAAAAAACTACACAGTGATATTGACAAGTTTCATCCCAGCATCAAACTCACTCTCGACTATCTGTCTCATTCTTGGACACATGCATCTCCATCAAGGATGGACACCTCAGCACCACACTCTACTGCAAACCCACAGACAACCTCACAATGCTACACTTCTCCAGCTTCCACCCAAAACATATTAAAACAGCTTTTCCCTATGGACAAGCTTTACGCATACACAGGATCTGTTCAGATGAGGAGGAACATGACGGGCACTTGGAAGTACTCAAGGATGCTCTCATAAGAGCGGGGTATGACGCGCCAGTTCTGACGTGCCATTGCGAGAAACCATAATACCCTCCTCAGAAGACAGACACGAGCTGCAACTAACAGGGTACCCTTCATTGTCCAGCACTTCCCTAGAACCAAAAAGCTACGCCATGGTCTTTGCAGCCTGCAACACATTATCAGTGAGGATAAGCAACTCATCACCTTCCCCACACCTCCACTGCTCGCCTTTAAACAGCCACCAAACCTCAAACAGATCATTGTTAGTAGCAAACTGCCTGGCATTCTGGACAATACCATACAACACTATCATGGCAGATGCTGCAAGACGTGTCAGAATATCGACACGGATACCACCATTTCACATAGGGACACCTCCCACCATGTACGCAGCAGATACTCATGTGACTCAGCCAATGTTGCCTACCTCATACACTGCAGGCAAGAATGCCCTGAGGCATGGTACATTGGCAACTCCAAGGAGAAGCTATGGAAACGGATGAATGGGCACCGCAGAACAATCAATAGACAGGAGTGTTCCCTCCTAGCCGGAGAACACTTCAGCAGTCCGGGACATTCAACCTTGGACCTTCGGGTGACCATCCTCCAAGGCAGACTTCGGGACGGCCAAATTCGGTACCCATGGGGATGGCCTCAACCAGGACCTTGGGTTCATGTTACACTACAGGTGACCCCATTGCACTATACACACACAGACAGACAGCCAGACAGACACACTGTCACTCACACACACGCACACACACACTCTCAGACCCTCTCTCATACACTCACACATACACTCCCACACACACTCTCACACTCTTACACCCCTTTACAGTCACACATATACACACACCCTCTCACAGACACTCATAACCCCCCCCACCCCGCACACACCCCCCCCATGCACATTTATACATATAAGTTTGTGGTGTGAATTTGTACTTGCAGAATTACATATTACTTTGCTCAAAAATGGCTTGATTCCATGTGAGATTCTGAAAATCCGTTTTTTAGATTAGACTCACACTGACCATTGTGGCACAGACAGCCTCACAGGGAGTTAACACCTTCAATACCTTATCTGGGCCGACATGACACCAATTGTTAAAGTGCACTTGAGAATATAACTTTTTTAAAAAAAGTTTTGCTGTTTACATATGAAAGAACTGATATCAACATGGTCATTCTTAAAGATGAAAGACTTAACAAACAATTGGGTCTTTTACAATATATAATTTCAGTTACATCACACTGGAAATTTTTGCTGTAAATTCTGTGTCTAGCAATCTTATTCTCCACTATCACCTGATGAAGGAGCAGCGCTCTGAAAGCTAGTGCTTCCAAATAAACCTGTTGGACTATAACCTGGTGTTGTGTGATTTTTAACTTTGAACTCCCACCTAAAAGAATAGTTTCTCTCTCTCCACCTGCTCAGACCTTTCACTCAATGAGATCACCTCGTAAGTTGGTACTGTAAATGCTTGGCCTGGGCCAGTGAATAATTTAACCCTTTAGCTCCTGATTCATTCTGCTACACCCATAGCCATGACAAACAGTACTTCCTAGAAAGTTGAGGACTGTCCACAAGGGGCTGCATCTGCTGGAACAGAACTTTCTTCATTGTGAGTTCCAGTCCCTGTTCAGGGAAAAGGCAAACACTCCATTCACCTCTTTTTGATTGGAGTGATTCATGTATCTACCTCCAAGCTAGTCATTATTTAGTAAACACAATAATGTGTCTTTCTCAGTTCCTGAATGGGTGCCACCACACTTATATACACTGCTTCAACAGTCTCGTACACTCAATTTATCAACCTCACTGCTTGCTCCCAGCTGCACTGCTTCATCACTGAAATGCTGCAAGATGTGACATGGTGGAGGGTAAACGTAGAGAGAAATAGGTTATTTTCTGAGGAGAACACGAAAGAGAAAAACTTACATTTACATAGCACCTTTCAAAACCCTAGGATGACCCAAAGTACTTTTAAGCCAATTGATATTTTTTCAATGTTGTAGGAAATGCAGCAGCCAATTTACAAAGAATGAGATCAAACAAACAGCAAAATACTGCAGATGTTTGTGGTTTGAAAAAAGAACAGGGAATGCCAGAGAAACTCAGCAGGTCGAGCAGCATATGTGGAGAGAGAAATAAAGTTAATGTTTCAACATCAATACATTTCTTCAAACTGAAAGTTCTTCGGTCCAGAAGAAGTGTCATACCAGACTCAAAACATTAACCTTGTTTTTCTCTCTCTATGATGCTGCCAGACCAACCAACTGCATACAGTCACAGTAACAGGTCCTTCAGCCCACCGTGTCTATGCTGACCAACAAATACCAAACTACACTAATCCCATTTACCTGCACTTGGTCCATAGTCTACTGTGTCAAAAAGTGTGGCACTGGAAAAGCACAGAAGCTCAGGCAGCAGGAGAGTCGAAGTTTCGGGTATAAGCCCTTCTTCAGGAATTCCCGATGATGTTTCTTAAATGTTGTAAGAATTATTCATGCCTGGATAATATTTTTTGTGCTGATGGTTGAAGGATAAATCCTTACCAGGACAAGGAGAACTCTCCAGTTGATTTCAATTTAATAGGATGTTTCACAGCCACTTAAGAAGGCGGGGCATGTCTTTAAGTTGATCTGCCCTGAAGCTCTTCAATCACGTCGTGAAACAAACTCACTATGCTACTTTCTCCCCACCCGCACCCTCCTCTAGCTTATCTCTCCACGCTTCAGGCTCACTGCCTTTATTCCTGATGAAGGGTACGTGATGTCTCTGATCGTGTTTTCCGGGTCCTCAAGGGGGAGGGGGAGCAGCCCCAGATCGTGGTCCACGTTGGCACCAACGACATAGGTAGGAAGAGGGGTGAGGATGTTAGACAGGCTTTCAGGGAGCTAGGTTGGAAGCTCAGAGCTAGAACGAACAGAGTCGTTGTCTCTGGTTTGTTACCCGTGCCACGTGATAGAGAGTCGAGGAATAGGGAGAGAGAAGAGTTAAATGCGTGGCTACAGGGATGGTGCAGGAGGGAGGGATTCCGGTTTCTGGACAACTGGGGTTCTTTCTGGGGAAGGTGGGACCTCTATAAACAGGATGGTCTACACCTGAACCTGAGGGGCACCAGTATCCTTGGGGGGAGGTTTGCTAGTGCTCTTTGGGAGGGTTTAAACTAACTCTGCAGGGGCATGGGAACCTGGACTGTAGCTTTCGGGTACAGGACCTTGAGTGTAGGGAGGTTAGGAACATGGCATCGATCTCGAAGGAGGGTGCCTGTAAACAGGAAGGTAGCTTGAAGTGTGTATACTTCAATGCCAGAAGTATAAGAAATAAGGTAGGTGAGCTTGCAGCATGGGTTGGTACCTGGGACTTCGATGTTGTGGCCATTACAGAGATGTGGGTAGAACAGGGACAGGAATGGCTGTTGCAGGTTCCAGGGTTTAAATGTTTTAGTAGGGTCAGAGATGGGGGTAAAAGAGGGGGAGGTGTGGCATTGCTTGTCAAGGATAGTATTACAGCAGTAGAAAGGGTGATGGAGGAAGACTTGCCATCTGAGGTAGTGTGGGCAGAGGTAAGAAATAGGAAAGGTGAGGTCACCCTGTTAGGAGTTTTCTACAGGCCTCCTAATAGTCCGAGAGAAGTAGAGGAAAGTATTGCGCATATGATTCAGGAGAAGAGTGAAAGTAGCAGGGTGGTTGTTATGGGGGACTTTAACTTCCCAGATATTGACTGGGAAAGCTATAGCTCGAGTTCGTTAGATGGGTCGGTGTTTGTCCAATGTGTGCAGGAGGGTTTCCTGACACAATATGTAGACAGGCCAACAAGAGGTGAGGCCATACTGGATTTGGTTCTAGGTAATGAACCAGGCCAGGTGTTAGACTTGGAGGTAGGTGAGCACTTCGGGGGCAGTGACCACAACTCGGTGACTTTTACTCTAGTGATGGAGAGGGATAAGTGTGCACTGCAGGGCAACAGTTATAGCTGGGGGCAGGGAAATTATGATGCGGTGAGGCATGACTTAGGATGTGTGGATTGGAAAAATAGGCTTCAAGGGAAGAACACAAATGATATGTGGAGATTGTTCAAGGAACAGCTAATGGGTGTCCTTGATAAGTATGTACCAGTCAGGCAGGGAGTAAAGGGTCTTGTGAGGGAGCCGTGGTTTAATAAGGAATTGGAATCCCTTGTGAAAGGGAAGAGGGCGGCCTATGTAAAGAGTTATAAGGTAGCCAGGAAGGATCTAAAGAGAGAGCTAAGAGCAGCGAGAAGGGGACATGAAAAGTCCTTAGTTGGTAGGATTAGGGAAAACCCAAAGGCTTTCTGTAGGTATGTCAGGAATAAAAGGATGACTCGGATAGGTATCGGTCCAGTCAAGGATAGTAGTGGGAAGTTGTGTGTGGAGGCGGAGGAGATTGGTGAGACACTAAATCAATACTTTTCGTCAGTATTCACTCAGGAACAGGACACTGTTGCTGATGTGAATATTGAGTCACAAGTGATTAGAATGGATGGCCTTGAGGTACATAGGGAAGAGGTCTGGGGAATACTGGAAAGAATGAAAATAGATAAGTCCCCTGGGCCTGATGGTATTTATCCTCGGATCCTCTGGGAAGCTAGGGAGGAGATAGGGGAGCAATGGGCCTTGATTTTTATGTCATTGTTGTCTTCGGGAATAGTGCCAGAAGACTGGAGGATAGCGAATGTGGTCCCCTTGTTCAAGAAGGGGAGCAGGGATAGCCCGAGTAACTATAGGCCAGTGAGTCTCACTTCTGTTGTGGGCAAAGTCTTAGAGAGAATTGTAAGGGATAGGATTTATGAACATCTGGATAGGAATAATGTGATCAAGGATAGTCAGCATGGTTTTGTGAAGGGCAGGTCGTGCCTCACAAACCTTATTGAATTCTTTGAGAAGGTGACCAAGGACGTGGACGAGGGTAAAGCAGTAGATGTGGTGTATATGGATTTTAGCAAGGCGTTCGATAAGGTACCCCATGGCAGGCTAATGCAAAAACTACGGAGGTATGGCATTGGGGGTGCATTAGAGGTTTGGATTAGGAATTGGCTGGCTGGAAGGAGACAGAGGGTAGTAGTTGATAGTATAGGTTCATCTTGGAGTGCAGTTACTAGCGGTGTTCCACAAGGATCTGTTTTGGGACCATTGCTGTTTGTCATTTTTATAAATGACCTGGAGGAGGGGCTTGAAGGCTGGGTGAGCAAGTTTGCGGATGACACGAAAGTCGGTGGAGTTGTGGACAGGGAAGAAGGATGTGGCAGGTTACAGCGCGATATAGATAAGTTGCAGAGCTGGGCAGTAAGGTGGCAAATGGAATTCAATGTAGCTAAGTGTGAAGTCATTCACTTTGGTAGGAGTAACAAGAAGATGGATTACTGGGCTAATGGTAGACTACTTGGTAGTGTGGATGAGCAGCGGGATCTTGGTGTCCATGTACACAGATCTTTGAAAGTTGCCACCCAGGTAAATAGTGCTGTGAGGAAGGCATATGGTGTACTGGGCTTTATTGGTAGAGGAATTGAGTTCTGGAGTCCTGAGGTCATGTTGCAGTTGTATAAGACTCTGGTGCGGCCTCATCTGGAGTATTGTGTGCAGTTTTGGTTGCCATACTACAGGAAGGATGTGGAGGCATTGGAACGAGTGCAGAGGAGGTTTACCAGGATGTTGCCTGGCATGGTAGGAAGATCGTATGAGGAAAGGCTGAGGCACTTGGGACTTTTCTCATTGGAGAAAAGAAGGTTTAGGGGAGATTTGATAGAGGTGTACAAGATGATTAGGGATTTAGATAGGGTTGACAGTGAGAACCTTTTTCCGCGTATGGAGTCAGCTGTTACTAGGGGACACAGCTTTAAATTAAGGGGTGGTAGGTATAGGACAGATGTTAGGGGTAGATTTTTTACTCAGCGGGTTGTGAGTTCATGGAATGCCCTGCCAGTAGCAGTGGTGGACTCTCCCACTTTATGGGCATTTAAGCGGGCATTGGATAGGCATATGGAGGTTATTAGGCTAGTGTAGGTTAGGTAGGCTTCAGTCGGCGCAACATCGAGGGCTGAAGGGCCTGTACTGCGCTGTATTTTTCTATGTTCTATGTTCTATGAAGGGCTTTTGCCCGAAACATCGATTTCAAAGCTACTTGGATGCTGCCTGAACTGCTGTGCTCTTCCAGCACCACTAATCCAGAATCTGGTTTCCAGCATCTGCAGTCATTGTTTTTACATCTTTAAGTTGATCTTGTCTATAATGCCACAATTGCTGACATTGCAGCACTGCACAGCCTGGACTCTGGGCTCAAGGTCACAGAATGGCATATGACCTTTGGACTCTGAGGCAAGAGTGTCCCCTCAATGAGCTATGACTGGCTCCAAAGGAATGAGGAAGAAGACTAAGACAGGAAATGGTTATTGGATTTACAGACAAAGCAAACAGGCAAAATCAGATGACACACAAAAGACATTGTTCCAAACAATTGTGCAGAACGTGAAGTGTCAGCAGGAAGCCTGCCATTTGCAGCAGAACAAAAGACAAAAAAAGAAGAAGAAAGACAAATTCCCAGCTCGGCGAACAGAACCACAACAAGAAGCAAAAATACATGAAAAACAGGAGTCACTGAAAACAATTAGTGAGAAACACACAGGCAATGGCATGAAGAAACATGGTTCCATGCATGAGCACATCACCAGGAGAGAAGCAGGTAAACTACATGTTCCAACAAAATCCTGGAATGTGATCAATGAACCAAAGCATGCTCCATTCGGTCTGCGACAACAGACAATAGACAAGAGAGAAGGTGAGAGCCATGAGGCTATGAGAAAGATGTCAGTAGAACGGTCACCAGATGAAAGGGAGGGGAGTGAGCTAATTCCCCTGGAGGTAAAAACAATGACTGCAGATGCTGGAAAGCAAATACTGGATTAGTGGTGCTGGAAGAGCACAACAGTTCAGGCAGCATCCAACAAGCAGCAAAATCAACGTTTCGGGCAAAAGCCCTTCATCGGGAATAAAGGCAGTGAGCCTGAAGGGTGGAGAGATAAGCTAGAGGAGGGTGGGGGTGGGGAGAGAGTAGCATAGAGTACAATGGGTGAGTGGGGGGAACGCTGCTCGTTGGATGCTGCCTGAACTGCTGTGCTCTTCCAGCACCACTAATCCAGTAATTCCCCTGGAGGGCAAGAGACAGGAAGCAGGTGGAGAGGTCACACTCCAAGACCTCATCATAGCAATGGGTCACCCAAGACAGCATGAGGTGAAGGAAGGTCCAACACCACAATGCAGGAATAGAGCAAGAGCTAACCATTCTAAGCCTCAGGCAAGGGTCACAGTGGACTCATTACAAGGTCATCAATCATCACTAAGCAATTAAAAAAGGGAATTCAGAGTAAACATCTTTATCTAGGGAATAATGAGAAAGTTGAACTCGCTATCACAGAGAATGGATTTTTCAATTTGTTCATGGGATGTTGGTGTTGTTGTCGGTGTTATTGCCCATTCCTAGTTACCCTGGGGAAGGTTGTGGCGAGGTGCCTTCTTGAACCGCTGTAGTTCATGTGCTGTACGTACACCCATGATGCCATTAGAAAGGGAGTTCTAGGATTTTGACTCTGTGACAGTGAAGGAATGGTGACATATTTCCAAGTCAGGATGGTGAGTGACTTGGAGGGGGACCTGTAAGTTGTGGTATTCCCATGTATCTGCTGCCTTTCTCCTTTTAGATGGTAAGGGTCACAAGTTTGGAGGGTGCTGTTAGAAGACTTTTTGTGCATTTTTTGCAGTGCATCTTATAGATTGTACACACTGCTTCTACTGAGCATTGGTGATGGAGGATGTGGTGTTGAAGATCGTGGATGCGGTGCCAATCAAGTGGTGTCAAATGGATGGTGTCAAATTTCTTGAGTGTTGTTGAAGCTGCACATATTCAAGCAAGTGTTTAATTGTACCTTGTAGATGGTGGACAGGCTTTGATTAGTTACAAGGTGAATTACTGCAGAAATCCCAGCCTCTTGGTTGTTCTTGGAGCCAGAATACCTACACGAACCCAATAACCTCCATATGCTTATCCAATGCCCGCTTGAATAACCATAAAGAGGGAGAGTCCACCACTGATACTGGCAGGGCATTCCATGAACTCACAACCCGCTGAGTAAAGAATCTACCCCTAACATCTGTCCTATACCAACCTCCCCCTAATTTAAAGCTGTGTCCCCTAGTAACAGCTGACTCCATATGTGGAAAAAGGTTCTCACTGTCAACCCTATCTAAACCCCTAATCATCTTGTACAAACCTCAGGATATTGAAAGTGGGAGATTCAATAATGGCAATTGTTCATTAATGCATATAGCATTCTTAAAAGGCCTGGCAGGGTAAATGCTAAGAGGATGTTACCACTCATGAGAAAGTCTAGGATCAGAGGGCATGGCCTCAGAGTAGAGGGATGCCAGTTTAAGACTGAGATGAGGAGGAATTTCTTCTCTCAGAAGATTGTGAATCTTTGGCATTCCTTGCTACAGAAAGCTGTGGGGACAGAGTCCTTGTGTGTATTGAAGGCTGAGATTGATAGATTTTTGAACAGTTGGAGAATCAAGGAACATGGGAAAACGCAGGAAAGTGGACGTGTGGAATGTTGGATCAGTCACAATCCTATTGAAAGGCAGAGCTGGCTTGAGGAGCCAAATGGCCTCTTCCTCTTCCTACTCATGTGCTAATGCCACTAAATATCAAAAGGTAATGGTTAGCTTCTCTCTTTCTGGATATGGCACTGTTTATGGGCATTTGTTACTTGCTGCTTGCCAGTCTGGGTATGGTTGATATCTGTGGCATTTGGTCACAGACAGCTACACCATCTGAGGAGTTGTGAATGGTGCTGAATGTGTGCAGTCATCAGTGAACATCCTCAAAATCCTGGAACTCCCTCCCTAACAGGACTGTGGATGCCCCTGCACCCAGAGGAATGCAGGAGTTAAGAAGGCAAGCTCACCAATAACTTTTCCAGTGCAGTTAAGGATAGGGAATACATGCTGGCCAGACTAGTGATTCTTACAGCTTGTGAATGAATAAAACAACTCAATCCAACGTCCAGGGAGAGTAGCCAACCCAATGAGCCCCAGACATAAGGATGAGTCTTGGCAGAAAATCACCATATAACTGGGTTGAGAGACGATGAAAACAGTATAGGATCCTGGTTGGTTACAACATATTATTAATCATACATTATAGTTAGTCTGTACATTTGTACAATATAATTTGTCAACATTGTAAAATAGTCATTCCTCCATTGCCAGGTTTTGGTTCTATAAAGAAAATGATCTCAAAAACGCACTACATGTCAGGCTGGTTTCCAAATTTAATTGCACTTTAAAGTTGCTTAACTTGTTTTGTGACAGGTTAAACCTTATGTTAATAACGTATATCAAGTTAAATGTTTGATGAAGCTGCTGTTGCCTAGGGAACATATAAACACATTTTCCATGTATTATAGCTGTTTATTTTAGGAAAAGGACAGGTTTTTCCAGTATATTATTGAAATCTCATGTCATTCAGACAGGTGGAATTGTTGTCAGAGTGTTAACTTGAATTGTGTGGTGGTGGTGGTGAGACCTCCCCCGCATTTGGACTCGTTCTGCTGAGCCTGAAGGTCAACAATTTGCCAGTCCCTACGTTGCTCACATGTTATAGTTTGGTTGGTTTATGATGAGTATGTGTTAATAGATTAGCACAGTTTTGTGCTGAAACTATTCTGTCTGATGTAGTGAGGAGCTCGACATTAACACCATTCCTGTAAGTGGCAACCATTCACTGAAAATCACCTGATGAAGGAGCAGCGCTCTGAAAGCTAGTGTTTCCGAATAAACCTGTTGGACTATAACCTGATGTTGTGTGATTTTTAACACTGTTCACTGGTGAATAAAGAATATACTGCCTCAGGGAAGTTGGAAAGATCATTACAAACCCCATGCTGTCATGATCCAGCACCCATATCAATGTAACCAACAGAGATCAGGAGCAGGGATCCTGGTTAAGAAATACTGGCCAAATCATGGGCTATCTGATCTGTGGAATTTAAGGGGTACACCAGCAGCCTTTACCTATTAGGAGAAACTAATCATTGGTACGAACACTGGTATATATAAAAAACATAAAGTCACCATAGACCTAGCAGATCATAGGGACCATTAGATAGAGATGACTAGTTTAATTGGAGGGTCACCATGCTTCAGGCAAGAGGAGAGATTGAGAAGGGGAGTACCTTCATGGTAACCTCAACTGGTGCAGGAATTGAACCAATGCTCCAACCAATTGAGATAACCAACCCACTGGCATGTATTGTACATAATGTATAGATTACCATGGCAGTTCAAAGCTGAATGTCATTTGTTGGTCATTCGTTTCCAGCTGTGTGCAGCACGCTTTGAAAGTGACACTGGTAATAATTCAAGGCTGAGATTTCACATCAATTCCAGTGTAGTCATCTTGTGTCTCCCATTTCACATTGAGTTTCCTTGTTTAGCTAGTTTCTGCTATCCAGGGAGCTAGACTAATGAGCCATGTATAAAGTCTAACCGCAGCTCATTTTCAGGGCAGGATGCAAAGTAAGTGGTTGCATATGAGAGTGAGTATCAATCTGAAAGAGCACAGGTTAGAAGTAGAAGAAATATTAGGAATGATGAAATGAGAAAAAAAAACAGAAGAAGCCTCTGTGGGGAATGTCAGTGTGAAGCAGATTCTAATTGATGCTTAAGATCTCAATCAGTTGGCAGGAAGCAGTTTGAGCTGGGTATAAAGAAGGCTGGCTTGTCTAATGTGCTAGAATACTCTTCTCAAAGGACAACTAACACTGGCAGCACATGGTGATATGACTCAGTATTGTATATCTTATTTGTTAACAAATGCAAAAGACCAATCACATAATTTAAGGGACCTGACAAAAAGATTCACTGACAATAGTATTTTCACACCGGATTTACAAGTCATTCTTGATATTTGCATAAACAGGGACTCAGCCACTCCTTGAATATTGTCAAAGCAAAGACATGGTCAGTCAAGTACCACCACCTCTGGAACACGTTGAGCATTTCACAAACCTGTCGGCCTCCTCTCCCAAAAGACTATGATCAACAAGGGGATCTGACAGCAAATCAGCTGCACCGGCTCAGCCTCCTACCAACTACAGCAGTGTACGGAGCAGGTGTTAGCATTACAACCTTTAGTACAGTGAGTCCTGTATCCTGTGTCAGTGAAATGTAAGAAACTACAGAAATTCCACTAACAACACCTCTGGATCCTCTGGATTCAATGGGAAAACTGTTGAACAAATGTTAGCATCCTTCTTGAAGCCAGCCCTGTATGCAAATAGGCAAAACTCCCTCAAGACCAACCGAGATAGACTGGACGCTGAGACCAGATGGCTGAAAAATGTGTTCGTCACCAGGTCTTGTTTTCTCAACTCTCAAATGGCCAGCAATGGACAAAGAATAATGGACAAAAATCCTACACAGACACTCTGAAACTCCATTTGAAGTACCCGAAAAATTGAATTAAATGATGGTGGAGAGTTTGCTACCTATCATTCAAAATGGCAAGAACTTGCCCATTAAGTTGTCTTCCACTTTAAGTCAACCATCTGAACTCTGATCCACTGCCTTTCGAGATGACCTGTCCCATGTGTCCAAAGATCTAGGGGTTGAGAACACCACCTGAGACCCATGACAAAACTCACAACCCTAAGTAGACACCATCCTCGAATCAAGGGACAGTTGACACTCTGCCAATGCTATACATTGAACCAGAGTGTTCCACAATGAAGCCAGTCATGCTGGAGAATGTTCACTCCTGGCCTGTACTGGGGCTACACACAACCTTCCTCTGTTACTGCACCTCAAAGGACATCCTCACCCAGAATGACACACCTTCCAGATTCAACTTACACTCACGTTACCAAATTACACAATACCAATACTGTCATTTCTCCAGGTCTTCCTGCTCTTCAAGTGCTAGAGCCCCAGAGATTAATTATATAATCTGTTCTTCATTCTCATTGATTGTTGTATTGCTTCTTGGGTTTGACATCACTTGATCTGCAAAATGTGTCTTCCCAATTACAATCTTGGAGCTACTTAAGTCCTCAGAGTAAAATGGTTGCTTATCCTAAACATGGAGAGGCTTTGTTTGAACAGGGAAGGCAAAATCTTCCCCCAAGTTGTTGTCCTATTTTTAATCATATTATTATACAGCATAAAAGGAGGCCACTGGGCTCATGGTGTCTTGCACTTTGGTAGACTCACTGCTCATTCCCCAAGGCCATACATATTTTATTCCTTTAGGAACAAAAGCAGACATTGCTGGAAAGGCTCAGCAGGTCTAGCAGCATCTGTGAAGAGAAATCAGTGTTAACGTTTTGGGTCTGGTGACCCTTCCTCAGAAATTTATTCCTTTACGTATTGATCCAATTCTATTGATTGAAGATTATTGAATCAGGTTCCATCACCTTTCATGTAGCACAATCCAGATCACAAGAGTTGTGCAAAATGTGTTACCTTACTGTTGCCGCTGGTTATTTTGCAAATTACTTTAAATCTAGAATCTCCGATCACTGACTGGACTGGCACTGAAAACAGTTTATCCTTTTTTGATCTAAACCATTCATAATTTTGAAATACACTAATACTCTACTTCACCATCTCCGCTCTAAGGTGAAAGATCCAAACTTCTCCCTCTCTCCGTGTAACTGAAGACCAACTTATCCCTGATACCATTCCAGTTAATCCAATGTAAAGCCTTAATATCTTTTAAAATAGACCAAAGATTGTCCAAAATGCTTCCATGTGGGTCTTTGTTAAATAACTTGATGGACTGGTCAATTTCATGGACCAACTGCTCAATTATTATATTGATAACCACCCTTGGTATCTCATCTCACTCAATAAGCAATGAAAAAGGGTCAAGGAGAAATGTACTCATCTAACTTCATCCCTGTTGAACTGACCCTCTCCTAGTAGAGTAACAATTGCGTTTCAATGGAGGCAAATAGATTTAATGTAATATATTTAGATATTTTCTAATCAAACTATTCAGTAGTGTTATTACACAGTTCTGGAGCAGGAGTGACTGAATCTAGGCCTCCTGATCCAGAGGTAGGGGCACTACTGTTGTTTGAGTAAAGAAGCTTCACGAGATTAACAGATATGAGATACCCAAGAATGGGAATTATTGATAAGTATTTAGAGTCATAGAGATGTACGGCACGGAAACAAACCCTTCAGTCCAACTCATCCATGCCGACCAGTTGTCCCAACCTAATCTAGTCCCATTTGCCAGCACTTGGCCCATATCCCTCTAAATCCTTCCTATATACCCATCCAGATGCCTTTTAAGTAATGCAATTGTACCAACCTCCACCACTTCCCCTGGCAACTCATTCCATACATGCACCACCCTCTGCATAAAAATGTTGCCCTTTTATATCTTTCCCCTCTCACCCTAAACCTATACCCTCTAGTTCTGGACTTCCGCACCCCAGGGAATAGACCTTGTCTATTTACCTTATCCATGCCCCTCATGATTTTATAGACCTTTATTTGGTCACTTCTCAACCTGCGACGCTCAAGGGAAAACAGCCCCAGCCTATTCAGCCTCTCCCTATAGCTCAAATCCTCCAACACTGGCAACATCCTTGTAAATCTTTCCTGAACCCTTTCAAGTTTCACAACATCCTTCCAATAGGAAGGAGACTAGAATTGCACACAATATTCCAAAAGTGGCCTGACCAACGTCCTGTACAGCCACAACATGACCTCCCAACTCCTGTACTCGATGCTCTGACCAATAAACGAAAGCATAAACTACCTTCTTCACTATCCTATCTACCTGCGACTCCACTTTCAAGGAGCTATGAACCTGCACTCCAAGGTCTCTTTGTTCAGCAACACCTCCTTGGACCTTACATTAAGTGTATAAGTCCTGCTAAGATTTGCTTTCCCAAAATGCAGCATCTCACATTTACATGTTCAGGGGTTCATTTTTATATTAGCCTAACTAACACGTTTCCTCTATTGTTAGTTATCATATTTGCTTCTTCTCCTCCTTTTACCCTTTGAATATTTAATCATTTAATCATTGTCTTCTACTGTGAAACTCCTCTATCAATTCCTGCTTCCCCATTATTATTTCCCCAGTTATGTTCTCTATGGAAAGGCTGCCATTGCTGTTCCAGGTTTGGAAATAGTTCTGTATTAAAGCTGACAGCAAATGGGACTGGGGAAACAAATGGGGCTGGAGGCTGATATATCCCTGGACCTGATGGATTGAATCATAGGGTAGTTAAAAAAGTAGCTAAAGAGTTCTGGTAGTAATCATCTAGGAATCCTTAGATTCTGAAAAGGTCTGAGAGGATTGGAAAGCTGCCTATATTACACCTTTATTTAAAAAGGGAAGGAAACAAAAATAAGGTAGCTGTAGACCAGTTAATTTGATGCCTGTTATTCAGAAACTGTTAGAGTCTATTCTAAAGAATGGAATAGCAGAGCATTTAGAAACATGTAATATGATTGGTCAGAGCCAGAATGGCTTCATGAAAAGGAAATCATGCCTGACAAATTTGCTAGAATTGTTGGATGGGTTAACAAATAGGATCGATAAAGAGATAGCAGTGGATCCATTTATTTTTCAGAAGGACTTTGATAAGGTACCACACTTTAGGCTATTTAATAAGCTAAGAGTCCATGTGTTGGAGGTAGTCCATTAGGTTGGTTAGAGAATTGATGAAGCAATTGTCAACAGAGTTGGGATAAGGGGGCATTTTCAGTGTAGCAACTTGTAACTAATGGAGTGCCGCAGGGATCAGTGCTGGGGTTACAATTACTTAAAACATATACAAATGACTTGGAAGTGGAACATGAATGTACTGTCACAAAGTTTACAGGTAACACAAATATAGGAGTGAAGTAACAAGGATTACTTAGAGTCTGTAGAGGGATATAGACAAGTTAAGTGAGTGGCAAAAACTTGGAATATAATTTGGGAGAATGTGAGCTTATGCACTTTGACATGAAGAATAGAGGAGCTGAATATTACTTAAATGGAGCAAAACTGCAGAAAACTGAAGCCAATCAGATTTGGGAGTCCTTGTCCACAAATAATAAAAAGATGGTGTCCAATTTGAGCTGGAAGTAGGGAAGGCAAATGGCACGTTACCCTTTATGAAATAACTGCCCCGAGGTCAGTATCCCATTGCCATGTCACCTTTTATTTATACATGGAGAGTCCATGACACTGATCCAGCTTCCTCAGAGTCAACTCTCAGAGTGAACAGGATGTCTGAGACTCCTGTTCTTATCTGTCAGCCAGGGCTCCCCAATTGGACCAGATTAACAGCCCCCATCAAGGAACTCATATTCTGCGAGGTCCACCTGGCTGACCTCATTGCAACCACTACACTTTATTTCAATGGGAACACAGTCTAAAAATTGAGAGATTTTGTTAAATGTATAAACGCTAGTCAGAACAGAGCGAGAATACTGTGAACAATTTTGGGCCCAAGATCTAAGGAAAAATACCATAGCTTTGGAGGCAGTCCTCAGAAGGTTCACTAGGCTGATCCCAGGTAAGGAGGAACTGCCTTATGAGGAGAGGTCGAATAGGTTGGCCTTGTAACTGTTGAACTTTAGAAGAATTAGAAGCGACTTTATTGAAAATTACAACATTCTTAATGGGCTTTATGTGGTAGATGCAGAGAGATCATTTGTCCTTGTGGGAGAATGTAGGATCAGACGGCATAATCTCATACTGCGGGGGTCATCCATTTAAAACATAGATGAAGAGGAATTTCTTTTCTCAGAGGGTTGGGAATCTGTGTATCTTTGACTGCACAGGGCTGGATCATTATGTATATTCAAGACTGAGATAAACAGATTTTTAATCAGTTAGAGAATTGAAGGTTTTGGAGAAAATTCAGGAAAATAGAGTTGAGGATTATTAGATCAGCTGTGATCTCACTGAATGGCAGGCAAATTTGATGATTAGAGTGGTGCTGGAAAAGCACAGCAGTTCAGGCAGCATCCGAGGAGCAGGAAAATTGATATTTCGGGCAAAAGCCCTTCATTAGGAATAGAGGCCTGATGCCTGATGCACCAGGCCTATATTCCTGATGAAGGACTTTTGCCCGAAACGTCGATTTTCCTGCTCCTCGGATGCTGCCTGAATTGCTGTGCTTTTCCAGCACCACTCTAATCTAGAATCTGGTTTCCAGCATCTGCAGTCCTTGTCTTTACCCAGGCAAATCTGATGGGCTGAATAGCCTATTTCTGCCCTGCTTCCTTTGGTCCTATGATGACTGAGATGAAGAGTATTTCCAATTGCAGTGCACAACCTTGAAGTGCAATGTAAGTTCAATATCATAGGACGATTGTCAAGTCAGCAACATGGTGCTTGCATTGAGATAAATAATGCTTTCACCTTTAAGTAGGATTACTTTAAACACCAAGCATCTGTAGACTACATTTCAGAAAAACTTTATGAATTTACTCACTGTTGGAATGGAGCTCTCAGAGAGCTATCTGCCTTATTAAGCTATCCAAATTGTGATGAGGTGACCAGTTAAAACTGTTACTTGTAAGAGGTGTTTGGTTCAGGCAGAAATCCCCTGCTCCTAGTCAAATGGTGTCATGGGATCTTTCAGGCTCATGGGAGGGTGCAGATTGAATGTCATTTTAATGCCCATCCAGAATGATAGCACTCACTCAGCCTTGGCGTCAGACTCAAGTCTCTGGCAGAGCTTGAAATTGACAACAAGAATTCTGAGCCATGCAAGGCTGAGGTAACACAACTCATCTTACAAACCATTTGCTTTGTGTTGGTGGTTAGGCAGATAGGGACCACCTCGCATGAATAGCTTTTTGACACTTGCTGCCCATGAGTGGGGGTATGGGCTATTTGCCAGGGTCAAATGTTGAGACAGCCAAATAGACAGTTTATAAAAATGTCAATACTTATGGGAAACTATTCTTGAAAATGGACAACAAGACGTGGGCTCCATGGAATATGTTTCCCCATAGGATGTGGTTCGGTGCAAAAGGAAGTATAGCTTCAGAAAAATCTAACAAAGTCCTGGAAAATTGCCAACTCTTTGATTGATTATATAGTTGAAAGCAAGTTTAACAGACTTTGCAATTTATCCTATAATTATCCCTCAGATTCTCAAACACGGGTTGGAACACCTTAACTTGTCCGATATACTCAGGAATCTCAAGGTGAAGAACAACTATTGAAGGTTTAATTTTGGCAGTATATTTGTGACAGCATGATTTGTTTTTCGATATAAAAACTGACAGTTCATTTTAAAGACTTTCACACTTCACAACAAATAGATGAACTGGGGGGGGAGAAAAGGAACAGCAAAGTGAATGTTACAAATTTACAAATAAACATAATATTCTGGCAGATTCAACATTGCGTCTGCGTTCAACCTTAGCTCAGCCCATCTGCCACTGAAACCTTAATTCAACTTGGTACTTATCAAATCCAGTTCAGCATAACTTAGTCTTCTCCAACACTCTGTTTGTATCCTCTCTCATTTACTCATCAGCCATTTATGATATGACTCCCAGTCTCCCAATGTTTCAAATAAACATAGTCAAACATATGGTCAAGTCCCTCTAAGGCTTTAACTCATCCTGTCTCTGTAACCATCTCCGGGATACAAACAGTTCCAAAAGATTTCTGTTCCTCTGACTCCAACCTCTTGCGTAACTGCCACTCACCTTGCATTCAGCTGCGTGGACCCTCCTCTCTGAAATATCCTCGCTAGTGTCTCTGTCTCACAGTGTGATTTTCTTCCTTAAAATAATCCTCCAATCAAGTTTCCTGGGGTACCCCTCTGAGGACACAAAGAAAGGGTTGGCATCTAAGCATGTGGTATCAACCACTGTCGACATGCATTTTGCTTAGCTGCCGTCATCCTTCTTTGGATGATGATACGATAGTATAGGGGAATGAGCTGAGAATAGTTCACAGGTTGTCACAACATTGAGGGCCAAAGGGCCTGTTCTGCGCTGTATTGTTCTCTGACTGGGTCTACAGGGTTGACTTGGTCTAAAGTGGTCAAGCAAAACAATTCGATATCCTGCTAAGAAGAATCTATTCCCTTAATGACGTGGTTTATTGCATAATAGCAATCTGGTATAAACTACAAGTTAGTAAAATAATCATTGCTAGCAAAACTGTTGGGAGCATGAGAAAGACAAGTCTGTCACCCTTGAGATTCACAGATGATCTGCCATTGTCCATGCAGGTCTTTATGACATCATCAGACTGGGTGGTACTGAATGCACTCTTCAGCAATAACTCTTTCAGGACTGTTATTTTGTAGAACAGGTTGACAATAAAGGCAAAACTTTACTGAATCACAGAAGCTAAATGAAGGGAGATTAGTCAGGACGTGAAGAGACTTTTGAAACTGTGTGAGATGGAATTGAATTGAATTGAATTTATTTTTACGTATACCGAGGCACAGTGAAAAACTTTGTCTTGTGAGCAATACAAGCAGATCATATAGTTAAGTTGCATAGATGGTAAATAAAAGGTAAACAGCCGCAAAAACAAAAGCACAGGTACAGGCGAATGTTAAGAGTTTGTGAGTCCCTTCAGTATTCTAACAACAGTAGGATTGAAACTGTTACAAAACCGGCTGGTGCATGTGTTCAGGCTTCTGTACCTTCTCCCCAATGGTAGAGGTTGTAGAAAAACATTGCCAGGGTGGGATGGATCTTTGAGAATGCTGGCGTCCTTTCCTTGACAGTGGGCCTGGTAGATGGATTCTATAGATGGGAGGTTAGCCTTTGTGATTGTCTGGGGAGAAAGTGAGGACTGCAGATAAAAATGTGTTGCTGGAAAAGCGCAGCAGGTCAGGCAGCATCCAAGGAACAGGAGAATCGACGTTTCGGGCATAAGCCCTTCTTCAGGAAATTGTGATTGTCCGGGCCAAGTTCACCACTCTCTGTATTGGTCCTTGGCTGTGCGAAGGTCATCTTGGATTCTTTACATTTGAGTGGGTCTCCCAATCTGAAGGCCTCACACCTGGTTTTTAACAGGTTCTGTATGTCCCGATTCTTCGATCTTGAATGGTACAGTTGCCATACCTGGTCATGATACATCCAGACAGAATGCTCTCGATGGCGCACCTATAAAAATTGGCAAGGGTATTCGCCGTCATGCCAAATTTCCTCAGCTGCCTGAGGATGAAGAGACATTGTTGGGCCTAAAGCTTGTGTTGGATGACCACTTCCAGGAGCTAGACACTCTCTACTCATTCCATCTCTGTGCTGTTAAATGTGTAGGGGGCCATGAGTAACATCCCGCTGAAAGTCAATAATGAGTTCCTTGGTTTGCTGGCATTGAGAGCTAGGGTTGTTCCCAGTGCACCATTTTTCTAGGTCTACCACCTCCTGTCTGTAGTCTGTTTTGTCGCCATCTGAGATTCGACTGACTATGGTGGTGTCATCAGCGAACTTGTAAATGGCATTAGTCTGATATTTGGTGATGGAGTCATGGATATACAGTGAGTACAGTAGAGGGCTAAATATGCACCCCTAGGGGGCTCCAGTTTTGAGTGTTAGTGAGGATGAAATATTGTCCTCAATCTTCACTGATTGTGGCCTGTGGGTCAGGAAACTGAGGATCCAGTTGCAAAGAGTGGGGCTTAGTCCGAGATCACTAAGTTTAGTAATCAGTCTCAAGGAGATAGTAGTGTTGAAGGCCGAACTGTAGTCAATGAGTAGGATTCTTACGTAGCTGTTCTTGGGTGTCAAGATGTTCTAGGGAGGAGTGAAGGGCAAGTGATATGGCATCTGACGTGGATCCGTTAGTCCGACGGGCAAATTGGAGTGGGTTAAGAGTAGTGGGGAGGCTGGAGTTGATTAATGCCATGACCAGCCTTTCAAACTTCATGACCATTGAAGTTAGGGCCACTTGGCGGTAGTCATTGAGACATGCTGCATGAGCATTCTTAGGCACAGAGATGATGTTGGCCCTCTTGAAACAGGCAAGGACAGTGGCCTGGTGCAGGGAGAGGTTGAAGATATCGGAGAAGACCTCTGCCAGTTGATCTGCGCATGGTCTGAGTGCATGGCCTGGTACTCTGTCTGGTCCCATCGCTTTCCTTGGATTCACACAAAGGAAAACTGATCTGACCTCTGATGCAGTGACTGTTGGGGCAGGCTTGATCAGGACTTGTCAGAATAGGTGTTACCTCTCCACTAAAATTGTACACAAAGCGAGCATAGAAGGCGTAGAGACGATCTGGGAGGGATATGTCATCGTCTGCTATGACAGATCCACTGTCTCTTTTTGGAACCTGTGATGTCATTCAGTCCTTGCCACAGTCGCCGGGTATCTGTCTCGGTCTCTAGTTTGGATCGGTATTGGTCCTTGGCTGTGCAAAGGTCATCTTGGATTCTTTACATTTGAGTGGGTCTCCCGATCTGAAGGCCTCACACCTGGTTTTTAACAGGTTCTGTATGTCCCGATTCATCCAGGGTTTCCTGTTGAGTATGCAGTCCTCCACACACTTGCTGATAAAGTCTGTGGCAGTGTTGGCATATTCGTCCAAGGTACCTGTGGCCTGTTTGAACATGACCCAATCAGCCGATTCCAAACAGCACCGGAGTTGATCCTCTGCCTCCTTCGACCAGCACTGGACTTGTATCCATGGGGGGGGGGGGTCTCCTGCTTGAGCTTTTGCCTGTAGAAGAAGTACGTCATTGTGGTCAGAGTTCCTGAAATGAGGGTGGGGGATGGAGCGGTAGGCATCCTTCACAGTGATGTAGCAGTGGTCTAAAATGTTCAGGCCCCTGGTGGGACAGTTAATGTTCTGGTGTTACTTGGTCAACACCTTCCTTAGATTGGCTTGAGAGGGCCTTGGGGTGTTCCGTCTCCAGGGTGTTAGTGATGGGGTACAGCACATCCAGAGCTTCCTCAACCTTTGCTTGTGGTAGTATGTACATAGCAATTAAAGAGTCACTGTCCATGAAGTTGCCCAATGATGTTGGGTTTGACAAGAAATGGCAGTCTGTAATGAGTTCCAGAAGCCTAACAAGAAGATCCTGAATGGAATGAAAGCCTGAGAAAAGCCAGTTATTTCACCATCCTCAATCTGACAAAATAATGCTGACAGATCTCCTAAACAGTGTCTGTGAAAGGGCAAGCAATCTGTATGGCTTGTGAGCTCTCTCTCAGTCCACCATCATGCAGTTAGAGTATGAGGCCACAGGCAACAGCAGCACTCCTGCTTATATGGTGCCTTTCAGGTCATGAAATGTCCCAAGAGACAATGGTGTGGAGGTCATGTACTGATCCATCAAGCTAGAAGCCCAGACTAATGCTCTGGGTCCGAAAGTGGAATTCACAATCAATGAATAAAATCTGAAATCTGTGTAGGGGAAAGGGGGTGGTTGGATGAGGTTGTGGATCGGGCAGAAGGATACTGGAGGAAGGGATTCCAGAGCTTGGGAACCAGACAACTGAAGACACGTGCTGTATTCTCCGGCAATTCTCCTCACTAAGTCTATGGGCTGTCCATAAATTTACTAATCTGACCACCTATACTCTTCTCTAAATCATCTATACATATGTATTACAAACTACAGGCAACATCCACAACCCTCCCCTTATCAATCATCTTTGTCACTCCCTCAAAGAGATCAAGTTTATGTGACACAACCTCCCCCAACAAAGCAATGTTAATAAGTCCGTATTTTCCCAAAAGTGAGTAACTCCTAAAGTTAAGAACCTTATCCAATAA
The DNA here is from genome assembly GCF_047496795.1 of Chiloscyllium punctatum. Lineage (NCBI taxonomy): Eukaryota > Metazoa > Chordata > Chondrichthyes > Orectolobiformes > Hemiscylliidae > Chiloscyllium > Chiloscyllium punctatum. The sequence continues at coordinate 9,121,520 of NC_092777.1, forward strand.
TTTCCCTACCACTGATGTAAGGTTTACCATCCTGTAATTTCCCAGATTATCCCTGTCCCCCTTCTTCAACAAAGGAACAACGCTGGCTATTCTTCAGTGCTCTGGGACCTCTTCCGTGACTAAACAGGACACAAAGAGATTGTATGAGGTCCCATTAATTTCCTTCTTCGCCTCCCTCAGCATTCTTGGAGAGATCCAATCAGGTCCTGGGGATGAGTCCACAACATATACCATAACATATTTGAGAACATTGTCATCTGTGGTAGAGACTGGGGCTCACATTGATGTCAAGTAGAGGCTGTGTGAAAACAGTTGAAGGAATCATGGCAAGCCCAAAGAAGGGGCTCACTGGATTGTCAGAAACCAAATGCCTCGAGCAGATCGCAGCATAAGAGGTGGTGAAGCTTCAGAAAAGAAATAGGCTCTGGGAAAAGTCAAACCCTGTTAGGCAATTAAAGAGGAAATTAGCATTTCCAGGTCTTATCAGTCACTGACAAATTCTTCTGGAATTATCTCTTCTATTAAACCTGTCACCAAACCAGGTAGGGTGTATAAAAACCAAAAGAACTGCAAATGCTGTAAATCAGAAACAAATACAGAAATTGCTAGAAAAGCTCAGCAAGTCTGGTAGCAACTATGAAGAGATGTCAGAGTTAATGTTTCAGGTCTGGTTCTGAGGAAGGATCACCGGATATGAAAAATTGTGGCCGTTCCCCTCAATAATAAGTATACCGTTTTGGATATTGTTGGGAGGGATGAATTACCAGGGGTAAGCCATGGGGTACAGGTCTCTGGCACAGAGTTGTCCCTGTTGCTCAGAAGGGAAGGAGGGAGAGGAGCAGAGCATTCGTCATTGGGGACTCCATAGTTAGGGGGACAGATAGGAGGTCCTGTGGGAACGAAAGAGACTCACGGTTGGTGTGTTGCCTCCCAGGTGCCAGGGTTCATAATGTCTTTGATCATGTTTTCGGGATCCTTGAGGGAGAGGGGAAGCAGCCCCATGTTGTGGTCCACATACACACTAACCACATAGGTAAGAAAAGGGATGGGGATTTAAGGCACATATTCAGGGGCTAGGGTGGAAGCTGAGAGCTAGGACAAACCGAGTTGTTGTCTCTGGTTTATTAGCCATGCCACGTGCTAGCGAGGCGAGGAATAGGGAGAGAGAGGATTTGAACACGTGGTTACAGGAATGGTGCAGGAGGGAGGTTTTTGGATACCTGGATAATTGGGACTCATTCTAGGGTAGGTGGGACCTCTACAGGTAGGATGGTCTACAACTGACCTAGAAGGGTACCAATATTCTTGGGAGGAAATTTGCTAATGCTATTCGGGAGGGTTTAAACTAATTCAGCAGGATGATGGGAATCAAAATTATAGTTCCAGTGTCCAGAAGTGAGGTCAGAAATGAGGTTTCAACGTCGCAAGAGTTCACCGGCAAGCAGGAAGGTGTTTTGAAGTATGCCTACTTCAACATCAGGAGCATCTAGAATAAGGTGGGTGAACTTGCAGAATACATTGGAACCTGGAACTTCAATGCTATGGACACTTCAGAGACATGGATAGAGCAGAGACAGGAATGGTTGTTGCAGGTTCTGGGATATAGAAGTTTCAGTAAGAACAGAGAAGATGGTAAAAGGGGGGAGATGTGGTCAAGGACAGTATTACAGGGGCAGAAAGAACGTTTGAGGACTCATCAACTGAGGTTAGAACAGGAAAGGGGAGGTCACCCTGTTGGGTGTTTGCGATAGGCCTCCAAATAGTTCCAGAGATGTAGAGGAAAGGGTAGCAAGAATAATTCTGGATAAGAATGGGAAAAACAGGGTAGTTGTTAAAGGGGATTTCAACTTTCCAAATATTGACTGGAAATACGTTAGCTGGGTCAGTTTTTGTCCAATGTGTGCAGAAGGGTTTCCTGACATAGTATGTAGACAGGCCAACAAGGGGAGAAGCCACATTGGATTTGGTACTGGTAATGAACCAGGCCAGGTATTAGATTTGGAGGTAGGTGAGCACTTTGGTGATAGTGACCACAATTCTGTTATGTTTACGATAGAAAGGGATAGGTATATACTGCAGAACAAGAGTTATTGCTGGGGGAAAGGCAATTATGATTAGGCAGGATTTAGAGTATATAGGATGGGGAAGGAAACGGCAGGGGATTAGGCATAATTGAAATGTGGAGCATATTCAAGAAACAGCTACTGCTGTATCTGTCAGGCAGGAAGGCTTATGTTTGAATGAGACATGAAGCTTGAGAGTTACACGTTAGCCAGGAAAGACCTAAAGAGAGAGCTAAAAAGAGCCAGGAGGGAACATGAGAAGTCATTGGCAGATAGGATCAAGGAAAACCCAAAAGCTTTCTATAGGTATATCAGGAATAAAAGAACGATGAGAGAAAAATTAGGATCAATCAAGGATAGTAGTTGGAAATTGTGCATGGAGTCAGAGGAGATAGGGGAAGCACCAAATGAGTATTTTTGGTTAGTATTCATAGTGGAAAAAGACAATGTTGTTGAGGAGAATACTGAAATACAGGCTACTAGCTTAAACGGGATTGAGGTTCACAAGGAGGAAGTGTGAGCAATTCTGCAAAGTGTAAAAATAGATAAGTCCCCTAGGCTGGATGGGATTTATCCTAGGATTCTCTGGAAAGCCAGGAAGGAGATTGCAGAGCTTTGATCTTTATATCAGCATTATCTAAAGAAATAATGCCTGAATACTGGATGATAGCAAATATTGTCCCCTTGTTCAAGAGGGGAGTAGAGACAACCCTAGTAATTATAGATCGGTGAGCCTTACTTCAGTTGTGGGTAAAGTGTTGGAAAAGGTTATAGGAAAAAGTTGATTAGGGGTAGTCAACATGCTTTTGCGAAGGGTAGGTCGTGTCTCACAAACCTTATTGAGTTCTTTGAGATGGTGACCAAACAGGCGGATGAGGGTAAAGCAATTGATATGGTGTATATGGATTTCAGTAATGCATTTGGTTCCCCACAGTAGGCTATGGCACCAAATATAGAGGCATGGGATTGAGGGTGATTTAGTGATTTGGATCGGAAATTAGCTAGCTGATAAAAGACAGAGGGAAATGTTCATCCTGGAGTTCGTTTACTAGCGGGGTACCACAAGGATCTGTTTTAGGACAACTGCTGTTTGTCATTTTGATAATTGACCGAGATAAGGTGTAGAGGGATGGTTTAGTAAATTTGTAGATGACACTAAGGTCGGTGGAGTTGTGGACAGTGCTGAAGGACTTTGTAGGTTACAGAGGGACATAGATGAGCTGCAGAGCTGTGCTGAGAAGTTGCAAATGGAGTTTAATGCAGAAAAGTGTGAGGTGACTCACTATGAAAGGAACAACAGGAATAAAGAATACTGGGCTAATGGTAAGATTCTTGGTAGTGTAGATGAGCAGAGGGATCTCAGTGTCCATGTACATAGATCCTTGAAAGTTGCCACCCAGGTTGATAGAGTTTTTAAGAAGGCAAACGGTGTGTTAGCTTTTATTGGTAGAGGGATTGAGTTTCAGAGCCACAAGGTTATGCTGCAGCTGTACAAAACTCTGGTGCGGCTGTACTTGGTGTATTGCATACATTTCTGATCACTGCATTATAGGAAGGATGTGGAAGCTTTGGAAAGGGCGCAGAGGAGATTTGCTATGATGTTGCCTGGTATGGAGGGAAGGTCTTATGAGGAAAGGCTGAGGGACTTGAAGTTCTTTTCATTAGAGAGAAGGTTGAGAGGTGACTTAATAGAGACATATAAGATAATCACAGGGTTAGATAGGGTGGAGGGTGGACAGGGAGAGCCTTTTTCCTCAGATGGAGATGGCTAGCATGAGGGGACATAGCTTTAAATTGAGGGGTGATAGATATAGGACAGATGTCAGAGGTAGTTTCTTTATTCAGAGTAGTAGGATCATGAAACACACTGCCTGTAACAGTCGTAGACTCACCAACTTTAAGTGCATTTAAATGGTCATTGGATAAACGTATGGATAAAAATGGAATAGTGTAGGTTAGATGAGTTTCAGATTGGTTCCACAGGACAGCACAAGATCGAGGGCCAAAGGGCCTGTATGAAGGTGTAATGTTCTATGTACTATTTCACTTCACATATGTTGCCAGGCCTGCTGAGCTTTTCCAGCAACTTTTGTTTTTGGTAAGGTGTATGATGAAGTAGAGGCTGCTTTTAGAAGCATGAGGCAAACCTGCATAAATAATCCTAAATCTTATGAGATTCATAGGGCCTTATTCTCTCCCTAGTTACCCTTTTGTCCTTTATGTATTTGTAAAAACTCTTTGGATTCTCCTTAACTCTATTTGCCAAAGTTATCTCATGTCCCCGTTTTGCCCTCCTGATTTCCCTCTTAAGTATACTCCTACTGCCTTTATACTCTTCTAAGGACTCAGTCAATCCATCCTGTCTATACCTGACACATGCGTCCTTCCTTTTCTTAACCAAACCCTCAATTTCTTTAGTCATCCAGCATTCCCTATACCTACCAGCCTTCCCTTTCACCCTAACAGGAATATACTGTCTCTGGACTCTCATTATCTCATTTCTGAAGGCTTCCCATTTTCCAGCTGTCCCTTTACCTGCGAACATCTGCCCCCAATCAACTTTCGAAAGTTCTTGCCTAATATCGTCAAAATTGGCCTTTCCTCCAATTTAGAACTTCAACTTTTAGATCTGGTCTATCCTTTTCCATCACTCTTTTAAATCTAATAGAATTATGGTCGCTGCTCCCCCACTGACACCTCAGTCACCTGCCCTGCCTTATTTCCCAAGAGTAGATCATGTTTTGCACCTTCTCTAGTAGGTACATCCACATACAGAATCAGAAAATTTTCTTGTACACACTTAACAAATTCCTCTCCATCTAAACTGTTAACACTATGGCAGTCCCAGTATATGTTTAGAAAGTTAATATTCCCTACCATAACCACCCTATTATTCTTACAGATAGCTGAGATCTCTTACAAATTTGTTTCTCAATTTCCCTCTGACTAATGGGGGTCTATAATACAATCCCAATAAGGTGATCATCCCTTTCTTATTTCTCAGTTCCACCCAAATAACTTCCCTGGATGTTTTTCCGGGAATATCCTCCCTCAGTACAGCTGTAACGCTAACCCTTATCAAAAACACCACTCCCCCTCCTCTCTTGACTCCCTTTCTGTCCTTCCTGTAGCATTTGTATCCTGGAAGATTAAGCTGCCAGTCCTGTCCATCCCTGAGCCATGTTTCTGTAATTGCTATGATATCCCAGTCCCATGTTCCTAACCATGCCCTGAGTTCATCTGCCTTCCCTGTTAGGCCCCTTGCATTGAAATAAATGCAGTTTAATTTATCAGTCCTACCTTGTTCTCTGCTTTGTCCCTGCCTGCCCTGACTGTTTGACTTGTTTCTGTTCTCAACTGTACGAGTCTCAGGTGATCTCTTTCCTCACTATCTCCCTGGGTCCCATACCCTAGCTTACTAGTTTAAACCCTCCTGAGCAGCTCTAGTAAACCTCCCTGCCAATATATCAGTCCCCTCACAATTTAGGTGCAATCTGTCCTTCTTGTACAGGTCACTTCTTTCCCAAAAGAGCTTCCAATGATCCAAAAATGTGAATCCTTCTCCCATACACCAGCTCCTCAGCCATGTATTCATCTGCTCCGTCCTCCTATCCCTGCCATCACTAGCTCCAGATATTACTACTCTCGAGGACCTCCTTCTTAAATTCCTGACTAACTCTGTAATCTCCCTTCAGAATCTCAACCTTTTCCCTTCCTATGTTGTCGGTTCCAATGTGTACAATGACCTCTTGCTGGCCCCTCTAGCCGTTGAGAACATTCTACACCCTCTCTGAGGCATCCTTGATCCTGGTACCAGGGAGGTAACACAGCATTCTGATTTTTTTGCTGCTGGCCACAGAAACGTCTGTCGGTACCTCGGGCTAGAGAGTCTCTGAACACAATTGATCTCTTGGAACCCAATGCACCCCTCATTGCATTAGAGCCAGTCTCAATACCAGAAACTTGGCTGTTTGTACTACGTTTCCCTGAGAATCCAAAAGCCCCTACATTTTCCAAAACAGCATACTTGTTTGAAATGAGGATAGCCACAGAAGACCCCTGCATGAACTGCCCACCTCTCTTACCTTTCCTGGAGTTAACCCAGCTATGTGACTGTGTCTGCAACTTTTCCCCCTTCCTATAACTGCCATCCATTACATCGCCTTGCTTTTGTAAATTCCTCATTGCTTCTTACTGTTTCTCCAACCAATCCATTCGATCTCTGATAGGATTTGCAACCAATGGCATTTATTGCAGATATAATCCTCAGTTATCCATAAACTCTTCCTAAACTCCCACATCCAACAAAAAGAGTATATCACTCTACTAAAGGCTATTTTTGCTTTCTTCAATCTACAGACCCTGAAAATAGCACTGTCTTATTCTTCTACGAAACACTGCTTCAGGTTAAATTAATACTTATGACTTATATTTTAAGTTTAATCAAGTGACATATCTCAATAAAACATATAATCAAGAAAGAAACCACTCTACTCACTACTGCAGACTTACTGGAAGGCCACGCTTATTCACTTATTCACTGATCTGTTTCTGTGCTGTGACCTCTCCCAAACAGGTTCCTCCAAGATCAGTTGTGAATTTCACTGCTTGACAATTTTCCCAGATGCAATCCGATGTCCAGCGATACATGAATTCAAGCAGCAAAGGCAGTAACTGTGCAGGTTCACTGCTCTGCCAGTTAGCAGTGTGGGTTTCTTTCTCTCTCCTGCACTGACCTCACCGTCTGCTTCCTTTGCCTGTTCCTCTTCCTTTTAAAAGTGCTGTAGTTTTGATCTTTTTTTTCTCCAAAGTTCCAAAACAATGCAACATATAAAACAGTAATTGCTGCACCTGGAATTTGAGGAAATCACCTCTAACACTTAAAATACCTCAAAAAAAGGAGGAGCTGTTAGAGCCAGAAATTTTTCCCATCCTCCATCTTGGATTACCCAGAATCCTCATCCTCATCAAAGAACTCTAACAAATTTGTGAGGCATGATCTCCCACGCGTAAAGCCATGCTGACTATTCCAAATAAAACCCTGTATTTCCCAATGCATCTTTATATTAACTTGCAGAAATTTTTCAAGTAACTTTCCTCATTGTCAGAGATTTTAACCGAAAACCTGTAATTTTAGAGGACGATTTGGGAGCTGTATCCTCTCAAACCATCAATCATGTGCTTTTAAACTGGATTAATGGCTGTTACTGATTGGATTTTTTGTCACTCTTTCCTGATTGTTTTGTGGAGGGAGAGGGGAAGCACTAGTGGTGGGATTGGTTTCTGGAATACTAATGCCCTCTTCTTGCTACATTAGGACACTGGGGTCAGAGCTGTCACGCTGTTTGGTCAAATGAATACCCAGGGTGGTAACTGCCTGCTGTTGCCGACAACAGTTTGAGTACTCGTTATGCTCAAGTAAGAAGATGACTCTTTCAGAAACTTCATCTTGTGGGGAGCACATTCCAAACCTTTACCACCTAGAAGGACAAGGGCTACAGACACTTGGGAACACAACCTCCTGCATGTTCCTATCTAAGCCACTCACCATCTTGATTTGGAACATGTAACACTGTCACTGGGAGAAAATCCTGGAATTCCCTCTCTGATGGCATTGTGGGTCAACCCACAGCAGGTGGAATACAGCCGTTCAAGAGGACAGCTCACCACCACCTTCTCAAGGGCATCTATGGATTGGCAATAAATTCTGGCCCAATCAGCAACGCTTATATCACAAAAGTGAATCTTACGAATAGAGAAAGGTATGGCCCTTTAAGAGCCATGCCTTTTAAAAGTAATTTTTTTTTTAGATTAGATTACTTACAGTGTGGAAACAGGCCCTTCAGCCCAACAACTCCACACTGACCCTCCGAAGATCAACCCACCCAGACCCATTCCTCTACATTTACCCCTTCACCTAACCCTATGGGCAATTTAGCATGGCCAATTCACCTAGACTGCACATCTTTGGACATAATTGAAACTGGAGTAGAAGAAAAAATGGAGGTTTGGGAGTTGTGAAGAAAGACTGGAATTGTAGAATCCCCACAGTGTGGAAGCAGGCCTTTCAGCCCATTGAGTCTGCACCAACCCTCCGAAAAATAACCCACTCCCCTACTATATATTTACCACTACTCTATAACCACCCATCTAACTTACATATCCCTGAACACTATGGGCAATTTAGCATAGTTAATTCACTTAACCTGCACATCTTGGATTGTGGGAGGAAACCCACACAGACACAGGGCGAATATGCAAACTCTACACCCAAGAATGGAATTGAACCTGGGTCCCTGGTGGTGTGAGGCAACAGTGCTAACCACTGAGCCACAGTGCCACCCTGAGATCTAGTGAATAGTCTTGCAGGTTCAAAGTACATTAGCAGAATGTTGGGAATGGAAAGTTCAGGGCTGATGATGGGAAAATATTATTGTCCCAGACCAGACCAGATCGAGCTCTAGCACTGTGAAAGTGCTTAAGTATTTGGCAGGATACTACTCGAAGGTTTTGTCAGTTTATTTTGCTCTCTTCCTCACTGTTCTTTTAACCTGTCATCTTTTTGTATGCAGTGAAGAAAGAACAGATAAGAAAACAAAGAATGATGTAGAGAGAGTACAAGGAGGTATAGGGAAAGATGACTAATTCAGGATCTTGAAGACAGGATAGGGATGAGTCCAGGTAGAGAAAGGGGAGAAAGTATTCATGAGGCTGTACAAACCTGTAAAGTGGATATGGGTCTCAATGGAAAGGCAGGTTGAATGGACACTCACCCCATTAAATGTTACCCCCTGACCAAGTGTTCTCAGTAGAAACACACATGTGCAGCAAAGAGGAGAGGATGTGGTGGCTGTGCAGCCAATGACATCTTACATCTTGTACATAAACCTCAAGCTGATAAACATCTTGTTAAAGCTGAGACAAGCAGCAAACTGAGTGAGCTAGTTCACTGACAACTGGATGCATTGATGATGCTGTGTAGCTGGGTACTTCTGGAGTAAGAGGTTCACATCACAGAAAGAGAAATTGCCACTTCTGTTTACCGAGCTGGGTCAGTTGTATCTGGCGCATTATCTCCCTGTTTATACAATGTCAGGCGCAAAGTTAATCATCTTCATGAGCAATGGTATCAGTTTCAATTTGGAAAATGCAGAAATTCAGAGATCACCAGTACAACCCTCACAGCTCGGCAGAGTTTTTCGCCCACTTTGCCTTTCCATTACATCCATTCTCTTAGTTCTCCTTTTAAATTCAAAGTGAGAATGATTAAACAATACACTGTCAAGCATTAACGTTTCTTGTAAATATAGCAACATTCCTTGGGTTACTATCTTGCAAATTATTCTGGGATTATAGCCAGCATTTTAAAGCCATTCAGTGTTTCCTAGCAGAATTTGTGGTTAATGAGATGCTACCTCACACATGAAGCATGGGAATAAGATCCATTCAGGTAAAAACCATGACTGCAGATGCTGGAAACCAGATTCTGGATTAGTGGTGCTGGAAGAGCACAGCAGTTCAGGCAGCATCCAAATAGCTTCGAACTCGACGTTTCGGGCAAAAGCCCTTCATCAGGAAAAAAGGCAGTGAGCCTGAAGCGTGGAGAGATAAGCTAGAGGAGGGTGGGGGTGGGGAGAAAGTAGCATAGAGTACAATGGGTGAGTGGGGGAGGAGATGAAGGTGATAGGTCAGGGAGGAGAGGGTGGAGTGGATAGGTGGAAAAGGAGATAGGCAGGTAGGACAAGTCCGGACAAGTCAAGGGGACAGCTACTGAGCTGGAAGTTTAGAACTAGGGTGAGGTGGGGGAAGGGGAAATGAGGAAACTGTTGAAGTCCACATTGATGCCCTGGGGTTGAAGTGTTCCGAGGCGGAAGATGAGGCGTTCTTCCTCCAGGCGTCTGGTGGTGAGGGAGCGGCGGTGAAGGAGGCCCAGGACCTCCATGTCCTCGGCAGAGTGGGAGGGGGAGTTGAAATGTTGGGCCACGGGGCAGTGTGGTTGATTGGTGCGGGTGTCCCGTAGATGTTCCCTAAAGTGCTCTGCCAGGAGGCGCCCAGTCTCCCCAATGTAGAGGAGACCACATCGGGAGCAACGGATACAATAAATGATATTAGTGGATGTGCAAGTAAAACTTTGATGGATGTGGAAGGCTCCTTTAGGGCCTTGGATGGAAGTGAGGGAGGAGGTGTGGGCACAGGTTTTACAGTACCTGCGGTGGCAGGGGAAAGTGCCAGAATGGGAGGGTGGGTCGTAGGGGGGTGTGGACCTGACCAGGTGGTCGTGGAGGGAACGGTCTTTGCGGAAGGCGGAAAGGGGTGGGGAGGGAAATATATCCCTGGTGGTGGGGTCTTTTTGGAGGTGGCGGAAATGTCGGCGGATGATTTGGTTTATGCGAAGGTTGGTAGGGTGGAAGGTGAGCACCAGGGGTGTGCTGTCCTTGTTACGGTTGGAGGTGTGGGGTCTGAGGGCGGAGGTGCGGGATGTAGATGAGATGCGTTGGAGGGCATCTTTAACCGCGTGGGAAGGGAAATTGCGGTCTCTAAAGGAGGAGGCCATCTGGTGTGTTCTGTGGTGGAACTGGTCCTCCTGGGAGCAGATCCGGCGGAGGCGGAGGAATTGGGAATACGGGATGGCATTTTTGCAAGAGGTAGGGTGGGAAGAGGTGTAATCCAGGTAGCTGTGGGAGTCGGTGGGTTTGTAAAAATTGTCAGTGTCAAATCGGTCGTCATTAATGGAGATGGAGAGGTCCAGGAAGGGGAGGGAGGTGTCAGAGATGGTCCAGGTAAATTTAAGGTCAGGGTGGAATGTGTTGGTGAAGTTGATGAATTGCTCAACCTCCTCGCGGGAGCACGAGGTGGCGCCAATGCAGTCATCAATGTAGCGGAGGAAGAGGTGGGGGAGTGGTGCCGGTGTAATTACGGAAGATCAACACTCATCCATTGTACTCTACGCTGCTTTCTCCCCACCCCCACCCTCCTCTAGCTTATCTCTCCACACTTCAGGCTCACTGCCTTTGTTCCTGATGAAGGGCTTTTGCCCGAAACGTTGATTTCAAAGCTACTTGGATGCTGCCTGAACTGTTGTGCTCTTCCAGCACCACTAATCCAGAATAAGATCCATTCAGTCAAATCCCTGTCTTTATTTGCCATATCACAGGTCACCATACCTGCAGTTGCCAAGACATTAAAATCTGGAGTTTCCTGCTTACACTTTTCCACCTCTCTCTTCCTTCAAGACGTTCCTCACAGCTACCTCATCCACCAATCCTGAAGTGGCTTGGTCTCAGTAATTGATCAATAAAGTTCCTGTGAAGTGACATGGACCATTTTACTGCAATACAGGCACTATGTTGGTCCAGGCCCTGAATTATGTATTTCCCAAAATAATTCCACTTTTTTTAAGCTGCTCCTTCAAACTTACCTCTCTGACTAAGCCTGCGACCATCTCTCACAATAGCTTCTTCTTTGCCTGGTGAGTATTCTTATCAGTACTTATTAGTCAAATACTTTGGGACTTTTTATTCCACATTGAAGCTGTTACTTAATTGTGAATTGGTGTTGCTGTGGCAGCCTTAAAGAACATATCACAGTCAATTTCCAATTCACTTCCACCTGTACCATTGCTAATACACTGGCTGACAGCACTGCGGGCAGCTTTTGATGGGCATCATCTGTTTGGTGGGTGAATTACCACATACAGTTTGGGTTTGTTCTTCCTGCATTAGTGTAGAAGCCCTGTGAACAGCAGGCTGTGGCCTCTGCATTGAATGATTCAACAGTTTCAAACTGACTATATCTCAGTTCCTTTGTGGTTTCCTGTCACTTTACCCAACAGGGGTTAGGAGAGGAGATGCAGGGCGTTGCTGGAGAGGTCTGTCTCCTTCTGTTGCAGCCCAGCTACTGAAAGATTCAGACTTCTAAAACTAGAATTCCAGCTCTCTCGAGAAAGGCAAAACTACAAGATTCAATGCTAGTGGCAGCCACTGTCCCAACAATAATCCCTGGTTCAAATGTCCAAGGGGCCATTCAGCCATACAACACAGAAAAAGACCCTTTGACACACCAGTCAAAAATGACCATTTAAATACTCAAATCCCATTTTCCAGCACTTAGCCTGGAGCTTTGTGTGCCTTGGCATCACAAGTGCAGATTGAAATAATTCTTGTTTCTGCTTGCACCGCATCAAAGTGAGTTCCACCTCAACAAAACCAGCATTAAGCCAAGAGACGGTAGATTTGGAGGGAATAATCAGAAGGGATAGTTTTATGAGAAGGGTCATAAAGAGGGAGAGTGCATCAGAAATATGCAGAGGGATTTTGGGAGGTAACTCCAAAGCAAATTGAGGATACAGCAGCAAATGGTTCGGTGGCAAGGGGGTGGATTCATCACAGAGATATGGGTAGTCTTGAGGAAGTGGGAAGGCTGCAGAAGGACTTGAACTGGTGAAGAGAGTGGAATACAGGTGTGAGACTACGCATTTTGGTAGGAAGAAAAGAAAAGCAGACTAAATGGGGAAAGGCTTTGGAAATCTGAAGTACATAGGGACTTAGGAGTCCTAGTTCAGGATTCTGTTTGAGCTAACATGCGGTTTCAGTTGGCAGTTAGGCTGGTAAATGCAATGTGAGCATTCATTTCTAAAGGGCTTGAAAACATGAGCAGGGATGTACTACTGAAGCTGTACAAGGCTCTTGACAGATGCATTTGGAATACTGTGAGCAGCTTTGTATTTAACGAAGGATGTGCTGGCTTTGGAGGGGCTGCAGGGGAGATTTACAAGAATGATCTCAAGAATGACGGGCTTGTGCAATGAGGAGCAGTTGAGGACCCTGGTTCTGTATTTGGTGAACTTTAGAAGGTTGAGGGAGGATCTCATTGAAACTTACAGAATATTGAAAGGTCTGGACAGTGGGAATGGAGAAGTTGTTTCCACTAGTAGGAGAGACTCAGATTCAAGGGCACAGCCTCAGAGTAAAGGCACGACCATTTAGAACAGAGACCTGGAGGGATTTCTTCAGCCAGAGGGTGGTGACACTGTGGAACTCATTGCCACAGAGGGCTGATGATGCCGAGTCATTGAGTGTACTTAAGACAGAGATAGATAGATTCTTGATTAGTAAGGGGATCAAGGGCTCTGGGGAGAAGTCAGGAGAATGGAGTTGAGAAATATAACAGCCATGATTGAATGGTGGAGGAGATTCAGTGGGGCTGAAAGACCTAATTCTGCATCTCTATCTTATGGAAATGAAATGAGAGTTCATTGTTGGAGAAAATTTACAGAGTTTGGGAAGACTAGTGGTTTAGGAGTGATCCGACTACTGCTCATACCCCATGGGATAGAGCTAAATATAACAGGGTAAATGATAGGTCTTGAGAGAATTTCAAGTCCCTCCTTGATACTCCCACTAATAGGCTACTTTCAGTGATCCTATACTATTACCAAACCGGCTGTGTGACAACGGCATCTTTCTCCCAGTAGGAGTGAGGTACGGCAATGAGGAGCTTGTAAATGATCATAACGTACATAGCTTGGCAGTGCAGAACAGATGGGATTCCCGATCATGGGAGTCTTAGCAACTGTTTGACATCTCAGACTTTCCATTTGCAGGGGCTCAATGATATTTTGTGGCTCAGGTTTTATTTTTGTGGCAGATTTTATGAAGCTTTGTTGGTGCAGATTCAGGTCGATTGGTGCAAATAAAGGAAGAAAGCACAAGTGTATAATTGAGATAACTGGGGTAAGCTACAGTAATGCATGTTCCCAGGCTTTATTGGACTGGACATGGCACTTGTACTCAGCAGAGTATATCTCATTAAAAACAAATCTCAAGTACAATCCCCTGATAACCAACTGTATTGGACTGAAAATCTCTAGAGATTAATGTGATCCAGACTGCAGAATCCTTCAGCACTGTGGGTTCCTCTTTAGGTCCCTTTCATATATTAAAGCCAGTGTGTCCACATTTTGGGCAGAAAGAGCTAATTTTGAATATGAGCATTCACCATTCAGAGCCCTCTTACTGGCAAGACAAGGGAGGGAGTCCTGCTTTTTCAGGGAAATTTTAATTGGTCTCCACTGAACTTACTTTCACCTAAGGCCTCTCTCCCAATCCATCAAGATACCAAACCTACTGTAATCCAGCGTCCTCTCAGTAGTTCAGGAGGTATCTGAAAATTCCCTCTGTGGAAATGTGCAAATCAGAGAATCAAATAAACAGAATCTCACCCTGAAGTCTATTCCAACTGTGGCGATGAAGTTTCCCGCTAAAAAAGCATGATCTTTGAACTGGACCAGGAAGCAAGTCTTGCCCACGCCAGAGTCTCCAATTAACATGACCTACAGTGTGTGTGTAAAGTCTAATTAGAATTTTCCTTTAAAAAAGAGCTTGGCAGTAGAACATGAAATGGTTAATCATCAGGCCATTTTAACACAAGAGATCCAGCAAAGTTTGGGAGCTGACCCTTTGGCCTAAACATTCCATTACAACTTCCAGTAGGACTGGCTGTATTCAAGGAGATTCCACTGAGGCATTGCTTTATATTGTATAATCAAACCCAAAAGGGAAGTATTGTGAATTGCCTTAGAGCTGAGAGTAAAGCTTTCTCACTGTGACTAAGTTAAGGGAACAGCTTGAACTAAGTTCCTTGCCTTACTTCCTTGGCTTTCTCCACTGACATTTTGGTTTTGGGGAAATACCCCACCTCGCAGCCCCAGGTCAGAAATGTAGCACATTGAAGGCCAACACCAGAGATTGGAGCAAATGAACCAGGCTGGCTCTTGCACTTGGTATTGAGGGAGTACTGCAGTATTCAAAGGGCTGTCTTCTAGATGACATGCTACGTCGAGGTTTAAATAGCCCACAGTATGATTGGAGGAAGAACAGAGCAGTTATCCTTCACTCCTGCCAAATGAAACAACGTTTGTTGAAACAGATGACTTTGTTCATTCTCCCACATGTTTATGGGAACTTGTGAGTAAATGGGTTGCAGCATCACAACACAGACTGCAGCTCACGGACATTTTGTTCACTGTAAAATGTTTTGTGTGTTCTGGAGTGTGAAAAGTGCTTAATAAATGCAAGTTTGCACTATACAGAAAAAGAAGAAACAAATACACCCAGGACTGAGGTGAATGACATTCACATTTCAATATATTGTTCGATGACCTATAGGTCAGCTTCAACCAGCCAACAACACTCTAGAGAGAGGTATCTCTACATAACTTTCAAAACTAACTGAGTGACAGAAAACATCTCCAAGTTACACCCCCATCTATATCTCTTAACCTCCTCCAGCCCTTACACACTTCTCTATCTCTGTCATCTCCTCTAGCCCCCTATACACCTCCCAATTTCTGTAATCTCCTCCAGACCTTATACCTCACCCAATCTCTGCAACCTCCTCCAGTACCCTATATCCTTCCCTATCTCAGTAACTTCCTCAAGCCCTTGCACTCCTCCCCATCTCTGTCACCTCCGCCATCCCATACACCCCTCCCTATCTCTATAACCTCCCCCAGCTGCCCCTACCTCTGTAATCTCCTTCAACCTTGACAAACCTTCTATTTGGGTAACCTTCACCAGTCCCTATGCCCCTCCTTATCTTTGATAAGCTGATCATTGGCAAATGGAATTCAGTCTGGATAAATATGAGATAATACACTTGGGCAGGACAAATACAGCAAGGGAATATTTGGTGAATGGTAGGACCCTGTACATACATCGGTTGTTGAAGGTATTAGGGCAAGTGAATAATGTGGTAAAGAAGACACATGGTATACTTGCCTTTATTAGCCGATGCATAGAGTTTAAGAACAATGAGGTTATGTTGACATTGTATAAAGTCGAGAGTGTGGTGCTGGAAAAGTACAGCAGGTCAGATAGCATCTGAGGAGCAGGAGAATCGATGTTTTGGGTACAAGGAATTGTGATGATGGGCTTATGCCCGAAACGTCGATTCTCTTGCTCCTCTGATGCTGCCTGACCTGCTGTACTTTTCCAGCACCACACTCTCGATTCCGATCTCCAGCATCTGCAGTCCTCCTCACTTCCTCCTGGAATTGTATAAAGCATTGGTTAGGCCACAGCTAGAGTTCTGGAATCTGGGTTAAGATCAGAGTGAGGTTATGAAGGTTATAGGAAAGATGTGATAGCACTGGAGAGGGTGCAGAGGAGATTTGACAGGATGTTGCCTAGGTGGACAGTTTTGGTTATGAAAAGAAATTGGACAGACTTGGGTTGTTTTCCATCTGGCAGAGGAGATTGAGGGGGTAAATGATTAAGGTGTCTCCAATTATGAGGACCATAGACAGGAAGTGAGTTTTCCCCTTGGTGAGGGATTATGACTGAGGACATAGATTTAAGGGAAGGTGCAGGAGGTTTCGAGGAGATGGGAGGAGAAATTGTTTCACTCAGATGGTGGTGGGAATCTGGAAGTCATTGCCTGTAAGGGTGATACAGGCAAAAACCCTCATAAACATTTAAGAAGCATTTAGATGTACATTAGCGATGCTAAGGCATACAACGCTTTGGGCCGCGTTAAGTGCTTGTTTTTGACTGGCGCAGACTTGATGGGCTGAAGGGTCTTTTCCTGTGCACTCTATGTCTCAGATTTTATCTCCTCCATTTCTATAACCTCCTGTAGTCCTTCCTTTCTCTCTCAATCTTTTAAGTTGCAATGGAAAAGTTTATTTATTTTTCATGCTTTTCTTTGGCCCCTTGTTGGTGAACTTTTCCCGTTCCTTCTCTCTGTTCCTGCTACTCCTCCTGGTGCCCAGGACTAAATAAATCATAGTATTTGGGGACCACTAAAGTGATCATAAGTCTTTTGGTTTGTTGCAAAAACCTGATCAATGGACTAATAACTTTCAGGGGTGGGAATACCCCAACCTGACCTGGCCCCCTGCCTATACGGGGCTCCAACTGCACACCACATGGTTAACTGAGTACAGGAAGTGAACAAATGACCTGGTTGTAGGGATAGCTCCCCACAGCCTCAATGAGGATTGAGCACAACCTACAGATGCTATAACAACGAACAACAAGGAGTAAACCAGGAGGTGGGACTGAGTGAGACAGTCTTGTTTAAGAATCTTGTAACACCAGACTGGGGCCTTCTTCCACTATCACACAAGAAACAAAAGAGCCCCTCTGTTGTCATATTTGCCTGCATAAACACCAGCTCAATCTCTTTTCTCCAACTGTCGCAAAAAAGTTGAAGAGGGGAGATTGCAATAGGATTGTGCTCCGTAATGAGGACTCACACAGTTGAACTGCCTGTTCACCCTCATTTGCGAAACTAATCCTAAAAGGGAATAATTTCCTGACATCCTCCAGCTGCTTGGGAGACTGCATCTCATTCTGCCTGGGAGTCCTGAGTATTTGACAGGCACTTCCCATATGGCAGGCTTCTTGCCAGCTGTAGGTAGTCAGTGAATGGCCCTTGTGGGGTTGGTCCTGGGGAGATATACAGAAGTACATCTGGAAGCTGCCAGCACTGAGACACAACGAGGATTAGGGAAGGAACTGACACAAAACATGTCAACTAGCCACAGCCAGATGAAAGAACAAAGGAACAGCTGTAAGAATTTCTGCAGACTAGTGGGCTGGACATGCAACTAAGGATAGAACGGGCCCTGGAGGAATATCGGGAGAGTAGGACCAATCTTAAACGAGGAATCAAACAGGCTAAAAGGGGTCATGAAATAACTTTAGCGAGCAGAATTAAGGAAAATCTTAAGGCCTTTTATTCATATATAAGAAGCAAAAGGGTAACTAGAGAAAGGGTTGGTCCACTACAGGATAAGGAAGGAAGGTTGCGTGTTGAACCTGAGAAAATGGGTGAGATTCTCAATGATTACTTTGCATCAGTGTTCACTGAGGAATGGGAGGTGATGAATGTTGAGATTAGAGATAGAAGTTTGTTTACTCTGGATCACATCAACATAAGGAGGGAAGATATGTTGGGTAGGCTAAAGGATATTAAGGTGGACAAATCCCTAGGACCGGATGGGATCTATCCCAGGTTGCTAAGGGAGGCAAGAGAGGAAATAGCTGGGCCCTGACAGATAGCTTTGTGGCATCCTTAAACACAGGTGAAGGACCGGAGGACTGGAGGGTTGCTCATGTTGTCCCCCTGTACAAGAAAATTAGTAGGGATATTTCAGTTAACTACAGACCAGTGAGTCTGATGTCAGTGGTGGGAAAGTTGCTGGAGAAAGTTCTGAGAGATATAATCCACTGATATTTGGAAAAGAATCGGCTTATCAGTGATAGGCAACATGGTTTTGTGCGGGAGAGATTGTGCCTTACCAACTTAATAGAGCTCTTTGAGGAAGTGATCTAGTTGATAAATGAAGGAAGGGCTGTTGATGTCATATACATGGACTTTAGTAAGTTTGATAAGGTTCCCCATGGTAAACTAATGGAGAAATTGAAGTCACATGGT
This sequence comes from Chiloscyllium punctatum, assembly GCF_047496795.1. Lineage (NCBI taxonomy): Eukaryota > Metazoa > Chordata > Chondrichthyes > Orectolobiformes > Hemiscylliidae > Chiloscyllium > Chiloscyllium punctatum. The sequence continues at coordinate 9,140,023 of NC_092777.1, forward strand.
GTGCAGGGTGTTCTAGCTAGGTGGATAAAGAACTGGTCAAGCAACAGGAGACAGAGAGTAGTAGTTGAAGGGAGTTTCTCAAAATGGAGAAAGGTGACCAGTGGTGTTCCACAGGGGTCAGTATTGGGGCCACTGTTGTTTGTAATATACATAAGTGATCTAGAAGAGGGCACTGTTGGTCTGATCAGTAAATTTGCAGATGACACGAAGATTGGAAGCTGGGTCCCTGACTGACAGTACACATCATTTGAACTGTTTCCATGGGGATTCCTGTTGCATAGAAATGGTTAACCCAGTAAAACAGGAGACTAGAGAATGGAAATGAATCTGTTGAAAATTCATGTTGCTAGACCTTTAATGAATGACTGTGTCTCGAGGTGAGTGACTGGACAGTGAAACAAGCTCATTATCACATTGAAAATTCTACCTGACTCAGTGCTGGAACAGAGCAGAACCATCACAAACCACTTCACTCTTACATCTTCATTATCAATCCCATCTGGAATCAATCCATTCCAGTCACCAAGGAATGACTGGTAGGCCACAATACCCATGGCCACTCGCTGACACAAAGGTAAACCAATATGTTTGGCATTTTTAAAGCAAATTCCCAACTTGTTGCTGTTGATTTACAACATTTAGTGCATACCAGGTCATAGCTGAAAAGCAGGAATTCCCTGTCTGAAGGGAACCCAGTAAGGTTAGTGACCCGTATTCAGAGAATGGGCAGGTTGGTGTTTCAAGACCACCAGCAGTGTGGGAGGTATTGGTCTCTCTTTCACTTGGAGGGGATCCTTGGCTTCACTTCAATCCTACCCAGCTGACATTCCCACCCAGTGGGAAAGAGAACAGGCAGGCTCTCTGGGTATGACAGCTCTGGGCCTAGACAGGATGGATTTTACTAGGCCCAGGCAGCAAGTGGTCAGCAGGGGCTTTTGCCGATCTCTCTCCCTCCCTTCATTATGTCCGTGCATGGGACTCCCTGGGGATGGAACATACTGTTCACTGTTACACTCGAGACCCCCCACTTCCCCATGGATGATGAGGCACTGCAGCCGTTTAACAACCAGAACCGAGCTTCATTTTGATCCCGTTTCCTTTAAGATTTAACCCGAGGTCTTTTTGTCACAGTTAATTAGGACAGCTCCTTTCAGAAGGGGAGGAGTGCTTATTACATTATAATTACTAGCCTGTCCATTAAGGTTAACCCAAGAAGATTTGGAAATAACAGCAAAAATAAATGAACACCTTGAAATAGAGCATACGAGAAAGGAAAAGATTAGCATTGCATTTCTACAGCCTCAGGATATCCCAAAGCACTTTACAACTAAGAATATATTTCAGACGTCTCGTCACTGGTTCCTGCATTTTTCATATTACAACATTTTGTACATGTTGAGGTCCAATCAATAGCAATGTGACAATACTGGGATTACCTGTTTATGGATGATGGCCACGGGGTAAATATTGGCCAGGACACTGAGAGCATTCGGCACGAGCCAGGAATGCAACTCCAGAAGTCAGATTAAGAATCTGGGATATGGGCTGACCATAAAGGGAGGTGGAGGTACTGACCACCCTGTCAGTTTGATCATATGGTTATGGTGGGATGGGGTGACAATCTGAAACTGGAATTTTCTCTGCAAGGAATGTATTTGAGCTCGCCCCTCACTAGAACATATTATAAAAAAGAAAGGATTTGCGCTATTACAGCACCTTTCATCACCATCATACATCTCACAGCACCTTACACCAAATTGTATACATAGAACCACAGGAGATGGCCACCATCCTCATTGAATATTTCTCTTCTGTGCTTACCGTGGAGAAAGACTTGAAGACTTGGGAACTTGGGAAAGTTAGTGGTCACATCTTGGGTACAGCTCATATCACAACAGAGGAAGTGTTGGATGTATTAGAATGTATAAAGGTAGATAAATCTTCTGGTCCTGACCAGATATATCCAAGAACTGTGCAAGGGACTAGAGAAGAATTTTCAGCGGTCCTGGCTGACATTTTTGCGTAATCACTAGCCATGAATGAGGTCCCAGAAGACTGGATAGTAGCGAATGCTGTGCCCTTTTTCAAGAAGGGCTGCAAAGACAAACCTGGGAATTATAGACCAGTAAGCCTAACATCTGTGGTGGGTAAGTTACTTGAGAAAATTCTGAGATAAGATATACATGCATTTGGAAAGATAGGGTTTGATTAGCAATAGTCAGCATGGCTTTGTGTTTGGAGGAACATGCCTCACAAATTTGTTAGAGGTTTTTTGATGAAGTGACCAGGAAGGTTGACAAGGGCAAGGCAACAGACATAGTCTATATGGATTTCGGTAAGGCCTTTGATAAGGTTCTACATGGTAAACTGCCCTGAAAGATTAGATTGCATAGAAACCAGGAGAGCTGGCAAATTGGATACACAATTGGCTTGAAGTTGGAAGCAAAGGGTAATAGTGGAAGGATGCTTGTCGGATTGGAGGCCTGTGACTAATGGAATGCCTTCGATGTCAGTGCTGGGCCCATTGCTGTTTGTTATCTATATCAATGAGAATGTACAAGGCGTGATTAGTAAGTCTACAGATGACACTAAAATAGGCGGTATCATGTGAGGAAGGTTATCAGAAATTGCAGCAGGATCTTGACCAAGAAATGACAAGTGGAGATTTTTTGGAAAGTCAAATCAAGGTAGGAGTTTCATGGTAAATGGTGGGGCCTTAAGGAGTGTAATGGAACAGAGGGACCTTGGAGTTCAGATGCACAGTTCTTTGAAAGTGGAGTCACAGGTAGACAGGGCAGTGAAGGAGGCTTTTGGCACACCGTCCTTCATCAGTCAGGGCACTGAGTATAGAAGCTGGGAAGTTATGTTACAGTTATACAGGATGTTGAAGAGGCTGCACTTGGAGTATTGTGTTCAGTTTTGGTCACCTTGCTATAGAAAGGATGTTATTAAACTAGAAAGAGTATAGAAGAAATTTTTAAGTCTGATGCCAGGACTTAATGGCCTGAGTTATAGGGAGAGGTTGGACAAGCTAGGACTGTTTTCTTTAGAGTGTAGGAGACTGAGGGGCGATATTATAGAAGTGTATAAGATCATGAGAGGCAATGGATAGGACACTGTCTTTTACCCAGGATTGGGGAATCAAGGACTAGAGGGCATCAGTTTACAGTTAGAGGGAAAAGAATAAAAGGGAACCTGAGGGGCAACCGTTTTATAAAGAGGCTGGCATGCATATGGAATGAGCTGCCAGCGGCAGTGATTGAGGTGGGTACATTAATAACATTTAAAATGCATTTTGACAAATATATGGATAGGAAAGATTTAGAAGGATATGGACCAAGTGCAAGGAAATGGGGATGGACATTTTGGTCAGCATGGACCAGTTTGGGCCAAAGGGCCTGTCTCCATGACTTTAAGTTGTATTCACTGTTGTAATGTGGGAAATTTGACAGCCATCTTGTGCATAGTAAACTCCCACAGCTATCAGTGTGATAATGATCAGATAATCAGTTTTTGTGATGTTAAGAGATAAATATTGAGACAAAGCCTCAGGGACACATCAGGAAACCAGTTGTCCTTCCATTGACTCCATCTACACTTCCTGGTGCCTTGGGAAAGCAGCCAACATAATCAATGACCCTCCCACCCCGGTTATACTCTCTTCCATCCTTTTCCCTCGAGCAGAATATATAAAGGTTTGAAAGAATATCTCACAGATTTAACAGCAGCTTCTTTCCAAGTGTTATCAGACTTACGAATAGAACTGATCTTTCTCTGCTTCTTCTCTGTACACTATATTCTGAATTCTGTTCTAATACCCTAATGTTCTCATCTGAGTTATGATTTGGTTAGCATGAGAAAAAATACTTCTCACTGTATCTTGGTACATGTGACAATAATAAACCAAATCAATTTTTAAATATTTATCCAAGGGGCAAATACAGTATCAGTTTAAGGCCTCATTTGGGATTGCTGCAACACCATTGTTGCTGTTATGAAACTCTGAATTTCCCTTATGAAACCTCTCTCTCTCTTTCCAATCCTCTTATCTTTTGAGATGAGGTTTAAAACAAACTTTGACCTAGCTTTCAGTTTGATGTTCTTGTGTAGTTCAGTTCTCAAATTTTGTTTAATAATACTTCTGAGAATGTCTTTGGACAATTTATTACATTCCAGGTGCTATATGAATGCAAATTCTGGTTGTTGTTCTGACAAACAGATATTTGACTTGTTTAAAGCTTTCACCTTTCTTAATGCTGCCATCCTGCTAGAGTCTCAGAAGCAGATGTGCTGTTTTAACAGTGAGACAACTGGCGTGCCTGGATTCCTGACATTAGGCCTTTTTCCTGTAAGGCTACAGATCCAGAAAACCTGTTTGTCCTACCAGGACAAGTCAGTCATATTTAATAGTGAGTTGAGGAATTATTTTAAATTCTATATTTCCGGGTCAGTAAAGAGTCAATAAAGAGATAGGACTCACATTGGCCAGAACATGGCATAATGACACGTCTGAAAACATGTTGCTGGAAAAGCGCAGCAGGTCAGGCAGCATCCAAGGAGCAGGAGAATCGACGTTTCGGGCATAAGCCCTTCTTCATTCCTGAAAAAACGTCGATTCTCCTGCTCCTTGGATGCTGCCTGACCTGCTGCGCTTTTCCAGCAACACATTTTCAGCTCTGATCTCCAGCATCTGCAGTCTTCACTTTCTCCTCCATAATGACAGTTCTCCTTCTTTAAAGAAGACTGGTGAACTAGCTGGATTTTTGGTGCAATCCAATTGTCATCTGTTACTGATAACAGCCTTATGTTTCCAGATTTGTGCAAAACCCTAACCAAATTAAAATTTTTGAATTGTCCTGTTTAGATCTGAGCTGAATATTATCTGACCTTTTAATTCTACCGTGGATTTGGGCTGAATGTGCAATCAGCTAGTCCGAAGCCACAAGAACAAGAGAGAAAAAGGGAATTAATCTCCTCTGAACAGAAAGAGTCTGTCAGTCGCAACAACTGACAGTTCCTAACAACACTGCAGGATCTGGCCTTAGAATTGGTGCAGCAGGGAACTGGTCCTGCCCACCAGGAGCATGGGATAGAACATGGAACATAGAACATAGAACAATACAGCACAGAACAGGCCCTTCGGTCCACAATGTTGTGCCGAACATTTGTCCTAGTTTAAGCACCTATCCATGTACCTATCCAATTGCTGCTTAAAGGTCACCAATGATTCTGACTCTGCCACTCCCACAGGCAGTGCATTCCATGCCCCCACCACTCTCTGAGTAAAGAACCTACCCCTGACATCCCCCCTATACCTTCCACCCTTCACCTTAAATTTATGTCCCCTTGTAACACTCTGTTGTACCCGGGGAAAAAGTTTCTGACTGGCTACTCTATCTATTCCTCTGATCATCTTATAAACCTCTATCAAGTCACCCCTCATCCTTTGCCGTTCCAAAGAGAAAGGGCCTAGCACTCTCAACATACGTTCGAGACACCACCCACGCCCTCCACCTCCTCCAAGACTTCAGTTTCCCCGGCCCCCAACGCCTCATCTTCACCATGGATATCCAATCCCTCTGCACCTCCATCCGCCATGACCAGGGCCTCCAAGCCCTCCATTTTTTCCTCTCCAGACGTCCCCAACAGTACCCTTCCACTGACACTCTCATTCGTTTGGCCGAACTGGTCCTCACCCTTAACAATTTCACCTTTGAATCCTCCCACTTCCTCCAAGCCAAAGACGTAGCCATAGGCACACGTATGGGCCCCAGCTATGCCTGTCTCTTTGTTGGCTATGTAGAACAGTTGATCTTCCGTAATTACACCGGCACCACTCCCCACCTCTTCCTCCGCTACATTGATGATTGCATTGGCGCCACCTCGTGCTCCCGCGAGGAGGTTGAGCAATTCATCAACTTCACCAACACATTCCACCCTGACCTTAAATTTACCTGGACCATCTCTGACACCTCGCTCCCCTTCCTGGACCTCTCCATCTCCATTAGTGATGACTGACTTGACACTGACATTTTTTACAAACCCACCGACTCCCACAGCTACCTGGATTACACCTTTTCCCACCCTATCTCTTACAAAAATGCCATCCCGTATTCCCAATTTCTCCGTCTCCGCTATATCTGCTCCCAGGAGGACCAGTTCCACAATAGAACACACCAGATGGCCTCCTTCGTTAGAGACCGCAATTTCCCTTCCCACGTGGTTAAAGATGCCCTCCAACGCATCTCGTCCACATCCCGCACCTCTGCCCTCAAACCCCACCCCTCCAACCGTAACAAGGACAGAACGCCCCTGGTGCTCACCTTCCACCCTACAAACCTTCGCATAAACCAAATCATCTGCCGACATTTCCGCCACCTCCAAAAAGACCCCACCACCAGGGATATATTTCCCTCCCCATCCCTTTCCGCCTTCCGCAAAGACCGTTCCCTCTGCGACTACCTGGTCAGGTCCACACCCCTCTACGACCCACCCTCCCATTCTGGCACTTTCCCCTGCCACCGCAGGAACTGTAAAACCTGCGCCCACACCTCCTCCCTCACCTCTATCCAAGGCCCTAAAGGAGCCTTCCACATCCATCAATGTTTTACCTGCACATCCACTAATATCATTTATTGTATCCGTTGCTCCCGATGTGGTCTCCTCTACATTGGGGAGACTGGGCGCCTCCTGGCAGAGCGCTTTAGGGAACATCTACGGGACACCCGCACCAATCAACCACACTGCCCCGTGGCCCAACATTTCAACTCCCCCTCCCACTCTGCCAAGGACATGGAGGTCCTGGGCCACCTTCACCGCCGCTCCCTCACCACCAGACGCCTGGAGGAAGAACGCCTCATCTTCCGCCTCGGAACGCTTCAACCCCAGGGCATCAATGTGGACTTCAACAGCTTCCTCATTTCCCCTTCCCCCACCTCATCCTAGTTTCAAACTTCCAGCTCAGCACACTCTCCTTGACTGGTCCGGACTTGTCGGACCTGCCTATCTCCTTTTCCACCTATCCACTCCACCCTCTCCTCCTTGACCTATCACCTTCATCTCTTCCCCCACTCACCCATTGGACTCTATGCTACTCTCTCCCCACCCCCACCCTCCTCTAGCTTATCTCTCCATGCTTCAGGCTCACTGCCTTTATTCCTGATGAAGGGCTTTTGCCCGAAACGTCGATTTCGCTGCTCGTTGGATGCTGCCTGAACTGCTGTGCTCTTCCAGCACCATTAATCCACTATCCTCATACGACCTACTCTCCATTCCAGGCAACATCCTGGTAAATCTTCTCTGCACCCTCTCCAAAGCTTCCACATCTTTCCTAAAGTGAGGCGACCAGAACTGCACACAGTACTTCAAATGTGGCCTTACCAAGGTCCTGTACAGCTGCAACATCACTTCACGACTCTTGAATTCAATCCCTCTGCTAATGAACGCTAATACACCCCTAGGCCTTCTTACAAGCTCTATCCACCTGAATGGCAACTTTCAAAGATCTATGAACATAGGCCCCAAGATCCCTCTGCTTCTCCCCCTTACTAAGAACCCTACCGTTAACCCTGTATTGCGCATTCTTATTTGTCCTTCCAAAGTGGACAACCTCACACTTGACAGGGTTGAACTCCATCTGCCACTCCTCAGCCCAGCTCTGCATCATGTCTAAGTCTCTTTGTGCCGACAACAGCCCTCCTCACTATCCACAACTCTTCGTATCATCTGCAAATTTACTGACCCACCCTTCGACTCCCTCTTCCAAGTCATTAATAAAAATTACAAACAGCAGAGGACCCAGAACTGATCCCTGCGGAACTCCACTTGTAACTGGGCTCCAGGCTGAATATTTAGCTTCTAACACCACTCTCTGACTTTCACCGGTTAGCCAGTTCTCTATCCAACTGGCCAAATTTCCCACTATCCCATGCCTCCTGACTTTCCGCATAAGCCTACCATGGGGAACCTTATCAAATGCCTTACTAAAATCCAAGTACAGTACATCCACTGCTCTACCCTCATCCACATGCTTGGTCACCTCCTCAAAGAATTCAATAAGACTTGTAAGGCAAGACCTACCCTTCACAAATCCGTGCTGGCTGTCCCTAATCAAGCAGTGTCTTTCCAGATACTCGTAAATCCTATCCCTCAGTACCCTTTCCATTACTTTGCCTACCACAGAAGTAAGACTAACTGGCCTGTAATTCCCGGGGTTATCCCTATTCCCTTTTTTGAACAGGGGCACAACATTCGCCACTCTCCAGTCCCCTGGTACCATCCCCGTTGACAGTGAAGATGAAAAGATCATTGCCAACGCCTCTGCAATTTCCTCTCTTGATTCTCACATAATCCGAGGATATATCCTGTCAGGCCCGGGGGACTTGTCTATCCTCAAGTTTTTCAAAATGCCCAACACATCTTCCTTCCCAACAAGTATCTCTTCTAGCTTACCAGTCCGATTCACACTCTCCTCTTCAACAATACGGTCCCTCTCATTTGTAAATACTGAAGAAAAGTACTCATTCAAGACCTCTCCTATCTCTTCTGACTCAATACACAGTCTCCCACTACTGTCCTTGATTCGACCTACCCTCGTTCTCATCATTCTCATGTTTCTCATATACGCATAAAATACCTTGGGGTTATCCTTGATCCTACCTGCCAAAGATTTTTCATGCCCTCTCTTAGCTCTCCTAATCCCTTTCTTCAGCTCCCTCCTGGCTATCCTGTATCCCTCCAATGCTCTGTCTGAACCTTGTTTCCTCAACCTTATGTAAGCCTCCTTCTTCCTCTTTACAAGACATTCAACCTCCCTCATCAACCAAGGTTCCCTCACACGACCATCTCTTTCCTGCCTGACAGGTACATACATATCAAGGACACGTCTGTTCCTTGAAAAAGTTCCACATTTCAATGACATCCTTCCCTGACAGCCTATGCTCCCAACTTACGCTCCTCAAATCCTGTCTTACAGCATCGTATTTACCCTTCCCCCAATTGTAAAACCTACCCAGTTGCACGCACCTATCTCTCTCCATAACCAAGGTGAAAGTCACAGAATTGTGGTCTCCATCACCAAAATGTTCACCCACTAACAAGCCCATCGCTCGTCCCGGTTCGTTACCAAGTACCAAATCCAATATGGCCTCCCCTCTGGTCAGACAATCTACATACTGAGTTTTAGATTTTTTTTTAGATTACTTACAGTGTGGAAACAGGCCCTTCGGCCCAACAAGACCACACCGCCCTGCCGAAGCGCAACCCACCCATACCCCTACATCTACCCCTTACCTAACACTACGGACAATTCAGCATGGCCAATTCACCTGACCTGCACATCTTTGGAGTGTGGGAGGAAACCGGAGCACCCGGAGGAAACCCACGCAGACACAGGGAGAATGTGCAAACTCCACACAGAGAGTCGCCTGAGGCGGGAACTGAACCCGGGTCACTGGCGCTGTGAGGCAGCAGTGCTAACCACTGTGCCACCATGCCACCCATGAGTTAGAAAAGCTTCCTGGACACACTGCACAAACACCGCCCCGTCCAATCTACTTGATCTAAAGAGCTTCCAATCAATATTTGGGAAGTTGAAGTCGCCCATGACTACTACCCTGTGGCTTCTGCACCTTTCCAAAATCTGTTTCCCAATCTGTTTCTCCACATCTCTGCTGCTATTGCTCTGCTGCCTATAGTAAACACCCAACAAGGTGACTGCTCCTTTCCTATTTCTGACTTCAGCCCATACTACCTCCAAAGGTAGATCCCCCTCAAACTGCCTTTCTGCAGTCGTTATACCATTTCTAATTAGCAACGCCACACCCCCTCCTTTTTTACCACCCTCCTTAATCTTACTGAAACATCTGTAACCAGGAACCTCCAACAACCATTCCTGTCCCTCTTCTATCCACGTTTCCATGATGGCCACAACATCGTAGTCCCAAGTACCGATCCACGCCTTAAGTTCACCCACCTTATTTCTGATACTCCTTGCATTGAAGTATACACACTTGAGCCCATCTCTGTGTCCACAAGTATTCCCTATCAGTGCTACCTTCTCCACAGCCTCCCTACATTCTTGGACATCCTGACATTCTTGGATACAGTTGTGGGTTCACTACTCTCGATTGTGTTCCCTTTTGGGAAATCAGAAGGCGTGCCCTTGTAATAACACTTGATAATGCAACAATCAATTACAGCACCCACCAAATAACCAGCTCTCACACACAGAAGCATGTCCTTCTGGATATGTGCATCTTCAAAAAGCTTGACATCATCCAAGGCCAATATGACAGCTTCAACATTCATTCCCAACACCACTGACAGACATGGAGTCTGTTCAGTTATCGGAATCACCTCATGCCTCAAATACACATAAATATAGTTTTGCATGCATAAAAGATGTCTTTGGTTTGTTTGGATAGAGTCAAACTTCAAAGTTTGTTTCCTTGATATGCTACTGTACAGAACCCAATTGCATTTGTGACTATGTGTGTACTTAAAGATTTTTTTGTGAATAAGGTATATTTTTGAAATAAAAAAACCACTAACAGATAGTAACACACATTGCTGGGTGCACTGGAACTGATCATTCATGGGCCGGTGGGTGAACAAGCTCCAGGGAAATTCAAACATGGGACTCATCAATGGGAGAACTGTTGATTGAATCTTGGAGGAACAGCTTGTCCAATCAGGGGCTGGTTCTTTCCCATGCCAACTGCTGACAGGTTCACAATGTGCAGGCATACAGCAGAGGAGCCACTTGTGATTGGAGGAGAAAGAAGAAATTTTAAAAGGTGACTGTGTCTGGGAGCAGCAGAGGAAGCCTTTTCCTTGGGGCAAGGCAGATCCTGCTGACTGTCTGTCAGGTCCAGGAAGTGTGGGTGCAGGCCTGAGAGGAGAGATGGGGTGGTCGGCCAAGATACAGAAAGGACCTGCAAGTCTACTGTTTAAATTTATTTATTCATGGATGAGGGTGTTTGCTGGGCATTTATTATCTATCCCTGATTGCCCCTTGAGAAGATGGTGTAGATGATACACACTGCTGCCACTATGTGTCAGTGAGGAAGAGAGTGAACGTGGAAGGGAGCCAGTCAATAGGCTGCTTTATCCTGGGTAATTGGGAACACCACCACCTACAGTTTCCCCTCCAAACCACTATTATCCTGACTTGGAAATATATCGCTGTTGCTTCAGTGTCGCTGGGTCAAAATCCCAGAATTCCCTCCCTAAGGGCATTGAGGATCTACTTCAAACAGATGGACTGCAGCAGTTCAAGAAGGTAGCTCATGATCACCTTCTCAAGGGCAACTTGGATGAGCTCTGATAAATGTATACCTCTTCACAAACCACAGCACCTCAATTAGAAATTTTATTTTGACCAAATTCAAAAAGAGACAAAAAGAGAGAAATACAGGGACACAGAGATCAGTTGCATAGATAGCTTGAGACACTCCAAGTGTGGGACAAGGTGATGAAGCAGGCTCCAAAAACTATCAGCCGATACTCCACTCTGCACCACCCCAAACACCCCGACCCCATCCTGAACCACCTCAGACACCCCATCTCACTCTGCACCACCCCAAACACCCTGGCCCCATTCTGAACCACCTCAGACACCCCATCCCACTCTGCACCACCCCAAATACCCCGACCCCATTCTGAACCACCTCAGACACCCCATCCCACTCTGCACCACCCCAAACACCCTGGCCCCATCCTGAACCACCTCAGACACCCCATCCCACTCTGCACCACCCCAAACACCCTGGCCCCATCCTGAACCACCTCAGACACCCCATCCCACTCTGCACCACCCCAAACACCCCGAACGCATCCTGAACCAACTCTGACATGCCATCCCACTCTGCACCACCCCAAACACCCCAACCGCATCCTGAACCACCTCAGACACCCCATCCCACTCTGCACCACCCCAAACGCCCCGACCCCATTCTGAACTACCTTGGTCACCTCATCCCTGACACCCCATCCCTCTCTGCACCATTCTGACCCTATTCTGCACCACCCCAAATATCTATTGCCACACTACATGAGCCGAATACAGCAGTCAGCTGACTTTTTATGTCCAGCTGGATATTTGAGTTTGACCCGTTTACTGTGGCATACAATCGTTTGTGAAAAACAGCAGGTTTATTCTCCATCCCGTTCATTACCAGCTTCACTTTGGGAAGTCTATAATGTGTAGCGTGGAGATCTTCTTGAATAATTAGCTTTCATCAGCACATGGTGATTGTTAATATATTTCATGTTTAATTTAAAACTTTGCTGGAAAAATTAATCAAAGCAAAATAATTAAAATAGATCCAAAGGTCAGTAATGAGCAAAGTTACTGGCAGTTAATTGAAGCAAACATGTCACAGATGTGGTGCTGAAAAAGATACAGGAAAGAGGAGAGTGAGCCAACTGCATGTATCATATTCATATTTGGGAGTAACCAAGGTAGTGCCATGATTGGGCACTGGGTACAGCCTGAATTCTTTTAAGAGGTAACAAGCAGGATAGATAAAGGGGAAGTAGTGGGTGTCATGTATTTGGATTTTCAGAAATCGTTTGATATGTGCTATTGCCAGGTTTGCAGATGACACAAAAATAGATGCAAAGGCAAGTGCTGACAATGACTTGAAGTTTACAGAGGGATATGGACAGGTGAAGGAAAAAAGTTGGCAGATGGAATACAACATGGGAGAAAATCTGAGGGGAAGCACTTTGCCAAGAAAAATAAAGGAGATGAATATTATTTTAATGTAGAAAGCCTGCAGAAAGCTGTGGCAGAGAGATGTTTGGGAGTCCCCATGCATAAATTACAAAATGCCAGCATCCAAGTTCAGTGGGTAATAGGGAAGGCAAATAGAATATTGGCCTCCAATTCAAACAGAACAGAGTATAGAAGTAGGGAAGTTTCGCTAAAACTATACACCATATCTAGTGAACATTTATGGGCCCCTTATCTAAAGGCAGACATATGAGCATCAGAGGCTTCCAGAGAAGATTCCCGAGTTGATACCAGGTATGGAGGGCCTCTCTTATGCAGAGTGGTTGAATAGGTTGGGTCTGCACTCATTGGAATATAGATGAGAGGGGACCTCATTGAAACATACAGGATTCTCAGGGGACCTGACAGGTTAGATATGTAGAGGTTGTTTTCCCTTGTGAGACAGTCTAGGATCAGAGGGTATCATCTCAAGATAAGGGGTTGCATATTCAAGATGGAGATGAGGAGGAATCATTTCTCTCAGAATGTAATGAATCTGTGTAATACGTTATTACTGTTGAGGCTGGCTCATTAAGTACATTCAAGGCTGAGATGACAGATATTTAAACACTTAAAGGGAATAAAGGGTTACCAGTTAAAGGCAGGAAAGTAGAGTCAAAGATTATCAGATCAACTATGATCTCATTGAATGACAGAGCAAAGTTGATGGGCCGAATGGCGTACTTCTACTCCTACATCTGATGGTCATACAGGTACACTCTGAGACAGGGTATAAGTCTGAGGATGGGAAATGGGAGCTGTAAAGTGGGAATGAGAGGTGGTGTTTGAGCTGGTGCAGATCATGGTAGAGTTTTTGGGGTGCCAACTTAGAAAGGGTGGGCAATGAAATAAAGAAATGATGTCGTTCACAACAGGACAAAACTTTGACTCCAAGGCCATAGCTGGTGAAAGTATGGCTATTAACGGATCAGTTGGTGCACTAGAATCCCTACAGCATAGAAGCAGGCCATTCACTCCACACCGACCCCCGGCAGAGCATCTCACCCAGACCCCAGCCTATCTCTTTTAACCTGGTTTCCCATAGCTAATCCAACTAACCTGCACATCCCTGTACACTATGGGCAATTTAGCACATGCACATCTTTGGACTGTGGGAGAAAACCAGAACACCTGGAGGAAACCCATGCAGACACGGGGAGAATGTGTAAACTCCACATAGACGGTTGCCTGAGGGTGGAATTGAACCTGGGTCCCTGGCGCTGTGAGGCAGCAGTGCCCACTACTAAGCGATTGTGCCACCCTCACACCCAGCCTATTCTCATAACCCTGCATTTCCCATGACTAATCCACCTAATCTGAATATGTTTTGACTGTGGGACAAAGCAAGACAGACACAGGTAGAATGTGCAAACCCCACCACCAGGGATATATTTCCCTCCCCACCCCTTTCCGCCTTCCGCAAAGACCGTTCCCTCCGCGACTACCTGGTCAGGTCCATGCCCCCCTACAACCCATCCTCCCACCCTGGCACCTTCCCTTGCCACCGCAGGAACTGTAAAACCTGCACCCACACCTCCTCCCGCACCTCCATCCAAGGCCCTAAAGGAGCCTTCCACATCCATCAATGTTTTACCTGCACATCCACTAATATAATTTATTGTATCTGTTGCTCCCGATGCGGTCTCCTCTACATTGGGGAGACTGGGCGCCTCCTAGCAGAGCACTTTAGGGAACATCTCCGGGACACCCGCACCAATCAACCACACCGCCCCGTGGCCCAACATTTCAACTCCCCTTCCCACTCTGCCGAGGACATGGAGGTCCTGGGCCTCCTTCACCGTCGCTCCCTCACCACCAGACGCCTGGAGGAAGAACGCCTCATCTTCCGCCTCGGAACACTTCAACCCCAGGGCATCAATGTGGACTTCAACAGTTTCCTCATTTCTCCTTCCCCCACCTCACCCTAGTTCTAAACTTCCAGCTCAGCACTGTCCCCATGACTTGTCCTACCTACCTATTTCCTTTTCCACCTATCCACTCCACCCTCTCCTCCCTGACCTATCACCTTCATCCCCTCCCCCACTCACCGATTGTACTCTATGCTACTTTCTCCCCCACCCCCACCCTCCTCTAGCTTATCTCTCCACGCTTCAGGCTCTCTGCCTTTATTCCTGATGAAGGGCTTTTGCCTGAAACATCGATTTCGCTGCTCCTTGGATGCTGCCTGAACTGCTGTGCTCTTCCAGCACCACTAATCCAAACTCCACACAGAGTGTTGCTCGAGGCTGGAGTCGAACCCAGATCCCTAGTGCTGTGAGGCAGCAGCGCTAACCACTGAGCCATTGTGCCTCAGTAGGGTCAGGGGCATGTGCTTGCGACAAACCAGAAAGCTGGAGTTAGTTCTGCCCCAGTTTGGCCAACTGGGCAAGCCAAGGCGTTTGCTTTCTGAAAAGGCTGACTCCTCAAAATGTGACAGCAGTAAGCAGTATTCATCTAACTCTACACTGTCCATTTTCACAGTCCTCATTCAGGAAGAATGTCCTGCTCAAACTGAAATTGAGAAATTGGCAGTGATCTACATCATGAGGTCAAAGTCATAACACCAAAACGTGTTCCTTCATTGCCAGCCTTTTATCCTACTCTGATCAAACTAACCTATATACCCTTCATTTTACTAACTTCCATGTGCCTATCGAAGAGTTGCTCAATTGTCCCGAATGTCTCTGACTGTACTATGACGACCTGTAGTTCCTTCCATGCACTCACTACTCTGTTTAAAGTACCGACTCTGACATCTCCCCTAAATTTTACTCCAATTACCTTAAAATTATGCCCCCTCGTGATAGACATTTCTGCCGTGGGAAAAAGTCTTTGACAAATCAACCCTATCTTTGCCTCTCAACATCTTATTCACCTCTATCAAGTCACCTCTCATCCCTCTTTACTCCAATGAGAAAAGCCCTAGCTCTCTCAACCTTTCTTCATAAGACATGCCCTCCAGTCCAGGGAGTATCCTGGTAAATCTCTTCTTCACTCTCTCTAAAGCTTCCACATCTTTCTTATAACGAGGCGACCAGAACTGAACACAATATTCCAAGTGTGGTCCAACCAAGGCTCAATAGAGTTACAGCATAACCTCACAGCTCTTAAACTCAATTGCCCTGCTAATGAAAGCCAACACACCATATGCTTTCTTAATAACTCTATCAACATGGGTGGCAATTTTGACATGGACCCCAAGACCCCTCTGTTCCTCCACCCTGCCTTTAACCCTGTATTCTGCATTCAAATTCGACCTTCCAAAGTGAATGACTTCACACTTTTCCAGTTTGAACTCCATCTGTCACTTAGAGTCATAGCGATGTACAGCATGGAAACAGACCCTTCGGTCCAACCCATCCAAACCGACCAGATATCCCAACCCCATCTAGTCCCACCTGCTAGCACCCGGCCCATATCCCTTCCTATTCATATATCAATCCAAATGCCTCTTTAATGTTGCAATTGTACTAGCCTCCACCACATCCTCTGGCAGCTCATTCCATACACGTACCACCCTCTGCGTGAAAAAGTTGCCCCTTAGGTCTCTTTTATATCTTTCCCCTCTCACCCAAAACCTATGCCCTCTAGTTCTGGACTCCCCGACCCCAGGGAAAAGACTTTGCCTATTTATCCTATCCATGCCCCTCATAATTTTGTAAACCTCTGTAAGGTCACCCCTCAGCCTCAGATGCTCCAGGGAAAACAGCCTCTCCCTATAGCTCAAATCCTCCAACCCTGGCAACATCCTTGTAAATCTTCTCTGAACCCTTTCAAGTTTCACAACATCTTTCCCATAGGAAGGAGACCAGAACTGCACGCAATATTCCAACAGTGGCCTAACCAATGTCCTGTACAGCCGCAACATGACCTCCCAACTCCTGTACTCACTACTCTGACCAATAAAGGAAAGCATACCAAACGCCTTCTTCACTATCCTATCTACCTGCGACTCCACTTTCAAGGAGCTATGAACCTGCACTCCAAGGTCTCTTTGTTCAGCAACAATCCCTAGGACCTTAAAGTGTATAAATCCTGTGAAGATTTACTTTCCCAAAATGCAGCACCTTGCTTTAATATGAATTAAACTCCACTTGCCACTTCTCAACCCATTGGCCCATCTGGTCCAGATCCTGTTGTAATCTGAGGTAACCCTCTTCGCTGTCCACCACACCTCCAATTTTGGTGTCATCTGCAAACTTACTAACTGTACGTCTTATACTCGCATCCAAATCATTTATGTAAATGACAAAAGTACAGGGCCCAACACCGATCCTTGTGGCACTCCACTGGTCACAGACCTCCAGTCTGAAAAACAACCCTCCACCACCACCCTCTGTCTTCTACGTTTGAGTCAGTTCTGTATCCAAATGGCTAGTTCTCCCTGTATTCCATGAGATCTAACCTTGCTAATCAGCCTCCCATGGGGAACCTTGTCGAACGCCTCACTGAAGTCCATATAGATCACATCTACTGCTCTGCCCTCATCAATTTTCTTTGTGACTTCTTCAAAAAACTCAATCAAGTTTGTGAGACATGATTTCCCACGCACAAAGGCATGTTGACTATCCCAAATCAGTCCTTGTCTTTCCAAAAACATGCACATCCTGTCCCTCAGGATTCCCTCCAACAACTTGCCCATCACCGAGGTCAGGCTCACCGGTCTATAGTTCCCTGACTTGTCTTTACTGCCCTTCTATCAGACCAGTTCTGCATCCTGTCAATGGAGATGGAGTTTAATCCAGATAAATGCAATGTGATGCATTTTGGAAGATCAAATTTAGGTGTGAATTATACTGTAAATGGTTGAACCCTTTGGAACATTAACATGGAGTTCAACCTGGATAAATGCTAGATGATGCATTTTGGAAGGTTAAATTTGAAAGCTGAGTACAGGATTAAGGATAGGATTCTTGGCAGTGTGGAGGAACAGAGGGATCTTGGTGTGCAGGTACATAGATCCCTTAAAATGGCCACCCAAGTGGACAGGGTTGTTAAGAAAGCATATGGTGTTTTGGCTTTCATTAACAGGGGGATTGAGTTTAAGAGTAGCGAGATCTTGGTGCAGCTCTATAAAACTTTGGTTAGACCGCACTTGGAATGCTGCGTCCAGTTCTGGTCACCCTATTATAGGAAAGATGTGGATGGTTTGGAGAGGGTTTAGAGGAGGTTTACCAGGATGCTGCCTGGACTGGAGGGCTTATCTTATGAAGAGAGGTTGACTGAGCTCGGACATTTTTCATTGGAGAAAAGGAGGAGAGGGGACCTAATTGAGGTATACAAGATAATGAGAGGCATAGATAGAGCCGATAGTCAGAGACTATTTCCCAGGGCAGAAATGGCTAACATGAGGGGTCATGGTTTTAAGCTGGTTGGAGGAAAGTATAGAGGGGATGTCAGAGGCGGGTTCTTTACACAGAGAGTTGTGAGAGCCTGGAATGCGTTGCCAGCAGCAGTTGTGGAAGCAAGGTCATTGGGGACAATTAAGAGACTGCTGGACATGCATATGGTCACAGAAATCTGAGGGTGCATACATGAGGATCAATTGTCGGCACAACATCGTGGGCTGAAGGGCCTGTTCTGTGCTGTACTGTTCTATGTTCTATACAGACGGATCTGGGCATGCAGGTCCACAGTTCCCTAAAAGTGACAACACAGGTGGCTAAGGAGATTAAGAAGGCAAATGGAATACTTGCCTGCATTGGCTGGGACATGGAGTACAAGAGTTGGCAAACCATGTTAAAGCTACATAAAACCCTTCAGTGAAAGTAAGGACTGCAGATGCTGGAGATTACAGTCGAGAGTGTGGTGCTGGAAAAGCACAACAGGTCAGGCAGCATCCGAGATGCAGGAAAATCGATGTTTTGGACAAAAGCCCTTCCATTTGGAGTTTTGTGTGCAGTTTTGGTCACCACACTATCAGAAGGATATGGAAGTTTTGGAGAGAGTGCAGAGAAGGTTCACCAGGATGTTGCTGGTCTCGAGGGCATTGGCTGCGAGGAAAGGTGAAAGAGATTATTGCTTTTTCTACTGGAAAGACGGCGGCTGAGAGGACACTGGATAGAGGTCTACAAAATTTTGAGAGGCATTGGTCGGATGGATAGTCAAAGGCTTTTTCAATTCCAAGGAGGCACAGGTTCAGGGTGAGAGGGGAAGGATTCAGAGAGATTTTTTATGCAGAGAGTGGTAGGTGGCTGAAATGGTGAGTTGGTGGAAGCAGGCACATTGGTGACATTTAAGAGGCACCTGGATGGTTTACATGAATAGGGAGGGAATAGAGGGATACAGACTGAATAAGGGCAGACAATTTGTTTTTAAGTTTAGATTAGATTTCCTACAGTGGGGAAACAGGCCCTTTGGCATAACCAGTCCACAATGACCCTCTGAAGTGTAACCCACCCAGATCCATTTCCCTCTGTCTAATGCACCTAGCACGATGGGCAATTTAGCATGTCCAATTCACCTGATCTGCACATCTTTGGACTGTGGGAGGAAACCAGAGCACCCGGGGGAAACCCACGCAGACACGGGGAGAACGTGCAAATTCCACACAGTCAGTCACCCGAGGCTGGAATCGAACCCGGGATCCTGGTGCTGTGAGGCAACAGTGCTAACCACTGAGCCACCGTGCCACCCAGTTAAGGTATGATGTTCAGCACAGGCTTGAGGGCCAAAGGGCCTGTTCCTGTGCTGTACTTCTCTTTGTTCTTTAAGCCTCAGATCTTTCCTAAAATGTGGTGGCAAGAACTAAACCTCATCTTCTAGTTGTGTCCTAACCACAGCTTTCTCAAGGTTCAGAATAACTTTCCAAACTGGCCTTTTTTCCTGATGAGACATTTACTAGCTTACATATTTGTTCCTAATCAACATATCCAGGTGATGTTACTGCATACCTCTTGTGCTGATGAAACTTGAAGACAGAGATACTACTTCTGCACCATAACAGCCCTGGAATATCTTCTCTATTCTTACAGTCAATGCCTCTAATTAAGTCCAAGAGATCCTCCAGTCCCTCTGTTTTTGCAAACTTTTTCAAACTGTGCATGTTACTCCTCTATACCTTCTGCCAAAATACATCACTTTGTGTTTTTCTATATTAAATTCTATCTGTCACTTGCCCATTCTTTGAGCCTATTGTTGTTGCAGTTCACTTGTATCATCACATTAATTGCTAACCTCCAAATTTTGAATCAATGGCAAATGTTAACATTTTGCTCTGATTTCCAATGTCCAAGCCGTGGTTCCAGCCCTGAGTCCAAGCGAACGGACCCTGTCAACCAACTCTAATCTGGAAAAAGTCTGCCGGTAATCAAAAATGTATCTGTCCCTAAACACAGAAGAAGACTGAGCTTCCTTTGCCCTCTGGGGTGGAGAATTCACCACACTTTGAGTGATATCATTTCTGCTCATCCTGGTTTCAAATTACAATTTGAATTGTATCCCCCTTATTTTTAAATTGTGCCTCTTGATCTAGACTTCCCAACCAGCAGGCATGGTCTAACAAGCTTCTAAACTGCTACAAGGCTTCACTATTCCTGTACTCAAATCCTCGTGCATTCCATTAGTCATCCTAATAGCTTGCTGCACCTGCATGTGCTTTCAGTGACTTATCACCTATGTTCCCTGTACATCTACGCTTTCCAACCTCTTACTATTTAAGACATATTGTGCACATCTGTTCTTCCTATCAAAACATTTAACTTCACATTTTTCCACTTGTATACCATCTGCCATATTCTTTCTCAATCACTAAGCCTGTCCAAATCCTTCTAAAATGTTTTACATCTTCCCTGAAATACACATTCCCACTGAGCTTTCCATCATCTGTAAATACTATATTTCGACTTTCCTCCAAATCATTGATATATGTTGTGAACACCTGGGGCCTCACATACCAATCCCTGAGGTACTTCAGCAGTCACAGCCTGCCAAACCCTGTTTCCTGAGTGTTAGTTGATCCTTAAGCCGTGCCACAATGGTTGGTTAGCTCAGTTGGCTTGATATAGAGTAATGTGTACAATTTGGGTTCAATTCCCACACTGTCTAAGGACACTCCTTCTCAATCATGGTGACCTTCAGATCAAATCACTATTTGTCTCTCCCTCTCTAATGAGAGAGCTGCTCTGTGGTCTGGTAGGACAATGGCTACTTTACTTTAATACATGCCAGTACATTATCTCCTGTACAGTCGCTTTAATTTTGCTAACCAACCTCCTATGTGAAACTGATCAAAAGCCTTCTGAAGATCCAAATACACTACGTCCATTGACTCCCTTAATCAATTTTAATAGTAACAGCTTCAATAAAACATCAACAAGATTGTAAAACATAATTTTATATTCAAAAATCCATGCTGATCATACCCAATCGATAATTTTTATCCATGTCCATTTATCATGTCTTTTATGATAGTATTTAAGTATTTTTGCCAAGACTGACAGGTCTGCAGCTCCCTGTTTGCTTTCTCACTTCTTTCTTAAATATTGGGGTGACATTTCTTACCTTCCAATCTGCAGGAATTATTCAAAAATCTCTGAATTTTGTCAGACGATTGTCAGTGCATCGACTTTCCCTCCTCCCATCTCCTTCAACACTCTGAGATATAGACCATCAGGTCCCAGGAACTCATCAACCTTCAGTCCCATTAATTTCTCCACTACAATCTTCTTCCTAACTTCCTTTAAATCTCATTCTCCCTTGAATCTCGAGTTCTGGGTGATATCTTGTATCTTATTTCTCATCAGTGATAACAGACATAAAGTAATTATTAGCTTTCCTGCCATTTCTCAATTACCCATTATAAATTCTCCTAACTCAGTTTTTAGTGGACCCATGTTTGTATTAGACAAATATTTTCTGGAAGCTTTTAGTCATTTTTAAATGTTTTTCCTAGATTGTATTTGTATTCTATTCCCCCTTTCCTTGGTTTCTTGTTCAGTTTCATGTTCTTCCTTTGTTGTATTCTGGCACCAGGGAGGCAACACACCATCTTGGAGACATGTCCCATTATGCAAAAAAGCCTGTCTGATCTCCTGATTATGGAATCATTATTACTACTACCCTTCCACTCTTCTTTCTCCCCACACCTATGCAGCTGAGATGTCTGGTGTTAAGGATCCTTCTAGCTGCTCTCTCCAGAGGAACGTAAGTTATTTGCAAAATGGAATACCAATAGGCCAGCATGATCGATTCAGGGCATCCCCGCATTAGCTGCCTGCTTTTCTCAGACTGCATGGTATTTTATCACTTCACGTTTTTAATCCAAATGAACAACATCCACTGCTTTCCCTTCTCCAGCCTTCTCTGTAACTTCAATTAGATTCAAGCACAATCTGCCTTTTACAACTCAGTGCTGCTTCTCCTTAATTAGCTCAAATGTCTCAAAGTGTTTGTTAATTTTCTGTCTGGTTAATAGTTGCCAGGAATGTCTTTGCACCTTTTCTTGCACAGGGAGAAGATTATGGCAAGCCCTTCAACTATCACCATCCTCAACTCCCTCACCAAACTACAACACAAGCCACTGAAACCAGGAAATACATCTCAATAAGCATAGGCAGCCTTTCCAGTACATTCTGCCAATCAATTCTCACCCTGTTTATTACATCCACCAAATCTACTTTGACTAATATTTTGTCAGCAAATAAAACAACTGTAGAAGCTGGAAAAAAGGTGCTCTGGAAATGGGTCATGATTTGGAGGTGCCAGTGTTGGACTGGGGTGGACAAAGTTAAAATTCACACAACACCAGATTATAGTCCAACAGGTTTATTTGGAAGCACTAGCTTTTGGAGCACTGTTCCTTCATCAGGTAGTAGTGGAGAATAAGATTGTAAGACACAGAATTTATTGCAAAAGTTGACAGTGTGATGTAACTGAAATGACATATTGAAAAAGACCTGGATTGTTTGTTAAGTCTCTCATCTTTGAGAATGACCATTTTGGTTTCAATTCTTTCCTATGTAAATCCCAGAATGTTTTTTTAAAGTTACATTCTCAAGTGGACTTTAA